>NC_073257.2:62930000-63555000 GCF_029289425.2 Pan paniscus | reverse complement strand
TCCAAGTCAGGAAAGAAAGGATGAACACAGTCACACTAAGGCTAAGGGGCTTACAATCCCCCACCAAAAAGCCTTCCTTCTAACTGATATCTACCAATTAAGGGGCATTTCCAAGTCCATCTCAATGTATTAGCACCATATCAATTCTTATTATTCACAAGCATGCCATTGAAGACCTAGTGAAACATTCACAGAAATCCAGTATGTCTATACTGGGTCTCCAGCCT
Source organism: Pan paniscus (assembly GCF_029289425.2). Classification (NCBI taxonomy): domain Eukaryota; kingdom Metazoa; phylum Chordata; class Mammalia; order Primates; family Hominidae; genus Pan; species Pan paniscus. The sequence continues at coordinate 63,554,773 of NC_073257.2, read as the reverse complement.
CCCTCCAAATCTAATTTACTTTTTTCCAAGAGAGAAATTAAATCACTTTGGTATAATCTGTCTTAGTAAACTCAAGATGATTCTTAGTGATCACCTGCAACCTGTCTTAGTGTTCACTATATTTTCACTAATTGATTCCAGATTTTTGCTCATGATTGGCATCATCCCACCAAGCTAATTAATCTAAAAATTGGGGGATTGAGCTTCTTTTCAAAAATTATATCAACCTTTGGTCAATTACAATCTTCCTGCTCCTCTCCCATTCTTCGTAACTCTATAAAGTAACAAAGATCAACATAGCAATTGCATTTATCCCAGTGTTACATAATTAACTTGTCTAATGTTTGTTTTACCCCTAGACTGCGAGCCTTGAGGGCAGGGATTGTATCTTACTCACCTCGAAATGGACATCATTGCTGGTACCTAGGAAAATGTCAGGGTATTACAGATGCACAATAACTGTTTGCTGAATTGAATTTACTGCACCAATGTAGTGGTTTAAAATTTCCTCATATCTTTGGGCTTCAGCTTCTTCTCACTAGTATTATACCCTATCCAATCTAATATTTATTTCCTTTGATAGAGAAACTGTTATGTGTTGGGGGAAGACAAAGTAGGACTTGTTATCCTAGAGGGGCTTTTGGTTGACTCATCCAATCACCTTCTATCTTCTTGTTCTGAACATACTTATAAACTTTTCTCATCTTTGGCATTTTCTCCCTTTGACACATTCTACAGGCTTCTGACACTTGCGCTTGGTTATTGGGCTCTTCTCCCAGCCTCCTGTCTTTTATCCTGTATGTGCTCATTAGAGAATTTCTCACCCAGTCATTTATATATAGGACGACTTCCCTTGCCTTCCTCATCACAATCCATGCTATTATTCTATTTGAATTTCAGTTCTGGGAGCTTCCCACCTTATTCAGCAATCTTTTTGTTTCAAGCCAGACTGTTACATTATTCATCTTTTTTTTTTTTTATTGTTCCAGCATAGAGGGCAAAAAAGCCATTCTCCACTGGCAATGATGTGGATCTTTGGGATCCAGGGTTCTGAATATTGCTTATGCAAATAAAGCAGTTTTGAAATTGGCTTTGGACTACTGGATGGTTGATTTTTTAAGGGTGTTTTCATCAGGTCAGGCATGACCCTCTCAGGTTTAAGGACAGCACAGGACAGGGAGAAATAATTCTTTTCTCTGCCTCTGAAGTTCTACAGGTTGTCAGATGGGCTCTGATGATCTAAAAAAGAGAGAATTTGGCAGAAAGAGTAGTTGACAACAATTGCAACCTAAAACAACATCTGTTATGTGAATTGTGACATGTGCTGTCACTTTATAGGTTTGGGTTTGCAGGCCTAATCTGTAAAGCTGTTTATTCTTGCCTTAGGAGGAATTAGCAGTAGGCTAATATAAGGATATCAGAGTTCAGATTCTAATTCTGCTGCTAATTCACTGACTTAAAGCAGGCTATTACTTTACCTCCCTCGGCTTAAATTAAGATGAGCTTCCTCGTCTTAAATTGTGTGATTATCTTTCCTCTTCAAATATGTGAATAAATGTTTGCTAACATCTCTCCCAACTCTGATAATTCGATGATTCCCTGAAAGAGAAGCAATTAGCTAAAGGAGGTGCTTTGGCTTTTTTTTTTTTTTTTTTGGATTGGAGCAAATGAGCTAGCTCCACAGGCTGCCTGTGCCATGACGCCGTGACTATTGTCTTGGGGTAGAGCCTTAAAAATATCAGCCTATGAATGAACAACATCATTCTGACATCAGGCAGATTTCATTTCAGATTCTAACTTTGTCAGTTACTAGCTCAGTGAACTTGGGCTAAACATGAGCCTCAGTTCATCTTCAAAACAGGGTTCCTAATAGGACCTACTTCATGAGGGTGTTGAGGTTGTTGTGAGGGTTAAAAGAATAAACACATAGTAAGCACCCAGCTCAAGGAGTGGCATGTGGTAAATTCTCAAAAGATGTTACAAAATTAATTAAACTTACAAGAACTACTACAAATGGAAGAATTCCATTCAATCCATCTTTTAGAAAAGATAAAAACTATTCACTATTCTTTTGGAAGAGATCCACTTGAAGCCTAGGCCCATTCTGGTCCAGAATCTTTTCCTTAGATCCCTAAGAGGTCAGTACTTTGATTGTCCCAGCCTTTTATTCCTTTAAGTAGGGAGTTTTCTTCCATTGACTATCAAGGATGTTTAGGCATTTTCCATCCAGGCTACACAGAGGAGGCCCCTCTTGGTGTTCAAGGTGATAGTCCTTTTGATATTTTACAGGTCCCTGCAGGATTTTGTTTGATCTGGAAGTATTTCTTCAATTAGATACATAAATACAAAACATTTGTCGTGTGAATACATTTCTAGATATTAAAGAGGCATAATTTGAAAGAGAGAGTTCCTGACCTTCAGAACTACTGATGAGACAAAAATATATAAAATAACTGACTTTGTACAAGGATAGTAAGAGAAGACATATTTAAAATACATAATGCTATGAGGCTACAAAGGCTACAGTGTAGGAAGGGGCATCTGAAATTAATCTTGAAGAATTAGTAATCTTTTCTCAGGCAAAATTGGTAAGAAAGAGCTGGTTGAGAAGACTGGATCTCACAAACAAAGGTATGTCTATAAAAAACATAGAAATGCTGAGAGGAAAATAGATATTCAATTTGGATATGTTGGGTCTATCAGAGCAGACAACTGAGAACCAATGAATGTTCTTGAGCACTAGAGGATACTATCTGAGATGGGCAAAGGTAATATCTATTTTTTATTTAACAATTAAACCACAGTCCACTCATTCTGCAGAATATATTAGTTACTTATGATGTGGCTGGCAAGGTAGAGTCTTTAATATATAACTAGAAATGTTTGTAATCACACCTAAATTAATACCTGCTCAGATGAGAAAGCCTGGGAGCCATGTGGGCCCTTTGCCTCAGAAACACATTCTGTACCTTCCTTGGGTCTTCAATTACTGATAGCCAGTATTTATTGGAAGTTGCTATATGCCAGAAATTGTGTTACATGTTTTGCAAGAATAATTAGATTTACTCCCATATTGGCCCTATAAAGGTGGGCACTATTATCCCACTTTACAACTGGAGAGCTGAGTCTCCTACATGTAAAACAACCTGCCTGAGGTTATACCACCAGAAAATCTTGGAGCTGGAATTCCAACCCAGGTCGATCTGGTTCAAGCTTTCAACTACTATGCTACATGCTTTCTTGTAACCACTTCCTCAGCCCACGTACTCAAACCATTTCATTACAGAAAAGTAGAAATAATGCAAGAATTTCACACTTAGCTCCTTGTTTCTCCACTGCAGATCTGTCTAGTGTTGAGGGGGGTGCGCCGAGGTCTCATCCCCACTCTCAGCATTAGGAACATGTAAAGATATTTTTAAAGTTGGGAATAATTTAACACATTATTAAATGTGCAAAAAAACCTAAATGCCTAATACCTCTATTTAGCCATTTGGCTAACTGTGTTTTTCATAACCTCCTTACACAGGCTCCATTATAAAAGAAATATCTGGGAAGCCCCAGTTTGAACTTTTGTATACACTTGTTAGTGTGATACTTAGGGTCAGAAGGTGTTAAAATTGTTCTCCTGCTAGTTATTTTTTTACTTTCTTAGAAAAAATAATATCGTGAAATCTGGCCTTTTCCTGCATTGTTTTCGTATGTTCCAATACTTCTATTATTTACTTCTGGTTTCTGGGTTACGGATGCTATTTAAGAACCAGTTTCTTTTTGCAAGGTTAGAGAAGGGTGTGAACTGATATTTAGCTAAGAACAGGACTTCTATTTTAATTTACTTCTACAGAGCAGCTGTCCGAACTCCAATCTTGTAATATTATTTATCATGTTTTCAAAATCATAGTTATTTTCCAAAAAGATTTTTTTTAGTTGTTATAACCTCAGATTCTTTAATTAGATTTTTATCCATTGGTTATCTCAAGCTTACTATATTCCTGTTGACTTTACCATTTAACTTTAGGTCTAAACATACCAAAATTAAAAAAAAAATAAAAATTATTGTATAATAAAAACCAATTTCTCTAATTACAAATGTAAATATTTAAACTTTAGGACTATATTCTAGAATTTTCACAGCAGCTCTTTATATTCTAAATGTGAAGGGCCTATGTTAAAACTGTATGAAAAATACTTTTTTTTTTTTTTTTTTTTTTTTTGAGATAGAGTCTCCCTCTATCTCCCAGGCTGGAGTGCAGTGGCACCATCTTGGCTCACTGCAACCTCGTCCTCCCAGGTTTAAGAGATTCTCCTGCCTCAGCCTCCTGAGAAGCTGAGATTACGGGCGCACCACCACACCCAGCTAATTTTGACTTTTTTTTTTTTTTTTTTTTTTTTAAGGCAGAGTCTCACTCTTGTTGCCCAGGCTGGAGTGCAGTGGCACCATCTTGGCTCACTGCAACCTCCTCCTCCCAGGTTTAAGAGATTCTCCTGCCTCAGCCTCCTGAGTAGCTGGGATAACGGGGCCCGCCACCACGCCCAGCTAATTTTTTTGTACTTTTAGTAGAGGCGGAGTTTTACCATGTTGACCAGGCTGGTCTCAAACTCCTGACCTCAGGTGACCTGCCTGCTTCGGCCTCTCAAAGTGCTGGGATTATAGGCGTGAGCCATCTCGCCGGGCCAATACTTTTAAATAGGCACAAAATGGTCTATAGCAACTCAATAAAGTACAACGATGAAAGTTTGATGCCCACCAACATTTTATGATTCTGTTTATTCTACTACTACTTACAAGTGAAATAGTGCTTTCCTGGCTACAGTGAAAAAGAATCATGCTCCTAACTTAAGCAGCATGATTTGGAAAATTAGTTTATAACAATTCTTATTTTCCAGTATTAATAGTAGACTCAAATTTTTTAAATAGAAGAATATGTAATTGTCTACCTTACAGATTAGCAATGAACAGTTTCAATGAGAATCTTACCATTACCACATAGAAAATACTTAACAATATGTAAACATACTATAGATATTGTTAAGTGAGATAAATCTAGAATTCATTTGTACCAATATTACTGTCTAAGGCTACATCTAACCATCTACTTGGAAGTCCCAGGGACTTAAACTTGTCAGGGATCAAGGGCCTGAAACACTGAAGTCAAGAGAAGGATATCAGTGCTTTCTTTTTTTTTCAGAAATACATGAGAATATTTACTATCACTTTGTCAGAAGTGTTTTATAATCCGAACCTTCTGTCTTTATAGATATTTAGGGAGGTACTGTGGCAAGCATTTTATCAAAACATTTTCCTTTAGTTAGTTAGTTAATTATTCTCAAAGATCGAAGGACTTCAATTTGGATGTGTCCTTTATCTTTCGGAGAAGCCTGCTCTGAGCGTGGGTGCCAGTCAATGCTGTGTATGTCATCTGGGACACATAGTAAGGATTCCTTTGGGAGTGAGCTCCATACTCTCTCAGACCACTGAAGTTGGTCTATCTGTTCCAACATTAAGGGATAACTAAAATTTTTAATCTTTCCTAAATGACAGATCCCACTGGATATGCAAATGTGCCCTGGGGCCCATGGATATTCCCAGCAAATCTCTGTGTGTTCCCGGAGCATGTGTCCCTAGAGCCCTGCGCTTTCATTCTACACACATTTTAGAGCAACTCTTTGGCGCCAGTAGCTACCAATGCCCTGAGGATACCAAAATATGAATGTGGAGATCAGAATATCATTTGGTAAAAATGAAATCAGAACAAGAGACTTTGGTAAGGTAAAACATTATTTAATGTCATCAGGCAAAGACAGTTGAATTACAGGGATGACTTGCCCATGAGAATGGAAATATTCAATGTCCACTGCCTAGAGTTAGAAAGTGTATGAACTTTGTTATCTGAGCAGGTGCAGTCCTGAAAATAAGAAGGGCACTGTTAATAGTTCTACCCCAACAGGCATGAACCAGAACAGTCCTGAGCAAAACAGGAAGTCTGATTACCTTAGCCAAAACCTTCCACATCTGTCTTCACATCAGGAAGAGCCTTGTGACCAGAACTCTACTGGGATAAAGACTGTCTAACTACCCTTTATGACTGCCTCTGTTGCTTCTTTATGTAGGTTAATTAATTCAAATGGGTTATACTGGCATCTCACAAAACTGGAAAGAACCTGATTCATGGCTGAGCGTGGTGGCTCATACCTGTAATCCCAGCACTTTGGGAGGCTGAGGTGGGTGGATCATGAGGTCAGGAGTTTGAGACCAGCCTGGTCAATATGGTGAAACCCCATAGTCTCTACTAAAAATACAAAAATTAGCTGGGCATGGTGGCACACACCTGTAGTCTCAGCTGCTCGGGAGGCTGAGCCAGGAGAATCGCTTAAACCTAGGAGGTAGAGGTTGCAGTGAGCCAAGATCATGCCACTGCACTCCAGCCTGGGCGACAGAGCAAGACTCCATTAAAAAAAAAAAAAAAGAACCTGGTTTATTGGATAGATGAACATCTATACTATCGCCCAAATGCATATTCAGAATGCAAACTACTTTCCTCATTTCTGAGTTCACAGGGAGGTGGGAAAAATATCACATGAAAGCTGACAAATACTGACAACAAAGACACATGATACCACAGGAAATAACAAACATTTCTACACTGTGTATAAAAATAATATAAAATGGCATTTGAATTATCAGTATAACAGGTTATCATTGCAGAGTTAAGGTCAGCAGTTAAGGGTTATCAAATTTATTGATTAATTGGCTCTCCCCTGTCGATGAGGTAGCCATCTAGGTATTTTCCCTATTGTACAGATAAAGAAAGTGAGGCTAAGAGGTCAAATGACTTCTGAAAAGTCATACTCTGGAACTAAAATTAACTGTTCTTATTCTTAGAACAGTGGTTCTCAAAGAGCATCAGTACCATCTGGGATCTTGTTAGACTGCAAATTCTCAGTTCCACCCCAAAGCAGCTACACCAGAAACTCTAAGGGCGGGACCAGCAATCTGTTTTAACAAGCCCTCCAGGTGATTCTGATACATTCAAAATTTGAGAACCATTGACCTTGGGAAGAAAGAAATCTTGCAAATTTCTCTCCCCTCCAAATATTAATTGGTTCTCTCTTTTTTTTATTTTTCATTTTTAGCCATTTCTGATGGAGTTTTTTCTAAATTGCTTTACATACTTTCCTGGTTTCTTAGAGGTGTGTGTATATAATTTAACCGATTTTCACCATTTTGATGACTTAGTTTTTAATTTTTAAATGGTTTTATCCTTTTCATTTTCATCTCTCCCTGTCACTTGTTCTATCAGAAAATCTCTGTGTAACAAAAACAGAAAAGTAAGCATCTAGAATTGTATTTTAAAATTCGTCAGAAATTAAAAAGTCATCATAAGATTTTGGAAGAGGTCTTGCGGAGGAATGGCTTCAGCAGTGGGTCTTATAAAATCCATCTCCCGAGCATTAAATGACAAAAACCAAAAGAACTTTCAGCAAAGGCAGACAGTAATATACAAGATGATATGCAGAATGGCAATTATTAGTATTTTCAAAGAAAAGAAGTTTTGTTTGTTTGTTTGTTTTTCTGCAAGATGTAACGTGATTTAGAACAAATTGCCTGACAGTGACTTAAACCTAATGGGGCTCTATAAATATTTGGTGAAAGAAAATCTGCCATTGTGTCCAAAGAGGAACAAAACAGTAATATTTAATCTTAAATTTGAGAAACAAGTAAGCAAATATCTGCCTTTCCCAGATACCACAATAAGTAACAGAAAAACAGAATCATTTCAAAGAAGGCTTGGCCAGGGAGTTGAAAGCTCTTCTTCTTTGAGCAATTGTGTTTCTATGGAAGGTAACTCTGGCTTCCTGCATGGAATATTGTTCTTAGGAAGAATAATTTGCTCTCTAACACTCTTGCCATAGTTAGGTATTACGGAAAGTACTGGCTTGAATGTCCATGACCAGGACATATTCTGGTTCTTTGGAAATAGAAAATCAAAAACATTAATGATTTTATTTCAAGCTACTTACAGATAGTATATACTCTTAGGTAAAATGTGTCTATTCACAGCCTATAAATTGTTAGAAAAAATAGTGTGTCCAATATATTTGATCATCAATTTAGCAAAAATCGTAAGTTATTATACTGTGTTGTTTGTTTTCGGTGAAATATTTTTATTTTTTTTCTTTTCCTTTCAGAAATAATACTTTTGGTTGACTTGAATGTTTATTGGCTAGGACTCTAATTAAGGAAAAAAAATACAAAAAAAGGATGCAAAATATTAATTCCTATTTAGAAGGATTTTTTTTCTAGATTTCCTGCTACTGCTTTACTTTCTTGTTGCTGAAAGAAAATTATTTTGTCTTCCTGTGTTCTATTTAATGTGGAGAATAAAAATGCCAAATTAATGCTATGTATTAATGAAGCAGAGATAAATCCTGTTTGGTAAGAAAACCTAAAGGTTCAATTCCAACCCAGCTATCAAATCTAAGGCTGATTTTTATTGGTTTATTTTTGCCTTAAATGTATTCAAGCAATATTTGTTCTAAAAAAAATTTGTAGGGAGGTAGATATCTTTGTGAACAGGTTGAGCTCTCCTTACAACGAAGCAGCAGCTTCTATCTTTCAGTGCAATCTGGGCAGAAAAGACTAGCTCATCACAAAGCAGAAAAGGGATTCATTAGTTAAAGGTGAGGAGTGGCCCCAACCGTAAGCAGAAGAAAATTGTCTGACACAGAAAGACGGGTGGGTTCCATAGTGAGGAAGTGGGTTTTACTACCATGCAGAATCTCAAAAGGCGAGAGGATCTTTGAAAACCTTTGATGAATTCAGAAAGACTGACCTTAGCACCAAGACCCTGAGAAGTTAAGAAGCTTATTTAAAGTCACACAGTGGGGCAAAGTGTTCCAAGGTCAGATTGGGCACTAAACAGGCTCCCAACTTGAAATGGTCCATATGAATTTGGAAAATATGCATTTCAATTCTAACTCTGATAAGCTAAAGAGACCGTTCCCTGAATTTTCAGGATGACATAAGATCTCCAGACTCTTGAGAAAATAATCTGATTCATAAGAAGAATGTAACAAGACACCTGAGAGTCACAGGGCAAATTCATACCTACTACCCACAGAGAACACTAGAATAAAAGATACTGCTTATTGTGGAATCGAATACTAACATCAAGAAAATGTTTTGTTAGACAGCAAAATCTTTCTCACTAGTCTCCCTTAAAGGTATAAGAAGATTTCTTAAATTTCCCTAATTTATCTCAATCACCTATTAAGGATCTCTCTCACATGCATTTATCTGAGTCCTAAGCCATACACTGAGGTAATGAGTTTCATTTATCCCCTTTCTAGTTGGTAAAGTGGCATTGCTTATTTGAATGAAATTAAACCTTTTTGAGTGCCATCTGGTTCTGATATTGAAGAATTTGGTGAACACATCCATGTTTACTCTAGACTGATAAGCCTTAATAACATTCCATCTGGAATACATTTCCCATATCAGAATGGTAACTATTTTTATTAAACCCTAATACTGAAGGTTGGCTAGTCTTTTTGGTTATTTAGAGGCTTTCCTTAGAACAATCTCATATTGCAGATTTCAGTGTAGAAATAGATCTCAAGTCATAGTTATGCACACAGGATTATATTGTAAAATGGGGTGTTCTCATGAAGACTGTTTTGGTTACAGGAATAGAATTCACTCAAAGTAGCTTAGGTAAACAGATGGTTATTATGTGAATACAACAATGTCAAACGTGGTCTCAGAGAAACCGGAGTGACAATGTCAATCCTGACATTGCTCCTTCTAGCTCTCTCTCAATTCTACTTCTATATTCTCCACCAGGTTCTTATCTTTGCCTGCTCTTTCCATCTCTACCATTCACATTCTTGCACATATGTATCTTGCATATTCTCAGCATGGTCACCTACACAGCCCATTTTGTACACTGCACTGCAGTTTTGGGGCTCATCACTGAATATCTTGAGTCTTTGAGCCCACTTTGTTCAAATTCTTGAGAGAAATAATCTGCTTTACCTCTGTTGAATGAATGGGTTAGCTCCCTTTTGATTAGGCTCCATCCCTGACTGACTAATCATAGCTAGAAATGGAAATGGGTCACCTGATAAGTGCAGCTGACACTTCTAGGAGCCAAGGTAGGGGCAGGTTGATTCTATTGAAGGAGCTGTGGATTCAAGCAGGCAAAGAAACGTGTCTAGCACAGGGGAGGGCAAGAATTTGCACTCGATTTTAAACATAATGTCATATATTCCAGAAACTGTGCCACCACTTCTATTTGAAACTTTTGTCAAGAATTTTTTTTCCATTGCACTGAGGTACCATCATAGGTCTTTTCTCTCAAAGGACAACAAGACAGAAAACATTGTCACTGTGTCTTTTTTGTAGGTTTTTGAATGACAATTGGTATAGAATAATAATCATTGGGGTGTAAAATGTTTATTGTTATAGGGCTTGAAAAATTTAAACACACATCGCATATCCATTTTTTCAAGTCCATCACCATCAAGCGTCCCATTTTGCATCAAAGTGTCTATTTCAAACAGTAGCATACCATACCTGGCAAACAGCTGCTCCTTCAGTAACCAAATCTAATTCCTTATTAGAATAAAAGATGGCACAGCCAATCTTTCTGCTTTATTACTCATATCTGCAATTATTAATCTGTCTCTCATTAAAAGGCCATATGTTAGGTTTTGCCAACAAACTAGCACAGAGGTTCAGCTGAAGTACATTGTCACAAATAAATCAGTCTGTTCTACTTTTAGAGTCCTGGATACTGGCTCTACTGGAATTCACAGATTTATTTTGTACATACACATGCCCACAGAAATTGCTCCCCTACATGCATAAGTCTCCACTGTGAACCTCTTTTTAGTACCTTTAGTTTGCCAAGTGAAAAGCATTCAGTCAGAACCACTTGGCAATGTGTCAGTTTGTGCAACCACGTAGGACAATAAAAATATGACTATTTACTGTTTTCAAAAATAGAGGCAGTAAAAATGAGACTGGTATTCAATGACCTCACCAAAAAGACATAAAACCTCAGATTGTTAAACAGTGTGAAAACCTGTATTTTTATTTGGGCTTTTGCCAGATTCTCTAATAAATGTCATTACATGACAAGGAACAATATATTTAGATTGCAATGTAAAACTTGGCTTGGTAGCCACTAACAGCTACCAGATCAGTTTATCAATTCTCCAGAAAACATCACATCTAGAAGTGTTGTAGGTAAAAAAAAAAAAAAAAAAAAAAAAAAGTTTCAGATGTTGCCAAATAATTCCAGAATGGTCTGAGCTCAACAGAACGTCTAGTTTGAAATGGAACTACTCAGTGTGCATATGCATGGCCAGGTCATGTTCAGATGCAGAACTCCATAAAAAAGGATGATTCCAAAGAAAGGTAAATTCCGTACACCCTAAGTACAAGAAAAAGAATCCCAGATTCAAGCTGCAAAGGAATGACCATTCACTTTGTAGTGGAGAGGGTCTGTGCTTTGAGGAGACTAAAAGTTAGGCCTCCTCCTCAGGGGACAGCCATGAGACTGAAACACACAATTTGGCTGCTCACTCTGACATGGCAATATACACCCTGAATATTGCATGAATATTGAAGCTGTATGCAGCTTTGACTGGGTCTACTTTAATGTGCTCAGTACCTGGTTTGAAAACTCATGTTACCTTCCCTTACTGCCAGTAATGTTTCCGAGTTTTAATTTTAAGTAGGAAATTATACAACTTTAGTAAGAAAGTAACCAGGGATTGCCCCCTAAAATTTAACTTCCCCAATTTTTAACGTAAAACATGTTTGCTGTAATCTAGGCTTTGGAGACTCAGCCTAGAGTCTTTTTACCTCCTGAAGTAAATGAGGGCTTTTCCCTCCCTTTTCACTCCCAGCAAGAAGGGCTGAAGCCAACCTAGCTGACTAGGACATGCAGAGGTGAATTCCAGACTTAATGGTTTACAGTAACCAGGGCACTGGGGACAGCTGAAACTCATGAGGCTTCAAATTGGAAGCTCTCTGCAAGTGCACTTAAAAATGACCACATTTTTCCTTTAAAGTGCCTACAACCAGCCCTCCACATTGATGGGTCCTGCATTCGTGCATTTAACCAATCATGGATCAAATATATTTGAAAAAAAAATTGCATCTGTACTGAACATGTGCAGGCTTTTTTTTTTTCTAGTCACTATTTCCTAAACAATACAGTATAACAACTATTTACATAGCATTTACTTGTATTCATTATTATAAGTAATTTAGAGATGATTTAAAGTATATGGTAGGATGTGCATAAGTTATATGCAAATACTATTTTATGCCATTTTATGTCGAAGACTTGAGCATCCTTGGATTTCGGGATCCGTCAGAAGTCCTGGAACCTATCTCCCATGGATACTAAGGGACAACTGAATTTAACTCTTTAGTATGGACCAGACATTTTTCACACATGAGTGTATCTAATTCTCACAACCACATAAAAGGGTAATATGTATTTTATGAGGTTTTTAAAAAATTATATTAGTGCTACATCTTTTTGGTAAAAATACCAACAGTAAGTAAAAGTATAATGTGAAAAGTAAATACTTCTACCCCTATGCACACATATATGAATCACTCATCAAAATTCCCAGAGGTACCCATTAGTGCCAATGCTTTGAGTATCTCCCAGAAAGCCTCTATGCATGTCTCTTTGTGCATATACCCTTCTGAAACTATTTTATTTCACATGGTATCTTGAACATTTACCTATATCGAATTCATGTTCCCATATCTAATTTCCCACAACTAATTCATTTTTATTCTCTTTAGTGGCCACTGAATAAATGTTCTTTCATTTACTTAGTTAGTTTTCTGAACATTTAGTTTCTAGTTTTTATTATTACTAATAATGCTGTAAAGAATATCCTTGTACATGTTGAAAAATAGCACTTACAAGTGATATTGCTTAGTTAAAATTAGGAATATTTTAAATTTTGATAGACACTGCTAAATTTCTTTTTCTTTCTTTCTTCTTTTTCTTTTCTTTTCTTTTTTTTTTTTTTTTTTTGAGATCGCCTCACTCTGTAACCCAGGCTGACAGAAGCAGTGGCACAAACACGGCTCACTGCAGCCTCGACTTCCTGGGCTCCAGCAATCCTCCCACCTCAGCTTCCCAAGTAGCTGGGACTACAGAAGCATGCCACCATGTTAGGCTAATTTTTATTTTTTGTAGAGAAAGAGTTTTGCCACGTTTCCCAGGTCAGACTTGAACTCCTGGGCTCAAAGCATCCACCTGCCTCAGCCTCCTAAATTGCTGGGATTGTAGGCATGAGCCACCACACCTGGCCCATTACTAAATTTCTGAACTGAAGCTTTTAGTCCCATTTTTATGTGTTAGGGAAACTGAGTCTTGGAGAGACTAAGATACATTTCAGTGGTCACAAAAGCTCATAAGCAAACTTGTAGAGTGAGGATCTGAAATTAAGGTTATCTAGCTCTGAGCTTCACCACTTCCACCCTTGTCACCTGACTTCTTAAAACCTTAAAGTGACTCTCAGCCTAATAGTAGTCCTTAAATTTCTGGAAGAAGTAGTCAGTTTGGTACTGGCATGGACAATGGAACATTTATTCAGTGTGAGACAAACTATTGACCAATACCTTCTTATCTGGGAAATGAGTTTCCAAAGGGGTTTAAATATATCATTTATTCACTCATTTATAAAATAATGTTTGAGTACCTCCTCTCTGCCAGGTATGGTGCTTTACCATGGAGACCCTTGCTGAACAAAATTGACAGGTTTCTACATTTTAGTGGAGGAGAGATGTATTAACAAAATCATCATAAAAATTAATGTAAAATTATAGCCAACCAGTACAAACATGTCACTGATATCTGAGCTTATAAGAGGATTTGACACAGACAAGGTTAGGATTCCTGGAGGTAATGTTAATTGAGTTGAAATCCAAAGGAAAGGTGGGAGTGAGTAGTGGGAAAAGGTAGAAAAACGCATTTCACTCCAGGTAAAGGAATAGTCTGCATAACGGTCATGATGGAAAAAAACAGTGCAAGTTCCAGAGACTGGACAGGGCAAAGCGTGGTTATACAACAGGGATAGAGAAAATGTAAGCAGGATCCAGGCCACGTAGGGCTTTATTAGTCTGGGGAAGGAGTATTATCTTCGGCAAAGTGGGAGGCATTGAAAGGTTAACAGGAAGGTGTAAATCACTGTGGCAGCACAGAGGAAAATGATTACTTAATTCCTAAAGCAAAACTCTTCAGTATATTAAATGTACATCGTACATGCAATTGAAAGCAGCAACTTTTCTAAGAAGAAACTCCACATGCCTAAAAACCACACCTGATGCTCACTAGTGCTCTCTTGGTCTCCCCTCTCTCTCTCTTTCTCCCATAAGTAGGAAGACAACAAAAAGCAATTTACTTAAATGACCTTAAATCTAAAGATGCAGTAAAAATTATCACCATCATGATCTGGGGACAGGATTACATATGAAGAGTTAAATTAGAGAGCTTTCCAAATCAACTTAGCTGCAAACGCTGACATCAATTTAAAATTAACCAACTGCATAACCAGTACAAGTAGTCACTTGGGGAAGCAAATTTCAGGAAGAATCCACTTAGACTAAGAGAGTGTGGCAGCTGCCTCAGAAAAGAGACCTGTCACTTGCCCCATAACCTCAGCTTCTCTGAACATTCTAAGCAGTAAGGCTTTCCTACAAAGGAAAGTTTCCAAAGGGCAGACACAATAACATAACTCGTTGGCTAAATGCATCTATCCCAGACCTTTAAACAACTGAAAGAATAATCGAGACATAAACTGTATGCACAAATGAGAATGCTAGCTTCTGTGCCAAAGAACGTGTGATTTCAACACCTGGTACCGTGAAGCCTCCAGTGTAAATCTCAAGTCTAGGTCACTTTGCTTGACACATGAATGCTTCCCTGAGATTCTCCCCACCCCCTCCAAAAATCCCTAAAGAAAATGATCCAGCAACTGGAAGATGTTCATACAGGTTAGAGTTGCTCTAAAGTAGAATAGTCTAGAGATGTCCATGAGATTAAATTCAACCTCCACAGTCGTTTGGCACAACACTCAAGGCCCTTACTTGATAGTCCCTGCTGTGATTACAAGCACTTTTGTGCCACTCTTTCTTGCCCTCTCATCCCTGCCACACCTTATGCCCCAGTCACAGGGATGCTTTACCTGATCTCAGCAACACTAAGCTGCGCCTCTTGGTTCATGTTTCTTTCTCCACATTAAATTCCCTTCGCTGTTGCTGAACTCTGGCTTTTCTTTTAAAACCAAACTCTAAAGTCTGGTCCGGGAGCAATTCAACATTTTATGAGAACCAGCTGCACACCAGGCATTTGGGTTACAAAGATAAATAGGCCTCAATTTTTGTCCCTCAGAAGGTCATATTATGATGTGTCTTTACATTCCTAGTGGCTAACAGATTGCTATTAGTAAATAATGTTCAACAAGGTAAATTGGATATATCCAAACAAGAATAATAAATTGAGGGTACCAGCATTCAAAAAGAGAACAAGAACACCTGAAGGGCTAGTGTGGTGTGCACCATGCTATTATAACACAGGTCATACACAGTATCCTCAAGAATTTAGGATGTCCTGCACCTAGGGAAGAAAATATATTGTTATAGAAATCATTCATTCATTCATTCACTATTTTCTCTTTTGATGTGCAAGATATTATGCTAGGCACTATAAGCCTATGATGACTGACATGTCTCTATCAAAAGAACTTAAAGTAAAGGGATAGGATATAGATACATATATATATATATAAATATATGTACCATATATAAAACATATATATTTATAATATATATAATTATTCCTGTACATTACACAGGAATAATTATTAAATGACTTAAAGTTCTGTAAGAGTTCAAAGGTGAGAGATTTCCTCTAAATAATGGAGACATATTATCTACTTATCCTCCACCTCAAAAGCGCTGTGGAATCTGATGCTGAATGCCTAGTGGAAAATGTCACCAAGTGGTCAGTGGGCTTGTCCAATTGTTGCTGGGACACCTCTCCACATCAATAGTTGAGTATCTCCTGAAAAATACTCAATTTCAGTTTCAGACTACTATAAATCTTAGTAATTTATTTCTTTTACTGAGCCAAAATATATTTTCCTGAAACTTCCATCTGTTAGTCCTATGTCTTGCTCTCATTTCAGAGTTAATTCATTTCTTCCTCCACATCCATAATTTGAAAAAATTAAATAACTGTTATTCTCCATAGTTTATTTCTGTGGAGTTCTTGGATCTGCCTTCTTATTCAAGATATGAACTAACCCTCCTAGTTTCTAATATCCTCAAATTGTATTAGTATGCTATTAAGCTTCTCTGTGAATTTATTAATAAATATATTGAACCAGACCAAAGTTTTCATCAAATTGGCATTAATGAATAACATTGCTACAGTTGATTATTCAAACAGCCAAAGATCTGCCTAACAAAATTATCACTCAGCTTACAGCCCTCATACTCATTGATAAAGATATTATAGGGAACACTGATGCACATCTTGCTAAAAACCAGATACACAACATCCATGACTTTCCAGTAATCTATCAGCCAATTAACTCATGCAAACAACAACAACGTAAAGTTTGACTCCATGACTTGATCATAGTGAATCTAGCTGAATCTTAGTAATCAACTTTTTCTTTCCTAAAAAATAATTTTGTAAATAAATAATCTGCCCCACATTATGCAGAATCATTTTTCTGTTTGTTCGTTTGTTTTTGCAGACAGAGTCTCACTCTGTCCCCCAGACTAGAGTGCTGTGGAGTGATCTTGGGTCACTGAAACCTCTGAATCCTGGGTTCAAGTAATTCTCATGCCTCAGCCTTCTGAGTAGCTGGGACTACAGGTGCCTGCCACCACACCTGGCTAACTTTTTGTATTTTAGTAGAGGCGGTGTTTCACCGTGTTGCCCAGGCTGATCTCAAACTCCTGAGCTCAGACAATCCATCCACCTTGGCCTCCCAAAGTGCTAGGATTACAAACATGAGCCATCGCGCCCAGCACAGAATCAATTTTGATTACTTAAATAAAGATGAGGGGATCTACATTATTCCCAGACTTTTTCTTAGAAGTTAAAAGAGTACTAGTTTCTGTGCTCTAGCAACTATTCTATATTCTGTGAGTTCTATACAGTGAATCTAGAACTTTTCTAAATCAGTATTTTTTAATGACAATGAGATTTTTTAAAGTCTCAGTTTATAGCCACATTCACTTAAAAAGCAACACCTTCACTATAGAGAAATACATACACACTGAATTTATATTATTATTAATAATAATGTATTTATGTATAATAAACAAAAAGTTAAGAAAACATAATTTTCTACTTTAGCAATGGCAGAGATTCTCAAAACAAAAGATTAAAAAGGAAAATAAGCTAAAATATGCTTCCCTTTGTTTTGAGGAAATGAAGCATATTAAACAAGCAAATCAGCAGACAAATATGGGTTCCTGGTAGAACTTTCTTTGGATACAATTATATATTAATACATTAATTCATAATTTGGTGTGCACAATGGACTGAATACCTACGTCTCCTCAAAATGCATATGCTGGAATCCTAACCCTTAAGGGGATGGGATTAGGAGGCAGGGTCTTCGGGAGGTAATTAGTGCATAAGTAAGGGTAGATCCCTCATGGATGAGATGAGGGCCCTTATAAAAGAGAGCCCAGTGAACTAGCTAGCTTCTTCTACCACATGAGGACACAGAGAGGAGGCAACATGTATGTGAAAGGGGGCCTTCACCAGACACTAAATACGCCGGCGCCTCCAGACACAGAATCTTCCAAACTCCAGAACTGTGAAAAATAAATTTCTCTTGTTTATAAGCTACACAGTTTGTAGTATTTTGTAATAACAGCCCAGATGGACTAAAACAGTGTATATTTCCTTTCATGTTAACTGCAAATCAAAGTTCTCTCTTCCTATTTTCATCACCAACACTAAATTTATATGCTCTTTGGAAGTGGGGGCAGGGGGTAGGCGATGGGAAGCAGGGGCATGGCTAAAACTGCCAAACAGTTTTCATGGATTATTTCCAAATTGGATGATTCCACTGGGCCAGATTCTGCCCACCTCAACCCTCCCTATAATTTCAACCATATGCGGTCCTCTTCAATTCTATTCTCAGAATAAACATGATGATGAAATAGGGCTTGGATTTTACTTAAGAGGCTGCATACTTCAGTGACAAGCAAGCTCGTTCTTCTAAGTACCCTGTAATCCTGTTTACAGAAATATAGGACGCTCTGTAGGAGAAAAATAAAATGAAAGTAAATGTGTTCTTATGTATGTGATAACTTTCTCAGTTACAACAGGATATAAAATATTGTGCCACCTGGGAAAAATTTCTCAAGCACAAATGCAAATTAGTTTGATGTCTGAAAATATTCACTATCTGCTAAATCTCTGAGCAATAAATATTCATTGCTAGACAATGACAACTTCTTATTAAAGAGAATAGGATGGGAACAAGGCTGAAGAGATCGTTAGGATGGAACATGCTACCATGGAAAAATCTGCCTGGCACTCAGGCCCTTGAATTAGGTGGACACATCTTTCTCTGACTCCTTAGTGATTCTAATGATGATGCTGATGATACCTAAACTGACAGAAGGAACTGAAACCCAGAACTTCCCACTGAAAACGTTAACTTTTCCAGTGTGTCCAAATCTGTCACACTTGGCAGGTCTAGATGAAGGCAATGGCAGGCTTACACAAAACCACAAAATACAGTTTATCTTCTGTCTTCCAGCAGTGCCTCTTTTCCTATTTTCCCACTCCATGGTCCCTCTCTATTCTGGTCTATGTGTCCTTATGCTTGCTTCTTTTTTACACAAAGATACCATTTACAGGATGGGCATGTAGAAGAGAATTATAAAAACCTGCTCCTAATCAAAGCACACTTTCCCTTAGAGCCAGTCATTTCAGCAATGTATTCAAAGTAAAACAATGAAATGAACTATATTTAATCCAGAGCTAAGAATGAGTGACTGCTTCAATTTATTCTTCAGCAGAGTATTTGCATTATATTTGTGAACCAACATACTTTTATCTGTCAAGTCTACTTTTAAGGCTTTATCATTAGAAAATAATTATATGTGCAGAATAAAATGGTGATGTCTTTCTCGAAGAATTGTTTTTATAATAATAAATTTAAAAATGGAAATAGGCCAAAAGAATAAAAAGAAGAAATTAGTAAATTATATCTTATACAGCCATTAAATTTATGTCTGTAGAAATATACATCTCACATGGTAAGATATTTATGATATACTAAGTAAAAGGACAAATTTTTTTATGGATAGTAGAATCCTATAGAGAATACATTTATATAGATATTCACTCGTGTATGTGTGTATGTATGCACTAGGCATAGTGCAAAGCACTTTGTAAACAAGAACACATATGGCCTCTACTTATATGAAGTATACATGTGGGCTCAAATACAGACATTAACTTAAGTCAGCAGACAAAAATTTCTGTCTTCATGGGGTTTATATCTTTTTCTTGGTTCTTTTTGCCTGGCACATATTGCTTGTGATATTAAAATAATAATTTTGAACTTTTTTATAACTATAAAAATGTTCTCTCTTTTCCCAGATTGCTTGAAACACAATCAACAATCAGAATCTAGGTGATTTCCAGGAGCTACAGAGGGTGGGGGACGTGAGGATATGTAGATCAATGGGTACAAACTTCCAGGTATAAAATGAGTAAGTTCTGGGGCTATAATATACAACGTGGTGATTACAGTTAATATTACTCTATTGTTTACTTGTATTTTGTGAAGTGAGTAGATTTTAAGTGCCCTTACCCTCCCCCCCACTGCCCCCCGCCACACACAAACACACTGAGTAACAAATTACAGTGATGGATATGTTATTTAGTTTGATTATGGTAATCGTTTCATATTGTATACATATGTACTTTTATAATGTATACAAGTACAATGTATACATATGTATACAAGTACAATGTATACATATGTATACCTTACATATATACATTTTTTGTTTATCAATTATATTTCCATACACCTGGAAAAAAATGCAGAATTCAGAAAACTTAGAGGGGGTGTTGTGGGCAGGAATACCATAATTCCTACCGTCAGGGCCTCTTCTCATGAAGTACTCATACTTATGGTGGCCACCCTAATATAAAGAAATATAAACTACCCCTGTGCTATAATTCTTATATCTAGAACCATAAAACCATGAGACTTCCTTCTCTGAATTTCTCAGTGTTACCTCTAAATCCATTACTTAAACTTTGGGCGAGAGTTATTTATGAAACAAATAGACTAAGCAAATTTCTCAACCTTATTAAAGAAATGAAGTAAGGGGGTTTTGCTAAAGAAAGGGTCAGAACTTCTATGAAAAGATCAGAACAGAAATCAATTAAGCATTTCTGACCATAGGCAAATTAGAAAATCCCTAGACAGTTAATGCCAGAGTGTTTGAACCAATTAAACCACCAAGATGAGCAGAGACAACATTGATTAATGTTCTACTTGGAAATCAAGTTTTATATTTAGGTCTGTGGAAAAAGAAAATGAGGCAGACTGCTTTCCTCAACAAAACCCTTATTTTGAAGTAACTTTGGTTTTAGAGTAGACAAGTGAAGGTGGGAGGAACAGTTCCTCTCTTTCTCCACTACAATCCAATTTTTCCATAGAAAAATATGAAACAGGCTGGGCGCGGTGGCTCATGCCTGTAATCCCAACACTTTGGGAGGCTGGGGTGGGGGGGCGCGGATCACGTGAGGCCAGAAGTTCAAGAACAGCCTGGCCAAAGTGGTGAAACCCCGTGTCTAATACAAATACAAAAAAATTAGCCAGGCGTGGTGGTGGGCACCTGTAATCTCAGCTACTCGGGAGGCCAAGGCAGGAGAATTTCTTGAACCCGGGATACGGAAGTTACAGTGAGCCAAGATGGTGCCATTGTACTCCAGCCTGGGCGACGAGTGAAACTCCCTCTCAAAAAAAAAAAAAAAGAAAGAAAAGAAAAATATGAAACAAAAATATAAAGGGGAAGAAAAATGCTCCTCTTTTATTATTTTCTGCCTCTGATGCTTAGCCTTTGTTGAGGCACTGCTGGTTGGACTAGATAACTACCTTTCATTGTTATCTTATCAAAAGAGATTTATTTACTGCTCACTATTTTCCTCTTTAGAAAGATGAGCTCTACTTTAAAGTTAAATAATGCAGAACATGGTTAGGAAAAAAAAAAAAGGTTCACTTTTGCCAATCTTTTTTTTTTTTTTTAGAACACATTGTATCGACTTGCTGAAATTATCGTGGTGGCTGCTGTTGTAAACCAAGGAACCATGTAAAAAGACTGGCCTCTACGCTACATTTACAAACAGTGTAAAATTTAGTGTTAACTGGTTGATCAGAAAATAGTGCTATTTTTATAATTCTTGGAACTTATACAAAGAGAGATTTAGAAACTTATCATTTTAATTAATTTGTGCACATCTTAAATATATATATTTTGATATCATAGATCTAGATGGCTGACATAATAATACAGAGATAATTTAAACTCCCTTTAGTCACTTGAGAATTTTAATGCATTCATTAGAAATGTGATGTGAGAGACTATTTTATTAAAAATACATCAGATAAAAAAGTCATTGTCTTTTCAAAGCATCAATTAGTAAAGAACTAACTAGGGAGTTACTCTAAATATGTCTTACATTTTTACAAAATTTAAAAAAATTAAAAGAAAACTATATTTGGTGAAAATACATTAACTTTAGTTTACTTTGCTAAAGCAAGTGTATTTTCCAACTCACAAAATCTACTTTCATTAAAATATATTTTATCTAATTATTGGACAAATGTACTAAACAATAACCCAGTGCTGAATGAAACATATTGGAACTAAGCATCTTAATTACAAATATTATACTATAAGATTAGATTTCTACATACTACAATCCCAACACAGAAAAATGTTTCTTATTCCTTTTCCATTTCCAATTTGTCTTTATCCTCTTTATTTAATTCTTTATAAATTTTAGTACACCTCATTCCCTCTTCTCCAAATTGAAATTGCTTATATATTTTAATTTATACCTACTTTTAATAATGTTTTATTCAATGTATATTATTCCCACATCTCCAAAAATAAACTTCCCTATACATACAAACACAAGATCCTTAGATAGATATAAGTGAAAAAGTATTTTTACCTTTTAATGTTAGCTACTTTATCACTCAACCATGGCAAACAATGAATAAAATGCTGTTGATCCAGATACTAGATGTTTATTTATAGCTCCATACTCTTGGTATAATGGTAATTGCTGTCACTAATACTGGTGTCCTATACTATGATTTTGTGCATTTTTTACACCCTCGTGACTGTGAATTCTCTGTTAGATTTTTCCATCTGCTTTTTAAGTAGCCTTTTGGTCTTTGTTTCTTTTCCTGGCTGTTTAAAACACACCCTTCAAAATTATATTATCTTTTTATTCCTTTGTAACAAATTCATGGAAACCTAGTGGCTTAAAACAACACTCACTTATAATCTCTTAGTTTCTTTAGGTCAGAAATCAGGTGGGTTTGGCTGGGTTCTTATCTGAAGGCTCTCTGATGAATAATCCACTTCTAAGCTCTTTCAGGCTGTTGACAGAATTTGGTTCCTTGTGGCTATAGGACTGTGGTCCTTGTGTCCTGGAAGATTGTCAGCCAGTGGCCTCTCCAAACTCTGTAAGGTTGTTTATATTTCTTCTTGTATTGTTCCCTGAATCTTCAACCAAGCAACAGCACATCATATCCTTCTTGTACTACAAATCTCTCTGACTTCCTCTTCTGCCCTCCTCTTCTGCCTTCCTTTTCTGCCAGGAGCTGGTAAAGTTCTCTGCTTATAAGGCCCAACCAGATAATCTTCCTATTTTAAGGTCAGCTGGTCCATATAACAGAATACAATCAGGGGAGCGAGATCACATCATATTCATAGGATCAGGACATGTGGAATCTTGGGGGTCATTCCTAGAAATTCTGCCTATCACAGAAATCTAACTCAAATTTCACCACTGACAGGAAACCTTAGATATCCACTCATTAACTTCTCCCGCCAATCCTTCACTTCCTCTCTATTTGAAATTTAAACAGATGCTCCTTCTTACCTTTTTTTTAAATTTTATTATTATTATTATTTTTTAGATGGAGTCTCGCACTGTGGCCCAGGCTTTAGTGCAGTGGTGTGATCTTGGCTCACTGCAACCTCTGCCTCCTGGGTTCAAGTGATTCTCGTGTCTCAGCCTCCTGAGTAGCTGGGATTACAGGCACCTGCCACCACACCCGGGTAACTTTTTTGTATTTTTAGTAGAGACGGGGTTTCACTATGTTGGCCAGGCTGGTCTCAAACCCCTGACCTTGTGATCCACCCGCCACAGCCTCCCGAAGTGCTGGGATTACAGTTATGGGCCACTGCGCCCGGCCGCTCCTCCTTTACTTCTACAGCATCCCACTGTGTACCTAGATTAAAGCATTCATCACACTACAGTACACTGCTTGTCTACTAGTCTGAGAAGACTTAACTATGTAACCCCAGAATTTAGACCAGTGCGAATCAACATAATAGATGCTCACCTGATAAACATATGTTTAACAATTTATATATATGTACCTTTAAGGTCAATGAAAAACATAAGTTATGTTCGGTGTAAACTGTAGTATTGAAGTGTGTTCACCACTAATTTTTGAAAATGAGTAATCTGTATTCATAGGTAAAATTATCAGCTGATACTACTCATTTAATTAAAATTTCATATTCATTAAAAATAATTTGAAAGTATTTCTAAAATGTATTAAGAATAATTGCTGCTGCACTAACTGCTTCATCTCATTTAATCAAAACAATTCCATTTTAGAGATGAGGAAACTGAGACTTTGAGAGGTTAAATAACTTGCCCAAGGTAAAGTGACTACAAAGTTAGTGAAGCCACCATAGTATCTGAACATTCTGGCTGCTATGCTATCTTCTTCCTTCCTTCCTCCCCTTCTTCTCTCCTTCTTCCACTCCCTCCCTCTCTCCTTCCTTTCTTTGATATTTATTGATATTAATTATGTGTAGGCATTGGGCTAACCATTATCAATCAATAAACTTGGGTCCCAATCTTTTTTTGTTTATTTCTAGAAATAATATCTTTATCATATGTATTCATAGCACTTAACACAAACAAAATATCAAGACATTACCTCATAAAATAATATTTTTATGCATTGGTGTTTATATTTAATATGCATTTAAAATTACCCATCACTGATCTTGTTTTTATGTAAATGCCAAATACATATATATGCCAAATATATATATAAATGCCAAATACATATATATACATATATATATATATATGAAGATAGATGAACTATAATGAAAGTAGACTTCAAAATATGCTAGTCATTAGTAACTTTCTGTGGGAAAAACTGATGAGAAAATTTAAACAAGGAAATTCCATCTTGCCCAACTGTGATCTCATAGTTGAGGATAGTGTATGAACCACAGATGGTGGGAATGAGGAAGCCACACATGTTTATAGTGACTTCAACTTCACCAAAACAAAGATCTGTGCCTTAGAGCAACGTTTTTGTTACAAAACAAAGTCATACTCAAATATATTGCATCTTTCTGCTCAGGGCCTCCAATGCAATGTTTAAAAACATTTAGATCTAGTCATTGTTATAACAGATACTGTATTTACCTCATTAGAAAATACATGCCTTTCAAATTTTTACAAAATTATGTTGTTAAATAACAGTTAACGACATAAGTATCACAGTTCATTTACATTACAAAGTATGTAAACATGAATTAGTGCTATTCCTAAAATGGCCCTTGAAATGTACAAGTGCTGAAGCCATAGTGAATTATGAGATGTTAATCACTTGTAAGACCTGAGATTCAGATGAAGGAGGGAACTGAAAGAAAGGAGGAATTTGTTACCCTTGCAGAGAAACTCTAAAGAAATCCTTGGAAATTATTTTACAAAAATAAATCCAAATAGTAAAATAATTAGCTTTTCCATTTTTCTTGCTATACATTTGCCATCCATAATCAGGTCTGAATTCAAATAACTGCACAGGAGTGTTTACAAGGGGTAAAGAGAGAACTGATTTATGTAAATAATAGATCATGTTTATAAAGGCCATCTGTGTGAGCCCAGAACTAAGGCCAGAAACAGAAGTACCAATTTATACCACAGGAAAATTATTCCTAACTCATAGAAGGACTGTTTGTGGGCAGAGGCACTTTATTTGTGTAAATGTAAATAGAAAAAATGTGTTTCATTCTCAAAATAAACACTGAATTCTAATGTATAAAAATTTCGATAATCCAACACCCTCACAATGTTCTTTTTCAGTCATCTCCAGATCTCTTCTTTTGTAATCATCCACTTGCATATTTATTATTAAAAGAGAGATGGTGATAGATTTTGCTTTACTCTTTTCTAAGGCATTTTTCCCCACACCAGACTTATTAGGTAATGAGTTCTTAAACCATTTAGACACGGCTAAAGAAAAAAATGGATTAAGATGCTGTGAAGATATGTATAATTTTATATGTGTAAAATAAGCCATTCCCTTCTCTCATGTAAACTCAGAGAATATTTCCAGGTGTAATTTTTATATCTATGAAAGAAGGTCACACATCTCTGATTCAGTAACAGCTTGTGTTGTAGAAATGCATATAAAGGTACACATACATAAACACACAATTATACACAGTCAAATTATTGCTATTCCTAAAATGGCCTCAGTGGGTATTAAACTTTAACTATCACCCATGAGCTTTTCAATTTGACTATCTGCACAGGAGATCATTTTCTTATTTTTTATTTAATGACAATGGAGGCTAAACCAGGCTAGATTTATGTTTTGTCTTATAAGATGGAAAATGACAATGATTTTATTCTCATGTATACAAGTTGTAAGTCTAGAAGCATTTGGGGGAACAAGGTGGAATTTATATTATAGTAGCCTGATATTCAGCAAAAAGGAGACAATTTACTACCAAATATACTTTTTAAATCCCCCTGAAAAAATCAATGCTGAATTAGCTGAAATATTTACACACACCCATACCACTTGAATACATGTTAGAATTCCTACCTTTCCATTCAAATCTTAGTTCAAACATCTTATTTATGAAGACCTGTGTGGAATTCTCAAGCAGTTAGCATCCCTGTTTTCCTACATAATCTTGAAAATGATGATGACAGCATTTATTATAAGAAAAGTTATATAGTGCCAGTTACTGTCTTAAGTATTTTGCATATGTTAATTCACACAATCCTCACACCAATGTCCTGAAACGGTTATATTTGGGTTTTTTAAAACCAGTGAGGAAACCCAGGCACAGAGAAGTTAAGTAACTTGTTTAAGGTCATAAAGATGGCAAGTGGAAGTACTGTTACTCAAATCAAGGCAGTCTGGCTCCAGAGTCCAAACACTTAAACATTACAACAGAATCTCTGTTGACTTTCTGTTTACAAAATGGGAGCAATAACATGTGTCCATAGTATTGCTTTGTAAATTATGTAAGATAACTTATGTAAAGATCTTAGTGCCCTACCCAATGAAGAGCACTGCTGAATGTTGTTATTGCTACCAAGCAGTTATCTTTAGTCAGACTTCCATCCTCTGCTACAGTAGGAATTCTTTGGGGATGGGGTTTACATTCATTCATCTGCTCATTCATTCATCCCACAAATATTCAATGAGCAACTCCTGTGGGCCAGGTCCTATACCAAGTCCTGCAAGCACTCATCTCTGAAGGCCCAGCACTAATAGCAGACAAACACAGTTCTACCTCAGGGCCTTGGCACTTAATATTTGCTCCATTTGGAAAGCTATTTTCTATGTCATTTCAAGGCTTGTTTCCTCACTTTATTCTCTCTCCTCTAATGTTATTTCTTCAAAGACACCTTCCATGAACACTTCTAAAAAGTAGTGCTTTTCAGGGCTCTGTATTTCTTACTCTGCTTTAGGTTTTCTACATACACCTATCACTGTTATAACTACTAGAATGTAAGTTCTGTATATAGAGGAATTTCCAGTTCTATAGACAGAATCCAGAATGGTAGGCTACCAAGTTTTTGTCATACTGGTGAAAGAAAGAAGTGGAAGGTGGAAGGGAAGAAGAGAGGGATGGAGAGGGAGAGACAAAGAATGTTGATCAATGACTGTTTTATAAACATGAAAACATTTTCATCCCTTCTTGACCAAAGCACCTCTTACCATGAATAAACAAATGCCAGCATTCCTCTACTCCCTTCCTCCTCCATTCCCCCTGCAAAAATCCCACAGGGCTCCCCAAGCTTGCCCCTCAGTTTCTATTCAGCTGTCTTCCCTATGAACTTAAGGTTCTTACCATTTCAATTTCAACACCTGTTCTCACTCCTCCTAAGAAAAAATGTATATGACCTCCATGGAGACCAGCTTTCCTTTTTGTTTCTAACAATGCTGAAGAGCTATAATTTAGCAGCATAAGTGGTAGTTGTAATCACTTGTAATTTATCATCCAACTGCACAGACTAATTCACGATCAAAGAAAAAGCTCTCCTTATTTTTCAATTATTAAAAATAAGCATTTGCGGATTCTTTCTTCAAACATGACACTATTAATTAGCAGCAAATGCGCTGTTGAGCATCTTTTTAAATAACAGTAATGAATTTACACTAACCCTTTCCCTCCTGGGATCAGTCTAATCATTTATGGTAGTTCTGATTGGCATTAGTTGATTCACATTGTTTTCTCTTTTTGGAAACATGATAGGATTGCTGTCCCTGACCTTTTGAAGTTAGACGCCCACGCTGTAACTTGCTTTAGCCAATGAGTTGAGGGTAGAAGTGACAAGGTCACTTAAAAGAAAATTTCAAAGAGCAAGTGACAATCTTTCATTTTCCCTTCAGTGGTGATTTGCAAACATGTGTCAAGAGTGAGTCTTCTGTGGGTTTCTGTGTAAAGATATTGGGCAGAGGTCCCCTGCCAATCCACGTGCTCATGTAAAGTGATTGTAAAAACAAAGCTTTGCTGTTAGTTCATTGATATTTGACAGCTGTTCTCCGGGCCTAATTGTGGTGGTTCAAACCTGTAATCCCAGCACTTTGGGAGGCCAAGGGGGAGGACTGCTTGAGCTCAGCGGTTTGAGATCAGACTGGGCAACATAATGAGACACCGTCTCTACCAAAAAAAAAAAAAAAAAAAAAAATAGCTGGGGGTGTGGCAAGCGACTCTGGCCCCAGATAGGAAGTAGAGGTGGGAGAATCATTTGAGCCCAGGCAGGAGAGGCCTCAATGAGCAGTGATCATGCCACTGCGCTCCAGCCTGGGCAAAAGAGCAATACCCTGTCAAAAAAAAAAAAGAGTTTTTCTTTTTCTGTGGCAACACTTGGTCCATCCTGACTGATTAAGTAGCAAGGTAAGATCTGTACCTATACAAAGTACAGATAATTCATACTGCTGACTCCATGCCCTGGTAACCTAACATAGATATTTCAATCATGCTACAGAAATGTCAGGGGACAATTATCATTGAAGGGACAAACTTCACGTGGATTATGAAACCATAGTGTAACCTTTTCATGTGCTCCTTTGACAACCTGAGACCTTTTAAAGAGGCTATTAAGGAATCATACATGTGTATGTACATATGTGTACACAGGTGACATATATATAATATCACCTATTGTATATCTTTAAAAGGGCTTTTAGGGGAATCATAAGACTACCATTCCATTCTTCTAATATTAGAAATAACTCTAGGTGCTTTAGGTTCTCTAACAAAATTTTTGAACTCAGTTGTAAAGTTTTTCACTATAATATTACACTTTGGAAAATATATAAATATGTTTTTTTCTTTTTGTTTAAGTAAGAATGATGAATCTGATTCCAAACGAGAACTATAAACAAAAGGCCATTCTTTTGCCTCTAAATCTTATGGATAAATCTTCAAGATGCTAGAAATATCTCATCAAATAACACATGAATAAAACAACTTCCCATTCTGTAACATATTCTTTCAGTTTCTTAAAAAATTACTTCTCTCTTGCTCTCTCACCCCTGCACACACACATAAACACACACACACACGCACTTCACAAAATGCAATATTCAGAAGAACCAAAGATTCAGTTTAAGTCTTTTTTAAAATAAGTTATATTATCTTTATGAAAATAATATTTTAAAGTAATATTGCATTAGTTTCAGCCAAATTACAACAATGACTTCACCAGGCATGGCTACTGAATATAATGCAAATTCTTCTAACATCTGCCCAGGCAATGAGCAATTCCAAATGAGTGGTCACTCCATGTGAGATACTTCAGTTGTCTTTTGCAAAATCTCACTGCTAGAAAGACATATATAACTACTCATTTTTTTATTATTATTATACTTTAAGTTTTAGGGTACATGTGCACAACGTGCAGGTTTGTTACATATGTATACATGTGCCATGTTGGTGTGCTGCACCCATTAACTGGTCATTTAGCATTAGGTATATCTCCTAATGCTATACCTCCCCCCTCCCCCAACCCCACAACAGTCCCCAGTGTGTGATGTTCCCCTTCCTGTGTCCATGTGTTCTCATTGTTCAATTCCCACTTATGAGTGAAAACATGCGGTGTTTGGTTTTTTGTCCTTGCGATAGCTTGCTAGAGAATGATGGTTTCCAGCTTCATCCATGTCCCTACAAACGACATGAACTCATCATTTTTTATGGCTGCACAGTATTCCATGATGTATCTGTGCCACATTTTCTTAATCCAGTCTATCACTGTTGGACATTTGGCTTGGTTCCAAGTCTTTGCTACTGTGAATAGCGCCGCAATAAACATACATGTGCATGTGTCTTTATAGCAGCATGATTTATAATCCTTTGGGTATATACCCAGTAATGGCATGGCTGGGTCAAATGGTATTTCTAGTTCTAGATCCCTGAGGAATCGCCACACTGACTTCCACAATGGTTGAACTAGTTTACAGTCCCACCAACAGTAAAAGTGTTCCTATTTCTTCACATCCTCTCCAGCACCTGTTGTTTCCTGACTTTTTAATGATCGCCATTCTAACTGGTGTGAGATGGTATCTCACTGTGGTTTTGATTTGCATTTCTCTGATGGCCAGTGATGATGAGTATTTTTTCATGTGTTTTTTGGCTGCATAAATGTCTTCTTTTGAGAAGTGTCTGTTCATATCCTTTGCCCACTTTTTGATGGGGTTGTTTGTTTTTTTCTTGTAAATTTGTTTGAGTACATTGTAGATTCTGGATATTAGCCCTTTGTCAGATGAGTAGGTTGCAAAAATTTTCTCCCATTCTGTAGGTTGCCTGTTCACTCTGATGGTGGTTTCTTTTGCTGTGCAGAAGCTCTTTAGTTTAATTAGATCCCATTTGTCAATTTTGGCTTTTGTTGCCATTGCTTTTGGTGTTTTAGATATGAAGTCCTTGCCCATGCCTATGTCCTGAATGGTATTGCCTAAGTTTTCTTCTAGGGTTTTTAGGGTTTTAGGTCTAACATGTAAGTCTTTAATCCATCTTGAATTAATTTTTGTATAAGGTGTAAGGAAGGGATCCAGTTTCAGCTTTCTACATATGGCTAGCCAGTTCTCCCAGCACCATTTATTAAATAGGGAATCCTTTCCCCATTTCTTGTTTTTGTCAGGTTTGTCAAAGATCAGATAGTTGTAGATATGCGGCATTATTTCTGAGGGCTCTATTCTGTTCCATTGGTCTATATCTCTGTTTTGGTACCAGTATCATGCTGTTTTGGTTACTGTAGCCTTGTAGTATAGTTTGAAGTCAGGTAGTGTGATGCCTCCAGCTTTGTTCTTTTGGCTTAGGATTGACTTGGCAATGCAGGCTCTTTTTTGGTTCCATATGAACTTTAAAGTAGTTTTTAAATTCTTTGAAGAAAGTCATTGTTAGCTTGATGGGATGGCATTGAATCTATAAATTACCTTGGGCAGTATGGCCATTTTCACGATATTGATTCCTCCTATCCATGAGCATGGAATGTTCTTCCATTTGTTTGTATCCTCTTTTATTTCATTGAGCAGTGGTTTGTAATTCTCCTTGAAGAGGTCCTTCACATCCCTTGTAAGTTGGATTCCTAGGTATTTTATTCTCTTTGAAGCAATTGTGGATGGGAGTTCACTCATGATTTGGCTCTCTGTTTGTCTGTTATTGGTGTATAAGAATGCTTGTGATTTTTGTACATTGATTTTGTATCCTGAGACTTTGCTAAAGTTGCTTATCAGCTTAAGGAGATTTTCGGCTGAGACGATGGGGTTTTCTAGATATACAATCATGTCATCTGCAAACAGGGTCAATTTGACTTCCTCTTTTCCTAATTGAATGCCCTTTATTCCCTTCTCCTGCCTGACTGCCCTGGCCAGAACTTCCAACACTATGTTGAATAGGAGTGGTGAGAGAGGGCATCCCTGTCTTGTGCCAGTTTTCAAACGGAATGCTTCCAGTTTTTGTCCATTCAGTATGATATTGGCTGTAGGTTTGTCATAGATAGCTCTTATTATTTTGAGATATGTCCCATCAATACCTAATTTATTGAGAGTTTTTAGCATGAAGGGCTGTTGAATTTTGTCAAAGGCCTTTTCTGCATCTATTGAGATAATCATGTGGTTTTTGTCCTTGGTTCTGTTTATATGTTGGATTACGTTTATTGATTTGCATATGTTGAACCAGCCTTGCATCCCAGGGATGAAGCCCACTTGATCATGCTGGATAAGCTTTTTGATGTGTTGCTGGATTCGTTTTGCCAGTATTTTATTGAGGATTTTTGCATCAGTGTTCATCAAGGATATTGGTCTAAAATTCTCTTTTTTTTGTTGTGTCTCTGCCAGGCTTTGGTATCAGGATGATGCTGGCCTCATAAAATGAGCTAGGGAGGATTCCCTCTTTTTCTATTGATTGGAATAGTTTCAGAAGGAATGGTACCAGCTCCTCCTTCTACCTCTGGTAGAATTCGGCTGTGAATCCATCTGGTCCTGGACTTTTTTTGGTTGGTAAGCTATTAATTATTGCCTCAATTTCAGACCTGTTATTGGTCTATCTAGAGATTCAACTTCTTCCTGGTTTAGTCTTGGGAGAGTGTATGTGTCGAGGAATTTATCCATTTCTTCTAGATTTTCTAGTTTATTTGCGTAGAGGTGTTTACAGTATTCTCTGATGGTAGTTTGTATTTCTATGGGATCAGTGATGATACCCCTTTGTCATTTTTTATTGCGTCTATTTGATTCTTCTCTCTTTTCTTCTATATTAGTCTTGATAGTGGTCTATCAATTTTGTTGATCTTTTCAGAAAACCAGCTCCTGGATTCATTGATTTTTTGAAGGGTTTTTTGTGTCTCTATTTCCTTCAGTTCTGCTCTGATCTTAGTTATTTCTTGCCTTCTGCTAGCTTTTGAATGTGTTTGCTCTAGCTTCTCTAGTTCCTTTAATTGTGATGTTAGGGTGTCAATTTTAGATCTTTCCTGCTTTCTCTTGTGGGCATTCAGTGCAATAAATTTCCCTCTACACACTGCTTTGAATGTGTCCCAGAGATTCTGGTATGTTGTGTCTTTGTTCTCGTTGGTTTCAAAGAACATCTTTATTTCTGCCTTCATTTCGTTATGTACCCGGTAGTCATTCAGGTGCAGGTTGTTCAGTTTCCATGCAGTTGAGTGGTTTTGAGTGAGTTTCTTAATCCTGAGTTCTAGTTTGATTGCACTGTGGTCTGAGAGACAGTTTGTTATAACTTCTGTTCTTTTACATTTGCTGAGGAGTGCTTTACTTCCAACTATTAACTACTCATTTTTTTATTGCGAGAAAATTGTTGCATGATACATTAAAAAGGGTTGGGAAGAGGTTTTCAAACACTATACCACAAAGAAAGTATGATTTGAAAAAGTCAGAACACACTTCCACTGCTCTCAAGCAATTAAGTCCAGGAAAAGTAATAGGTATGAAAAACCACTTCAATTGCCTTCAAGTTTAATGAAAATTGTGCCTGAATATGTCCAGAGAGAATATGAGCACAATGGGAATTGTTCTCAGGAAACACTTCAGTTCCTTTTGAAAATACAGAGAAAGAACAATATAGCACTAGCCCCAAATTTTGTATACTAATTTGTGTTTTGTTTTCATGCCTTATTAATATCAACCATCTTTTTGTGATAATTATCTCTTCCTAGTAAAATGGCAAAATGCAGCAAGAATAATATTCCAAAAGTAAGATATGAATAAAAAATTAAACCCATGTTACTTTTTCAAGTACTAAAAATAGTTTTAATTTATTGTCAATCATGTTAGTAACTACTAAAACAATAAAGAAAATAGGACAATCAACATTGTCTTTGTGTATACAATCTGAAACTACCTTAATGAGTGAACAGTTCTTACACATTATATTACTTTACTTTTACCAGGTGGAAACTGTAATGCTTCAGTTTAAGTCATGATGTTTTATTCCAAATACTTATCTGTTCACTGGATTCAAGCCTGGGCAGTCCCATAAATGCCTGGTGACAGGAATTACAGTGTGGACTGGATGAGGTTGTCAGTTAAGCGATCGGTATGAGGTCAATGAATATCTGTACTCTCTTACACCAATAAAGGAATACATTTCTGCACACTTTACAGGAGAAAAGAAAAACATTTCAGACAAAAAAAAAACCAGCTTTTGTCCATTTGCCAACACTAGTCAAAACAATATCTTTCTGTTTCTCTCTTCCACATAAACACAGAAATCTGAAAGTGAATATATCTGGGTGGCTTAAGAAAACCAAAATTTTCCATTGCTGGAGGGGCTTCTAGTTAGTTGATTTTTAAGACCCATTTTATAAATCTGCCTGCATCATTGCACCCATATCTAGTAAACTCTGCAGTGTTTATAAGTCACAAAATGCTTTCAGGAGAAAAATAAATTGATGAGAACACAAAAGGGAAAGTCCATCATTTAATGTCAAAATGAAGACACAATCCCTTCCTAATTTTCTACATGATAGTCCTATTCCATTTGAGGCAGGTAGTGAGAATATAAAATCCTAGGAGTATTTCCCAGCATGTCAAAATACTAACACATGTCAAAGACATCACCAGCAGAACATGTCCAGAATTGTGATGGCAAAAATCCCACTGGCCCAGCTCCAGGACCTTCCCTGATTTTCTTCCCTTTCATCCTCTGTACTCTGAACATGATCAGTTTCTTTTTGGTACCTTCTCAAATCAAACTCCACTAAGCCTTTTGCATTTTGAAGTCCCCTTCCCATTATCCAAGGAAATAGGTGGCTTCTCTCTCATTTCTGAACTCCCCTAACCCTTTTCATCCTTAATATTACAGAAAGGAAGCTTCATGTCTTGCTAAGAACATGCATTCCTACATACCAACTGGTAACAATGGGGCTGTGCTTACCTAATCCTCAGTCCAGGTCTAATTGGGAAAAATTAGAACATTATGCAGTATGAATCCCCAGAACCTGAACTTCCTTAGTAGTATCCTGGTTCCTTCCTCAACTTTCCTAAACCATAACAATTTTACCATATTGGAATTACCAAATATTCCATAACCGGTATCACATTTTGTGCTAACATTTTGTTCTTATTATTCTTTCATCATCTACACGTATAAAAACTCCATATAAACACACTCCACAGTTAGCTTATTTTTCTACCAGTGGAGTTTCAATGGACAAAGACTGTACCTTCTACATCTTTAGTGGAAGAGACAATATCATACATTTAAACTATTTTCTACCTAGGTAATAGACACTTTGGGCAGAGTGAAAGAAAAGGAAGAGCATGTTTTGTTTTAATGGAAGTTAAAATGCATTCAACAAGGACAGAGTCCCTACTGCATCAAAGACATTCAGTTAATAATAACACCATGAATAAGAAATAGTCCCTTTAAAAACTTACCTTTGAAGAGAGGACTCAGATAAGATGTCTACACTGTAACTATCATGCAAGGAAGAAATAGTAAATTTATTAGAAGAGAGAAATTACTTCTGACTGAGGTTTATGGAGGTAGGAATATAAGACAGTACTGAAAACAACCAAGTAGTAGAATTAGAGAGAACCCTACACATTTTCTTTAAGAGTTCCAGAAAGTAGAAAAATGTTATAAAGTTGCCATTGGCTTCCACTTACTTGTAATCTGCCAGGAAAGTAAATCTAAAGGAACGTTTGGATCATCACAAGTAGAGGAAATGGGAGCAGTATATTGTAAGAATGGGAAGCTGTACACTTTTCAGAGCTGAATCCTGGTGCCTGAGTGGAGTTGAATGCATTCCAGTAGATCTCTGGAATGGCTATAAGAAAACCAACTCCACAAGCCCGAGAGAATTTAAAAAAATAATAATAAGGCAGGCACCAGCGAGGTAACCACAAATGTTATTTGCTGAAGCATGTCTTGAGAGACAGTCAGAGCCAGTGCAGGATGGGATGCTGGTGAAGGACTTAGACACTCATCTTTTCATTCTATTCACCCAGATACATAATAAGAGATTTAGTGAATAAGAGTGGTCCTTTGCAATCTTCTTCTCAGAGAAACCAAAGTCTTGAACGTAAGGAAGGGTGAAACAGCTGAAAGTTAATCAAGATAATTTTTTTCCTTTTAAGAAAACTGGCAGCCTGGATAATATTATAAAGCCTGGAAGCAGATATTAATGATGTAGAACATAATCCCTTCTTCCAGTTATCATGCCCTGGCCAATTCCCAGCCTGACTTGTCAACTTCAGGCTCTCTAGCAATTGAAATCAGAAATTGTTTCACTTACCAAAAAGAGAATATATAATAGTAACTTCTTCATAAAATGTACCAAGAAATAGCCAGTCAAAAATATTACTCAAAAATTGCAAACTACAATTTAAAAAAAACTAACAAATACGATTCATTTTCCAATAAGAAAACTGAAATTTCACACTTTCCTGGCATGTACATATACATAGGCTGAATGTATCATATGAATGATATACTATCACTACTATCAGTTGATTTCTGATTCTATTTATGTTGTAACAAGTGATCGCCTCCCTGTCCCAATTAGTAAAGTCCTGCCAAAAAGCTATAACTGCAGTTGAGTTTCAGTTTCTGAAAAAGCTGCTCTCAATTTAAGCAACAATGATCTCAGTTGAAAAAGTGACACAAGAGTGATCAAGGCAAAGATGAATCAATATCTCTATTTCCCAAGGAAAAGTGGGCACAGATACTAGCTCTATGCTGGCCTCTAGTTTCCACAATCTTGTACAGCTCATCTTTTGGAAGTGTATGTTTGGCCTAAGATTGGTTTTAAGTTCTCATTCTGGCTTAAGAAAACTGAAAATACTTTTTTGGCTCCATTCTTTTTTTTTTTTTTTAGATGGAGTTTCGCTCTGTCACCCAGGCTGGAGTGCAGTGGAGCGATCTCGGCTCACTACATCCTCCGCCTCCCGGGTTTAAGCAATTCTATGCCTCAGCCTCCCGAGTAGCTGGGATTACAGGCGCCCACCCCCACGCCTGGCTAATACTTTTTTGTATTTTTAGTAGAGACGGGGTTTCGCCATCTTGGCCAGGCTGATCTTGAACTCCTGACCTCGTGATCCACCCGCCTCGGCCTCCCAAAGTGCTGGGATTACAGGCGTGAACCACCGCGCCCAGCCGGTAATGGCTCCATTCTTGACAGGCAAGTAGCCCCTCACAGTTTATGATGTGTTTAAAAACAGAATTACAAAGTAAGCGTGTAAGCTACCTTCACCAGAACGAATACAAGAAAAGTCAGAAAACAGAACTTTGAAAAACTAAAATTGACTGTTTACCCTGCTGCTTCTGTTTAAAACACTTTGAATGTAAATTATGAATGTAATTTAATTACAGGCAGAAAATTTAACCACCCATCAACAGATGTTTACCAGTCTCCTATTTGCTGTTTATCCTTCTCACTTAGTATACCCTTACAAGTATACTAGAGAATTCTCACTTAAGTGAGAAGGGTACAGAAAAATCTAGATTTATAATCTAACAGGTTTTTAAAAATGCAAAAATAAAACCCTATAATTCCCTGTAATCCCAGCACTTTGGGAGGCTGAGGCAGGTGGATCACCTGAGGCCAGGAGCTTGAGACCAGCCTGGCCAACATGGTGAAACCCCATCTCTACTAAAAATACAAAAATTTGCCAGTGTGGTGGCAGCGCCTCTAGTCCCAGCTACTCAGGAGGCAGAGGCAGGAGAATCACTTGAACCCTGGAGGCAGAGGTGGCAGTGAGCCGAGACTGTGCCACTGTACTCCAGCTAGGGCAACGAGCAAAACTCTATCTCAAGAAATAAAAGTTTAAAAAAAGCCCTATTACCCAATACAAAATGTGAAAAGTCATACGAAATGTCAGGAGGCAGGGTGGAAATTGCTATGAAGCCTAGATGAAAATGAAACTTCCCAAGGTGGACACAGTAGGTCACGCCTGTAATCCCAGCACTGTGGGAGGCCAAGGCAGACACATCACTGGAGGTCAGGGGTTCGAGACCAGCCTGGCAGAGATGGTGAAACTCCATCTCACAAAAATGGAAAAATTATCTGGGCATGGTGGCAGTGCCTGTGGTCTCAGCTACTCTGGAAGCTGAGGCAGGAGAATTGCTTGAACCTGGGAGGCAGAGGTGGTAGCGAGCCAAGATTGCACCACTGCACTCCCACCTGGGCAACAGAGCAAGACTCTGTCTCAAAAAAAAAACAAAAAAAAGAAAAAGAAAAGAAAAGAAAAGAAAAGAAAATGAAAATCCTTCCTTATGAAACAAAGAAAGGTTTAATAGAGGGGATAACATCTGAGCTATATTTTGAGGATAGTTAGGATTTCAGGTTAAATATGAGAATGTATAATGTAGGAAAGGCAATAATCTAAGCAAATCCAACAGCATGGGAAAGTACACACCATGCTCAGAAATGGCAATAGCCTCTTTTGGTTACAACATTGGGTCATACAGTGCATTTGCTAATATTGTTAGCTACAAGTGACAGAAACTCAGCTCCAATCCCTTCAGGCCCCAAAATGATCTATTCAATTCTTGCATGAACTGATAAAATCAAACTGAAAGACAAGCACATTCACATCTCACTATGCCTCAAGGACAATGGATACTCTATTAGGAGTTTTGCCACATAATAAAGTTCCCTGGGATCTGGGGTCTGGTGAAAAGCCCCCATTTGAAGCTAGAGAGGCAATTTCTAATCTGGACTCACCTGGCAATTTTTTCAATCCGTAATATCCACAGGTTTTTGACCTGCGGGAATAATTATAATTGTCTAGTCTACCGGCAGCAGGGTAGCTATGAGGCTAGACAGATTCTCTAACTACGAAAAGATCCTGTTAAAAATGGCCTGACAAAAAGCATAAAACAAGTATACTAGAGAATTTGGAAAATGTAATCAAGCATCAAAATCCTTTCCTGAAGGATGGGAAAAAAAATGGGAGCACAAGAAATGTGTACACACACACACACACACACACAGAGGTCTACTCAAATAATCTAAATAAGCTGTTCCAATGGAAAAAAAATACCAAAGAGGAGGTCACTTTTCATCTTCCCATCATTTTCAGGAAATACCGAAGAGTAAAAATAAAAGATGCAACAACAGTTTTTCCATGTGCTAAGCCAGCTGCAACTACCTCAACAGGATACTGTTGTTTAAATAACAATAATAGAATCCAGAGGCCCATCAGAAATAATACAATGCTTTATAAAGAGGGGGAAATGAATTTCACTCATCCTAAATGAAATACATAAGTTTCTAGGTACTAAAGTCAAAACAGATGGAGAAGAAGAAAACAGTTCTTCATATCAAAAAACTTTCCAATAAATCTTTTCTTTCCTATTTCTTATTTCAGAAAGGCCAAAGGAGAATGAAGTATACAGACTGTCACTTATATCACCCTAGGCAAAAACTCATTCATCCATCCATATGAGAGACTTTAATGAAGAGTTACTATGTAACAGGAAAGATGCTGAAGAAAAGAAATATAAGAAAAAGAAAGGTTTTGTCCCTGAGGAGGAAGTATCAGCAAGAGTAAAGTCTACTAACATTCATTTTGTAAGTTTAAAGAAAATTACTCACATCATTTCAATTGTCCCTCAGAACAACTCTTTGAAGAAAATATTGCCTTACAGATTTGAAAAATGAGGCCTAGAGAGCTTAAGATATTTGTCCAAATGTGTGCAACTCTCTGTTGGTGGAGCCAGGATTCAAGCGCAGGTCTTTTCACCCAAAGCCTTTCCACAGTGCTGTTTGAGGGTATTACAGGGGAGGCTTTTGTTTAGCATCGCAGCACATCCAGCTGTGCCCTCAATTGCCTAGAAAATTCCATTTGGGAATTCCATTTCCTCTTGGTTTTTAGTCAGAAAATAGTCTGAATGGGTCTCAAACTGTCATAAGTCATCATGGTCCTCATAACACAGCATCAAACCATGTAGAGCAAGAATTTACTCAAGGAGAGATGAAAATATAACAGAAGGAATGCCATGATGGGTATAGTCAACAAAACACATTAATGTGTTTACTTTTATTCATAATTTTCAGAATGAATGAAAATAACAATATCATTCCTGCCATTAAATTGTCACCAATGTTTGAAAAGGGACAAAACTCAGTGTGTGCATTTTATAACAGAATGTTTAATACGTATATCCTTCAGTGCAACAATTCCACCTTGGGGAAGGCATTAATAAGTGACCATTTAAGTAGGCCCAAGATCCTTGAGACACTGTTCTCTCTCTCTCTCTCTCCCTCTGTATTCAATAACTTGCCAAGTCTTATGAGTTCTACTTCTAAAATGTCCCTCACATTTATGTCTCACCCCGTTGACATCATTGTTTCTCGTTTGTCTATTAGCTTTCTTACTGGTCTCTCCAACTCTCATTTTCTGCCACTAATATTTATTCTATATAGTCAGCCAGATATATCTTCAGAAGCCCAGTTCCAACAGAATCAATGTGATGCTCAAAAAATACTCAATGGCTTTCCATTGATTTCAAATTAAAAATAAACACCTTATCCTAGCTTTCAAGGCATGCCACATTATGGCTCCATCATAACCTTCCACTTCTTTCCCAGACAAAGTGGCCTACTTGCAATTCTCAAACGAATCTCAAATCATCTTACTTCAAGGATTTCTCATCTTATCCATAATCTATGTGAAGAATTTCTTCATTTAAACCCCATAAACTACCCTTGTATTTCTTTTAACTCACTCTATATTCTAGTTGAAATTATTTACAAACATATTCCACTGTTAGACTACGCATTCCTTTAGAAGAGTCTATGTCTTTTTGTGTGTGTGTATATCTGTCTAAAATGGGGTTTTCTTGAGGCAAAGCCTGAGATAGGAATTCTTGCAGGAGATTTACTGAAGCAGTGTTCTCAGGAGAAATCTTCTGGGGAGTGAGAAAAGCAGGATAGAATGGTGGAGGATAGCAGGATAGAATGGTGGAGGATGGCAGGCAAAGATTGAGGCCCAAGAGGAGTCTATATTCAGCCTGATCCCATTAGAGCTCTACAGCATAGACTGCACCTAGACATTTTCTCTCAAGTGTGAGAAAGCTGGGCTGTTACACATTACATCAGTCAGTCATTGCCCATGGATCATCTGTGTAGAGGAGTATAACTTCCCATGCATCTCTGGGCTGGGCAACTCCCATTGGCCACAGATAACGCTTTGAGGAAGAGTGTAGGTGTGAACCTTTAACAATCAACACCCACAACAGCTGGGAGGTGGGTGTACCCACCTAGTAGAGAAGGTCCAGGGAGGGCACCAATAGCATCTGCTACAGAATCCCTCATAACACCTCTAATAGCTCACAGAAAACAGTAGATGTTCAGTCAGTAGCTGTTAAAAAAGACCTGCCTACATAAGGAAATAACTTTGAAGTACATTAGTATATTCTTACAAATAGAAACTTGTTCACTTGCTGTCTTTCAGTTTGGGGTATTATAACAAAGTACTGTAGACTGGATAGCTTATACACAACAGACATTTATTTCTCACAGTCGTGGAGGCTGGAAGTCTGATATCAGGGTGCCAGCAAGGTTGGGTTCTGGTGAGGACTCTTGCAGGTTGCAGACCCACAGCTTCTGTTGTATCCTCACATGGCAGAAATAGAGCAAGCTGGCTCCCCTGCCTCTTCTTATAAGGTCACTAAATCCATTCACAAGGGCTCCACTCCCATGACCCAATTAGCTCTCAAAGACCCCACCTCTATGCACTATCACATTGGAGATTAGATTTCAGCATGTAAATTTTGGAGAGACACAGGCATTTATTCCATAGCATTTACTAATGACAGGTTAATAAATGAACAAACACAAATAAAAATACATGGACATGGCTTTGATGGCATTTTCCTGCTTTAATTTTTATTTTATTTTTTTGAGTCAAAGTCTCACTCTTGTCCCCTAGGCTGGAGTGTGACAGCACAATCTCGGCTCACTGCAACCTCCGCCACCCAGGTTCAAGTGATTCTCCTGCCTCGGCCCCCTGAGTAGCTGGGATTACAGGCAACTGTAGCTGCCACCACGCCCGGCTAACTTATGTATTTGTAGTTGAGATGGAGTTTGGCCAGGCTGGTCTAGAACTCCTGATCTCAGGTGATCCACCCGCCTCGGCCTCCCAAAGTGCTGGGATTACAGGCATGAGCCACCGTGCCTGTCCTAAAATATTTTTTATACTCATTAGCAAGTCTGAGCCAATACGCTTAGTTTTAAATTAATTCATACCCATGGAAAAATTGAACAGTTTGTCACTCTTAGAGATTTAAGATAAAGATTAGTGAAAATAGTGAGGGATATTTCTGATGAAAAGTGATCCTTTTCATTCTTAAGGACAGAATGTTCATTAGTGGCCCCATCAAACTACTGATTATGGCAATAAATATTTACAGAAAGAGCCAAATCTTTCCCTAAAACTCTCAAGAGAATCTCTGAGCTGTAGTCAATCATCTTCCAAGTTGAGGCCTTCTGTGGATCGATGATTAATAAAAGAACAAATGATATTTCAGTAGGCAGCATATTAAACCCATCAGTGGCATTGTGTTTCTGCTTTCAGTTGTATCATGTTTAAATCAATGTTTGAGATAAAATCAGTATGGTTTCATTTTAAAAGCTCTAATAAAAAATGGTTAAAATAAAATGCACATGCTATGAAAACTCCAAGCATGTAATTTATACTTGCAATAATTCAGCAAGCAGATTTTGGGTGCCAACAATGTATGAATCCTTTCATTCAGAGATAATGGGGGTATATAGATC
Organism: Pan paniscus; assembly: GCF_029289425.2. NCBI lineage: Eukaryota > Metazoa > Chordata > Mammalia > Primates > Hominidae > Pan > Pan paniscus. The sequence goes on along the minus strand of NC_073257.2, from coordinate 63,512,423 downwards.
AATAAGACTTGTTTCCTGCCTTCAACATGGTTACAATCTGGTAAGGGAGACAATAAATGTACTGATAACTGAAAGGAAGAATATTACAATGCATCAAGCCCCTATTCAAAATCATTTTCTATGTCTCTATCATTTTAGCTGTGAAGTACAAATTCCTTAGCATTCAAAACCCTTCATAATCTGCCTCCTGTCTACTTTTGTATTTATTGATTTACCTATTTTCTTAGCAAACTGTTATTGAACATCATGTTTGTGCTAGGCACAGAGATCTTGGCAGAAAAGATACACACTAGTTTTGCTGCTGTCATCTTTATGTCTCCCATCCTTTCCTTTCACACATATTAGGCTTCAACCACACGTCCTTATCTATTCCCAGAACTAGCTATTGAATTTACAACCTCTGTGATTCTGGCAAGTGTGTTTCCTCCCACTCTGTATGCTTTTTCCCGTGTTTTTCACCTCATAAATTTTCTGATCCTTCAAGTGTTAGCCCACATGCCACCACTTTGAGCTATGTGTCCTGATACTTACTATTCAGAAGAGGCGATCCTTCTTTCTTTTGTATGTCCCTAGTGTTTTGTAGGCTTTCTTTTACCTGACTTATATTGTTAAATAACATGTAGAGAATCCAAGAAGAAACAACTCTCTTGCATTAGGGTCACTTGAGGAATGTTCATTTAGAAAAGGACTATCATCAGAATTTGGGGTAGAATATAAGGGAGACACAGGATTTAGCACTGTAACCCAGGATGTGTAACAGCAGAGCTGTCACCAGCCCTAGCCCAAAGCATCAAAGGGAGAGAATTATTACCAATACCTGAAAGAAGAGAGCTGGCAAAGGAGGCTGCCTTGAGACGAGCAGTGAAATTCAGCGAAGAAACAAAGCCAGGCCCAGAAAAGTCACAGGGAGATGAAATACCCCGACCTCACTTTCAACTTCCTCTTATCTATTGCTGGGTTGGCCCTGTAATAGCCTGAATCCCACTTTCTGATGGCCAGGAAGCCCTTTGGTAGTCCATACAGGCCATTGTGCTGGTAACACAGCTGATAATGGTAGAAAATAGATCTGCAGAGGCAGAGGGAAGAAATCGGCCACACTCATACATGTCTCCTTTTCCAGACTCTGAATTTTCTAGAGTCTGGATCTGAATTCACATATAAACCTGGAACCTAGGACAATATCTAGAACATAGTACATGTTTATTAAGTGTATTCTTAATGGGTGTTATATCATAAGAGCAGTTAAAGGGATACTAGCATTCAGAAGAACACATGGTTATATTTGACTGAGAGTCATGCATACAGATGCACAGGTACCACTACTTGCTAAGTTATACATAGTGAAGATTCTAATTATTGAATTTATTAATTCAGCAAAACTAGACTGATACCTCCCCTCCCAACTTTTTCAGACTGATAACATGTGTAGACATTTGGCTAATTGGTTCTATGGCAAATAGTTTCATGTACAATTCATTTGTTTGCAATTTTACCCCAGAAAAAGGAATGAGAAGAAAACAATGCTTTAACAATCAGATGTTCGTCACCCTTTTTGCACTTCTGATTTTTCAGTATCACTTCTTATCAAAGATGAAGCTATACCTTACCTCCTTCTCCAAGGCATAAGATTTCAGTTGCATTTCCAAAAGTGCTTAAAAAATGATTCTTGATATTTTTGTGGTAATTTGCAAGAGGAAGATCATGGATTGATTAAATCTACGGATAACTAAATCTTACTTAGGGGTTTCAACATCCGTTTCTATCAAACCTTTAAATGAAACTGTAACTGTTAACCTAATTGACAAACTCAGGTCTAACTAACTTTCTACCCAGATAGTCTTGTCAAATAGCTAATGTAGGAAATGGCCCAAAGACTGACGGCATAAGAAAAATGAAAGGTCCAATAACCTGTAAACAGGATAATCAGCTGCTGAAATTTTGAGCTGAGTGTATGTTATAGAGTCTTCCTCCATGAACGCTTTAATGCAATTTTCATAGATACTTTATCAATTGTACATAAAAGCACTGCTTTAGAAATACAACACTGTTTTTAAGATCTAGAATTCTTCTACTGGTGCTCAGAAAATTTTAAATTAAATTACACTAATTTATGGGGAAATCTCTCACAGGTTTTTACATCTGACTGTGAATTTGATTGGATATTTATTTGAATGGAAGACTGCCAGAAGTTTTATAGGCTTTACACAATGCAGTCCAAATATGTTCCCTTAGACCACTAGTGCTATAATATGACAGATATGTGCAGCTCCTCCTAGCCATACACTCTAGATGCTACCTCTGCTGCTGGAGCTCTATTATCATGCAGAAAAAAGGAAGGGGAGAAGATATGACAAACTCCAGTTGAGTCTAAGAAAGCCAAGAAGCTCACATCCATATAAATAAGATCTAATACCACCATCACCAGTACCCCAACTATCCGCCCAAAACTGTGACTACTGACTTGCAAACTTTTTTTTATTTTTGATGACCAGGGAATCACATGTTTCATAAATAAAATAATAAAAGCAAAATAATCAAAATTTGAAATGAAGGTAAGGGTACCAAAAGCTCTTACCTTTGTCCTCTCTTTCACCACAGATTTGAGAGGATTCCTTAAAGCATCTTGGGCTTTATGGAAACACTTTTAAAGTCGAATGTTTGTCTAAAGGATAATATGGCAAGTTTGGTGATATATTAGGGTGGTGCAAAAGTAATTCTGGTTTCTGCAATTACTTTTAATGGCAGAAGCCACAATTACTTTTGCACCAGCCTAATAGCACCTCTTAAACCTGCTAAGCTGCTCCTTTGTTACCTATTTTCCTCTGAAAAAAACACACCTTATTTAATTTGACCCTGGCTAAAAGTATTCTAGGAGGAGATAGCCTTTTAATGATTTGTCTTGAGTGTATATACTATGTATATACTAGTATATACACATATGCTACATATGTGTACCTCAGTCCTGTAGAATTTCTGGTTCACTGCATACTTTCAATAAACACAATGTTGGCCAGGCACAGTGGCTTAAATCTGTAATCCCAGCACTTTGGGAGGCCGAAGTGGGCAGATCACCTGAGGTCAGGAGTTTTTGAGATCAGCCTGGCCAACTTGGTGAAACCCCGCCTCTACTAAAAATACAAAAATTAGCTGGGCTTGGTGTCAGGCACTGTAGTCCCAGCTACTCGAGAGGCTGAGGCAGGAGAATCGCTTGAACACAGGAGAAAGAGGTTGCAGTGAGCCGAGATCGTGTCACTGCTCTCCAGCCTGGGAGACAGAGTGAGACTCCATCTCAAAAAACAATTTAAATAAATAAATAAAATATAAACACGATATCTCAAAACACACCAACAGATATTTTATTTCCTTTTTGAAACCTTCCTTTATTGCTTTTTTGAAATCTGTCCATCTATGTCTCAATTTTCAATTACAGCTATTCATTCCACAGGTGTTAATAATTTTTATAAATGGGTAAGTCACTTAAATAGGTACTGTACCAATTAAAGCCATACCAAAGACAGCCTTTGCCCTAGAAAAGCTTAATACCTAATTGAGGAAAAGGCATAAGTGTAAATAATCAGAACACAAGCAGAACAGAAGTGCCAAAGTCAAGACAGGTTGAGTACTTTGCAAGAGAAGGGAAATATATCTCCACACACTATTATGCTTGTTATGAAACACAAATTCATTCCACTGCTATTCATATATTATGAAACAATTTGAGGATAAAACAAATTTTATATTTGCTTCTGCACAATTTCATCTGCAGAAAGTGGCCAACTTGAACTGAGCTGTTTAAGAGTACAAAAAATATACACATATTTATAACTCAAATATTTACCATCTGCTTCAGTGTGTTATGAGTCACACCTATCCACACCTGAAGTTTAAACTTTCTGCCGAATTTCAGGTCATTTTTCTTCTATTACTTCACAGTTCACAAGCCCAAATATTTCTCATGCTCACTTCTGTTATCAAACTTAAGGCATTTTCAAGGTAAAGTATCACAGTTATTGTAGTATTTATGTATGTTCTAAGCAATTAACATGCATAAAAGTTGGTACAATTTTTATTAGGTTCTTTTCTTTATTATCTGTCACTGACAAAGGTTTCTAGTGTTGTGTCCCTAATTTCATTCTTCCTATAAGCACTGTGATTATTTTTGTACAATTTTGCCTAACATGGTGGTAATAAGAAATGTACATGTTTTGCTATAGTAGAATTGAATGTATATGTGCATATTACTTGTAAAAGTATATAAAAATAAATCTAATTCATATAAGCCTTCAAATACATACAATTCTTCCCTCTCCCCCACACATACATACACATATATACTAGTTTTCAACATAGTTGATACAACTAACTCCCATCTGGGATACAGAAAGGTTTTAACCTCCTGCAAAGGCAATAATGCTAAACACCAACCTTGTCCTACTAAAGACCAATCTATAGCCTCTCCTTCCTACTATCCCTCCTGCTCCTTTCTACTTCTTGACCATAATTATAGCAAGGATCCTCCCTTCTCTTTCTTTTCCCTTCAATCAGCAAGTATACACTAGAACTTAGAATTTACGAGATTGAAGTATGTTTTCAGTTGGAATCCTGCTGCAGCTCAAGTGGAAAATGTGTTCTACCCAACCCAGACTTAAACATAAAGTCATCCACAAACACTGTATCTCTCTATAAAATTGGAATCTCCAGCTCATATCACAGGGTCTGGCATGCCATAAGTACTTAATAGATATTAGTTGAAATTTAGTATAAAAGAATAACCACTTCTGATTGTTCTGTTACTATCATCATATTTATCTTCTTCAAGTAAAATAAGACTTATGACAATTTTCTAAGAGACATAAAATAAATTGTATACCCGAACAACCATAGTCTTAAGTCTTAAAGAAATGGAGAGCTAAGATATCATCTGTTTTCCTTAAGTTAGCATTGAAGTCAGTATTAAAACAATCTTATCTGAGCCCTAACTTATCGTTCAGAGAACTTTATGCCTCCTAAGTAGAACTTATTGACTAATAAAAAGAAAATAAAATAAATTTCTCATCCTTATTTTTGAAGAGTGTAAACAATGAAAGCTGAAAATAACCAACCTTGTTTCTGAAGTTGTCAGAATGTGACACTTGTTACTATAGGAATGGAGCCAGTAATTATTCATCTTTAATTTGGTTGATTATTTTAAACAGCAAAAGAATTAAAAAATTGAAAACTGACGTTTGAACTGAATTAAGGAGGTAATTCAAGTGCCAGTAACACTAACCTGCCTCAGGGATGAATGGGTCCAATTCAAAGATACTTCATTATACCACAAATATAACTAAAATAAGCATAAATTGATGAATAAGATGTCCTCATCAGTGGCTAATCAGCCTAAGAATCAAATGTGGATTTATTAGAACTGAAATTACTGTTTTTTAAATACAACACCTTTTTCTCAAATAAGTTTCCATCAATTTCTAAAGCTTCACTGAAGGCTATGGGTTTCCTGCATGGGCAAACATGTATGGCATTGGTTTTAGCACAAGTCTACGGTTTGAACGTGTCCCTCCAAAGTTCACGTGTTGGAAATTTAATCCCAATGCAACAGTGACAAGAGGTGAGACTTTTAAGAGGTTATTAGGCCACGACGACTCTGCCCTCATGAGTGGATTAATACCATTATCTGGAGAGTGATTTCATTATCACCAGAGTGGGGTCTTTATACAAGAACTTTTTGTTCCCACTTTCTCTCTCCCATCCTTTCTTTGCTCTTCCACCATGAGATGATGCAACAAGAAGGCTCTTGCAAGATGCTGGGCCCTCGATCTTTGACTTCTCAGCCTCTAGAACCGTGAGTCAATAAATTTATGTTTATTATAAATTACCAAGTCTGTAGTATTCTGTTATAGCATCACAAAACAAACTAAGATACACACACCGCAAAACTACTAAAATATGACAATCTGAACACAAATAAATGTTTTCATTCAATGTAACCTAGATAGAGACAAAAAGTTCTAGGACTGTTGAAACTCATTTCTACCTAAAAAGCAGGCCATGGGTAAAATAAACGATGGCAAGTTTTACAATATTCAACAGAGGATAATTACTCCCATAAAATTTGTACACAGAAACTTCATTATGAGAACACATGGACACAGGTAGCAGAACATCACACACTGGGGCCTGTCAGGGGGTTGGGTGCTAGGGAAGGGATAGCATTAGGAGAAATACCTAATGCAGATGACAGGTTGATAGGTGCAGCAAACCACCATGGCACATGTATACCTATGTAACAAACCTGCTCATTCAGCACATGTACCCCAGAGCTTAAAGTATAATTGAAAAAAAAAAAAAACTAAAAAAAAAGTTGAACCTTGATACTAAATACTCATCTTCTACTGTGTGCCAAAATACACCATATTTTGTAGAATAATAGATGTGGTTTTTTAAACATAATCTCACATATTACCAAAGGGGTGAAATATGAGAAAAAGTGATAACATAGTTAAGAGATATGAAAAACAATTTGAAATTAATGAATTTGAATTAATAGAAGGTCATAATTTAAGACTACTAAGGAGAAAACATTCTGCTTTCATTCTGAACAATTTACAAAGACAGTGTTCCTGACCTGCCCCAGCAAGAGTCTTGCAGTGAAGTTTTAGGGTGTTGCTTTCCTAAGAAATGTCATCAATTTATGTCCTCCTTCGCATCTGGTCTGTCTTGTGATTATAGGCACAAATGTGCAGATTTGCTGGCTTGAATTAGGGGCTGAGAAAAGTTGTGGGTGGATGGATTAAACAGAGTAAAGTTACTACACATTTTGAGAACATTAACCTTTTTCTCCTTGGCTTATGATCTCTGATGACCAGCAACAGGGAAGTTGGATCCAGGGATAAGAATCAATAGTTGGAGGTTTGGTTTTGAAGGCTAGTCTTTTTCTCACAAAGTAAAACAACTAATTTACTCCTAATTTATATTTATTTACAAACAAACATTTCATACAGGAGCTCCCTTCCACAACTCCTGACAGTTAGGTGTCCGAAAGATGTTGGCACTGATGGCGCAGATGATCTATAGTTTTGAAGGACAGCATGATAAAATGCAAATAATGTAGTTTCATTAATTTCTAATATAAAATCTGCGGCAGTGGTTCTTAACATTATTATATATATAATAACAATCCACCTTGTGATACAATGCTTATTAAAAAGGTCAAGATCCCCTGACCCTACTCTTGACTCTGAATCAGTGTATACAGGGTGGGACACAGAAATCTGCATATTCAACAGTACCTCCAGGTGATTTTGATGTAGATGGTTTCTGAGGCATACTGATAAAAGCTACTCTATGCTCGAGCTATATTCAAGTACCTTCATTCCCCAAACTGTCATACTCGCTTAGTCTTCATGACTTCCTTCTCTACCATTTCTGTAATTCAACTAATAATTACTGAGCACTAGTCAATGTCAACTCCCATTCATCTTTCAAACCTAATTTAAGTATGAATTTCCCTAGTAAAGATTCCATGATCTCAGCTAAATTAGATGTCCTTTTACTAACTGAGAACCCTGACTTTAGCTTTATTCTAACATTTAAATAGCTATATTAAAATGATTGGTTTACTTCTCTGTTTTCCTCCACTAAACTACAAAATTGGTAGAGACCAGATTTTTCCAACAAATGCTCAATAAATAAACAAGACTGAATGGGTGAATGAGTGAATGAATGAATGACTTGAAAGGTAGACTTCCAGATATGAATGGCCATTCTACGTGATGTTACTAGGCTTCCTCTCTACAAATCCTCCTGCCTCCAAGTGGTCCCGTTTTCCAAGACCACAATTTTTTACTTCTCTTTATCATATTGACTGATAATCCATTAATTTAGAAGTTAATTTGGGTTAATAAACATTTCCTTTTTAAGATGAAAATCTCTTTACTGGGTAAAATACTCATGGTTTTTTTCTTTTATTGCAATAAAAATATTTTAATCAGATTATTTTCCTCGTCAGGCTCACTTTCCTAACTCCCCAGTAACATTTCTAATCTTTTGGTAGGACATTAAATAAGTCTGAAGAATATTTTAGAATGGAATTTTAAATAAAAGTCTAGACTACATTTTTTTCTGTTGAGATTTCTTATTCTAAAATAGTCACATATATGAATCACAACTTTTTGTGTCAAGAGTTTTAGAATTTCAAAGTTTAATAGAGTCCCATCTCAACCCATTCTATTTTACAGATAAGAAAAATGAAATGCAGAGAGGCTAAGAAAGCTTCCAAAGGTCATGTGGTCTTCCCTGTTTCATTAAATATTATGGATTTTATTTCAAAATGGCAAATAAAGCTGATGATTTGGAAATGCATGCTTTATTTCTTGATAGAAATAATTCTACCCTATATTACTTATATAGAAATACTGGACATCTCTATGTGTAATGTTTTTTTAAATGAAGTACAATAGCTTGAGGGATAGTATTTAAATCTAGAATTAGGAGGAAATGGGAAGTTTTTCAGCATATGTGCATGGCTCTAGTCCACAGGCATCATCAGTCAGGTGGAGAAATTCTTATAATTAACATCTGCACTACAGATTCAGTGGAATTTTAGTAACCTCAAAACCACTGACCTAAGGAGGGCCCTCTTCAGTATGACCCACAGAATGATACTTTATTTGCTGTTCATTTTGTATTAAAGTAGATCCAAAATTCTAGTAGGAAGGCTGGAAAAACTCACTATGCCTAGGGGATGTAATAGACCTTCCCCAACGCATCAAATAAGCAATCTTCTTTATAAGATTGAGTTAAGGCACTGTAGTCTTACTCTGGGTTCTAGTAGTGGCTCTGATACTTACGTAGATTGGTCAAGTTGCTGAATACCTCTAAGCCTCAGTTTGATGGTCTATAAAATGAGGATAATGGTAATATCATCCAGGTTTGGTATGAGGATTAAAGAAGATAAGGCATTAAAAAGCATTTAGCACAGTATCTGGCCACTAATAAGTCTCAATAAATTATCATCATAATAATAATCATCACCATATTACTTTGACAGTTAGAAAACAAAATGGATGGAAATAAGGGATAAAATTAAGTTTAACTTCACCTAATTATATTTTGAATGCTTACTATGAGCCAGACACCGCTCCAATTATTTACATGCATTTATTCTTCACCACAAACCTACAAGGTAAGCACTATTTCACTTTTCTTACATATGGAGAAACTGAGGCTTAGAAGTTATGTAATTTACCCACAGTTATGCAGGTGGTGAGTAGAAAAAAGGAGATTCAAACAAAAGCAATCTTAGCTCCACTATGCTAAACTATTTCTCAGAGAACAATACTCAATGTGGTTCTGGTTCTCAGGAAACCACACTGAGTATTATTTTCTGAGAAATTTCTTAATTTCTCAGAGTTATATTTAGTTTGAGGACTAATATTTTCTGTTAATAATCTGGATGGTCAGAGATTCAATGAGCTCAAACTGATAAACAAATCTTAGGAGGAATATATCAAGGTATAACAGTTTAGCCTACTATTTTCCAGCCCCTGCTGTACTGTATTAGCCAAAGCATTCTAGTGAACTAGGGAAAGACCGAAGGTATGGGAACCCAGTGTGATCACCTGAGCATAATAATTGTAACAACCACATATTATTGTTCATCCATAACATGTCTGGCTCCATAGTAGAGACATTACACCCTTTGTTTCATTTCTTCTTCTCATATTTACACAATGACAATATGGGAAGGATTTGTACCTTTATTTTACAAAGAAAAAGTGGAGGTTCAAAACATTTAAATAACATGCTCTGCACTTCACTGTCGATCAGTGGCAAAACTCATATTCAAACCCAGCTCTGTGATTCCACAGAATAACAATATAAATCTCAACCACTGTCCTATATGTAAATATTAATCAAGATCAAAATCAGAAGAACAAAGGAAAGAGAGCACAAAGAAAGAGAACTCCTGGGTCTTCCCAGATTTGTCCAGCATTTCAGGCAAAGGAACAACCTAGAGCAGCTGGTTCTTTAGGTCTTTTTTTAGCCTATCTTCCTGTCTTCCACTATACCATGTCTCTCACTGGCCCTATGAGTTGTTTATTCACATTTAGTCCATACTATGTTTGCATTCTCACTCCCATTAGTACCCATCTACCTTGCTAATCTCTTTCTTGCATCAGTTTCTCAGCAGCCATTTATGATTGTCTAGATTTTTATCATAATACTGCTGCATTGATTTGCTCAGTTTGCTCAATTACAGACCTCAGTGCAATAATTTTCATAATCCATCATCTGTAGGCCAGCTTCAGGTATTTAGTATTACATTCTATGTTTACTTCTTTTTATTCACTTATTTAGTTATTATTTACTTGCAGACAAGTAATCATGTAATTAGTTGTACAGTTACTAATAAAAGTTGAAATATAAAAAACAAAAGATGAACTACTTCTAGACTACAGATATGACAACAACAATGTTGTTACGTATGAACTCAAGTGTTTAGTCACACATATAACCACTCACACATATAACAAACTGCTTTGACTTCACATTTCTAAGGTGCATGTATAGTAGGTTACTGGACAAAGAGTCAGAAGATCTGAGTTAAAATCTGGACTCTGCCTGTTATTTCTGTAGCCTTAGGTAAGGCACTCCACAACTATCATCTTCAGTTTTCTCCCTGCAAAATGGGCACAGTAGGCCACCCTTACAGAGTCATTTGGATGACGTGAGCTAATAAATAAATACAAAATATATAGCACAGTGTTCAACACCTAGGCTCTAAATGCATATTCATTTATTGTTTATATAATTAGTCTTGTTCTCTTTTTAATTACAATTTTACATTCATAATATTTTAATTTAATTCCAGATATATTAGTAACTATGCAGAAATGATATCTGATTCAGGCTATGTCCTCAAATGGGGCCATGTGTTTAATAGGCATTCAATAAATATTTGTTGAATGAATAAACAACTGGGACACAGGAGTTTATTATGCAACTTCTGCATTTTGTGTTTATAAATATGGGTTTTAGAGCCTTAATATTAAAAACAAAATATGGGTGAGCTCCATGGGCCACAGGGAACTAGTTTTATTCTCCACCACCTTATTTGCTCATAGGAATTTGGTAGTACCATAAAGCAAAATGGCTAAAATACCTGCATGTCTGCCTACAAACCTTACTGTTTCTTTAATTCGGTTCCCTGTGTCTTTCTTACCTATATACCTACCTTGTTCCTAATAAGAACATATGTTTCTGTTTGTTTTATAGAAGTCAGAAAACTCAAAACTTTCAAAAGCAAGAAGTTATTTTGACTAAGGAAATACTTTTTAAAACCTGGAAATTCAGTTTGCTATGAGTACCATAAAGAATATACGGGCCTGGAAAAGATGAGCATCCTCTTTTCCTAAAGAGAGTTTTTTTCCTGGATCTCGGCATACTCTTCAAAGAAGAGCTTGAGATGCCAAATTTCCCTTTCCTAAAGGGCCTTGTCACCTCATGATAGCACTGTTATTCTGAGACCCTCAATAGGTTATGACTTTCTTAATGGGCTGGGTCCAGAGTAATACTTTCCAGTGATATATTAGTTCAGCCCAACCCTCTCCCACAAAAGGGAGATACTTAATAAGCTAAACTGCAGACACTCTGCTTCCTTCATAAATGATTTGGCATCCTATTGCATTTTCTTTTTGCTCTTTTTCATTTCAGTTCTTTTGGAGATTCTGAGCCTTGAATTTGCCTGAATTTGACACAGGTCTTTGCCCTTGGAATGTGGTAACTATGTTCCATTGCCTTGAGTTTTCTTTGGGATTAGACACAAACTTATCCTCTGGGGTCTTTTAATTTGTGTACACTTAGGATACCCACCACAGTCACCCTCTAGAATGTCAGCCATACCCCAACCAGGAACACCAGGCTCCCACAATTTCAAGTACTAAATATTTTGTCATTTTAAAATGTGACTGTGTCTCGAGTTGTTTTCTGAAGGATCTTCTTGTCGTGGTTTTATTCATCAATTTGTTGCAATTGTATCTTGAAAAAATAAAAAGCTGACACATGGGAAATATACTTGAACATATATCATGTTTAATGAAAACATGATACATGATCATTAAACATGATATATGATCTTATATATCACATAAGATAGACATTGAAAAACTACTTTGTTTAGTTTTTATTAATGTAAAAGAGACTCTGAAATAAAGTAGCCTATAATTGTGGTATATAGTTGTTTGTCAAGATGAAAAAAGTACATGAAAAGCCTTATGTATTTCTAAAGTTACTCACGTGTGCTATTCTCCTTAGAATCTGTGTCATCAAAAAATAGCCCATGGCTAGCTGAGGTCAGTTATAACTAAAAGATCCTTTATAAAGACAAGACTGAGGGCAGCCAATAAACACAGCTGGCTCAGTCATCCCTTCATTTCCTTGTCAGTGTTCATCGTATAGTGCCACAAAATGGCATTAAGTGTTTAGAGCCTCAGACTAAATCAACTAGGAAAATTCTATACTCCTAATTTTCCATTCACATTGTACTAAACTTAGGAGCAACAGAGGACAGAAACATGAAAGCATTGTGCCAATAAGAACCATGACACAAATGAAAGCTTAATTACATAATTTTCTTCCCTATCAGCAGAGTAACTTTTGTCTCATAGGTCAAATATATTCAAGAAATCAAAACAAGCAAGATCTAACAAGCTTTGGGTAATTTTAACCATCCTAGTGGAACTGAAGCACATAAAAATAATCTTTTCATAAAAGAGGAGAGAATTCCTATTGTTCATTCTAAACTTTATATCAGCTATGATATTTAGGCATTGTAGCCTTATGTTCTGAGAAACAACAAATGTCTGTAGAACTGTAATAGGAAATTCACAATATTGATAATTTATTAGAAGAATGATGGGCCACATTTTAGACCCATCACTGAGGCATGAAAATAAATTATTCTAATTTCTACCTAAATAATTTGAATTTGGTTTGCCCAAGCTATTCACTTAACAGCCAAACACTCAGAAACAAACTCAGGAATTTGGGTGGTAAGACAAGCAAATACATGGTAAAATCTGAATGTCTGAGAGAAACCAATACAAGGAAAAAAGGTCAACCTTTAAAAAACTCTAGTCTATTTTTACAACTTAAGATTTTAACGTTGTCATTTTGTAGTAAAATTATGTTTTCTTGCAGGTATCCTGTTCTCAAGAAATAGCCAAGTTTTTCAAATTAAATGGGACTTACTTCATTGCCCTTATTTACAGGTGGAACCAGTTTTAAAAGTTCCTTTTACACATTTTCCAGGAAAGGTCCAGATGGGAGCTTCCCTTGCTAAAACTTTAACAGTGAACTTCATATATTTGGATTTTTAAAATACAGAATCATATTCTATATGATTTGATTCATACCAAGCCAAGATTATCAAGATTTCTAGCAACTATTTCAAGGCAATTCTGATTAAATAATTAGAACAATATTAAGTAGTTTGGACTTCTCATATAAACATTTTAATTTAATTAAAATTTCCACTTCGTCTTTCTGGAAAGCATCCAAAAGGAAGCAAAAGGAATAAAGAGTGTATATATATATACCACAGGGCCTTGCAAAACTCATTTTTAACAGAAGTAGGAAACAATCTTCAGACTTTAAAATTTGTGTAAAGACTGAGATCAGGAAACAGTGACAAAAGATGAAGTAAAAAGTATAGAAACTGCAATGGCAAGTGTGCCTTGCACCAAGAGATCTCAGAAGGTGAAAATTCTCCCTGAAAGTGAGGGGCACGCTCTAAAATGCAGACATACAGCTAATTAATGGAAGAGAAAATAATATAGTTGACCGTAGAAGTAGTGGGAATGTACATGCACACACAAAGTCAAGCAGAGGAAGCACATTTGTAGAAGCACTCTCTCTCTATGGTATAAAATTAGAAAGTCTGGAAACATAACTTGGCCTCTTCTCCTACTCCACTCCCTCAACTCCCCACCCCCATTCCTGGCTCACCCTGAGACACTGTTTGCCCAAAGCAGAAATCCAAGACCTCAGAAATGAAGTGGTAAGACAAAAGGAGATGATGAAATGTGATCTGGTAGAAGTCAGGAAAGAATTATTAAAATAAAACAAAGCCTTGAAAGAAATGAAGAAAAAAATGGAAGGAACCAAAGAGAACATAGAAGTTAAATAAAAATGGAATGTAACAAGGGAAAGAATCCAAAACACCATGAAATGTGTTGGAAAAAACACCAAGAGAAACAGATTAAATGAGAAAAATATAAAAATAAATAAAATTTAAAAAAGAATTGGGAAGCATAAGAGAGAAAATGATAAATATAAAAGACAAGCAAAGAATATCCTGCATATGTATAATTTATTTATTCCTGGAAGACAACCAGAAAATTACAAGTAGGTAAAAATATAATTCAAAGGAAAAAATGTAGAATAAGAAAAATAATAGTCCTTGCTAAGATACAAAAAGATTTATTCAGGTACTCAAGCAAAACATGCATATGGAAGTTAACAAAATTGGAAATAAAAAATGACACTAGATCATGTTCCATAACATATTTTTTTAAAAATCACTTTTCATTAAGATATTAAAATGCATATACTCTTTGATGAAATAATTCTATGTTTATGAATTTTTATCCTAAGGAAATGACTTAAAATGTGTACAATGACATAAGTATAAGAAGTATTCACTGCAGAGTAGTTTGTAATCATGAATGAGAGAGAAGGATACATAGAAAAAAGAAATAACTCAAATACCAAATGTCCAACAGTATTGGATAACTTAAATGCCATTATATTTACACTATAGAATACTATGCAATCATTAAAACTATGTTGTAAAATAGTATTTGAAGACTTAGATGTTCATAATATATTTGAACATCATGAACTGTGTAATTACACTTTTAAAAAAGTATATACATATATTCTTCTATACAAACAGGAGAAGACTCAAAGGTTACAAACCAAAATAGTGACTTTCTACATGGAATTTTAAAAGATTTTAAGTTTATCTTTTTGGTAACATATATTCTAAAATAAACACCTTTCTTTTATAATTTAAAAAGTTTTAGAATTAGAGAGAAAACATCAAAATTAAGTAAACCTCAATTCATATGGATTTGAATACAGTAATGTGGAACCTATTTCAACTTGGTGTTATTTTATAAATAGAATGGCATTGTGTATGGAAAGTCAAGGTACAAAATAAAAATCTAGTCTAAACTGAAAATAATTATAACTTATTGCAGACTTAATATTCACCATAGATTCTTATAAATATTTCTTTTTTATTATCTTAATTCTCACAACATCCCATTGAAGTTTATATTTTTATTGTCCCATTTTACAGATGATAAAAGAGAGGTTAAGTAACTTTTTCAGATCCAAGACTTCACCCTGTGAAATATCTGCAAGTTTAGCTATTCTGTAATGTTACCCATAATGATAAAATAAGCTAAATATTGGTCAAATCACCACTTGATGTTGTGAGGTGTCACAACTATCAAAATGAATTTTAGAGGATAGTGGCTGTCCTGTAAAGTTAATAACCTAAATGCTTAAATAAAGGGACTGGTGGTCTCTGGACACTGAGAGATCAATTGGCCTCTCGTATACCTGCTGTCACTGGGTTTCTCCCAAGGGATATAAGTGCCAGAACTCCATTTCTGTGCCTGAAAAGTGGTGAAGGTCAGCCTCTTGACCTGGGTGAGGTAAGCAACAAATGGCTTTCCTTTCTTGTTGACGTTCAAAAAAGATGGGTCGAAGAGTTGCACAAATTAAAATTAAGAAGTCTATAGCATTAGCTAAGGGATATTGCCTAATTAGATTAGATATGAAATAGTAAAATCAAAACATAAAAATATAACCTGCTGATAAAATCATATTTTTGGATCTGGCTAATCATCCTAAAAGGAAAAAAAGAAAAAAACAACCCTTCATTAGTCATTAGTTTCACCACAACCATTACTAAATGACATGAAAGGCAACAACTTATATAGATAACTTCCTACATGTTCATTTTCTTCTAAATTACCATGGCTACTGCAGAATAAAGATAAATAGCCTTTAGCAATGTTTGGAAACAAAATACGGTGATGCTGATTGATGTATAAATTTACAAAATATTTTACTTTGGTAATGGAACAAAAAGCAACAATATTGAGGTTAAAATTTCTCAAATCTGGTAAGAACAAATTGTTAAATTATAGCAGTGAATATGTAGCATTCTCCATGAACATCGCTCCATCAAAAAATAAAAGCTTCCTTATGGAAAAAGTCTAGAGATGAATCGACTTTTATCTTGTGAATGTTAAATTAAAATGGAATATAATAAGGGAGAGAATCCAAAACACCATGAAATGTACTTGTTTACTGTTACCATTGCTCTTTGGAAGTAGAGATGTCATATGAGTTGGATATCAGAGAGGAGACTGAGGTAAATGTTGTTCATCCTTGTGCTATAAGACATGGCTGAGACAAAAATAAATGTTTGTACAGGAATAACAAAGAGATTTAACTTGAGAGCCAAAACCAATCTATTGGTCATGCCTGTCTAGAGTGATGGGTGGAAAAGATAATGAGGTTGAAACTGGCTCAGTGAAGATTGCTAAGACTGATTGGCTGATTGGCTATGTCTGCCAAAGGAAAGGGATAAACAAGGAGTGATATCCATGCTACAGATTTGCCCATCTCTGAACTAACAACTAGGCAGACAAGTAAAACACTGCTAGAATCAGCATCAGAACAGTAAAGAAACACTAAACATGTTTTAAGAGTAAGAATATGTATGTATTTATACATATTTAAAAGACATGTTCAGATTAATATACAGATATATAAATGTAGGCAAGTAGAAAAAAATGCAATGGAAATGCAACGGAATGTCAGTGTCCCTGGTTTATCTTGATATGTTGAAGCTTCATAACCTTGATCTTGGGTAAGTAGATTTACCTCTCTTCATTGAAATTTACTCATTTATAAAATGCAAAAACAATACAACATATCCCATAGGGTTCTCAGAGGACCAAATGTGACCACGTGCAATAAATGGTAGCTATTGTAATATGCAGAAATGGTGCTAGATGTTCAAAACTCTTGCCTAGCAGCAAGAAGAATGCTTAAGGTGAGCTCCATGGGAACTTAATGCATGAGATCCAGGGTACTAGCTAATTAGCAAGGCTTGGAGCTGCAAAGTACAACACAGAACAGCTTATGTCAGGGAAAAGCAAAATGATTCACTTCACTCGGTAATGAATCCCTTTTTGCGCTGTTTATCTATGCTTTCCCACAACCCAGCACTAACTGCATATTTCACTAGAGCCTGCAGGGTTGGGTGGCATTGTCATTACATACAAAGCAGGATAATTATTATTTTGGTTGTGCTATTATTTTATTTCTTGATAATAACTTGAATATTTCTACCAAAAAGCCCCTTTCCATCTAGCAACACTTTAAGGAGGTAAAAGGACCAGAAAAACTGTTATTAGTCTTTTTTTCTTACCAGATTTTGTCTTATAACATAGTTTCCAGATGTCATTCTTTTTAATCAATATGAAATATGTCCAAAATCAATAGAATTATTGTGATTCTACTTTTTTTCCCACTGAAATTGGGCCTAGGTTCAACCCTTTCATCCCAGGACTGCCCATTCCCAGGAGGAAGGATAAAACAAAGCTAAAAGAAAAAGATTTATGCCTAAGTATGAATTCGACAATTCTTGAAGGCTGTTAGAATCCAAGCTGAGTGGTGTCCCCTGGACTTTAAAGTTGCTGGGCATGCTGACATCAGACCTCATAGACTCTAGACCTGACAGCCTTGCTGGATCTTGCATGCAAATCTGCCACTTGAGATTTTGTTAAAATCCTGTTAAGACCCATTACCTGTCTAGATCTATATTACCTGCCATATCCCACTGGAGGCCTGCACACATGCACTCCTAGGCAAGCTGGGTCTCATTACCCACTCTAACCCCTGTGACATGCTATCAGTTATAAATATGGGCAGTAGTAAGCCCCAGACCAGGATGACAGGGTTTGCATCCATGTATTTGACCACAAACAGACCTGGCTGAAATGTGATGCAAAGATCTATTGCTAAAGGAAAGTGGCTACAGTAAAATGGACACCACCATAGCTGCCCTGGGATACAGGAACCTGTTGGCCTTTGGAACTGTTGATATGATATCTCTAAAATCAACTAAATCCATTCTCAGGCATAATCCATTTGTCTTAATAAAGCTAAAACAAGCATAAAATTTCAAGAGAGAACTCTGGCTTTAGAATGAAGCAATTCCATAGCAGATTTCTCATTCTTCATCCCAAAGTCTTCAACACCACACACAAAAACATAACTCAAAATACCATCAACTTGAAAAAGAGAAGCACTTTTGTGTAGCCAGCTCAAAAGACTGGTGTTATATACCAGAGGTATGTTATGTTCTTTTGGTTGTTTATCCAATTAAAAAGTTCTTTTGGAAAAAAAATGACAACTGTGCATACAGTCATGGGAAATTGGAGCCTCATGACAAAGGTGGATTGGAATTACAAACACTTCCCAAAAAATGTTGTTCCAACTATGCACTCTGCCACATCAGAAGTAGTTTTTCAGTAAAAAATATGATGTTGATTAATTGTTAAACTGACAAAACTGTTGCAATCCAACTTTCATACATGCAAAATACCTCCAAGAGGCAATGTCATAGGGAGATTAAGAACAAGCTCCATGGTCATGCAGACCTGTGTCGAATTCTCCTTGAATAGATTGCAGTGGAAGACAACCTGATCCTCAATTTCCTCACTTGTAACATGAATATAATAGAACCTATCTCTTTTAGGGATGCTGTGAGGGTAAAATGAGATAATACATGTGACATACTAAGAACAGTGTCTGGCACATGGTGAGCATCACTAAATGTAGTTCTGACTTATGTTCTAAGAACAGCTTTTTGTTGCTTATCTAAAATAAGAAAAACTCCTAGGAAAATATTACAATTTAAAAAATTCTATATAATAATCTTGGTCAGCTTTATTTGCAAAGTGCTTTTTCAGGAAATGGAACCAGGAGATTTCGTTTTTGTTTTTGCAATGGGTTGGGATGAGATCATATTTGCCCCAGAATCCTTTCTTCTCCTCAGTGCGGTTTGTATGGTTCTCCCTGATCCAAGGTGTAACAGTAATACATGCTATCATTGATAAGAATTATATTTTAAATAAGATTAAGATGTTAAAATATTTAAATGAATCTTTATAGACCAAATAATAAAATAGATGTATCAAAGAGATCAGAGCCCTAAAGAGTTCATTTTCACCACTTTTCGAGTACTTACAGAAATTAAGAACACATAAAATAATCTGCCTTACATTCTAAGAAATAGACAAATTGAACCCTCTCCCCCAATCTCTCCATTTAAATATAGGAAAGAGCTATTTGCAGCAAGACTAGAAGTAAAGTTTGTCTAGGAGCACTGTTGCTACCAGAAAGAACCCTAATGAGAGATGCCATGTATTTCTGCAGCAGCTGTTTGTATGCAGACCTACTTACTCCAAAATCATGCAAGCTCATCTTAATAGGGGTCTAGCTTCACAAGCAGGCAGGGTGAAATTCACACATTTGGCTTAGATCACTGTTTACAAAGGAAACACAGCTAGTCATTACATTTAATTAGATTGCAATTATATGACAGAATATCATACTTACATTCTCATATATGTTAAATGGGTATCTTTGTCTGCTAAATAAGATTTATATCTTCTACACCAGCTGTCTTTACTTCAAAGATGGGGATCTTTGGGATGCTGGTATATGGGAAAGTATGTTAAAAGGGAGGGAAGCAGACAGCAAAAGCAAACTAAGTCTACTTAACTATTTTTGCCTTTAGGCCAGCCCTGAGGTTAGAAGTAAAAAAGAATCAGACAATAGGCA
Organism: Pan paniscus; assembly: GCF_029289425.2. Taxonomy (NCBI): domain Eukaryota; kingdom Metazoa; phylum Chordata; class Mammalia; order Primates; family Hominidae; genus Pan; species Pan paniscus. Next base: position 63,492,491 of record NC_073257.2, on the reverse strand, counting down.
CAGGTGACATAACCAACCAAGCAGCCCTTACATGTACAGAGAATAAGTCTCCATAGGATGATCTGAAGAGTGCTGACAGATTCCACCCCTCTCATAAACGTACCCTCAGAGAGACAGTCCGTGAGTGGTGTCGAAAACTCCTGCAGTATTTGCCCCTGTGCATTATATTTGAAGGTTCTCACTCAAATGCCATGGAGCAGAGGGGAGACTATAACACATTAAGACCTTGTCAATTACTATGGTCTCATTTGAATTAGATCAAAAGAACAGATATGTGGACAGCTCACAGAGTTCAGAGGAATGAAACAAAATAATAAAAGAGGGACATTTATGGAAGGCTTTCTTTATAGGCAATGTCCTTAAAAAATTTACATAGAGGATTTTGTGGTAGGGACTATTAATACAAAGTAGGGACTATGATTATTTTCATTTTGCAGATAAAGAAACAGCTTCTTGGGGGAGCTAAGTAATCTACTTGAGATCACACAGCTAGTAATGGGCAGAACAAGCACTGGAACTTTTGGCTGTCCCCCTTAAGAGAATGACTTCTCCACTGCTATCATTTGAATAAGGGAAACCTAGAACACCTTTTGGTAACAGGTGTCTGAGGGACTGGAGCACTGAAAGGTAAGGGTTATTTGTCCATAATCTGTAACTCCTGATTAAGAAGGAGGAATCAAGAAGAATGACCAATCTATTATCACATGATTAGCGTGCTGAATAAAATCAAAAGCTTTCAGCCTTCCAGTGGTTCTGCGGGTTTCAGGCTACTAATGCTTTCCAACCGTCATATTCTATTCTGTCAGAAAGTACAAGAAGATAGAACAAATCAGTTAGATGACCACTTTAAACGAATATGTGCGGATAAAGCTGATAATTAGCTATGACCTATCAACATATTATCCTATAACCTTCTCTAAATCATCACTTTTAGCTTCATTTAAGTTTTGTCTGCAGCTACTATTCTATATAATCCATTTTAAAAACTTCTTTTTAAGAAAGCAAAACATTAGATGCAGGAGATGTCTTCTTGACTAGTCTTGACATAGATGCTGGATAAAGCTAGTGCATGTTCTACAGAGTCCAAAGAATTTACTTTTTGATGTATTTCTTGATAATAGTAGCCTCTTAGTATTTACAGCTGAGTTCTGAGCACCAGTTTACATATTCATAATCCCTGGTTGACTGAAATTTGACATCATTAAGCACAAGTCATCAATATCTCATGAAGCTGTAGTGAAAGCTTCTCTGGGTGCTTTATGGAAGTAACAAAATATATTTGCTCATACATAATAAAAACTACATTTCAACAATATAAAAATGGAGAGCATCAGTTTTCATTTTACTGCATTAAGCTCTCTTATTCAGTCTAGTGTACTAATATTATGCATACAAATGTTATAATGGTTATTAGAAGGTCAGTGTATTTGGAAGATATGTTTAAGGCTTTTTTTCTCTATAGTTACATCATCAATAATTTCATTACATCATATATGTTATCTTGTCATTTTTTTCAATTAATTATCTTATTCTAGCAAATTTGTATTTTACAAAGACTAATGATATATGAGATATGTCTCAGGCCAACTTCCACCACAGTATAAACATGTTGAAAAATAGGAGAAAGGATTTGGGATATTTACATTTAATACCAATTTTATTTTTTGAGACAGGTTTCTCACTCTGTCTTCCAGGCCGGAGTGCAGTGGCATAATCAAAGCTCACTGCAGCCTTGACCTCCTGAGCTCAGGTAATCCTCCCACCTCAGCCACCAGAGTAGCTGGGATTATAAGTGCCCACCACCATGCCTGGCTAATTTTTTGTATTTTCTGTAGACATGGGGTTCGCCATGTTCTCCAGGCTGGTCTAAGTCCTGAGCTCAAGTGATCTGCCTGCGTTGGTCTCCCAAAGTGCTGGGATTGGAGGTGTGAGCCACCGCGCCCAGCCCAATATTTTTTAAATGTATGCATTATGTGGAGGATATTATAGAATTGTAGTCAATTGCATTGTTCCTCATTTACAACTATTTCTTAGAGGTTACCTGTAAGATTTATAATACATATGTATGATAATGTGCATATTTAAACTTAAGGCTAATATCCAGTTTTTAACATGTAAATATATTTTTTAATCACTCAATATATCTACATAGAAACATTTCTCCCTCCTGTCAACTGTGAATGTGTAGCAGACAGACATTTGAGTGTTGCTTTTTCACAATAACTGTCTTCCCTTGCCATTTCATTTTATGTGAATCTAAATGATACTGTATCTCAATGATGATACAAGCAAATGATTTTAAACTTGCATTTTAAAGCAATATAGCAATGTTAGCTTATTAAAACATTTTTTACTTTTCTTACACAGTAAATTTTTGATGGTTGTGGGCACTATGGTTATAGTATATATGTATATACATATAACATATATATTAGGAATTAATATCAGGCAGAATTTCTAAAAATAATTAAATATAAATGTAATCATATTGATACTATTCACATTAATTAGGTTAAATTTAATACATTAATCCCAAATTAATTATAGTATATATATATATGCATAACATATACATCAGGAATTAATGTCAGTCTTAGGATTTCTATAATAAAAATTAAATATATTGTATATGATATTCCATTTCCATAGAGTTGGAATAACAATAATTCACAATTATTTGGTTGGACATGTTAACATCTACTTCATTCAACCATTCATTCAGCAAACACTAGTGGTGGTTATTAATGTCAAGTTTTCTGCGAGTTTCAGGAAACAGAAAAACAGGATGTGATGTGGTCATTGAAAGGCTTGGAGTCTTTAGAGTAGAGCAAATAGCAGCCACTGTTTACTACCCTTAGTCATATCAGAAATAAACAAAGTTTGTTAACAGAAAAAAAGTAATTAAATTGAAATATTTACATTTGTAGTTAGTAGTGTCTTCCAAAGAGTTACTTAGATCTTACATAAGGTTTTTATTACAACTTATTTTCACTTTAAATTCATCCATTTTGCTCAGTGATTCAAACCACTGCATTTCCATTCTACATGTATTGAAGACTTTATATCAAATGGTAAGTATGATTGTGAAGGAATGTAATCTGAGAATTTCTAGAAGAAATGCCACTGTAATCCAGTTAGGAAATAGTTCAACACATTAATCATGGACAAAGTGCTCCAAGCCATCTGGCATCCTCAGTTATTCTTAGAATGTTAGGAAGAAAAACTAGAGGATATTGTACTGAATTCAGGTTTGCTCAAAATACTGACTTATCCAAACTCTAAAATATTCAGATTTCTGTTTTCTTTTATGTCTTCACTCTTAAAAAATGACTTATTTGATGCCACATTTACCACGAACTTTTGCTCCCAGTGGAACATTTATATATACTTTATTGTCATATCAATAACATTTTATAGACTTATCTGGAGAACACAAAGACTTAGGATTGGATAAAATTTGATAGTATGTAGTGCATTTAGTGTCACATTGGTCTACTGGTGACTTTCCATCTCCATCATACTCCAAGTGTTAGAGCTTGGCATATGCAGGTTCAGTGTCTGAGGTGCTCTTCTCTTAGTCTGTCACCTGGCCAAATGACACTAGTCATTCTAGATCAGCATCCCTGTCACCAATTTAGAAAAATTTCCCCTGACACTGAATCTAACTCAAGAACCTTTCTATTAACTCCTTATTGTAAGTGTTTCTTTCCATCTTTGAACTTTTCACAATTTTTGATTGTCTTATTTATTGCTTTGATAACTGTTACATTTAATCATCACACCAGCTCCACACAGTACTGGGTACATTTATTATCCACATTTAACAGATGAGGAAACTGGCTCTTTGTTCCTAAATGTTAAGCACCTAGCATGGTGCCTGGCTCATATTTATATATGCTAAATGTCTGTTGAATAAATTGACTGAACCAGCTATCTCTTAGAGTTGAAATTTGACCCTCTGCACCTGACGGGCAAAATGCATCAAAGAGAACGGGGTTTGAAACCTGCCTGCCTATATGACCCAGATACAGAGAGAAATATACACTCTCTGCACCTCTATTTTTCATTAGTGAAATGAGTCTAACATCTATTTCATAGAGTTGTTAGGATTTAATGAGATAATGTAATAAAAATAACCTAACTTTAATAATTTGAAATCAAAATTTCAATCGTAGTTTGTATTCATATATCTTGATTCTAGCCCTGATATTTTAAGAGCATCTCTCGCTTCTCCAAATGATAGGCTTTCAAATAAAATATCTTGTCCTTTTTCCTTCCAGTTAATTGTCCCATCTTTCTTAAACTGTACTTCTATTTCTTGATATATTACTTCATTCAATAAATATTTTCTGGGTACTTACTATATGAAAGATGCAATTACTCATAAATCCTGTCCTCATAGAGCATACAACTAAATAAAGAGCTAAATTATGCAATTAATCATTCAGAAACAGGATCAGACTCAAGACTTGATAAAGCACAGATTGCTGGCCATCATCACTAGAATTTCTCATTCCGTAGGTCTAAGGTGAGCCCCAATAATATTCATTTGTACCAGATACTGTTGCTGCTGGTCCAGGACTCACATTTTGAGAACCAGTCAACTAGAGTATAATGATATATTTACCCAAGAAGATGTGAGAGACTTGAGAAGGAAGAAATTACTTTTTAAAATATATCTCAGGAATTTTATGGAGGAAATGGTGTTGACTCTGGCCTTGAAAGGTGGGAAAGGATTTGAATGAGGTTTTATGTTTTCATCTTCCAGGTGGAAATAATCGTATTGGAATCAATTTGACAACAGATAATTTGATAATCCTATAATTGAAAATAAATTCAAGATAAAGTATAAAATTATGTTTGATAGAAATAAATGGCAAACGTATATCAAAAGTGGTAGCTTTCTTATGTGAAAAAACTCATGCTACAGGTTTATTGGTAGAAACTAATGTGTGTGTATGTGTGTATATATGTGTATTTGTGTGTATATATACTTATACACACACAGAATGGAGGAAATCAATTAAAGAACACTTGAATTTATAGCTAATATGTGCATGAATTAGAAGAGTTAAATGAAATAATGTACATTATAATACCTGACTCTGGCCTAAGGAACACATACTGACTACAGCTTAGTAATTTAGCTATTACGTTGTTAGTATGTGTGTTTTTTTAATTCTAGAAAATTTGTAAAATACATATTTTCTCTGCAAAATTATTGATAAGTTAATAGAAAACTAGGTGGTTATAAGTTAAACTGAGTGGGAATTCACAAATCCTTTTACATTGTCTTTCATTGGAAGACAAAAATTACTCACAATGTATAAATAAAAAGGTTGCACGTGTATAACAGAGCATGTTACTGTGAGGACTGGATGAACTTTAACACACCTGATGTGTTATTCTCAAGTAGGGCAAATGCAGGTTCTGAGTCAGTTGCAACTTCAAAGGTGAGACTTGAAGGGAAATCTGAAATTTCACAGCTGAACAGAATTGAGTTCAAAAATATAATCGATAAACTGTCTGATGGAAAATACAGTTAATGGATCATAAATAAAGTGTGATATGCAAATTCACATACCAATTCTGCCATTATCAATATGATTAAGCAGTTCTTTAAGACCATACCCAGGGGTGCACCACAACGGACTCAAAAACATCAACAACTCTGCATTTTCAGGCATCATATTGGTAGTTTGAAATTGACCATGATGGGAATATTCGCACCATAAAAACTTGCAAAGACTAAAAATCAAAACTTTTTTCTTTCTTTTTCTTCTTTGCGAAGCCGATTGTCAAACATTCACCCTATTTAATTTTAAGTTCTCACTTCTTGAGACTGATATAATGAAAAATTTGATTACATAGACATTGTAAGGAGATGAGAAGAAAGTTAAATATTTGGATTTACCATGCTAAAAAGAATTTAGTATATATTTATAAAATGTTTACAATGTTACAAATGAATTCTAAATATTTCATTCATGATCACAAGTACCCTTGCAAGAAGGCATTATTTATTAATTATTTTACAGAGAATGAAACATAAGTTCATAAAGGTTAAATAACCAAGGCTTATTCTTTTCTTAATTGAAAAAATATATATTCTTATAGTGCCCAACATGATGTTTTATTATATGTGAACATTTTGGAATAACTAAACCAAGTTAATTAACATATCCGTTACCTCACATACTTATATTTTTGTGGTGAAAACATTTAAGATCTATTTTTGACTAGTAAGATTAATTGCCTCCCTAAGTCAAAAATATACTTGAGGGATACTTCTTTCTCCCTCATTCTTGAGAACAAAGATAACTGAACAGAAGTCGTAACCAGTTCTCTATTTTTTAACAATAAAAATAATTTAATTTAAAAATAGAGTTTTAGGTTGTATTAGTTTAAGCATAAGGAAAAACACTCTCAATAGTAAAAGGTTTTATGAAATCCAGTTCTTTCAAATTTTTTATGACATACAGCCTGATTTTAAATACAAACCTCAAGAAAAATTTGATTATTTTTTGAGCTCCTTTTAAATCTAGTAATTTTGTGATATGGATGGGTATTTTTTAGAAAGAAATACATTTGGTATGAGGAATTGAAGGAATATACTTGTCATGCATGATAAAAGTTTAAGTTTCATTTTAGTTACAGGCAAGCGATTAGAAGACATCGAAAGCTAAACATTTCTATTCAAAGTTTTTTCTAATTTTCTTTTATTTCCTTAGGATGAAGATTAGCTCAATAAATTATCTCTTGAGCACAGTGACATATGCTTCCACATTGATGACAGTTTTACATATAGTTTTGTGAATCTCCTCACTATCTTTAAAAAGTTGAGAATTTACACACACCACACACACACACAAATACATACACACACACACTGCCCAACTCTAATGATCTTAATTGAAATTTTACATGGTCCAAGTGATATTATGTTAGGTCAAACAAATAATTTTTTAAAGCTCTGGCTTATTATACTTCAACAGAAGTTTTAGAAACCTTAACAAACTAAATGTGTGAGGTTTTACAATTAAATGAATAAAAATTTCATAGAGGGAAAACAGGTAGATAATATTCAAAATAAGCCAGATGCTTAATAACATCCTGCTTAAATGTTTTGAAAAGCTGTATTGTTTATTATAATTATAAGAAGATAATTCTAGATGTGAAAAGAATTAAATAAAGTTTTGTGTATGTGATATGTTTTTAAAAACGAGCAGATGTAGTCCCTGAAATAAACTGCAAATCAATTGTGGAGTTGTAGTGTCAAGAAGTATATTTGGCATTCAAGTAAGATTCAAATACTAATTATTTGTTAAGTGAATAAAACACCATCCATGTGCCAGCTCAGGGCTAGGCATCAGGGAACACCAACAAGGTTTCTACCCACATGGAACTTAGAATACATTAGACTAAAAATGTTCCTTAATATCCATGTCTTCATTTAATTCTTTGTATTAGTAAATTAAGAATGTATATTTGATTCAAAGACCTAGCCTTGAAGATGTGCGCACAAGTTCAAGCATTCCCATTGAAGGTATTTGGAAAATAGTGTGCAGTTTTCCACACATATGATGACCTAACAAAATATACACAGATAGATAGATAGATAGATAGACAGACAGACATAGATATACAGATAGATCAATTGATCTTGGAAAAGAAGACAGGGCCAATTTTCAAAATGGTGTATTATTAAAAAGTAGGTACTTTCCTTTCATATTGATAGCCCAAATCCAAGCTTTCCAAAAGATTCATAATATGTTCTGTGTGTCGACTCTCAGTTGCCTTATTAAAAAATACTTTATTGTCTTAACAATTTGTTTTATTATTAAATTTTATCTTCAAAATAGTCTTTATTCCAAGATTAATTCTTAAATGTTATATAGCTTATGCCCCTTTTGTTTAAAAATGTTAAACCCGAATACAGTTTCTCTAATTTTTAAGCTAAATAGTACTACGAAGACAGCAGCAGCATTCAGCTTAAATAGAGTGTTAGATGAGATTTTGAGAGTTAGGCAATTTGGAATAGGTGATGCAATTTTATTATGTGAAAGTGACTCATTATTTCATCACTGAGTATAATTTCTGGAATTGTTATTTGGAAGCAAATGTGTGAGGTAAATACCCTTTGAAAAACATAAACAATTGCTCATCATGACGTCATCCCAAATAATAAATAAATTTAAGACATTGACTTAAAGGTAATTGAAATGCTACACTTTTTCTTCATTAGTAATGAAGATACACTAAAATATAGCCTAAAATATAAAAAAGAGTTGTGCAATTAATTCAGAAGTACACAGGAGGAAACACACTATCAAGTATAAAACGATTTCTGTTCCATAAAATTAATTTATTATTAAGGAAACCAGCATATACTGAACATGTGCTATGTGCTGAAACAGTGGGCTTAGAGAGAACATAATAGTTCCTGACCTTAAGTTGCTTAGGAAAGTGAAACAAATATGGCAAAAATGTCCCCTAGAATCTATTCTGTCCTTCATTTCAATAAAGAAATCCCCACAAATTTTTTACTGGACAGATCGCTGCCTTTGTCGAGATTACTTTTTCTAGCCTTTCTGTAAGTAAGTACTAGACAGGAGGATGAAGGCAGGTGAAATGTGCAACTTAGGGCATGAAGCTATCTGCCCTGTCATTTATCTTTCTTCCCTTCCCACAGGATAAATATCAACAAGGTAATGAGCCAGCTTCAACCATGTAGAAAAGACAACAGCTGAGTGACACCAGATCAAATAAGACGGAATAAACCTGGGTGCCTGAATGACTACAAGAGGTACAGCTGCTCCACCAGCCTCCTCCACTCACTTCCAGGGTATTGCACAGTAGAGAAAGAAACCTAAATCTTATTTGAATCATCATATTTTGAGAGCTCTTTGTTACCACAATTTAGCCAATCCCTGATACAATAAATAAGCACATGATTATTACTGTACCCTAGGTATTCCCTGAGAGTTTTGTCAGTTAGTCTTCTCAATTTCTGTAAAAGGCCACTCCATTATTCCAACTGTTTAGGCCAAAAACTTGGAGTCATCTTTCACTCCTCACTGTGTCTCACGTACCATTTCCAGTCCAATCCATTAGCAAATACTATCGGCTGAGCTTTCAAAACAGTTCCTAAATTTGACCATTTCTTACCACCTCAATTTTTTTGGATAATGACCTTAGTCCAAGTCATCATTATCTGCCTCTTTGACTATGATATGTGTGCTTGGTACCAGAAAGTTTATTCTCCATCGCTGGAAGAAAGTCCCTTATTAGCCACAGCTTAGAGCATGGTGCTCTTTTGCTCAAATCCTCCTGTGGATTCCCATCTTGATTTTTAAAAATAATAATAAAAGTTCTTAGAATGGGCTACAATACCATCAGAGCTCAGTTATTTAATTGGTTTTGTTACCCAACTCCCCCACCCCCCCACCCCCCCACCCCTGCAATGACTCACCCCACTCATGCCACACTGGCTTCCATACTGCTTGTTGAACATGCCAATCATAATCCTGACTCAGAGCTTTGCACATTTATTCCCTCTGCATAAAATGCTCTTCTCCCCAAATATCAGCACTATCTATTGTCATCTCATTCATGTCTCTGCTCAATGCTCAACTTACAGAGGCCTTCCCTGAGCACCTTACATAACATAGCAATCCCTTCCCCATCCCACATGTCACACTATCCCCTTGCCATGCTTTGGTTTTCATAGCCATTATTACCTCCTGGTTGTGTGTGTGTGTGTGTGTGTGTGTGTGTGTGTGTGTATACCCAGACATTTGTAAAAATCAATTGTGAGCTATCGATTGAGTGTTATAAAATTTAGCTATTTGGTCCCAATTGTCTTGCAGAGAAATGACCACAAGCCTGAAAGCCATAAATCTTGGGAGTTTATTCCCTGCATTATATCAACACACTATAAATATTTGTTTTTAAGTTATGTATTTTCCTCATTAAAATATAAGCACCATGTTAATAAAAACTTCGTATTCTGTCTGGAACGATTTTTATACAAAATAAGCATTTCATGAATTAACAAATTGGAGAAACGAAATGAACAAAACCCAATCTGACCAGTGTGCTTATAGAGAGGAACACAGAGGCTGTTAGGAACTTCAGAGACAACAGTCCAGCCCAGTCAGAAGGTGTCAAAGCAGACTTCTTAGAAGAGCCAACTTCTACATCAACTCTGAAGAGCAATAGTGCTTCAGAGCATGTATGCCAAGCAGAGGAAAATTTACAAGGCACACAGACAAGCGAGCATTCGAGGAAGTTGAGCCAGAAGTATGAAGTGGTGAGTGCAGAATCTAGTAGGGAAGCAGGGCAGATCAATGGGTAACGGCCACTCCCACGTGCCAGACACAGGACTTGATGCTTGACATATATTATGTGACAGATGAGGAAGGAATGACTAAAAAGGTTAGATAATTTCCTCAAGATTACTTAGCTGGTTATATGGCAGAATCAGAATTCAAGTTCATGTCTGCCAAGTTCCAAAACCTAGCTCTCTTCATTTCACTGTAGTCTTCCATCCTAAGGCATCTGAAATTTTACCATGGGAAGGCATTGGAAAACATTGAGCACGGGGGTGGACATGAACACATTTTCCTTTTAAAAGATTTTGCTCATGGTCATGTAGAAAGTCACATAAAACTAGAGACAGGAAAACCTATAAAATTGTCGGGGAAATTCAGGCAAGAAGCTATGAAGTCCTCAATTAAAGCAGTAGCACACAGGGACACATAATTTTGATAGCCTGATAGACTGAATAGGATTTGTGCAACAGATTTTTGAAATAATTCCTGGGTTTCTAATGTAGGCAAATGTTAGGGAGAAAAAGAGGTGTCATCCACAAAGTTGGGGAATAAAGTAGGTAATGTACAGAGTATTATCTCAAACATTTCAATCTGGTCACATAGCCATTTAATGCATGGATTTGGAATAAACTCCCAGGATTTATGTTTTTTTAGCCTTGTGGTTATTTCTCTACAAGAATATTGAACTACATGGCTAAAGTTTATAACATAAAACACAGAGAGACAAGAGGCAGAAAGCTAGTTCAGAAGTCTAGTTATGTCAGGAAAAGTCTATACTTTGTAAGAACAGGAAACAGCATGTACTATTGCAGAAAATACTGAACTATATAATTTGCATAGAAAACAAACCCTAAAATTAATTACTCATAACAATATAATGTCGTATGTGTTGGAGTAAGCCTTTTATCTTCCAATGTCGCTTACCTCATAAGAGCTGTCTTTTTAAGAGAAGAAAGAAGAAAGTTGTTTTTCCAAGAAAAAGAAGTAAAAACAGCATTTTTAAAAATTTAACTTATCCCAAGAAAATGCTAATGGTGCTGAAATATCAAAAACAAGCAAAGGTACTAGCAAATGAAAAAGCTCTTTGCAAAATGCATCACAAGAGAAATATGTAGACGTTTCAAACATTTACTTAGCAAGAAAACTTTAAAAGAGACATCCAATCGGTAGCTCACAATGTAGGTTTACATATACACAGAGAGTACTACACTGGGACCACGTATACAGTAATGTATTATCTTGTTTAATTTGAAAACATTATGGTATTAGAGAAGTTATTGTACTGAGACTTCAAAAGATGAAATGTTATATCTTCTAAGATTATTTTAAGTGAAAAATAAGCACAAATAAGTATAAAACCATTTCCTCTCTCCAAAATGCTGGTTGAATTCAAAGAATATCTGTTTTGCTTTATTCCTTTAGAACTGTAAGTCTAACTACAAAAAAAAAAAATTTCAATGTTCTGCGACGCTAACTCAGAATAAGCATTGGGGAATCCAATCCAATTCCCAAATCTTGAACATCAGAAAGTGTACAAACAGAACCCACAAAATGTATCAAGGATACCTTTCATACTGTGAAATGGAATGTAATTAACAGAACAATAAGCACTTCAATGGAATTGACTTGCCTATTGTTGATCTGTGTTGGCTATTTGCACTAGATTTAAATGTTAGCATTTACAGAAATTTTTCTGCTTCTAATTTATCAAGACTATTTAAGAGACATTTCTTTTGTAACATGGTTCTAGATATGTGTGATGTGGAGGAGAAACATCAGTATCTGATATGTTGAACCTTAAACTAATCACATTTTACTTTCTGAAACAAACAGCCACATGGTCATATACGTCCTCAAGTCATATGGCTTAAGGCCATGGTTCTCAAACTTAGTCTCCAGACTTCCTTATGCTATTAAATATTAGTGAAAACCTTAAGAAGCTTTTGATTACGTGGGTTACTTCTATGGATGTTTACTCTATTTGATATTAAAACAGAGAAATGTTTCAAGTATTTATTCACTTAAAAATAATAATAAATCTATTACATGTTAAATAATACATTTTAATTAAAATTAACTACACTTTTAAAACAAAAATGTTAATACAAAGCATGCCATTGTTTCACACTTTGGAGAAATCTAATTGATGTCTAGCTTAACAGAAGGCAGCTGTATTCTCTGTTTCTGCATTCAATCTGCTGCTATACCACACACCATGTGGCCTCTAAAAAACTTCACTGTATACTACTGAGAGAATGAGACAGAAGAAGACAAAAAAGATAGTGCTATTATGAAAATACTTCTGACCTCAAGGATCCCCTAAAAGTGTCCCTGATCACACTTTTAGAACTGCTGCTTTAAGAATATTAGTTTGCATAAAATAGGAAGGAATTTTCAGTTTACTAAAAATATTTCTCATAAAGAATTAAAAATATTTATGAATATCCATATCTATGAAATCTGTTAAATATCCAAATTTACCATTTAATCTGATGTATGTAAAACAACTACTTTAATTAGAAGAGAACAACTTTCATCAATCTTTCCCCTATGCCTGGTTTAGTCAGCAGAACACTACCTCCACATTCTCACCTCTCAATTGAGCTTTCAGGAATATATATCTGAATGTATATCTACTGTCAGAACAGAAATCTTGTCTTGTACTCTTAAAGATGAAGTATCTCACTTTTTTCCATCTCAGAAAATGGTGCCACCATTCACTTAATTACATAAAAACATACAAGTCATTCCTAATTTATCTTTCTCTCACACCCACATCTAATCCATGCACTGCCAAATTATACCACATTTCTTTCATCTCCCACACTGCCATCTTGGCACAAGCCACCATTATATTTTGCTTGGATTACTGCTATGGCTTCCCAAGTGGTATCCCTTTTTCTCCCACTACTCTACAATCCAATTTTTCTTCCAAGATTATTAGTGGAATCCATTTTTCTACTCATAAAACATAAATCAGATCATGTCTCATCTCAACTTAAACTCCTCTAATGCTCTCGAAATCTCTTAGAAAAGCAGTCTACTTACAGGGCCCTATGTATGACATTGCCTCTACCAACCATTCCAACCTGGCCTCATGTTTTCTGTCTCTTTTAATGTGTCAAACTTTTCCATACCTTACTGCCTTTCTATTGTGTTTACTTCATCTGGAATCCTCTACCCACACTTTTGTTTGGTTCCTTCTTGTCATTCAGATTCAAACTCAAATGCTACCCTCCCAGGGTAGTCTACCCTGACCCACACAGTCATTGCCTCCACGATTCTCTTTCATCACCCTGTTTTATTTATTTTTTCATAGCACTTATTGCCATCTGAAAGTATTTTGCTTATTTCCGTACACAGTTTTATCTTTTTCCCCTGCCACCATCACCAGAATGTGAGCTCTAGAAGAGACACTGTATATGTGTTGTTCACTGCAATGTCCTCAGTGTCCACTGAGACATAATCATCACTGAGTAGGTATTTCTTGAATGTAAGAACTAATAAATAATCAAATGAATTCTAATAAAGGAGAATAAAGACTACATATTGCAAAAGGAAGTTCATTATATACTTTCTTTGCTATTATCTCTCTTTGAGGAATATACAAAGAGTTTCAAATATTCATAGAATACGCTTGTCAAAGTCACACCCTGCTTTATCTCTACCACCCTTTCTGCATGTAGAAACACACCATCTAAGAGAAGAGGAAAGACCATAGTTTAGTAATGCCTGCTTTGTATAGATGTAACTGGTTACTCAACATGAAGAAAAATTTTCCAAAATATTTTTCCTATTTCATCTGCCTTTGAGTACTAGAATTGATGTAATAAATAAATAATTTAAATCCATAGGATTAAATGAAAGGAAATTTCAAGACTTCCCATAAAAGTCATCTTAATTTTCTTTGCAGAGGATAGTATGCAAAATGATGCTGAAAAACCATTGTGGTTTCTTTAAAGACTCATTTTTAATTTACTTGGGAGGTTTATCATCAATACCTATAGTTATCGCTATTAATCATGTTTTCTTGTAAATTTAAATTTAATCATTGATAACATTCTTTACATGCTATACCACAAACCCACCATTACCTGAAATATGATATAAACTCAGGGAAAAGGCAATGTCATGTAAATTCATATACACATATTGGCACAAAGTATAAACATTTGCATGTGCATATTTCCAAAAGGATGAGTCAATAAAAATCTTCGCACTGGTAATATCGGAGCAAGTTATTACAAATCTTTTTTTTTTTTTAAGTGGCTTTAAATTGAGGGCATGTACCGTCATTGAGTGAACCATCAAGGATCGCATAAATCTGTATCAGCAATGTTCCTGAAGGTATTAAATATTCTAAAACAAGACGAAATGCAATGTAATAGAAAAGTAATGTAAAATAATATTCTGTAAATATGATCTGCATGATCCGAATATAAAGTGTATCATTGAATTATGTTCTTCCAGCCATAAAAATGAAAAAGAAAACTTATTTGGTGAGTATGTGTGAATGGCTTTAAGTGAAAGTTATTACAATAGGCTATTAATTAAACTCTGTAGGAAACAAATGTTCACACCCTTCTTTTTTCCAATGGGGAATAAAAGATCTTTTAAAGAAGCCTGCTCAATTTTAAAAGGAAAATTTTATACACATTGACTTCATTTATGATTTTGTGGGAAGCTTTGGTTTTCCTTAATAAACATACCATTACATATTTGTGAAATGGATTGCAACCCCTGCCTTTTTTTTGTTTTCCATTTGCTTGGTAGATCTTCCTCCATCCTTTTATTTTGAGCCTATGTGTGTCACTGCACGTGAGATGGGTTTCCTGAATACAGCACACTGATGGGTCTTGACTCTTTATCCAATTTGCCAGTCTGTGCCTTTTAATTGGAGCATTTAGTCCATTTACATTTAAAGTTAATATTGTTGTGTGTGAATTTGATCCTGTCATTATGGTGTTAGCTGGTTATTTTGCTCGTTAGTTGCAGTTTCTTCCTAGCCTCGATGGTCTTTACAATTTGGCATGATTTTGCAGTGGCTGGTACCGGTTGTTCCTTTCCATGTTTAGTGCTTCCTTCAGGAGCTCTTTTAGGGCAGGCCTGTGGTGACAAAATCTCTCAGCATGTGCTTGTCTGTAAAGTATTTTATTTCTCCTTCACTTATGAAGCTTAGTTTGGCTGGATATGAAATTCTGGGTTGAAAATTCTTTTCTTTAAGAATGTTGAATATTGGCCCCCACTCTCTTCTGGCTTGTAGAGTTTCTGCTGAGAGATCCGCTGTTAGTCTGACGGGCTTCCCTTTGTGGGTAACCCGACCTTTCTCTCTGGCTGCCCTTAACACTTTTTCCTTCATTTCAACTTTGGTGAATCTGACAATTATGTGTCTTGGAGTTGCTCTTCTCGAGGAGTATCTTTGTGGCGTTCTCTGTATTTCCTGAATCTGAATGTTGGCCTGACTTGCTAGTTTGGGGAAGTTCTCCTGGATACTATTGTGCAGAGTGTTTTCCAACTTGGTTCCATTTTCCCCGTCACTTTCAGGTACACCAATCAGACGTAGATTTGGTCTTTTCACATAGTCCCATATTTCTTGGAGTCTTTGTTCGTTTCTTTTTATTCTTTTTTTCTAAACTTCCCTTCTCACTTCATTTCATTCATTTCATCTTCCATCACTGATACCCTTTCTTCCAGTTGATCGCATCGGCTCCTGAGGCTTCTGCATTCTTCACGTAGTTCTCGAGCCTTGGCTTTCAGCTCCATCAGCTCCTTTAAGCACTTCTCTGTATTGGCTATTCTAGTTATACATTCGTCTAAATTTTTTTCAAAGTTTTTAACTTCTTTGCCTTTGGTTTGAATTTCCTCCTGTAGCTTGGAGTAGTTTGATTGTCTGAAGCCTTCTTCTCTCAATTCGTGAAAGTCATTCTCCGTCCGGCTTTGTTCCGTTGCTGGTGAGGAGCTGTGTTCCTTTGGAGGAGGAGAGGAGCTCTGCTTTTTAGAGTTTCCAGTTTTTCTGCTCTGTTTTTTCCCCATCTTTGTGGTTTTATCTACTTTTGGTCTTTGATGATGGTAATGTACAGATGGGTTTTTGGTGTGGATGTCCTTTCTGTTTGTTAGTTTTCCTTCTAACTTACAGGACCTTCAGCTGCAGGTCTGTTGGAGTTTGCTAGAGGTCCACTCCAGACCCTGTTTGCCTGGGTAACAGCAGCGGTGGCTGCAGAACAGCGGATTTTCGTGAACGGCGAATGCTGCTGTCTGATCGTTCCTCTGGAAGTTCTGTCTCAGAGAAGTACCCAGCCATATGAGGTGTCAGTCTGTGCCTACTGGGGGGTGCCTCCCAGTTAGGCTGCTCGGGGGTCAGGGGTCAGGGACCCACTTCAGGAGGCAGTCTGCCCGTTCTCAGATCTCCAGCTGCATGCTGGGAGAACCACTGCTCTCTTCAAAGCTGTCCGACAGGGACATTTAAGTCTGCAGAGGTTACTGCTGTCTTTTTGTTTGTCTGTGCCCTGCCCCCAGAAGTGGAGCCTACAAAGGCAGGCAGGCCTCCTTGAGCTGTGGTGGGCTCCACCCAGTTCGAGCTTCTCGGCTGCTTTGTTTACCTAAGCAAGCCTGGGCAATGGCAGGCGCCCCTCCCCCAGCCTCGCTGCAGCCTTGCAGTTTGATCTCAGACTGCTGTGCTAGCAATCAGCAACACTCCGTGGGCGTAGGACCCTCCGAGCCATGTGCGGGATATAATCTCCTGGTGCACCGTTTTTTAAGCCCGTCGGAAAAGTGCAGTATTAGGGTGGGAGTGACCCGATTTTCCAGGTGCCGTCTGTCACCCCTTTCTTTGACTAGGAAAGGGAACTCCCTGACCCCTTGCGCCTCCCGAGTGAGGCAATGCCTCGCCCTGCTTCGGCTCGCGCATGGTGTGGGTGTGCTGCACCCACTGTCTTGCGCCCACTGTCTGGCCCTCCCTAGTAAGATGAACCCGGTACCTCAGATGGAAATGCAGAAATCACCCGTCTTCTGCATCGCTCATGCTGGGAGCTGTAGACCGGAGCTGTTCCTATTTGGCCATCTTGGCTGCCCTCCCATATTTGTGAAATGGAAAACCATCTTCATAGGAGTTTGACCACCTTCACCAGATGCTTTTTCTAATAAAGCTTTACTATTAATAAATGACTAAAGTAATTTAATTAGCTTTTATATTGAAATTGAACAGTGTACAGAGTAACTTAACTGTTCTTGTTCAACTACACAGACCGTGAACAGCAAATAGAAAGTAAATACCCTATTTGTGTTCTGTTTTTCTTTTTGTTTTTGTTTGAGACAGAGTTTCACTCCTGTTGCCCAGACTGGAGTGTAGCGGTGTGATCTCAGCTCACCCCAGCCTCCGCCTCGCAAATTCAAGAGATTCTCCTGCCTCAGCCTCCTGTGTAGCTGGGATTACTATTTGGGTTTAAAAGCATTTGCAGGTCTGCTTGGTGGATCATTTCTGTAATCCCAAAAGTTTGAGAGCCTGAGGCAAGAGAATCACCTCAGGCCAGAAATTTAAGAACAGCCTGGGTAACATAGTGAGAGCCCATTTCTACAAAAAATCCAAAAAAATAGATGGGTATGGTGTCATGAACTTGTAGTCACAGCTGCTCAAGATGCAAAGGCAGGAGGATTGCTTAAAAGCAGGAGTTCAAGGTTGCAGTGACCTATGATCCAGCCACTGAATTCCAGCATGGGAAAGAGTGAGACCCTGTCTTAAAACTAATAAAATAACATTTAAAATAAAATAAAAGCATCTCCTCCTATATATTCTTATGAATAACTTATGGGTGTTTTGTGATACAAGGAAAAAAATCCACTTCAGTAAAGTTGGATGAATTAGACAAATAAAAGATACTATACAAATCATTAATGTAACTATATACTCAATAATAATTCCTTGGTATTTTAAATACACATAAAGTGTGAATTCTCAGATTGATTTTAATACCATTTTACGTCATCCACCATAATTCTAAATCTCTGTGTACTACTTTTGGAGCCTTAGCACAAAAATATTTTCATTTTATCAGAAAGGAGTTTATAGAAGGGCCTAAATATAAAGATCAGATTAAAACTGCAGCCTTCCAAAGCTACAGTGGTTAAATTCAGATGAAGTAGGTGCAATTACAGCCTGTGTTTCTCAAATGTGGAGACATGGGAGAATTCAAATAAGAACTTCAGAGACCAATTCGGATGTTCTCTGTGGTGGGGATGGGGTAGGCTGTTGCCATGGTAGCCACACCAGTAAGCTCCCCTGTGCTGGGAAGTGGCTCCTATCTGTCCTGCCCTTGGAGAGTGTGCCAAAACAATTACTAAACATTCAAGGCTTTCTCATTAGAGGGATGGATATTAAAAGCATTAGTCTATCCAGCTCCACAAAGAAATCACTGAAAATCATGTTAAAGTCCCTGAAGAAATATATCTACGTGTTTTTTAAAATGAACACATAACAATTGTAGATTGTGTGAAGTGTTCAGCATGCAAACTCTTCAACAGTTATGTAATGATGGTTGAAGTAAATTTTACCTCATTAGCAAGAAATCAATGTGTTATTACACCATTGCCAAAAAAGTACTAATCCACATTTTTTTCTCACTTTTTACTTTTTCAGCTATGCTGTTTTGTTTCTAATTTTTACCAAAAAAATACACTTTTAAAGTTTCCAATCTGGCATTCTCTCAAAGTGAAGAATGGAGAGATTGATATCTTAGCAAAATGAAAAAGCATAGAAATAAAATAAATAACTGCTTGAAGTAAGAATAAGAGGGGAAAAATGTGTACCTTTTTAATGTGACCTATGATTTGCCTTATTAATGTCACATTGATTTTTTGAAAAAAAAGATGGCATTTCAACCATCATCTCAAAACAAGTACAGCAATTTTCAAACTTTTTAGCTTTCAGGAGGCTTCCAAAATAAGAAAAGCCACACTATGCCTCTTCCTAGTGTAATAAACTCATTTCCAGCAGTAATACCTTAGAAAGAATTGGAGAACTGTACATTAGTAGAACCACAATGAGATAAGGCTATATTTTTAAACATTTCACAAGGACGTATTAACCAGATGAGTATTAAGAACATTACCCTTCAAAATATGTCACTTTTTCAATAATGATGTTTTAGAGTAAAACATCTGGTCAATTCTTAACTTGTACAACAAATACCATTACTTTCTAATGGTGCATATACACCACACATTCTTATATATTTTAGCCAAAAAAAAAAAAACTGTATTAGTCAGCTTAATCACCTACCTCTATTCATCAAATCTGTCACTAAATGACTTGTGATTATTGCCAAATATAAAATCCACTCTCACAGAAAAAGAAATTGCTGTCATCAAGTATTTTCAAAAGCATATTTACTGTCCCGAAGGACAATTTATAAAGAATTCTTAAAATATATTGAAAAAAGAAAAGCAAAAATGTATGGCTTTTCAAGCCTCCTACTTTGAAAAGGACAATTACTCTTTCGATTATCAATGTAAAGATAATCTAAGCCATGAACCTCACATAACTAAGCTATGAATGTACCTTCATGGACACACACATGCACACACACACAGACACACACACACACACGAGCATGAAGAACACTGGTTAAGAGGATTTCTTTAAAAACATACAAAAAGCACAAACCAAGAGGAAGACTGATATATACATGTAACTTCAATAAGGATTAAGTTCCAATGTATGTAAAGCTATCCCCCCAACAGTAAAAAAGGGAGAGGACAATAACAGACTTTTCATGGAAGAAACACAAATAGTCACAACCTCATTCATACCTAGGGAGATGAAAATTAAGATCACGAGGTACCATTTCCCATCCACCAGATAGGTAAAATTTAAACGTTTGTCAATATAAATTGTCCTGGATATGAGAGACAATCAGAAAACTTAGGCATAAGTTGCAATCAGGTATAATCAGATAAAACCACTTTGGAAAGTAATTTGATATTATTTAACAAATTTGAAGTTTCACATACATTAAGACCCAGGAATTCTACTTCTATCTATATACACTAGAGAAATTACTGAACATGTTTATAAGGATTCACCGTTAACACTGTTTAAACAAGCACAATTTGAGAGAGCAAAATAACAGGAAATGATTCAGGATACCATCAACAGCAGAAAGTATCAATAAATTGGGTTATACGATGAAACATAATATTGAGCAAAAACAAGTGGTAGAAGAATATGTGCAAAATTATTAGATTTATATAAGTAAAAGAATATTCAAAACTAAACACATACATTACATAAGGGAAAGCATTTCCAAGAAGAAACCTTTTGAGGGCTAGGCTCTTATAAGCTAACTTGTAGAGTATTAGTTCACAGATTCACAGACTCAGAGTCTTGGAGTTTGCAGAAGATACAAGAGATATGTTATGGTTCAGCCACAAGGAATCCCTCCTCAACCCACACAAACTTTCTCTAAGCAGATGCGATGTAGTCACTGCTAGAATGCCTCAGGAGATAAGGTTCTTGCCATCACATCAGGCTGCCCATTTCACTTTTGGTCCATTTTTAATTAGCAAAATGTTGATTCTCAAGTTGATTCAATTTAGACTTCACTATAACCTGCATTTCTTCTTTGGCCATCTAGATTTATGCAGAATGCTTCCCTTTTTTCCTCCATGTGACCATGTTTTCACACTTAAAAACAGTCATCCTTTCTTCCTAAATCTGTCCATGAAATATTATCAATTATTTTAAATACATTTTATGCCTCCTGAACTTGCTCAAGTATAGTAAAGTCCTTTCTGAAGCATGGCACCCCAAAATGAACATGATACCCCACATGGCATCTAAATATTTCACATCCCTTCCTTTGCCATTGCCTCAATAACTAAAACATATTTTAATATTCACATTTAGTGCTTCAAGACTCTCCTTATTTGTGATAATCTCTTATAATCAGGTGTTTTGTTTTGTTTTTATATAAGTAGTACACAAGCTTTCTCTTTAACATTAACATTATAAGCTTGGTCCCATAAAGGAATTGCAAGTATAACTTTAAGTACATTTGTATTTCAACGATTCTAAAGATAGCTTTTGGATTAACACGAAAAACTCATAAGGCCAAAAGGCAACATCTGATTGTAAAGAATAAAATGGCCCATTTCTCATGTTAAATTTACTGAGAGCTAATCCATATGAAAATGCATTCAATTCCTTCACACTCTCAGGTAGTGTTCTGAATGCCATCTGACATCGAAAGGCTCATTTTTAATGTTCAATTTTATATAAAATCCCTCTTTGAATGTCAATGTTCATTACATCATTTAATTGTATAAAGACAGTAAAAAATGTTTGGGGAGGGAAAATAGAACTTGTAGTTCGAAGTGGTATAAGTTTACTGTTGACGGTGGCTAGCATGATTCATGTCCACCCTGAATAACAAATAGTGTTGAACATCAGCATAATAGGCAGACCACACTGTATCAACCAACTTACTGGAAAATGAAGCAAATCTTTATAAGTGAAGTCTCAGTTCAATAACAACAGAAATGAGAGTCTAGTCTTTTGAGAGTAGATGTGAATAATCACATAACACTTAGAGTTAGTATACAAATGCTCCACTAAAAGAGTCATTTGTGTAATAACTTGAAAGAATTGTTCCTTCTTAAAAAATAAAAATAAAAATGAAACCTGTGAGAAAAACAAAATCAATGCTATTGATTGTAGATAGAAAATAGGGCCTCCAAGGTACATGGTGGAATTTAATTCTAAACCATAAGGACACAGAGGTGGACCAAGAATTAAGCCAAATCATAGCCATTCTTTCAATAAGAAAAAAGGTACTAATAAGAGAAGAGGAATGGATGCCAGATGATCTACAGAGAGGTCAGTAAGAAGTTTAATATTCAAAGGATGCAGAGAGGCCTAAGAAGTACTTATAGGAAATATCTTGAATTTTTGTTCTTTTTGAACTATTGCTGTTCAAGTTTTATTTCTTGCAAATAGTCAGATCATTTTTTAATCTCATGGTTTAAAGCTATGCATCTTTTATGGGCTCCTCAAGTTTGAATATACATAATAAACATGTAACAACAGTACTTCTAATCTGTACTTCAAAAGTTAGCACCGCACATTCCTTAGGCATGGGGACTCCAAGGCTAAGACGTGTATTTCAACATACTGATTGCATAGTCTTGACCAAGTTATTAACTTCTCCAGGCATCAGTTTACCATTTATTAACATGTAGATAACAGAATGCCTATCTCTTAATGTCATTATGAGAATTAAAAATTTAAGACCTAGAAAGTGACTAAACAGTACATGGCATACAATTAACTAACAAAAGTTATTATCATTAACAAACACCTCATGAAAAAAATTGGTAAGTTCTAGTATTCTGTAGGATTGTAGGATGAGTACAGACAATGATAATATATTATGTACTTCCAAATAGCTACAAGGAGGATATTGAATGTTCCCAACACAAAGAAAATGAAAAATGTTTGAGATGATGGATATGCCAATTACCCTGATATGTTCACTATACATTCTATGTATCAAAACACCACCATGTCTACATGACTACTTACAACTATTGTATATCAATTAAATGAATAAAACAAAACAAGTTAATTTAAATTAAATAAAATTTAAAATGCAAAAAGAAAATTGATGATTTCATCGAAAAAGTTTAACTTAAAATAACCAATAGTCAAAGGACACTAAACAGACACTTGCCATTTTAAAAATTAAAATGAAATTTATCTGCTTCCACCATGAAACATCACAAAATATGAACAAAACCAATATCTCTAAGCAAATCAATCATTATAATAGGTATAAATTAGACATTTCCAATACTAGAATATTAGGTAAAATTCACCCCAAATAACGCATCACCAATTATAAATCACTAAGTCAAAGTTTGTTTTATTTTGAATGAATGTAGACTGAAGTTTATCTGTATAATAAAAAAGGAGAACAAGAATATAAGAGTATTAACACATGCTACCTCATAATTAAGGCCAAAGTCTATCTGTTTAAGAAAATAAACTGTATCCAAATATTCTGTAAGACTCACTAAAATATACTAACATAATTAAAACATAAAACGAGCTTTAAGCAATATAATCTACTTACACTACTGCCTTAAAAAGTTAATTCCAAAACAACGTTGATCAAAACTTGAAATCGAAACTTCTACTAGGTAGCACTTTTAAGTATCTGAAAGCAACACAACTCATTTTGCTTGAAAATACATGATAATGTATGCATACTACACCCAGATGACTTTTCCCCAGTCATCGTAATTAACAAAGTCTTACCATATGAGTATTCTCTTTGTTAAAACCATAAGAACCTCTGGCATTTAGGCATGCAATAACACTTGGAACACTGCACGGGGTGCAAACAAAAAAAAATATGTAAGGCACATGTTAAGCATTTTATGAAGACCACTTAATTTCACTAAAGAGAGACAGGAAGAATTGGACTGATTTTCCACATAAACTCCCTGGGTCTTTTGCTGAATATCTTGATAGTAAGCAAGCTTGTGGAAGATCCTTTACTGCCTATTCATTCATTATTACCATGGTATACTCTTTATAAATATGAATGTTCACAGATAACAAAGAATCCATCTATAGCAAGAACATTGCTACCTAAATTTTGAGAAGATTGAACTAATGATACAATGAAACATTTCCTCAATTAAAACTTTTTAAAATTTAAATGATCGTTTTTTAAATTTTAAATTATTTTGACATAAGGCTATTAGCACAAGATCTGCTAAAGTTACACTGAGCTGGCTAGAATTACCATTTAGGGAAAGATTGGCATCAGGTTATAAAATTGTAGTCATTTTATTGAGTTTAATTGAAGGCAATCAACAACATTGCAAAAGCTGTGACTCTGAAGGCAGTCAACATCATTGCAAAAGCTGTGACTCTGAATATTGATATATTATTTAGAACCCTGTTTTTAAAAGGATAATTAAGATAACGTGCTGTTTAGTCAATCTAGCAATAAAAGGAAGATAAAGAAAATTTATTAAAATTATCATGAAGCAATGGGGAAAATATTAGTATACTCACCTGGGGAAGCAATATCATCTATCATGAGTATTTCTTTCTTATTTTGTTACATTCGGGTGTGTGTGTGTGTGTGTATGTGTGTGTGTGTGTGTGTGTGTGTGTGCTTGCATCAAATAACTTCGTTTGCTTCCTTCTCTTATCTCCTTATCATGTAGCATAAGATGTATTGACTTTATATCATAGTATTTAAGTATTGTTAACTTCACATCATAGTATTTAAGCTATGGGATATCAATGAGGTGAGTAAACATCACCCAAGAACTTTGTGTCTTCTTTTGGGGAAAGGGTTAGTAAATTTGCAGCTGTACACAGGGTTGTTGAATCATGTTAGGTGGAAGTATGACCTTGTTCTTGTCTTTATTTGAAAATTAAATATGGTTTAAGAAGATATGTATGGGTGCCAAGTTGACAAGGGGTCGATTGACTTGTGATGTTTAATTTTACATGTCAACTTGGATAGGTCACAATACCAGAAAGCTGCTCAAAAATTATTCTACTGTAGACGTTTTGGTGAAGATATTCTTTCAGTAACACCTAAACGAATAGACATTGAGTAAAGCTGATTACCCTCCAATAATGTGGGCGAGCCTCATCCAGTCAGTCAAATAGAAAAAAGTCCCACCTTTCCCCTAGAAAGAGGAAATTCTGTCAGCAGACGGCTTTCAGACTCGAATTGCAGCATCTCTGACCAATGGGCCTTACCCTGTAGATTTTAGACTTGCCAGCCTCCACAATCACATAAACAAATTCCTTAAAATAAATCTCCTTCTCACTGTATATAGACACACACATCCTATTTGTCCTGCTTTTCTGGAGAGTCCTGACTAATACATAGCCCCATAGTTAACAGTTTGAGCTCTGAATCCAAATAGGCTGGGTATAAATCCTGACTCTACTATAAACTAGTTGGGAGACCTGGGCAAATTACTTAACCACATTAAGCTTCAGTCTCCTCATCTACAAAATGGAAAAATAAATATTAGCCTTTACCTCACAGTATTGTTTGAGGTTTAAATAAATTTTATATGTAAACAATATTTAGAAAAAGCATGTTCTATGTGTTGGGCATTTTCTAAACATTAACAAATATTAACTATTATTCCCAAGCTTCTTCCAATATAGCTAGAAGACTTTCAGTTAGGCTTAGTAAGAAGGGACAACATGAATAAATTTTAGAAATAATGTCCATGGTTGTTTGGAAATCTACTTTTGTAAGAAATATTTAAGATGAAGGAACATTGAATCCACAGGTGTTCAAAATTGTGGTTTCTTGAATGAAACAGCAATAATTAGCACTGGAAAACAGAGGAAGTAAAAGTATACTTTCCTTTATACAATAGCTGTTTTATTAAAAGGTGCTGACCAATATAATATCTGAAAAATAATATCATATGAAGCTATTGATATAATCTCAGAAGTGCTTTAAACGTGGTTTCTAATTGTTAGTAGTTCTTAAGATATTGCCTCTATCTTTATATTCTATACTTGACCTCTATATATTTTTGCCACTTTTCCATCCTTTCTGCTCACTATCCACATATAGCCTTGTCCTATAATTTCATCTCTTTTCTTTGCAATTCTCTGCCAAGTGTACATTATGTGTATTTTTGTTTATTGTGTTTTGTCACCAGAAGAAAGTCTAAATGAATATTTATATTTTTTGGCCTGGGAAGAATTTTATATTGTTGACATAGAAGGTGAAAACTATAAGGGAAAAAATGATAGAAATTACTACTTAAAAACTGAATGCCTAACATATATCCAAAAAGATGACAAAGAATAAATAAAAGGTGCATGCTGAATGAAGAAAGAATATTTCTTATATACTGTCAAGATTTTAATAGAAATAATACTTATTATTATGTTGTGGTGTTCTATACTTTACATTAAACATTATACAAATTATCTCATTTTATACCAATCGTGTAAAGAAGGCAGAATGCAGGATTTTTCATATGTTGGCTCTAATGACATTTTGGGCCAGATAAATCTTTGTTCTGGGCAGCTACCCTTTTGAGCAGTATGCCTGGCCTTTACCCACTAGAAGTCAGCAGTCCCCCCAACATCAACCCCTTTGTGACAACCAAAAATGTCTCCAGATATCACCAAATGTCCCCTGGGAGACAGAATCATCATCAGTTGAAAACCACTGGCAGAAAGAAAGAATATCTTCTTTTTTTACAAATTGGTTAGGTGCAACAGAGAAATTAAGTGACTTGCCCAAATACACCGCTTCTCTGAATGACCTGTAAGTTTGATAATTATAGGACACTATCACACAAATGTTTTGGATAAAACATTAATCACCACCTAAGAAACTGGTTTTCATGTGTCACCATCTTACATTATAGGTATTTCTGAACTCACTTTCTTCCAAGCTGATTCAGTCATTATCTCAAGCTACTTTCTTCCCACAAAAGAAAAGCATGTCATTATAGATTTCAGGTCAGAAAGAAGTATTATGAAAAATTAGCTAGGCATAAAACATATTTACACAGTGCGTGCCTCAGTTTTTTTCAAAACACTTTCTATATTAGTCTTTACAGGATGTATGAAACAAGCTATCATTCCTATTAATTAGGCAGGTAATATTCCATTCAACCTTTATTGTCTGCCTCTGTCATACACATGAAAAACATTTTCTTTTTACAGAAGCTTCATAGCAGGAAAACTAGTCACATATTAAAAGTTAAGGGGAGAGTTGAAGATGCTTAAATTATCGGACCAAAAATACTTCCAGTGATCTTGAGCTTCTGCTGAAGCTTTGTATGTTTGCTCAGTGACCTGACTGCATGCAGAATATTCAGTGTAATAAACTATATTTCTTTTTTCACATTTTTAACTTTTCCATGTCTGAAAAAATACTGGATTCTCATATTAATATTCTCAATACAAACACTTCCCATAATTAGTTAACCACTTTATCTAAGTAGTGTTTCAACTCTTCTCAAACTAATTTCTCAATAAAAGAAGGAAAAATGGAATTTTCCATGTAACGCATTGCCATCTGTGTGCAGCTGATAAGATGAAAAAAGAATATTTGAATGTCAGAGGATTGGAGTTACAAACCGTACCTTCCATGACATACACCAGTGACCCCACGTCTCCTTCTTTGATGATGCAACTGTCCTTGCCATACTCCACCGGGTACATACAATCCACAATCTCCTGGATCTGTGACAGCTCCAAGTTCTTCATAAAGTCATTGTCAAGGATAGCTTCCTTTATAAGATCCTTGGACCTATGGCAAGAGAGGGAAGATTTACTGGCACATCTGACAAGCTCTTTCATAGTTTGTGAGGTTTAGCAGCGCCATAGAGTGCTCTGGCACACCACAAATGTATTTTCTTGTTAGGAATCCAATAATTTTCTGGAAGACTGGAGAACAAAGTAGTTCCATGGCAGCAAAAAAAAAAAAAAAAGGCACTAAGAATTTTTTTTATGTATTCTATCATTTAATGAATAAGTGACCTACCAACCAACCAACAAACAAAATCATACAAGTCCATTTTGCTTTAGACTTTTTCTTAATCACAAAGATTGCTAGAAAACCAATGGATACATACTTTAAAGTTTGTAATTTAGTTTAAGGATAAACATGAATAAAATTTCAACATTCCAGAACAAATACTATTGCTACTGTTTATATTTATAAAAGAACATCAGGGATGTATTGTACTATACACAATTATAGAAAAAAAGTTTATTTATTTTTCATGTGCCTCTTCCGCTAGACTTAATGCTCCACATAAGCAAGGATCATTTTAAATTTGTTCTTTATTTTATGCCCAGTGTCTACTAAGATACCAGTCATCTATAAATAGTATTTAAAAAAATACCAACCTAACAGCTTTATGTGTGAAGACTGGTGAATATAATGTTACTTTCAGTAAATGGTGGGAGATAATACTGTTCAAGTAATATTTTGGATTAAAAAAGAATTGGATTCCTACTTAGCTATTTGAAACAACTGGTAGAAATGCAACAGTTCTTTATACATGTCCCATGCTTTTTAGAGAATATTTCTTTCTTCAAGCAGCTTAGACGGAGGTAACCAGGCAGATACAACTCTGTTGAACAAGATGTTTGAAGTGCAACATGTTTTAGGTATGGGATTCAATACAGGTAGTCAGTAGGAAACATATTCATAAATTTTGTAATTGGAATTCAGTGGTTAATGAGAAAGTTTTAGCAGAACTTAAAACATTGGGATATCTATTTGCTGGGATAAGAAGTTCCAAATGACTTTCTAAGAATGAAAAATCAAAGTGGAAGAAATATTAAGAAATATTTTATCAGGAGGACAATCAGAGCACTATCAGAGAAGTCAGAAGCCGGATAAGATGAAAGCAAAGAACTTGGCAATCCAGAGAGGAGACAGCACATTTGGAATGTCATATTAAAAGTCTTAATTTTTAAAAAATTAAATACAAGCTGACCTTAGTCCTCATTTTCTTAGCAAGTGGCTTCCAGGGAAGTGACCTGCGGTAGTGAATACTGACTAAAGTGTTAGTCTTCCCTCCCCATTTCTGGGAGGCTTTTCATCTAGACCTCAGTCTAACCAGCCTAGCCTTCACCATTATGTTTTGTAATAATTCAGTTTTAAGTAGTGCAAAGATACACATAAAAATAAAAACAATTAAAATTTCATTACTATGAAGAATAATCCTAGAGTGGAATGTTATGCTGCCATTAAAATTTTGTTTATGAGGAGTGTTAATGGCATGGAGGAAATTCTTCTATTATTTTTAAGTGAAAATGCAGGATACAAAATTGATTTTAGAGTAAGAATGTATGTGCCTATTAAAATGTGAAAAAAAAAACAAAACAAAAACATAGGTTTTGAAGAGACATATATTTGGGTTTCAATCCTAGCCCTGACACCTCAAAAATTTTGAGTGGGTTGTCTTACTTTTCTGAATTTCCATGTTATCATCTACAAAATGATATTTTAAAAATATCAGCTGAATAGGTTTATGTGTGAAGACCGAGGAATAAAATGTTACTTTCAGTAAATGGTAGGGGATAAAGGTTGTAGCAGTATTAATTGCAGTATTATCTTCACCCCTCCTTATAATTACCTTCACCACTCCTGGTCTCAAGAATAGCAGTGGCACCTTCATATTGACTCCTGAGATCTACTATTCTGGGATTAATTTTCCAAGAATCTAGGCTTATTTGGCATTCAGAAAATTAATCTTGGTCAAATTGCATTACGTTTTCTCTTTCCTAAAAATTTCTTTTCTTTTTTTTTTTTTGTCAGAGAGTGAGGCCATTTGATGGGTTCATAGTTTCTTGTACAATAAAAACTAATCAAGAACCACAACTTGTTCAGCTACATACAGATGACACATTATCCTTTAGGAAGTATTAATAGTGCCCTATAAAGATTTAAGTCCTAGAAATTCAGCAAGATTAAAAATGAAGCCCTCTTCCAAGAACATAATTATAATTAGCGCCATCCAAATATGATTGAAGTCGCTTTCTCCCCTCTCATAAATAAGATTATTAATCTGTTTGATGAAGATATTGCAAAAGATTAAACAATGAGCCCTAACACAATTCCTTAGAATTATCCAAACTTTCCAACTGTTTATCACTGAATGTAGAGTGTGGGATGGGAAGGACGGGATTTCAGGATGTTTTTCTTTCTCAAATTTTATTTTGGATGGAGGACATTTAATTTCAGGTCTCTGAAGAAACAAACTGGAGGCTTCCATATAGGCTGTTGTGTCACTTCAAAAGAAACTAATCAATATAGGACCACATCTTACTATTTATACCTTCATACAGATATTGCCAAATAGCATTATTTCTGAATTGTCACAATTTGTCTCTGCTCTCACAGCAAGATAGATACCTTGTGCCTCTGTGTAGTACAACCCCAAAGATGGTCTTGTCAGAGAATAATACTCAAAGCCCTGCCTTTTCATGTAATTTTCCTTTAAGTCCTTTCCTATTGAGGACTGAAAACCTTAGGTCAACTCTCATTAGTCTTTACTTTCTCCAACATTATAGACTATAATTAATCAGGGCCTCCATCTAATTCTTCTTTGAATCCCTTTCTTTCCCCAAAGAAATGGTCTAAGACACTCACTGTAACTAAGATATAATGCATATAAAATCAGTGAGTTGAGTTGTGTTATTAGTATGGGAGTTGGGGAAAGCCGATATCACAAGTACCAGAAGGTAGCCATGTGCTCAACCCAGAGTATATATTTTAACAATATTTTGAAATAATTCAGCAGCCTGACTTGGGAGGTATAAGAAGCAACCACAAAGATCATGATTTTTTTTAATCTTTACTATCTGCCTTTGTGTACAAATTATTTATTTTTAAAAATCTTTTTCTTTCATGCCCAAAATGTGTGGCTTTTTAAATCTAAACACCCATAAAAGCGACTTGACTCATTTGAGCTATCCCTATTCCTTTGTCATCATTGAATTGTCAGCCTCTGAAATATTAGCTATATATAATGATATGCTGGTATTCTGGCTGTCTGGCTTGGGTGGAGAAAAGCGGAGGAAGCCATGGTGTGTAGCATTTGCCAATTTCCATGGTGTAAATACTCCCACCATGGCCAATTTCAAGCTTTCATGCAAAATCAACCCGTTTGCAAAGTTCCTGGAAATTAACAAGCAGATCTTACACGAGCCAGTGCAAGTTGGCTCCAGCACAATACTGGATATAGAGTATTTTTCTAACACCCTAAGAATTTAGTGTAACTTAATTTATAAATTCTGAAACCAACATGATAATCCTTTCTTTCCTTAAAAATTTCATGAGGTGGTATAATATCCCCAGATAATTTAATGCCAGGATTAGCAATAGTTCTTTCAAATGTTCAATTTTAGAAAAATAAATTGGAAAATCCATTTCCCCATTTACTTATTACAGAGAAAATTTCTGAATATAAAGAAAAAATACTTGACAGAAATTATCTTTCTACACAATCTTAGGTAAAAATGGGCAATTTTAGAGTATAGGAAAACATATACCTACTTCTCAAATAAGGGAGCCAGCACTATTCACTGTTAATAAATAGGCCCCCATTAGTTTTTCTTTAGCTAATAAAAGGATATTCTACATTATGGTTACCATACAGTAGGCTAGCAATATGTAAATAACAGTAGGGTTATTTCAAGGTGTAGGGAAGGGCTAGTTCAGATTAAGTGGTCAGGAAGGCCTCTCTGAAATAAAGATTATATGACAATGAGATCCAACCATTGTCTTCTCTATTGCAGTCATGACGAGGAAAAGCATTCTAAGTAGAAGTAAAAACAAGGACAAAGGTGTAGAGTTTGGAATGACCTTGATATATTCAAGGATCAGAAAGGAGACCTGTATGGTTGAAGCATACAGTGAGAAAGAAGGAATGGGATGGGAGAATAAGATCACTGAGGTAGGTAGGGGATGGGTTTCATAGGACCTTGAAGACTACAATAGAGAGTTTTATTTTATTCCAAACACCAGTGAAGGACTATAAAAAGGGGTATGATTTATAGACAATATAACAGACATAAAGAATAAATGATATAAATTTACTTTAAAATGTTACTAAATTTGTGGAGGTTTTCTGTTGTGGATTTCATCAATTAATGAATACTGAAAGCAAAATTGATTATCATGTTAATAAGGGAGTTTTATAATTGAAACTCTTGGGAACCACTGTCTCATAAAGCTTACATTTATTTGGAATTTAAATCACTTACTCTCAGGCAACTCTTACATATTAGGAGAGAATTAGGTCTCATCTCAATTTCAAGAACTATCTCCAGAGGCCTGAAGTGTGCCCACTCTCTACTTTCACTCATGTTTTAGATCAGTTTCGCCCTCAGTCAGGTCACAGGCAATAGTAAACATGCCAAGAACAGCCTTGCCCAGAAATGTGAGCATTAACATCTGATCTCTTTGATTAAAAAAGACTTCCAGGCACTTTAAAAGACATAGTCAAAGCTATTAAGTTATTGCTAAGAATGGAAATCAGCGAAAGCAATCTGAAAATGTAGCACAAATCTTCTATAATAAAAATTTTTAACCAAAAACATCACTCACTAATTTTCTTTTGCACTGAATGGTCAACTTTGGGATCAAATGTCAGGGGAAGCAATAAATGATTTTCACAGTCACCTTGGCCTACAGTATTGTCTATCCATTTGGGAACTCAGACATCCAAGTCTTCATTGAGGACATGACAGTCCACAGCTCTTTCACACAGACATATTCCTTGCAGAGCCTCTTAAAAGTTTCTAATTCCGAGTTATTTTCAAAGGACAACTCCATCCATCTATTGTGAAATATTTGATTAATACCTATAAGAAAGAAAAATGGTAGTCCTGTTGCTGCCACAATTGTTAAGATTCTGCCCAAACCATGGATCCTATTTCTTGCCTAACAACTTTTCTGAATGAACTCCGTAGATATAAGCTGGCTAAGAGCTAAGAACTACCAACCAACCCACATACAGATAAAATTTAATCCTGCAAAGTTATTGGCCAATTTAGATATTCCCTCAAAACCACAAACCAGTTTTCAACAAGGTTCACACTGTATTTTCACATCAACCAACTCTGCTATAGCTATCCCAATCTTATGACAAAAATAGTCATGAGGAAATTAAAACTGTTTGCCGAATTCAGACCTATAATTAGCATTTGATACAAAACAAAGGAATCACTGGGCCAAAATTAATGTTAGCGACATAGTTATTTGGTGAACAGTAATATTTATCCTTTATTACATACATTGTAATATTTACCAATTGTCAATTGCCTTCTTACTTTTTTCCTGCAGTTCTAAAATAGATTATTTAGTTCCTTTGAATTAAATCATGAAATCATGAGGAAATATTAATAGTCTAAAAACAATGATGTGGAAAGGGAAGATAGCCCATAAAATATTTATTTGCCCAAATGTCATTCAGATGGTAACTTAAATTTCCTTCGTTTTTTTTTCCTTTTACTTTTAGCTGACATGTAGTAACGGTACATATTTATGGTATACAGAGTGATATTTTCATACATGTACATAATGTGTAATGATCAAGTCAGGGTAATTATCATATCCATCACGTTAAACATTTGTTATTTCTTTGTGTTGGGAATATTTAAAATTCTTTTAGCTTTTTGAAAATATACCATAAATTATTGTTAACTATATTCATCCTTCAGTGCTATAGAACACTGGAACTTATTCCTCTTATGTAGCTATAATTTTTTATCCATTAACCAACCCTTCAGTATCTTTCCCTCATCCCTACTCTTTGCAGCCTCTAATAACTATCATCCTGCTCTTTACTTTTATGCATTCAATTTACATATTAGTGAGAACATGCAGTATTTATATTTCTGTGACTGACCGATTTCACTTAACACAATGTCCTCCAGGTTCATCTATGTTGCTACAAATGACAGGATTTCATTCTTTTTTATGGCTAAATAGTATTCTGTTGGGTATATGTACCACATTTCCTTATCTGTTCATCTGTTGATGGACATTTAGATTGATTCCGTTTCTTGGCTATTGTGACTAGTGCTGCAATAAATATGGGAGTACAGATATCTCTTTGATATACTGATTTTCTTTCCTTTGAATAAATACCCAGCAGGATTTCTAGAAACTAGATCTCTAAATCTTACCATATACAAAACATCAACTCAAAATGGATTAAAGACCTAAATGTAAGACCCCAAACTATAAAACTACTAGAAGAAAAAGGAGGGGAATTGCTTCAGGACATCGAGTCTAGGCAAAGGTCTTAAGAATAAGACCTCAAAAGCATAGACAACAAAAATACACAAATGGGACTATGTCAAAAAATAAATAAAAAGCTTCTTCATAGCAAAGGAAATGATCAGCAGAGTGAAGAAGCAACCTGAAGAATGGGAGTAAATATTTGCAAGCTTCAAGCGAAGGACAAATATTCAGAAAATACAAGGAACTTAAAATAATAATAATAATAATAATAATAATTTGATTAAAACATGGGCATGTGATCTGAATAAACATATCTCAAAAGAAGACATACAAATGGCCAAGTATATGAAAAAATGCTCAACATCATTAATCATTAGGGAAATGCAAATCAAAACTATAATGAGCCATCATCTTAAACCAGTTAGAATGACTATTATCAAAAAGACAAAAAATAACAAAATGCTAGAGAGGATGCAGAGAAAAGGGACTACATTTTTTTCTTTTTTTTTTTTTTTGAGACAGAGTGTTGTTCTGTCACCCAGGCTGGAGTGCAGTGGTGTGATCTGGACTCACTGCAAGCTCCGCCTCCCGGGTTCATGCCATTCTCCTGCCTCAGCCTCCCAAGTAGCTGGGGCTGCAGGTGCCTGCCACCATGCCTGGCTGTTTTTTTTGTTTGTTTGTTTGTTTGTTTGTTTGTTTTTTCGTATTTTTAGTAGAAACGGGGTTTCACCATGTTAGCCAGGATGGTCTTGATCTCCTGACCTTGTGATCCACCCGCCTCGGCCTCCCAAAGTTTACACTGTAGGTGAGAATGTAAATTAGTATAGCCAGGGAAAACAGTATGGAGTTTTCTCTAAAACTAAAAATACAGCTAGTATTCTCCATTTTAACTAATACTCTCACCTCATTGTCATTGACTAGGAGCAATGCTAAGTAGCTCTTGAAATCACTAGTTAGATGTTAACAGATGGGGCAGGCTTATATTAATTGAGGAAAAAGAAAATTGTTGTTCTTTTAGGTGTTCATCCACTTCCAAAACATCAATATTAAAAGTCTCTCATTCAACTATTCAAGTCATTCAGCTCTCTAGAGATGCATTTTACGCGTGAGCCTAACTAAAAATAGAGCAGCTTCCAAAACAATCCAGATCAAGCTCTTCTCCTATAAGCTTCCTCTCTCATATCATGGAATTAAAACCGTGAAGTTTCACAGAACTAACGTAAAGTGCCTTGCCTGAGAATAAATAAGACCGTACGCATTTCATTACATAATTTAAGAACTATGTGGCCTGATCTATTAAGAACTAACTCTATTTCTTAAGTTTAGATGCCCAAACAGCAAAACAGGGTAATAACTGAGAAAAAAAAAGTCAGATATTTATATGTCTAATTGCAATTCAATGTTTTAAAGTATTTTTTTCTTACCTTTCAAGGCACTAAATAATTGAAATTTCTCAGAACTCATTTGTTTCCAACAAGGTCAGCATGAATACACTATGAACAAGTTCCTCACCACCCTGGGCAACCCTATCATCAGGGCATACATTGAGTGCCATGATGTTACTGTTAGTCCTTTGAAACCCAGCAACTCACACCACCACTATGTGTTACATGTTGTAATTTCGATTACAGCAATGACTTGATTTTCAAATTGATCATTAAAGAAATCATTTTAGAATAATTCTGTTGTTAAGATGCTTGTTGACTTAATCTCTGAGACAGATTACCTTATATTTTAAATTTTAAACTAAAAATACAGCTAGTAAAAATACAGTTTGTATTCAATGGCAGAAATACAGCATGATTCTCTATCACCCCCTTATCCCAAAGTGTACACTTTCTCTTGACTGAAAATGGTGACTTGGCTACTTTACTCAATTCACTTAATTCCAGAAAATTGGAGCCAAATTTCGCTTCATTACAATGTCCTACATGTCTCACAAGGCAGATTTTCTACTCTGACATACTCAATTCAGTTTTACCTCCAACCATTGTTTTGCGTAAGGCTTTAATACATTAGACATTTAGAGTCTGCCTTAAGTGAGATGGTGTTTATAGTAATTTTGAAAATAACTAAAAGTTTAAAACAAACAATCATGCTCCTAGTCATAAAAGCTCTGTGGTTACCAAGCTTCTTAACCAAAGTGAAAAATTAACCCAATACTTACAATAACATTAGTCATTATTATAGTAGTAGTATTACTACTATTAATATTTATTATTACCACTATTCATAATTATTAAGTAGTTATTCTGTGCTCCACAATGTACAAAGAGCCTTCCCTCATTTAAGATTCATTTTTGACTCTCTAAGTTTGCCATAGTAGAACTCAGAGAATTACATAAATTGTCCAATGTTGCACAATAGTAAGTGACAGGTAGAGTCAGGATTTAAAGATAAATCTGTTTGACTTCTAAGCCCACAATATTTAATTTCACTGACAATTTGAATAAATTATTCCACTTATAAAAATCCAAAAGCAAATGTTCCACTCATTTATCTCTAATTTTTCAAAGGTAGGAATGTTACACTTTTGCAGAAGAATGAAATTAGACCCTTATCTCTCATCATAAACATCAACTCAAAATGGATTAAAGACTTAAATGCAAGAACATAAACTATGAAGCTACTAGAGGAAAACATAGGGGAAATATTTCATGACACTGATCCAGGCAAGGATTTTTTGGATAAAACCTCAAAATCGCAGGCAGCAAAAACAAAAATAGACAAATATGATTACATCAAAAAAAAGCCTCTTTACAGTTAAGGAAACAATCAAAAGAATGAAGACACAACCTATAGAATGGAAGAAATATTTGCCTCCCATACACATGACCAGGGTTTAATACCCAAAATAAATAAGAAACTCAAATAACTCAGTAGCAAAAAAACCCAAATAACCCAATTTAGAAATGGGCAAAAGAATTTAATAAACACTTCTCAACAAAATAAAATAAACATGGCCAATGAGTACATAAAAAATGCTCAGTGTCACTCATCTTCAGGAAAATGCAAATCAAAACCATGAGATCTAACCTTACACCTGTTAGAATGGCTATTATCAAAAAGACAAAAGATAACAAGTGTTGGCATGGTATGGAGAAAAGGGAATCCTTACACACTGTTGGTGAGAATATAAATTACTATAGCCATTACGGAAAATAGTATGAAGATTCCTCAAAAAATTAAAAATAGAACTACCATGTTATCCCACTACTGGGTATATACCCAAAGTAAACTCAATTAGTATTTTGAAAACATATCTGCACCTCATGTTTATTGCAGCACTATTTGCAATAGCCAAGCTATGGAATCAACCTAAGTGTCCATCAATGCATGAATGAATAAAGAAAATGTGTTATACAGACACAATGGAATATTACTCAACCATAAAAAATAATTAATTTCTGCCATTTACAACAACATGGTTGAACCTAGAGGATATTATGTTAAGTGAAACAAGTCAAGCACAAAAAGATGAATACCACACGATCTCACTCATATGTGGAATCTTAAAAAGTTGATCTCATAGAACTAGGGAGGAGGAGGGTTGTTACCAAAGGCTGGGATAGTTAGGGGGGAAAAGGTGTTAGGAGATGTTGGTCACAGTTTACATAATTACAGTTTAATAGGGAGAATAAATTTCAAGAGACCTACTGTATAGCAAGGCAACTGTAGTTAATGTCATATTGTATTCTTGAAACATGTAAGGACAATGGATGTTGTATTCTCACCATAAAAATGATAACTATGTAAAGTAATGCACTTGTTAATTAGGTAGATTTAACCATTGTAAATGCATACATATTTCAAAACATCATATTGTACATGATAAAAGCATATGATGTTATCTGTCAATTAAAAAATTTTAGAAGAATGTTATGCTTGGATAATATGACTTTTATCTACATAGAGCATTTCATGTTTTCAAAATATTTCCATGTCTAACATTTCGTTGTATTATTGCCACAGACCTGTGCAGTAGGTAGAACCTTATTTGTCCTTATTTGACAGGTAAGGAAACAAAAGTATAAAGAGGTTAGATGCCTGCCAAGTTCATATGAGAGATTAAAGTAGGACTCAGGTCCACTGACTATCAGCCTGCAATAAAACACTTTTTAAACCTTCTTTTATTTGAAACACATTCATATTCATTCATTCATAATCTCTGTCTCTCTCTATGTCTGTGTCTCTCTCTGTCTGGATCTTCCTATCTCTCTTTTTCTCACTCTGTTTCTTCTCTCTTTTTCTGTCTCTTTCTCATATCTTTGGCCATTTTAACGTTTAAACTCACCTGAATAAAGAGTCAACAAATCCACTGCAATAGTTATCAGCAGGGAATTGTGGCCATTTCACAATAATTCTATAGTTCAAAATTCTGTCATAGTTCATTCATAGATCCCCTTTCTGATCTAGTTCATTCTCTACATTACAGAAGTTTGAGCATGCTTTATGGGTTTTACAGAAGGATAATCTCAATACAGAAACACTTCTTGAATTCAGCAATGGATTCAACTTATTTTGATTCCAGCGTGTTCACATTTGTTTTCTCTTATCTGACTTGAACACACATCTTTCTTTCTCCTTTTCTCTCCTTTTATTCCTACATACCTTGCCTCAGATGACTTCAATATGTAAATATGGAGGAGAAATGAAGTACACAAAATTTGTTATCAATTTGGATGGAGATCTGTATTTGAATTTCAAATAAAAAGGAAGCTCCCATTAAAAGATAAAATATAAAATTCCAAAAAACTGCAAAATGGCAGATTTCGTAATTAATGTAACTAATGACCTATAATATTTCAGAGAAATTATAATATTTCAGAGAAGTCTGAATATAAGATACCAAACATTAATGCTTTCCATATAAGTACTTTACAGTAGAAATGTAATATGTACAATTTGTAACCTTAAAGCATGTTAGTATAAGGGTTCATACACTATAATCTGAGTTAGCTACCTTAAGATTTTCACGGCATAAGACAGAGGGGGTAGGAAGAAAGGAAGGTTGAGAAAAAAGAAGATAAATCAATGTGATTTTATAACTTGAATCCACTATTTATCATGTACCATGTGTCCTTTAAAACTTTGTCCCTTTCAGTAGTAAATAGTTAATATTTATTATATTTCCAACACAACAATTCTAGCTTCAAAATCAGCCACTGCAGGTAAATGCAGGCAATAGTGATTGACAGTTTTAAAACACAACTATAATTATCCACAAAGTGATTTAAAGAGTGACCTAGAGTTGCTACTGACATAAGTATAGTATTTATGGAAGTAAGTGTTATCCACAATCTGGAAAAACACCCCTAAAAATGTATCCTTTGTGAAAATAAGGTCACAACAATCACTGACAGAAGGACAAAAAGAAACAGAGAAGCAATAAAGAAGTTTAGGCAGGCCGTGAAACCGAGGAGGTTGAGTACAAAAAGTAAATGCAAAAGACATGGGATTCAGAGCACAGTGTATGCTTGAACTGCAGTTAACTAGGCAGGCACATGATGTAACTCTGTGTGAAGGCCTCCAGCTAGTTAAAGGTGGATGCTGAGGTCTTTTTCAGGCTGAGATTCCAGAAATCAGGGACAGGGTATAGAGGGATGAGTGTCGGTCCCCGAGGTTGTGGGACACTGAGCAAAACTGTGGTCTAGAGAGAAACAGTTTAAAGAATTAATCCAAAGGGAGTTCAAGCATACAAATGAAAACTAAGCCCAAGATATAGGCTCTTCAACCTGAGGCAGCTGGATGGAACAAAAGAATTCAGAGGGCAGACAGAAGGCAGCAATTCCAGAATGTTTCTGGCGCAGCAGTTCTCAGGACTTCAGGGGACTCTTTCATGCAGTGGTTGGGTTATGACCTACCCACAGGTAGGAATATGCTATTAGAGGTGCAAGAATTGCTGGACACACACTCTGCACACAGCCCTGCCACAGTCTCTAAGGTTCTTGGTCATTTCGCAGAATAAACAAAGAGAATGGAGAGAGGGATATGAAAAGGGGAGGTAGTCTATGACACTCTCACTTTTCTTGGCCACACAGTCTAGTACAAGGAGGAGAGCTACACAGAAGACAGCCTTTTGAGTATATGATATTTTCATTTTAGGCATTTTTGCACATGTTATCTCACCTAATCCTCCCAATGGAAACTTAGAAACAAATCAGTCATGTTAGTTAAAATAATGGTTATGCAACATTTAACTTCCACCCCAGACCCCCTCTTAACAACCACGCTGGTCCAGGTGTGTCAGTTTGCCTTTACACAGTAGTCTGCTCAGCCTGATCCTTATTTGTTGTTGATTCATTTATTCATTCAACAAGCATTTTTTGAGTACCTCATATATGACATTGTGCTAGGGATTAGGGGTAAGGGGGTAAGTGAAATAAACAGTATCTGTGTTCTCAGAGCTAAAATTTTAGTAGTACCTCTTGTTAACACAGAGGTAAACAAACAAATATATCGTTAAGACAGAGAA
Organism: Pan paniscus; assembly: GCF_029289425.2. NCBI lineage: Eukaryota > Metazoa > Chordata > Mammalia > Primates > Hominidae > Pan > Pan paniscus. The sequence continues at coordinate 63,451,908 of NC_073257.2, read as the reverse complement.
AGTGTTTTAAAGGTCACAGAAAGGGTGCTGAATACAGAATAAAGGGGAAGATCTACTTAGCATGTAAAATGAAGACCTATTTGACAATGTAGCATTTAGGCTGAGACTGAAGGATCAGTGAGCCACCCCATAGGAAATCTAAAGGAAAGGTGCTCAAAGCAGAAGGAACAGAATATTTTCTGGCTCTAGTTTGGAGAAGGAAGCTGGTGAGCCAGATCCTTTAGATCAAGAGAAAGAATAGCTACAGGTCAATTTGGAGACATAAGCAGAGTCTGTTTTAGACATGGTCTTGCAGATGGTGAGAAAGAATTGAATTCTTAGTGAAATGAAAAGCTGTTAAAGGGGTAAAGCAAAGATAATGAGTGACATGGTATAATCTATATTGTAAAAAACATCTCTAGAATTTCAGTGAATAAACTGGAGCAATTCCAGGTGGAAGGAGAGGGGAAGGAAAACTCAGAAAGGATGCTATTGCACTATTTTCAAGTAAAACATAAGGATGGCCTAGATTAGGATGGTGATGGCAGAGAGGAATAGAAGTGAGACTAACTTGAAAGTATATTTTGCAAGTGGGCGCTATAGGACTTACTGGTAGAATGAATGTAAGGATGGGGAAAAGGAAACAACCCCAGGTTTCCGGCTTGAGCAACTGAATAGACATTGGTTGTTTAGACTTAGACAAGTAACTGGTTCTTAAAGACCAAATAAACCTAGAGGTGGGGTCAAGAGAGAGGTCCCACAAAGGAGACTGAGAAATAGCAGAGACACAAAAAGACAACCAGGGCAGTGGACATCAGGGTGGTGGTGAGAGGGAAGCATTTCAAGGAGAAGGAATGGCTCATCCTTTGGATTCCTGCCAGAACCATATTTTCTACTATGATTACTTTTAAATCATTGGCTATTCTATCTGTGAGGTCATCCAATGATTTGTTAGAAATGAATATTGTGCTTCAGTCTAGCAATAATAAACACTGCTCTCCACTGTGCTAATTTTTAAAAATCATTTAAAAATGCGTTTATCATGGTCTTATTTCTCAGATTACTTTAAGCATAAGGGTATCACAGCAACTGAAACTTGCTAGAAAACAGACTTACCCAGAAAGAAAGCTAGAAAGACTTACTGCTATGCTCTACATTTAAAAAACTATACACAAACACACACATACCATACTAAGTAGATAAATACTAAAGTCTACAACGCTTACTGTGGTAAGTTTATACGGAGAGTAGGTCACATCACCTGTTCAAAAAATGTGGCCGGGTGCAGTGGCTCATGCCTGTAATCCCAGCACTTTGGAGGCTGAGGAGCACTGATCACGGGGTCAGGAGATCAAGACCATCCTGGTCAACATGGTGAAACCCCGTCTCTACTAAAAATGCAAAAAATTAGCCGGGCATGGTGGTGCATGCCTGTAATCCCAGCTACTCGGAAGGCTGAGGCAGGGGAATCGTTTGAACCTGGGAGGCAGAGGTTGCAGTGAGCCGAGATCATGCCACTGTACTCCAGCCTGGTGACAGAGTAAGACTCTGTCTCAAAAAAAAAAAAAAAAAACAAAACAAAAAAAAAAAACTCAATGTCCAAAAAGACTGGATTCCTCCTCATTTATCAAAGCAAAATAGCAATCAACCTGAACTAAATCAAAATTAGACTGCCATATTTGTAGTAAGAAGAATTCACTAATATTGAGGAAATATACTTGTTAGCAACCTAACAGGATAATCCATGCAAGAAATTTATTGAATAGATTTGATTCTCATACCAAGTTAGTGAAGACAAAAAACCACTTTGCAGAAAGGCAGGCAATAGTGAACATGAAAGAGACTCAATATTAATCATATGTTGACTCATTCGGCATCATATAAACCTCATTACCCTCCCCTCCATTTATTTCCTAAGTTTAGAATTGCATTATAAATGACACCATTCAGAAGAATGACTGCACCATGAGGATCATTAAGGTTTCTGTGCTGAATACAGTGTTTTGAAATTCTAAATACCAGTAAAGCAAAGCTCCTGTTTATAGTTAATAAAATGACTACCTCATTTCACTTTTGACTCAGTTATCCTCATGTTTATTATTTATTCCTTATGTTCATAGATAATTTTAACCACTAAAAATGACCTTCTTAGATACCTTACATTCTTTTGAAAACATAATGAGGAGTAAATCTACAAGTAAAAAGTAAATACTTCTAATTAATAAGCTACTTTTGGAACCACCAATACATAACCTCCCCTCCTAGTGAAAGTCCCCAAAGTAACTTTCAGCTTATTATTATCCCCAGTCACATGTCTAGCAAAATTCATGTGTTTCTTCCCACAACATTTAATCATCAACCTTCTCTTGCATCATTCCTTTAACCAAAGCTTTATTTCAGCCTTCAGTTATCACTTACTCAAACTGGTGTGACCTTTTCTTCCCATCTAATATGAAATGATTCTGAGACATTTCAGCTTATCATTCTGAACTTGTCACTCAGCTCGTCATAGCATAAATCTACCGTAAATCAACCCCCTGCCTCATTCACTCCAACTTTCAATGGGATTTGTGATCATGACTTCCAAATTCAGTAGGTCAACTCAAAATTTCTTGCCCTTTATTTCTTTACTGGCTACCTCTTTTCTTTCAAGAAAATTTATTTGACATGACTTTCATTATACTGGTATCAGTGAGGTTTCTACAGAGTCATAGCATTCAAGTTGCTGTATAGAACCTTCTCACCACCCCTAAGATTCTCAGAGTACTAAGTGTTCCAATCATTCTCAATCCACACTAGGCATCAGAGTCAATTGGAGAAGATATTTAAAAATACAGATACCCAGGACTTATCCTGAAACTTTGATTTCAGTTAGCTTGGGGTATGATCCAGTTGTTGGTATATTTACTGTCATATATTTATAGCTTAAATATATGTAATTAAAATATACTTTAATTACAGGATTTTGGATCTTGTTAAACCTAAACGTTTTTGCACAATTTACCACTCCTCCCTGCCCCCCACCCTGCCCCCATAGTTTTTAAGTTCCTATTCACTTTAAGAAATAATTAATTAGGCCGGGTGCGGTACTCACGCCTGTAATCCCAGCACTTTGGGAGGCCGAGGCAGGCGGATCAGGAGGTCAGGAGATCAAGACCATTCTGGTTAACACGGTGAAACCCCGTCTCTACTAAAAACACAAAAAAATTAGCCAGGCATGGTGGCAGGCGCCTGTAGTCCCAGCTACTGGGTAGGCTGAGGCAGGAGAATGGCGTGAACCCAGGAGGTGAGATGGCGCCACTGCACTCCAGCGTGGGCAACAGAGCAATCCGTCTCAAAAAAAAAGAAACAATTAATTAATAATTACTAAAATGTGGCATATTCAAGTATTCTCAATCCAAAATAACATTTTGAAAGATGTAAATAATGTTGCAGAAAATATCACACTTGATCATGAAATTGAGTTGGCGACATTATAAATACTAAACTTCAAAAGAATGGCACACATAGAGAACTACAAGAAACCTTCCAATTATAACTTCAGAAGAAATCAAAGAAAAGAGATAGAGCTTACTAGGACTTTGCTTATATGACATAATTTTGCTGTTTTTCCATATATCTCCTGTATTTTCATCTCCCTTCCTCTTCTCTCTCTCTCCCCCTGCCCCCCTCCCACACACACACTAAAAACTCTATGTTCTTCATTATTTCCTCTCAGTCTCTTTACCAGCTCATTCTTCTTCCCAAACCACTTAATATTTTTAGATCCCAGGGCTCTATTCTAAACTTTTTTAAATCTCTTCATTTAACATATTCTCCTGAGATAATTTCGCTGAAATTACTATCTGTATGCTGAGGATGACTAAATCTATATCTCACACCCTAGCTTTTCCCAGAGCCCCAGGCAGAAAGCATTCTTGCCTACATAGGTACCTGAAGCTCACCGAAGTCCCAACTGAATGCATCTTCTTTTCCCAGCAAATCTGCTTCTCCTCCAGGACTTTTAACCTCAACTAGGAACATCACCACCTACCCAATTGCTCAAAATAGAAATTCATAGGTTACCTTCGAACTTATCCCCTCTCTCACACCCCATATTCACTCACCAAGACTCACTGATCATTTCTTTTTTTTTATTTTATTATTATTATACTTTAAGTTTTAGGGTACATGTGCACAATGTGCAGGTTAGTTACATATGTATACATGTGCCATGCTGGTGTGCTGCACCCATTAACTCGTCATTTAGCATTAGGTATATCTCCTAATGCTATCCCTCCCCCCTCCCCCGACCCGACAACAGTCCCCAGAGTGTGATGTTCCCCTTCCTGTGTCCATGGCTACCTCCTAAATATTTCTTGAGTCCATGCCACTTCTAGGTTAGGATACCTTCATCTATCAACTCAACTTTGCTTTTTATTTTACAAACTGCTCCCCCAATATCCATATTTAATCCTTTTCTCTCCTTTAAAATCATTGTAGTGAACTTTTGAATACCAAAACCAAAACAAAACAAATTTTGCATGTAAAAACTGAAAAATTCAAATAACATCTACAGCATGGTTAATCACACTGTTATTAACCATGGTTAATCAACATCAATTTCCTGATTTTGACACCATACTATGCTGATGCACCGTCTTATCATTGAGGAAAACTGGGTGAAAGGTACACAAACCTTCTCTAAACTACTCTTTGCAAATTCTTGTGAGTATTCAACTATTTCAAAATAAATACTATTTAGAAAAACTAACTCTGATTATATTCTGGTTTTTTTGCCCCACCCCTTCTTAAAACTTCTGAGTGCCCCTGAATAAGTCCATCATTCTTACATTGACTTTCATACCCATCAGAATTCTAGTCTACTCCGTGCCCCATTTTCCTTCTTGGATTTGCACTATAACTCTACTAGTTTTCTTTTAATTTCTCAAAAAGAACACTTTCTCCTGCTTTAAAAACGTCAAATAAGTTATTCTCTCTGCCTAAAAAGGTTTTCCCAGATCTTGCTTGGCATATTATCTGCTTATTTTTTCAGATCTCTGCTAAAAATCCCTTAATTGGGAAAGTTTTCCCAGACATCCTCCACTGATTCAGCCATCCATTCAAATTAGATGAATTAACTCCTTTTAGGTTCTCACAGCACCCTCTACTTCTACTTTTGTAAAAGTCATCATACTTAAACTTATTTGTTCAATATATTCCCTCACACAAGTACTCCACAAACTCAACATGGACAGGGAATGAATGTCAGATGAGAAAATATTTGTTGAGTAAGGGAGTAAATAAGTTATTCAAATTGCTGCTAAAATCCCAATTATTTATCCATTTTATTATTTTCCAAAGGAGTCTCTGGGCTGTATATACACTGGTTTATTGGGTGATATTCTACTTTTCTATGATTAACAATATTTTTTCAGTAGTTTATGAGCCAATATTTCAGGGTGGTGGTATACCAAATATTATACACTATAGGGAAAGTGGTATGCCATTCCAGGTGTTAAATTAGACCATGGTGTAGTTTAGATACAACTATAATGTCATTCAAATATCTAAGAAAGGGGAAGGGGTTCAAATACATATTTCTGTTCAAAAATAGTTCTCTGTGAAGTCTGCAGACTCACATTCCATTAAATCTATGATAGAAAAGGAGCTACAAAAGGTTGACATTCACTATTATTTTCTCCACTGTTATTTGGCCATTTGTGCTCAACTTTCCACATTCATGGTGCAGTTTACAGTAACATAAAGTACTTGGAATCCTTTTGAAGCATTTTCAGGACTACTGCATGGTATCACAATAAGTACTACATTTTTCAAAGAAGTAAAAGATATTTGAGCTATAAGAGATCATCAGTTAGAGATCATCTGATTTTAAAATCAATCCCTGATTTTAAAAATGAGAAAGCTAATGAAAGCAGAGTTAATTGATGCTACAACCACAGTGAGAATACAGGTTGCCTGAAGTAATGACAAAACTCCCCACATTTGCAAACAGATTTTAGGAATTCCAGTAATTATAATGATTTGCAAAATTTCTCATCTGGCACATTAAATCCTTGACTCCTATTTATTGAAGTTTTTAAAAGTACAAATAGTTGTTAGACCTCTAAATTTGGAAGCAACAAGAATGCATTCAGATTTCTGATAATGGCGGATATTAGAATCAATTAACATTAAAATTTTGAATTCAGTTTTGAGATCTGTAAGACTTTTAAAGATGTTGAGTTCTTAAGTTTTGCTTTCTTATAAGTTAACTTTAAATAAGATTCTAAATGAGGGAGCAGGGAGATAAAAGACATAGTTTTATTATGTCAAGATCCAGGAATAAATTAATTAGGAAGAGAAGAGATACAATGTTGTTGATTTTAGGCTTTAACAATGTACTGTCACCTCTCCCATTTATCTTTTTAATATATTTTTTCACAAAATGCATACAATACACATCTACACATTTATGCAGAATTTTTTTAGTCTGTGAATTAGTGTTCATCATAATTCACGAGTGAGATTTAATATCTTCCCTTTGATATTAAAATCATGTATAAAAGCTTGTAGGGGATAAGGAAATAAAGAACTAGGCCATCTCTTTTTTCATTATTAGCTGTGCTGCAGTTTTAGAAATCAAAGCTCTCCACACTCTTGTCCAGAAAGTCAGGCAGTAAATGTTTGCATGACAGCAGCCCAGCAAAGTGGCTGCAGAAAGACCTGAGTTTGAATCTTTTTTCCTGCTATTTCCTCAATGTTTGTCCATGATTCCATAGCTTATCTGAGCCTCAGTCTTCTTATCTGTAAAATGAGCATGAAAACAACACCTATCTCTGGGATTGCACTACAATACATAGAACAATGGTTTAGGTGCCTAGGAGTGATCAGTGCAAAACTGATGGTGGTTATCATCAAATTGTAAGAGCAGTGGATCAGGCAAAGGAGAGAAAAGGTACCCTGCTTTGCAAGAGGGGCACAGTTGTGGTATAAGAAGACTCCTGGTGAAGACTAGCTGCTACAATTGGCATGTGTGGCTGGAGAGCTTATGGGATTGGGAGTATAGTATAGGATGTTGGTTTTGCCATCCACATGCAGATTCCCTTTCAGATAAGTGAAGACATTTGCACTTTGGCCCCCATCACTCTGATTTATCTTAGGAAAGGATTATCCATATATGACAGCCATCACTGAGGGTACTTCTCACCATCCACCCAACTATGTCTCAGATTTCATTGTAAGGCTCATTTGGACAAGTTAAAATGCAGACACCAAGCCTCCAACCTAGAGATTTGGATTTAGTAGATCTCAGCCAGTACTCGACCGTATGCATTTTTTGATTAACAAATCATAATTATATACATTTATGGGGTTCACTCTGATGTTTTGACATATGTATATGATGTGGCATAATTAAATGAAGCTAATTAACATATCCATTACTTCATTTATTTATCAGTTTTTGTGATGAGACATTTGAAATTTACTTAGCTATTTTACCATCTGCCTTTTTAACAAGAACCTTAAATTTTATATATATATTATATTACATATAATATATATATATAACATAATATATATAATATATAAAATACATACGGTATGTACGTGCTGATGTCCATAAATCATTCCTGGAGAAACACTTGTAGATTGCATAGGCTCTGTCTTTTTATTAAATCAGACAAACAGAGTTCTGTCTCTCACAGAGTTACTCTAGCTACCCCAATAAAGTGTCTTCAAAAAAACCTACATTTTAATAATAAAGTTTAACCTTTTATGTAGGGAAGACACAAGAAATAGCCTTATGATGACATTTGTAACATGTAAGATGTTGACTGTTAAGTTTTTCAGTGTCTTTTACTAATCTTATTGAATAGACATATCTTATTATAATTTGTCTTAATATTTTTAATTGAAAGAGATGAGGTGTAGTAATAAATAATTTCAAGTTTTTCTGCCTATGACTCTGAGAACCAGGAATTTCTCTGCATTAGGGCAAGTAGCCTCAGGCAGACAACAGCTAACTAGCTGTCCAGCCCAATCAAACCCAAACCCAGAAGAACTAAAAGTGTAAATCAGGATAAGTGGTGGAGAGTCTGTCCTTGATTAGAAAGACGTACCTCTGATATCTCTCTATGCAAGAAAGTTTCAGCTCAATTTTTCCATTTTTTTTAATACTTCAAACCCACACCTGAGGTTTACAGGTAATTTTAATTTTTGTTTATTTCCCGAGCTAAGACAGAGGGGTGGGCTGGGAATAGATTCTTTTAAGCTTTGTAAAAAAATCTATTTATTGTATGTTTGATCAAGCAATCATTTCTTGAGAAAAATTACAGATAATATTTACTTCAGCCATTTTTCTGGCATAAAAATTCTGCCAGAGCTGTCCATCCCCACCCCTCCAAAAAATGCAAATGGATTTCAAGGTCCACCAAACCTTGTAAGAAGCCTGCATAACGTGAGAAAGTCTCTAAACACTAAGCTGAGCTCTTCTTATCACACATTTGTAGGCACTCAATGAAAGCTCTTTGAATGAAAAAGGAATGAAGAACCATATACTATTAACTGCCACTAGGAGACAAACAACTTGATGTTGCAATGCTTGTGCACAAATAAACAAACTGTACCTTATCCTTCCACATTCATCTTCCACTGTATGTACGTATGTATGTATGTATGCATGTATGTATGTATGTATATAGAGATGGAGTTTCACCATGTTGATCAGGCTGGTCTCGAACTCCTGGCCTCAGGTGATCCGCCCACCTCTGCTTCCCAAAGTGCAGGGATTACAGGCATGAGCCACCGCTCCCAGCCCATCATCTTCCGTTTTAATAGGTTAAACAAAAGTTACATGAACAATGATTTATATGTCTATTTTAACTAAAACAGTTATCTGTAGTACTGTTAATGTGGAGTTTTACAATGAGATAATTAGATTTTTGAGGCCTTCCTCAGAATATTTTTGTAGAATAAACTCTACAAAAATAAGATGTTTCATTTATTTGTTGGAAAGATTAACTCAGATATGAAATAATTCTGCATACTTCTAATTGTACTTCAAAACATTATTTGATACTTGAAGATCAAGAAGTATGAAGGAAACTAAAATTATGAATGAAGGAAATCAAACAAAAACGTGCCATATAAATATTTCAGAGGATGGGAAAATCTACCAGGAACATTAATTGTTACTAAAAAGAAATAAATGCTTTGACTATTTACTGTTTAATATGGCATATGATAAATATTTGGACTTTAATAAAACTCATTTTCATCCTGCACAGTTTTATTTCCTTGAGTAGAATGTCAGTTTGTCCAGTTTAATCACTATTTAGCTTTTCTTTTTCTTTTTTCTTTTTTTGTTTTTGTTTAGATGGAGTCTCACTCTGTTGCATAGGCTGGAGTGCAGAGGCGCGATCTCAGATCTCGGCTCACTGCAACCTCTGCCTCCCGGGTTCAAGCAAATGTGTGCCTCAGCCTCCCTAGTAGCTGGGATTACAGGTGCCTGCCACCATGCCCGGTTGATTATTTTGTATTTTTAGTAGAGACGGGGTTTCACCATCTTGGCCAGGCTGGTTTTGAATTCCTGACCTCGTGATCCACCTGCCTTTGCCTCCCAAAGTGCTAGGATTATTTAGCTTTTTATACTTTATTGTTCAACCAGAAAATTGAGTGGGTGATGCATGACAAAAAATAAAAAAAAGTAGATGGAATTTATTTTTCTGAAATATGTTAAAGATACAAGATATAAAATAAAATGATGTACTCAGGGAACTATAAATAGTTTGATAGTAAATGAGCAGACCAAGAGATAATGATGAAGAGAGACGGAGGAGCCGAGCTATACTAGACTGTTTATGTCATGCTAGGGAAGTTTCTCTTTATTGTGTAGGCTACAGAGACATATGGAGGCACTTAGGCAGGGGTTCTCACAGTCAGAGAGACAGATTGCTTGCCATGTAATGATTAGGATCTGGACTATGATGAGGTCTGGAAGGATGGAGAATAGAGGCTGGGAAAATATTTAGAAAGGGAAGCCATTCTCTAACTTCTCTGTTAGAGAATGGAGGAGAGAAGAGGTTTATTAAGATGATTCATAGGCTTCTGACTTGAACAACTGGATTGGCAAGTAAGTAGTGTAACTGAAGCCCTGATTTACTTCAGTTTTAAACAAATCAGGTCCCCAGTTTTCCAGTCGTTTCCTGTATGTCAGCCTATCCGTGCAAAACTATTAGTATAAAGTTCATGCTTGAAGGTCCACCTCAGGAGTCATCTCTTCCCTAAAATCTTCCCTGTTTGCACCCAATGAGACTAGGTCTCTCTATCCTCCACACCAGCAGTAGGAAACTCCACTGTCTTTGGAAAGTCCTACACCTTGAGGCTCCTGGAAGCCCTATTCACATAAAATTTGATAGGACCAGGGCCCTATGGAGTGAGGGAAAAATGTGACCCTTCTTTCAGGGCTAGGGAAGTCATCACAAATGAGAATAGAGATTGGAGAATATTGTGGCAACGTGGCTACCAAAAGGCATCAAATTCAATGCTTTCCAACTGCCTTGCTAGGAAACTAAAATATATGCATGGTTCCAATCTGACTTGTAGATCTCTGGTTTGTGTCATATCCAAGTTTAAATTCCAAAGACTTTAATGAAGCTCTTTCCTTGGGGATGTGTCTAACTGTCTCACTTGACTCTACCTTATAATTTAACTATAAGTGAAAAAGTTTTGTCCCCAAATTAGACTTCAAGGCTTTTGCAGGCAGATAGTTGGAAATATTCCTGTTTATGTTTTTTCTTTTTTTTTCTTTGTTTCTTTATTTATTTATTTGAGACGGAGTCTCACTCTATCGCACAGGCTGGAGTGTGGTGGCGTGATCTTGGCTCACTGCAACCCCCGCCTCTCGGGTTGAAGCGATTATCATGCCTCAGCCTCCCGAGTAGCTGGGATTACATAGTTTTAGTAGAGATGGGGTTTTGTCATGTTGGCCAGGCTGGTCTTGAACTCCTGACCGCATGTGATCCATCAGCCTCCACCTCCCAAAGTGCTAAGCTTATAGGCATGAGCCACCACACCCGGCCCTGTTTATGTCTTCTATTGTGTTTTCCTGTTGTGAAAAACTTGGAGGTGGTGATAAAGATACTGAGATGACGCATATAAAAGCATGTCAAAAGCCAAAGTGCTTACAAACATAATATGTCAATATCATCATCATCATTAGATCACCTGAAAAATTTACAGAGACCGTATTCCAGATAGCCAAGAGGCAAGAGTAGGAGTCACATTAAAACTCTGAAGTAAGATGTCTTCTTGCAGGCCATCATTACAAGTAACTAAAAATTACTATCATTAAAATATATTTGTTTTCATTGTACTGGCATAAACTTTCATCAAATTAATGTCTTTGTTGCTAAATCGATGGTTATTAATGCTACGCTTGAGACATGAATATTAAATTTTTACTCTCTTAAGCATCTGTGTATGTTTCTTACTACATAAGCAATAAAATCTAACTTCTAATTACCAAGTATTTAATTTTAATTACTCCAAATGTATAATGTATTCCTATGGCAATTAAAAGTAAGATTCTACAAAAGGCTCTTTATCAGACTTTGGAAAACTAGATGCATTTGATTTGCAATTCCACTTACCCTGGTCTAAGTGTAGATAGATACTAGGCATTTCATCTTGAAATCTGTTCAGCCTAGAGGTCATGTTGCTGCCATACATTTTCTTTTTTTCCTTTACTTTGTAAATTAGGAGTTAAAAGCCACACATCATTAGTTTTTCAAAGCAAAGCCACAGATGCAAAGTAGATGGATTAACTTATGACAAAGAGGGCAAATGGAAATTCACTTAATTTTAATGTCCCACACAAAAATACTGATAAAAATAATGAACGTATTCTGAAAACATTAGAATAGCTTTTGAATTCCATGCAAATGGAATCACTTAAAGTTGAAATTCATGTGTGAAAACAGTTTGCTATACGTGCAACTCTGGGTTCAATTAAATTAGATAGGGAATTGATATTTATATTCCTAAGTCTAACCGGTATTTTTTTAAGTATCACAAAAACCTCTCATTTCTTAAAGCAAAGAAAAAATGTTAATTGCCTTTTTGCATTTTAATTTTTCTTAACTTTTTATTTTACTTTAAGTTCTGGGATACATGCCCCAAACATGGAGGTTTGTTACTTAGGTATACATGTGCCATGGTGGTTTGCTGCACCTATCAACCTCTCATCTAGGTTTTAAGCCCTGCATGTGTTAAGTATTTGTCCTAATGCTCTCCCTTCCCTTGCCCCCCACCCCCAAACAGGCTTCAGTGTGTGATATTTCCCTCCCTGAGTTCATGTGTTCTCATTGTTCAACTCCCACTTATGAGTGAGAACATGTGGTGTTTGGTTTTCTGTTCCTGTGTTAGGTTGCTGAGGATAATGGCTTCCAGCTTCATCCATGTCCCTGCAAAGGACATGAACTCATTCCTTTTTATGGCTGCATAGCATTCTATGGTATATATGTACCACATTTTCTTTATCCAGTCTATCCTTGGTGGGCATTTGGGTTAGTTCCATGTCTTTGCTATTGTGAATAGTGCTGCAATAAACATTATGTATGCATGTGTCTTTACAGTAGAATGATGTATATTCCTTTGGGTATATACCCAGTAATGAGATTGCTTGGTCAAATGGTATTGCTGGTTCTAGATCCTTGAGGAATCACCACACAGTCTTCTACAATGGTTGAACCAATTTACATTCCTACCAACAGTGTAAAAGTGTTCTTATTTCTCCACAGCCTCGCCAGCATCTATTGTTTCTTGACTTTTTAATAATCTCCATTCTGGCTGGTGTGAGATGGTATCTCATTATGGTTTTGATTTGCATTTCTCTAATGATCAGTGATGTTGAGCTGTTTTCATATGTTTCTTGGCAACAAATATGTCTTCTTTTGAGAAATGTCTATTCATATCCTTTGCCCACTTTTTGATGTTGTTGTTGTTGTTGTTGTTCTTGTAAATTACAGTTCCTTGTAGATTCTAGATATTAGACCTTTGTTGGATGGATAGATTGCAAAAATTTTCTCCCATTCTCTGGATTGCCTGTTCATCCTGATGATAATTTATTTTGCCGTGTAGAAGCGCTTTAGTTTAATTAGATCCCATTTATCAATTTTGACTTTTGTTGCAATTGCTTTTGGTGTTTTCATCATGAAATCTTTGTCCATGCCTACATCTTGAATGGTATTGCCTAGGTTTTCTTCTAGGGTGCATATGGTATTCGGTTTTCTATTTAAGTCTTTAATCAATCTTCAGTTAATTTTTATGCAAGGTGTAGGGAAAGGGTCCAGTTTCAATTTTCTGCACATGGCTAGTCAATTTTCCCAGCACCATTTATTAAACAGGGAATCCTTCCCCATTGCTTGGTTTTGTCAGGTTTGTTGAAGATCAGATGGTCGTAGATGTGTAGTGTTATTTCTGAGGTCTCTTTTCTGTTCTATTGGTCTATCTGCTTTGGTACCAGTACCATGCTGTTTTGGTTACTGTAGCCTTGTAGTATAGTTTGAAGTCAGGTAGCCTGATGCCTCCAGTTTTGTTATATTTGCTTAGGATTGGCTTGGCTATATGGGCTTTTTTTGGTTCCATATCAGATTTAAAGTATGTTTTTCTAATTGTGTAAAGAATGTCAATGGTAGTTTAATGGGAATAGCATTAAATCTATAAGTTATATAATTTTAATAAATTTCTATGATTCATATATTTATAAATTATATAATTTATACATTTATAGATTATATATTTATATATAAATATATAAATATATAAATATTCATATATAAATATATAAATATATAAATATTTATATATATAAATATTTATATATAAATATATAAATATATGAATGTTTATATATAAATATATATTTATATATAAACATTCATATATTTATATATTTATATATAAATATTCATATATTCATATATAAATATTCATGTACTTATATATATTTATATATTTTTTATTTTTAAAAAATATTTTAAAAAATATTTATATATTTATTATATAAATATATAAATAATATAAAATATAACATAATAAAATATAAAATATAAAATAATATAAAATAGAAAAATATAAATAATTATAAATATATAAATAATTATATATAAATATATAAATAATTATAAATATATAAATATACAAATGATTATAAATAAATATATAAATAATTCTATATAAATATATAAATAATTATATATCAATAATATATAAATACATAAATAATTATATATCAATAATATATAAATATATAAATAATTATATATCAATAATATATATAAATATATAAATAATTATATATTATATAATTATATTATATATAATTATAAAATTAAATATAGTTATATAATTATATATAGTATATTATATAATTATATATAGTATACTATTATATAATTATATAATTATATATAGAATATTATCATATAATTATATAATTATATAATTATATAATAATAAATTATATATAATTATATAATTATATTTATTTATAATTATATATTCATATATAAAACTGTATATTTATAAATCATATAATTTATATATTTATAAATTACATACTTTATATAATTATAAATCATATAATTTATATATTTATAAATTACATACTTTATATAATTATAAATCATATAAGTTTATTAAAAATTATATAATTGTAAATAATTATATAATTAAATTATATAAATTACATATTTATAATTTTTAAATAAATTTATATAATTTATATATTTATATAATTAAATTAAAAATATATAATTTTTATATGTATATATTTAAAAACACATAATTTATATTTGAATTTTATAATTTAAAAAATAAATAATTTTTTTTTTGAGACGGAGTTTTACTCCGTCGCCAAGGCTGGAGTTCAGTGGCTCAATCTTGGCTCACTGTAACCTCTGCCTCCTGGGTTCAAGCGATTCTCTTGCCTCAGCCTCCCAAGTAGCTGGGATTACAGGCACCCGCCATCATGCCCAGCTAATTTTTGTATTTCTGTAGAGACAGGGTTTCACTATGTTGGCCAGGCTTGAACTCCTGACCTCAGGTGATCTGCCCAACTTGGCCTCCCAAAATGCTGAGATTACAGGCTTGAGCCACTGTGCCTGGCCAAATTTTTAAATAAATTCATATAATTTATACTTTATAATTTTTTAAATAAGTTTATATAATTTATAATTTATTAATTTTTTTGAGGCAAGGTCTCACTCTGTCACCCAGGATGGAGTGCTGTGGTGCTATCTTGGCTCACTGCCACCTCTACTTTCCAGGCTCAAGTGATCCTCCCACCTCAGCCTCATGAGTAGCTGGGACCACAGCTGCATGCCAAAATGCCCAGCCAATTTGGTATTCATACATTTTTGTAGAGACAGGGTTTATTTATGTTGCTCAACCTGCTCTCGAACTCCTGGGCTCAAGGAATCCACTTGCCTTGGCCTCCCAAATTGCTGTGATTATAGGCATCAGCCACCATGCTTGGCCAAGTGCCAATATTTTAAAAGCAATATGGAGAATGTCTAAGTTGACTCAGGGTTGATATGAAAATTAAACAAGGTAAAATACATAAAGCACTTAGAACATTGCAGGTCATATGTCAACTCAAAGGAGAGCATCTTTGTGGTAGAACTACAGATGAGCACAATAATAGGCTATTTCTGAGTAGTTTTGCCCAAGAGTTCAGGGAGGGCAAGGATATGCAAACTGGATGGGTAACTAAAGAGCAAATTAACTCAAATCTTTCATTCAGCCCGTTTGGAGTTTCCCCGTTTTTTTGTAAGCAAACAAAAGGATTATAGAACAATTAGGGCTAAAGCCATGCTTGTTTTACATGGTGAAGTAATACTGTCAATCTAAGAACAAATTTCATACATAAGATCTTTCATACATAAAAGCTTCATATATGACTGCTTCCAATGAAGACACAACTACACATCAGCAAATTAGAACAAAACCTTCAGCATTCTGGCCTTTAGGGATCAAAATCATGTGAGTTATCTCCCACCCACGCTATCAAGTCCCACACCCACAAACATGGGTCAACTTTCCTAAATCCTCATTCTCCTCAACGTAAATAGGTAATCAAGGTCACTTCTATAAGGTGAAAGGGAAAGAAAAAGACCCTCTCCATCCTCCCACTCCACACCCCCACACACATAGTATTTCAGGGGCAAGAAATGATTTGAAATAATATCATCAATAAAAATAATAATTACATCAAATTTGGGTCCACAAAAGAGAATATCCAAAGGACAGTGTGCTGACAAAAGTCTAAGAAAACACAATGAAGAAAAGATAATCAGAGAAAAAGAAGTACTTGGAAATTAAGAATTAAGGATAGTAGCTTGATCAGGTTCTGATCAAAAGTAGAATGACCCCCATATCATATCTTCTGTGAGGAATGCGGATGAAAAGAGCATGATAGTGTTTGGATCTCTGTCCCCATCCAATCTCATGTTGAATTCTAATCTCCAGTATTGGAGGTGGGGCCCGAAAGGAGATGATTTGATCAAGGAGGTGGATTTCTCATGAATGCTGTAGCACCATTCTCTTGGTGCTGTCCTCACAATAGCGAGTGATTTTTTCTGAGGTCTGGCCCATTAAAAGTACATGACACCTCCCTCCCTTCACTCTCTCGTGCCTGCTTTCACCACGTGAAGTGCCTGCCTCCACTTCACCTTCTGCTATGATTGTAAGCTTCCTGAGGCCTCCCCAGAAGCATATGCCACCATGTTTTCTGTACAGCCTGCAGAACCTTGGCCACTTAAACTTCTTTTCTCTATAAATTACCCAGTCTCAGAGCCTCCAGTAATTTTTTTTTTTTTTTGAGATGGAGTCTCGATCTGTTGCCCAGGATAGAGTGCAGTGGCACATGGCATGATCTCAGCTCACCGCAACCTCCACCTCCCGGGTTGAAGTGATTCTCCTGCCTCAGCCACCCGAGTAGCTGGGATTACAGGAACCCACCATCACGCCTGGCTAATTTTTGTATTTTTAGTAGAGATGGTGTTTCACCATGTTGGCCAGGCTGGTTTCGAACTCCTGACCTCAGGTGATCTATTTGCCTCGGCCTCTCAAAGTGCTGGGATTACAGGCGTGAGCCACCAGGCCCGGGCTCAGGTATTTATTTATAGCAACGCAAGAAAGGCCTAATACGGAGCATGCAAGAAGTTTCTGTTCTTCATTATAAGCCTTTTTTGGGCTGATTTTTTAAACCATACATATGGATAACAGTAATAAAATTTATTTTTAAAGAACGAGGTTAATTAAGACTGTTGTAAAATGTTAGGATTTTTATGCAATCATCTGACTTCAGTCATTGATAGAACTAGTTTTTGGAAGTGTCAATGCCCATCAGGTAAAAATGTAAGTGAACAAGTTTGGTGTATTATTCATTGCAGAGGGAGAATGCATACCACAGGGAACCACCTGTGAGGTAGCTCAGTAAAACAGTGTCAGAAGAACCTATTATAGAATTGGGGCTTTTGTTGAATAATTTTGAGGAAGGTTATAAGGAAGCGGAAGTTTGTCCTACATTGTGTGTTGTCAGAAAGCAGGGGAAATGTTATGATTAGATATCTCAATAAAACTTACAGATAGGGCAGGCTATAGGAAGCCTAAAATTGAACCTAGTAAAGGAGCATTTACTGAGACAGGAAGATACCTGGTTTTAGTGAGAGAGAGAGATCTGGTCTATTTTGTAGTATGCACAGTGACACGGTCTGAAGTAGGTGGTTTATGACATTATTGATGCTCAACGGGAGAACAACATGGCGTAGTTGCCAGTGTCAAATCAGTTTGTAATAACCTGAGTTCCAGCTATGAGCATCAGATCAGTTGCTGGATGTCACTGGCTGCTTTTTTCTTTCTTAGAAGAAAACCAAGAAGGATATGTCTAGCAATAACTATTGATAGTTTGTGATTTTGATTTACATGAATTGGGTTTTTATATATGAGTTTTTCCTTGGGAAATTACAGTTTCCTTAGTAATCAGAGACCAAATCTTAATCACACGTGTATACCCAAAAGAGGCAACCCAGATGGGTTAGGTTTTTATTCTTCCCACAGAGGTTAAGACACAGGGCTAACATCACTTAGCCATTATCTGGAAGAGTTAGGACTAGAAATGGTGTTTGAACAAAAGCCTCTTGGTGCTGTGTTGATATTGTGTCCATGTGGCATCCCAGTAAGACGGATGTCTCACTACTGTTTGGGAGAAGGGCATGATGCATTATTGTGATTCGTTCCACCATATGCCTTTCATATGGGTTTTGCCCTTTGCTACACATGTGGGATGGTAGAGCTCTAAGGATTTAGTTCCATTGCTTTAGATCAAAGGGACTTCCGAAGAAGGCTAAAGCCTGAACTGCCAAGTGCCATCCTCATTTAATAGAGAGCTGCTAGTTTGTTCCTGGACTAAGGCAACAGATGTTTCTAAGGTTTCTGCCAAAATGTTTAGCAGCGACATGATGCTAGGGGTACAGCAGAAGGTACGACAGATGTACGTACAATACAAGAAGCAGAGGGCTGGCAATGACAAGGGCCTGCTCTTGAGGTAAGTGCCAACAATCACCACAACAGAGAACATTAAGTGCAATAAGTGTAGCAGTGTTCCTTAATACTATGCCATTAGGACCATATTTATCTCACTTGTTAACTGTACCATGCAGAAAATTAATGAAATATATTACTGTGCGAGACCATTCACGAATCCAACGAACAGTTAGTGGGTGCCCATTGTGAATGATGTGCTGATGGGTGATTATGACATTTTCAAATAGATATGCATATTCTCAAGGAGTTTTGACACCAATCTTGGTGCCACATTATCTGTGTTCTTACGGTTGTCACTTACTAGCTGGGTGGCCTTGGAAAAAATCTTTAAAATTTTAAATCTTCAATTATTTATAAAAATTAGGGAAAAGTACCTTCTGCAGAGAGTTGTTATGAGAATTCAGTGAGATATGACATAAAAAGTTCTCATCTCTGAGTGCAGTACTTCATGAATGTTATCTATTATTATTTGTAATGAAGTTCTTCCCACCTGTATTTATTTAATTAGTGATAGTTTGAATGTGTCCCGAACAATGTAGAATGCAGAGAGAGAAAAACTCATGAGCCAAAAATTATGCTCAAATGTATCAAAAAATAATATAATAATTTCCTCCATCAAAGACATGTTTCTACTATTAAACAAAAACTCTGCATGCCTGCAGAAAGCAAATAGTTGCTCCTCAAAGATGTCCACTTTCGGATCCTCAGAATTTGGATATATATTACCTTATATGGAAAAAGGGGCCTACAGATGTAATGAAGGGTATGAACATTGAGCTCGGAAGATTGCTCTGGGTTATCCAAGTGGGTTCAATTAATCACCACGATGCTTGTAAGTGAGGGAGACAGGAGAGATGATCTCAGTAATGCAATATGAGAAAGACTGGACCTAGACTTGCATTGCTGGCTTTGAAGATGGGATGGGGCCAAGAGCTGAGAATGTGGGAAGTTTCTAAAAGATGCAAAAGACAAGGAACAGATTCTTTCCTAGAGCTTCCAAAAAGGAACAACAGCCCCACTGACATCTTAATTGTAGCCTAGTGAGACCCTCATTAGACTTCTAACCTACAAGACTATACAATAAAAATGTGTGAATTTTTATTCCTACCGTTGCTGTAACAATATCACTTAAGTCACTAAGTTAGTGGTATTGTTACAGCAACAATAGGAAATTAATACAATGTCTCTTTGCTTTATTAAATTAAATTGGCAAAATGACTAAGAGACACTTAATACATGTGTAGTGTATATGCTAACAGAAAAGAACGATAGCTGTTTAATGAAGATTCCACTTGGTCTATTACTTAACTAAGTCAAGTATACCAAGTCCATTATAGAAACTTAAAACCTAGGATGTCATTTCTGGATGGTCATTGCAAACTCCTCTACATGCGCTTGAGAAATTCCTTGAATTTGACAGAGCTGAACTTTTCAGCTTTGTTCAAAAACAGGGGCCAGAAAATGTAGAAGGAAAGAAATTTGAAAATGTTGTGAAGGAAAGACAGAGAGAGAAAATTGTATACTAGGCCTAAAAAAATAGTGATATATGTGAAGATTGACTTCAAGACCTTAAATATCCCTTTGTACACCTTTTTCCTCTTCACAGGGGGCCTTGTAGTTTGTTGTGATTTGGGCAATACCAGAAAAATCGGAATCAACAACCTCAACAACTTTGCCCTCCCTAATATTCATATAGTTAACCATTATTTAGCTTAAGGTAATTTTCTCCATTAAAATTGTAATCTTAGAAGCAGTGAGCACACTTTGTTATTTATAATGGGATTTTACTAAGCTTCTAAATTCTAGACAGCAAGTTCCTCCACCCTGTTCCACAACTATCTTTCAAAAAATAATAAAATGCTCCAAACTTTTTCTTAAAAGTTAAAAAAAAATTCTCAATAAGCCTTACAAACATTATAAATGCAAAAGGGAAATTTGAAAGTAAGGCCTTATTGGCACTGATAAATGGAGAACCCACTGAAGCTTAGGACCTGTGATCATTTGTAAACTTTCATGTCCAAGCTCATGATCACTGTTTCTTCTCACTTAAGGAGAGATTAGTTTTCTGTTTTCAAGTAGACTTACTTCTCCATTGATAAGCATAAATTATAATTTTTCTAGAACATTGACTAAAAAATTAATTATTTTTTATACGAATCCAAAGTCTTATTTTAAAATTCCAAAACCTCTGAACTTAATTCTAAGTGTCATTTTATTTTAAAGTATATCAACATGATCATACTGTAAAATGGAAAGATTTGTCTTGTGGTAAAGTTAAAATTGTCATTATATTTTTAGACCATGAATTTTAACAGTCTCTAGAGAGTTAGTGTTGGAATTATGTCCAAAATCAAAACAGGAAATGAACAGGGTCATTAAATTAGAGTAGAAAGTGGTTTTATATATTTTTGTTTTGCCAAAAATTTCTCTATCAAAATATGATCTTTCCTAGATTAAGGCATGATTCATTTTTCTTGAGAAGCATATTTAACTGTACACATCTGTACCATGAGTCTAAAATGTGTATTTTTGATATTCCAGATTTCTCTTCAAAATTTAATGTATTCTAGATAATCAGGAAAATTTCTCTAATTATGCAAATAATTAAGATTTATAAAAATGTGTTAATATTTTCAGGAAAAAGTATAAGGCAGTGAAAATCACAAAGATCAATAACTCAAAGACTGTGAACATTTCCTTTTATTTTCCATTGCTCCCTGAAAATTTAATTTAGTTTACTTTACCTAAGACATAATGTGGTGCAACTGAACCATACTAACTGAATAGGGACACCATAGCCTATATGTTACAAATAATATGAATTTAGCAAGTGAACATTCGGAAGGCTACATTTTCAGACTACTAAGACAGTAAATTTATTGCGTTTTGGAGGTAGTGCAAGAAATGAAGAATTATTCTAAGGACAACTATTCATTGCCTAAAGCAACCTATATTCAGGTCCAAGATATGGCTTAGGATTTCATGATTTCCTTTTTATTTTATCTAAAATGTAACAGTAACATATCAGTTACTAAGAGACCAGGTTCCAAAATAATTTGTAGCTTAACATTCAGAACCAATATGCTGTTGCTTTTCCCTTCAATTAACCTAGCTTATTCCAGCAAGAATTCTTTAACTCCTTAGCAAGCTAAACCATAAATAGGCACAACAGCTATAGTCATTTACTGTAAATTAAATAGAATATTCTGCAGAGACGAATAGAACAACAGTAGGTTGCAGAGGGAAGACGCAGGAATCAGAACTGTGTTCTAATTGAGATACTGTCTTCAGGGAAGTTTCTTTACTTTCCTGAAACTTGAAGTACTCATTCGAAAAACTGATGCTAATAAGAATACCTATCTCATGGTGTTAGTGTAGAAATTATCGAGAAAATTCATGGAAAACATTTAGTACAGTACTTGGCACAGATAAAAGTACTATACGAAAGCTTTCTGTAATGATAATAAACAGAGTTATCATCATTTTTAATGCTTTCTTAAGAATTTAAGCTAATTTAGAAACTCACTGAATTCAAACATTACTTTTAGAACCATTTTAACTGTCTTTTTTAAAGACCAGATGTTAATTTACTTTCTATAATTAAAATGGCATGGCACTATATTGATCTGAGGATTCCTTTTCTAAAATTTACCCTTAAAAGTAATCTGCTTTTGCACAGGAAGTTACTTTTTGTTTTATTTTTTATTTTTTTTCAGAATCCCATTATATCCACTTCTCTTTGCTCCATCAACTTTCAAATGGCCTTTGGCCAAACGCCATAAAACACTGACCTAAAGATTGCTGCTCTGCTCTTCACTGTGTCCTGAAATAGTTTTAATGGAACTTAGAACCTCAAAGACTCTCAGGGTTAGGAAGGATCTCCAATGCCATTTAATTCAACTTCCCTTCCCCTCATCCAACATCTATGACATCTGCAAGTCATCACTGAGATTTTAGTGAAAACCCCGTAGTGATAAAGACATCACTGCCTCAAAAGACAGCTAACTTTCAGACAGCTGCCACAAAAGTTAGAGCAGTTGTTAAGAAGCCATGGAATATCTCCCTAGAAAGAAGCAGATGTTCTTGACTCATTTTTAAACATAGAACTGCAATCATGTTTAAGAAAACAACTTAAAAGCTCAACCACATCCCATCTTTACTCCGTTGAGAGCTGTTACATAATGTATTTTATTTAAGGAATCAATAAGGTATGTTATGTGAGCATAGCTTTCTTACAAAGATATCAAAAATTGTTTCTTCTGTAGTAAAGCAATGCCTCCATTAGAACTCTGTCTTGTCTCCTTTATTTATGAAATGGAAGAAAGAATGCTATCCACTTCCTAATTGTTGTGGAAATTACATAAGATTACCCATATCAAACACACACAGTACCCACACAGTACTAGGGACATAGTAAGCATTCAACAAACCGTGGTAAGCACCATAAATAATGCCCATGAAGTGCGTAGCAACATGCTTGGCTCATCGTGTACATTCCAAATATGTGATTATTACTCATTAGGCCATTTGCTTCATCAGCCAAGACCTCAATTATTGCCTGTGAAAAAATACAGCTTGACAAGTGCTACCACATGAGGAGCAAGATAACTGGTTAAAATGTTGATAGAATATAACAAGAATGTAACACCATTATGGACTTTCCCAATAAGGAGAATTTCACCATACTGTGCACAAGGAAGCATTATGGGACCCATGGCAAAAGCAGACCTATGATTGCTTTGTACCAGAGTGAAAGACCATGCTGTGCTGTGTTTAAGAGTCCAGGTTCTCTATAATTAGGATACAGGGTAACTGAAATTGGGGAATACCCATGAAGCATTTCCATGTTCATTACAATACAGAAATATTACTTCCTCAAAATTGGCTCCACAATAAGAGAGAGCAGAACAAATGCTCATGTACAGGTTAACTAAAAATGTCACATTTCAAGTACGTTTCTCCATTATCTCTCAGATCTACCCATTCCCTCTTATGATTCCACAGCCTCCAACAACCCTGTTACCCCATGCCTTCAACAGCCACCTATCTGATTCTCCAGGCTCCCACCTCTACTCATCCTGCACAGAGATGCCAAAGGGTGGAACAATCTTCCTCTGATAGCAATGCCATCTTCTTGCTCAGGAATTCCCCCGCTGGTCAATATCGCTCATGGTATCAGATCTTACCATCTTGATCCAGCCTTCCACCCTCTCTCCCATCATCTCCCACTGGTCTATTAACTACATCTTGAACTCAGCCCCCTCCAGGGATTTCAGAGGAAATGCTTCCTACCATCATCCCACCAGTTCCTGCCTTTCCTCCTCCAAATCTAGCTCAGAATTCAATTCCTGTAAGAATTCCTGCAGACACCTTTTACTGTTCACTTCCTCAACTTCAGCTTTTCTGTATTCTGTTTGCATCATATTAACATTCACCTCCTTGCATGTTGATTTCAAATGGCTTTAATCCCCATGATACATGAATACTGTTCATCCCAAATTTACTGGAATGTCCTTCCAGGATTAGTCCATGTCCTTCATTTCATACAGAAGCCCAATAAGCTGTGTCTTCAGGGACTGAAGAGTTCCAGTTCTTCGAAGGGATTATAATTACATTCTACTCATTTTGAGTGAGGTGCAAATCATTTCAGTGCCCTCTGTTTTGTTTCTCTTCTGCAAGAGGCAGGAAATGCATGGTTGAAATAATTCAGAGGGGCAGAGTGCTTATATGTTCCGCCAGTCTACCGTGGATAATGCCACATTATTGATGCAGCATTTTACCATTCACAAACTGACCTCACATTTGTTATTTAATTTGAGCCTCAAGTAAATTAAGCAAATTACTCACCTTTCTCAATTAGTTACCAACTGGCAGAGATGAGAAACAACTCCAAATCTGTTGAGTGAAAGCCCAGTACTTTTCCACCACCACACCAGAACCGCCTCCCTACAGTGAAGCTCTCTCCTTCGCCCAGCCTATACATGTACTCGGTCTCCTCTACAAGAACAACCTTGCCTTGACTTTCCATTGCTACCCTTTGCCCCTGATTTCTTCTCTATGTTTGCACTATGACAATTCTTAAAAAGGAATTTTGGTACTACTTCTTTATCATTCCTTTTTTTTTTTTTTTTCGAGATGGAGTCTCACTCTGTCATCCAGGCTGGAGTGCATTGGCACAATCTCAGCTCACCACAGACTCCACCTCCAGGTTCAAGCAATTCTCCCCCCTCAGCCTCCCAAGTAGCTGGGACTACAGGTGCACGTCACCACGCTGGCTAATTTTTGTATTTTTAATAGAGATGGTGTTTCACCACGTTGGCCAGGATGGTCTCTATCTCTTGACCTCGTGATCCTCCCGCCTCGGCCTCCCAAAATTCTGGGATTACAGGCATGAGCCACCACACCCAGCCTTCTTCTTTATCATTCTTACATTACAAATTACCCCTTCACATTCATTTATTAGGGTCTAGCACCTACATCCTACCTCTCCCAAATTTGGCTGAAAAGAACAATCTCATCAATTATCGACAGATCTCTCTCTCTCTCTCTCTCTCTCTCTCTCTGTCTCTCCCCCTTTCACATTTGTTTTATATATATATATGTTTAAAGGAACATTTATTGTAACATCTCTCCTTCTTTAAATCTTCCCTCCTCCTGCCCCGAGATGGAGTCTCGCTCTATCTCCCAGGCTGGAGTGCAATGGCCTGATCTCAGCTCACTACAACCTCTGCCTCCCAGGTTCAAGTGATTCTCCTGCCTCGGCCTCCTGAGTAGCTGGGATTACAGGTGTGTGGCACCATGCCCAGCTAATTTTTGTATTTTCAGTAGAGATGGGGTTTCACCATGTTGGTCAGGCTAGTCTCGAACTCCTGACCTCGTGATCTGCCCGCCTCAGCCTCCCAAAATGCTGGGATTACAGACATGAGCCACTGCACTGGCCTCTTTCTTTAAATCTTTAGATGTATGTTTCTCTGTACTTTGCACATAATATATCAGATATTGCACATAAATACTCATTGGATAAGCCAAAACAAATATTCAAATAAGTTTTAGTTTCCATTAATCCAGCAGTAATAACCAAATTTCCAGGATAAAATACCATTATATTGGTAAATACTTAAAATGCAGAAATTAATTGCCCATTTACTTGGGCTCCAAGTCATTTGTAGAAACCTATACAATGTTTTAGCGTGCACCTTATCTAACCCCTCAATACACTTCAGTAACTGTCCAGCTGAAAAGAGTACACCAGTCAGAAAAAAATAATAAAGCTGCCTCCTCCTCTATCCTCAGGAAAATCAAAACATTTTCTATGTAAATGACCACTTAGAATACCAGTTCCACACATTTTAGTTGATGTTATCTACTTGATTGCTTCCAGGTTCTTTTTTAAAAGTTTGAAAAAAGGAATAATTGAAAAAAGGAAAAGTGTTATTTACCTTTACATTTCTCTTGCTCCCCTTCCCACCTTGTCCCCCTCCCCTTCACACTTTGTCCTCTAAACATAGGCATGTGCACATCCACACACACACACACACACACACACACACACAGAATCACTCATGGGTAGCAGACAATCAATACAACTGACAAATTGCTGACTGACTTTCTTTAGGAAATCACAGAGTTGGAAAGCATCACCAAAACAAAACAAAACAAAATATATCAATGAAGCTATTTCTACTCTTTATTGCAGAGAAAATAATCTATCTAAAAACTCTCCTGAAAGAGTTTCCACAACCTCCCAAGCTTTCATATCAGTATGTTCTTTTGCATATTTAACCTAAATCATGTTGTATAGGAGCAATGTAGTATTAAAGGAAGTTTGACTAGAGTATAATCTTCACGTTGAAAGACAACAAGGAACAGAAGCGAATAAGCAAAGTGAAGCTATATACTGGAAGATGTTAAATGCTAGTTTGTTTCTGAGCTAAGGAAATCAATTAATTAAACTATGAGGCAGGAAAGAAACACAGTTTTAATTAAAATGATCAAAGCAACACACACACACACACACACACACACACACACGTTTACAGGCTGACTTTTTCTGAAGTGCTCCCCTGGAAATCCCCCTTCCCTAAATGCATCTCATGTTCTGAGTGTGAAGCTCATAGGTGCAACGCCAACTGCTACTACAGAAATAGCTACTTTCAATGGAATTGAGTTATGTTTGGCAAAAATGACATTTTTTTATTGAGGCTTTCACTTTTCCCCTTCTTTTAGTTTTTTTTTTTTTTTAAATAGAATGCTCAAAATATTCCTACTGCTTTGGCTGGTTTATGCTTAAGACAGTTCCTTTCTACTTATATACAACATGCTAATGTAATTTGACTATGCAAACTGCAAAATTTCATTGTTTGTATTTTAAACAGGATCTCCCTCATAAAGATTAGTTGCTCTCTACACATGTATAGATGTGAATTTAAAAACACTGAACAGTTTTTACTTGATAACTTTTCTTTCCTGTGAGGAACAACATAAGATAAAGGAGTAACAAAGAAGTGGGAAGGGCAGCTAGGGAGAAGATGGCTCTGGTTGGTTTCATTGGTGAGATAATAACTATTCACAGATAACACCCTGAATAACACACTGCCACCCTTATGCTCAATTGAAAAACTCTGAAGGAACAGAAAGGCATAAAAATATAGTGGCAACTGCATTGGCATGATTGAAGATTCATGAAAACTAGCTCCTGTTTCTACCTGTGCTACTGACTAGCTGTGCATCTTTCAGTTAGTCACTTAACTTCGCTGAACCTCACTCACTAGTGACTGAATCAGTATCCATGTCTATTTTACTACAAAGCTAAATGCTTTTTCCACCACATTGCGATGCATATCAGAAAAGCAAAGCCTATGGGTGTCTGGTAGTTTATGAGAAAATGGGCGTTGGCACAGAGGTGTAAAATCATTGTTCCATGTCATCAGCTAATGAGGGATTTTGGTAGCTGTTGAATCAAAATTAAAGTCTCCTTCTGCCTAGTTGAAGCCCATAGAGCTTTTGCAATCTTTTATTCCAATTTCTGCTGAATACAACCTGGTATATTGAATAGCACCATAATATGCTAACAGTGTTTTCAAACATCTTTCTATATACTATGTCAAACTAGTCTAGCATTCATATGAATTTGGAAAAATGGAAATTAGTTAACATGGTCGACACTAAACTCATAACATTATGGACATACATGTGTTTAAGAGTGAACTAAAGAAGACTGAAAATTTAAAATGCTGCATGTAGTTCCTAATTTCACCCTATCCTAATTTTCCAAATATACAATAAAAATTAAATATCCAAACAAAAGAAACTAGTCTGGTACTTTAATCATGACATCTATTTCCATAATACATCCAGATCTGGTTCAAACCTCATATGTCACAACAGTTTTGTAAATTTTAACTAGCAACATTTCTGGCAAATGTTATTATGAATCTAATGAAAGGCAAAAAAGAGACTCCAGATTCAGAAATTCATGAGGATGATAAAATCTGGCAAGATCTGTATTATATATAAGATTTATTTTTAGTGGAAGGATCTATTTTGAGGTTGTGGGGTTTTTTTGGTCTCCTTTGTTGAACTAGAAAAAGCGGCATATACTATTCCAACAACCTACATTTTTATTTCTGTGTTAAAACCCGAAAGCTTTTTTTCTGCTGAGAAATTGTATAACTAGTATCTATGGTAAAGTTTGGTTACACAGTAGTCAGGCATTGTTTCCTAGGAAACCAGTAAATGTTTTAAAAGTATTAAATGTAAGCTAGCTAGTGCTTACCACTGCGATTCAATGATGATTTGAGACCTCAACTGCCAGAACTCCTTCACCCAGGAAAGGTAAGTAAGACAAGACCAGTTACTAGGAGGAAAAGGTTCTTTACTGTCTTTAACATAAAACACACATACTACTGTACTTAACCTATTTCCTACCTTACACTCCATCCATAAAACAATGCTTTCAGCACAAAATAAAGAAAACTACAACAATTCAGATAGGCTCCGTAGGTGGTGCATAGTAGCATGGCAAGAGCATGGCAAGAAGTAGCACCCCTACTGCTCATTCTTGACATACACTGTGGCTTTATAGGAAAGATCTTTAGATCAGGAGAAAATAAAGAACTATTCTCTGTTCTTGGCTCTGCAGTTTTCTACCTTTGGGTAAAAACACCTCTCTGAACTTCAGTTTCTTCATGTGCTAACTTCATCAAAGAGCTTTGTAAATATCTCTTTTAAAATATGTGAATGAATCAAACAAAGAATTTAGTGGAAAGTCAAGTCCCTTAGAAATGCACACAAACTTATTGGATTTCAGCAACTGTTATAAGCATCCTGCATCCTGCTATTGCCCAACTGTGAAGGCTCCCCTTCTTCTCACCCACCATTCAGTATCAACTCACAAGTCCAATAGGTAGTCCCTTTGCATCAATCATCTTTCCATCCCTACTTCATTAGCTTCCCCTACCTTGTCTCCCTGCCTAAAACATCCTCCAAACTTTAGGGCATCCTACAAATAGCTCCAAATTAATCTCCTCCAAAAATCAACAGGGTAACTGGATTGTTTGTAACAAAGGATAAAGGCTGGAGGGGATGGATACCCCATTCTTCATGATGTGCTTATTTCACCCTGTATGCCTGTATCAACACATCTCATGTATCTCATAAATATATAAACCTACTATGTGCCCACACAAAAAATTTAAAAATATAAAAAATAATTTAATTTAATTTAAAAAATCAACAAGGTAACTTTCCTAATTAAATGATTCAAAGGTTCTTTACTGCCCACCTACTGCATAAAGTAGTAAAATGCAAGGCTCTCCACAGCTGGGCTCAGTTCTACATTTCCAAACCTCTCCAGTCCTACACTATCAACTCTGTACTTCACCAGAACTGAAATATTCAGGATTCCCCCAAAGAACCACACAGCTTCATCTATCTGCACCTTTCCTTGGCATTGAAGTGTACTTGTAAATCCAATACAGGGATGACAAAAAACTCTCCCCTTTCTTTATGCTTTTTCAAATACAGTTAGAGGGTTGACTATGGAGATAAATTAATTTCACATACAGTTACTATGGCAGTCCATTCCTTCCCATTTGCTCAGCTATCACCAAGTTGCTGCTACTCTCATCTTTTAAGTGGATTCCGCAGTTGGGCTTTCAGTTTCAACCTCTCCCTCACAGTTCATTCTCTATTTAACCCCTAGAATGAGCTAGTCCTAATTTTTAGCAGCTCTCTTTAAATACAACTGATATGCAATAAAATATACAAAATTTTGTATAAAATATACACAAACATATAATATACAAAATATATAAATCGATAAGTTTTGGCATATGTTTATACTAATGAAAACATCACCACAGTCAATATAATAAACATCTCACTCCCCTCAAAGGTTTCCTCCTGACACTTTGTAGCCTCTTCCACTCATTCCTCTCTCCATCCCAGGCAACCACCGGTTTGTTCTGTCACCATAGATTAGTCTGCATTTTCTAGAATTTTGTATAAATGGTATTAAACAGTATATATTCTTTTGTTTCTGGATTCTTTCACTAGCATAATTTATTCAGGTTGTAGTGTGCATCAGCAGCTTATTGCTTTTTATTATTGAGTAGTATTTCATGTGTGCATATACCACAGTTTCTTTATCCATTCACCTGTTGATAGACATTTGCATTGTTTCCAGTTTCTAGCTATTACAAATAAATCTGCTATGGACACCCCACAAGTCTTCATGTGAACATCTTTTGTTTTTCTGTTGGGTAAATACACAGGGGTGGAATAGGTGGATCTCATGGTAGATGTATGTTTAACTTTTTTTTTTTTTAAAAGAAACTGTCAAAATGTTTTCCATAATGGTTCTATTATCTTACATTCCCACCGTCAGTGTATAAGTTCGTTTCTTCTGACTTAGTATGATCATTCTTTTAATATTAATCATTCTAATGATTCACATTATGGTTTGCACTTTTCTAATGACTAATGATGTTGAGCATTTGTTCATATGCTTATTTGCTTTTCATATATCCTCTTTGGTGAAATGTCTGTTTAAACATTTGCCAATTTTTTTTAGTTGTTCTTTTTGAATTTTGAGGTTCTTTTCATATTTTGGATATAAATCCTTCATCAGATACTTTATTTCCAAAACATTATCCCAGTCTGTTACATTCCTTTTTATTCTTTCTTAAATACAGAAGTTTTTAATTTGATGCTGTTCAATTTATCAATTTGCTGTTTTATGGATTGTGCTTTTGTTGTCATGTCTAAGAAATATTTGCCCGCTCAAACCCAAGTGCGCTAAGTTTTGATCTTATGTGTTCTTCTAAAAGATGGAAGGTTTATATATAAAACTACTTTATTAATAGTTTTAGGTTTTACATTCAAGTCTATGGTCCATTTTGAATCTTTCTGTATTAGGTGAGGTAAGGTTTATATTTTTGCAGGTGGATATCCAATTGTTCCAGCACTCACTGTTTCTTGAAGAATATCCCTTTTCCACTTAATTGCCTTTGCGCTTTTGTCAAAAATCATGTATCTATATATGTGTTAGGGGGGCGGTTGTCGGTTTCTGGACTCTCTATTTTGTTCCATTATTCTATTTGCCTATATTTATGCCAACACCACATAGCTATGCTCTTGAAGGTTTATAATAAACCTTAAGTGGTGTTAGTCCTCCACCTTTTTTCTTCTTTTTAAACATTTTTTGGTTATTTTGAAGTCCTTTGCATTTCCATGTGAATTTTAAAATTAGTCTATCAATTTCTACAAATATGCCTGCTTGGTTTTTTATTGGGATTGCCCTAAAACTATAGATCAATTTTCTGAAGAACTGACAAAAATACTATGAATGGCACATGAATGTATTTTATATTTCCATTTACTTTTCTCTAATTTATTTCATTAATGATCTGTAGTTTCCAGTTTACAGGTTTTTTACAACTTTTGTCACACTTATCACTAAGTATTTTATATTTTTATGATATTATAAGAGATATATTTCAATTTCTGAGTGTATATAGAGAAATACAATACATTTTGCATATTGATGTAGTATCCTGCATCTTACTAAACTCATTTCCCAGTTCTAGTAGCTTTTCTATATAATCAATCTGAATTTCTACTTAGATGATAGTATTGCCTGAAAAAAAGCTATTTATACTCCATCCTTTCCAATATAAATATACTTTTTATTCTTGCCTATCACATTAGCTAGAAGCTCCAGTACAATGTTGAACTGAAGTGGAAAGAGAGGCATCCTCATTTGCTCCTGATCTTAGGGGAAAAATATTCAATCGCCCACCATTAAGTATGATGTTAGCTGTGGGGGTTTTGTAACTGCCCTTTATGAAGTTAAGAGTGTTCCCTTCTATTCCTGTGGAGAGCTTTCAGCAGGAATGGGTACTGGCTTAAGTCCAATGCCTTTTCTGTGCCAATTGAGATGATCATATAGTGTTTTTGATTTGTTTTTGTTTTTGTTTTGCTTGTTTTTGCTGGTTAATTTGGTAAATTACATTGATTTACTTTCAAATGGTAAACTAACCTTATATTCATGGGATGTACACCAGTGGGGATAATGAAGAATTATCTTTTTAAAAAAAATTTGTTTGATTGTATTTGCTAAAATTTGTTAGAGTTTTTGCATTTATGTTCATGAAGCATCTTGGTCTATAGTTTTCTTCCCTTCTAATTCCCTTCTCTTTCTCATATCAGGTAATTCAGATCCCATAAATTGAGCCGAAAATATCCCCTCCTTTTCAATTTTCTGCAAGAGTGTGTACAGAATTGGCATTGTTTCTTCTTTGAATGTTTTGTAGAATGTACCAGTGAAGCCCTCTGGATCAATAGTTTTCTTTGTTGGAAGTTTTTAAATATAAACTTAATTTATTCGATAGATACACTGCTGTTCAGGTCACCTGTTTCTTCTTGAGTGAGCTTTGGTAGTATGTGCCTTTTAAATAATCTGTCCATTTCACGTAAGTAAATTTCATGTAAAATGTATTGGCATAAAGTTGTTCAAAAAATTTCCTTATTATCCTCTTAATATCTGTGAAATTTGTAAAATGCCTCTCTCTCATTTCTGACGTTGATATTGTGTGTCTTCTCCCTCTTTGCTGATTAAGTCTGGTTATAAAGGTTTATCTTTTTTTTTTTTTTTTTTTTTGAGACAGGGTTTTGCTCTGTTGCCCAGGCTGGAGTCATGGCTCACTGAAACTGCGACTTCCCAGGCTCAAAATATCCTCCCAGCTCAGCCTCCCAAGTAGCTGGGACTACAGGAACATGCCATCATGCCCAGCTATATTTTCAGTTTTTTGTAGATATGGGGTCTCACTGTGTTGCTGGTCTCAAACTCCTGGTGACCCTCCTGCCTTGGCCTCCCAAAGTGCTGGGATTATAGGCATGAATGCGCCCAGATGAGGTTCATCAGTTTTATTGATCCTATCAAAGAACTAACTTTTAGATTCATTGATTTTTTTATATTGTTTTTACTATTTTCTATTACATCGATTTCTAATCTGATCTTTATTATTTCCTTTCTTTTACTTACTATGGGTTTAATTTACTCTCATTTTTTTTTAGTTTCTTGAGATGGGAAAATAATCCTTTTAAACTTGTGAATCATATAATATTGCACCCAACTATAAAATCCTCGCAGTGTTTGCTATTGCATTGGGATAATATCCAAGCTTCTACCTAGCCTCACGAGAGCTGATGTCTACCCAACTCCTTACCTTGTGTCCCACCGCATTCCCACTCACTCACTGCACTCTAGCCCTGCTGGCCCTCATGTACATGAAGCTTGTTCCTACCTTAGGGCCCTTGGACTTGCTCTTTCTTCCCAGATCATTTCATGGCCACCCCCTTTTAATAAGTACAATCTCAGATCACATAAAAGTCCTTCCCAAACTCTCCAGTCTAAATTAGCCCATCCTCTTACCCCACTCAATCATTAACAGTAAGCTGTTTCATTCATTCAAAACATTTGTTACCATCTGCATTCACTTACTTATATTTTATTTTTATTGTTTGTCTATCTCTTCAGCTTCTGTGAGCTTAATAAAAACTAACACTTTTGTCTGTTCACTATTGTGTCCCTGACATCATGCTTGTTGGGAAGCAGATAGTTAAGTGCTCACTAAACACTTGATGAATGAATGAATGTCCAGGCACTATGAAATTTATCTCTCTGATGTCCCCACCATGAAGTTTTGTTGTCCACATAGCATTTCAGTGACATATTCAAACTGCAACTTAATTTGTTTTTCTATTCCCTGGCTTCATTTTACAAGTCTTCCAGAGGTAAAAAGGCCTTGAATCTGGGGACTCAAGCTCATTTTTTGGCTGGCTCCATGGTGGGACTTTATCTGTCTCTGCTGCTGAAGAAAGGCCAAGATCTGAGTGAATCTGAGCAAGGCGGGCACAGACTTTTCCCCTCTAAGAAAGGTGCTGATGTCTTAAGAAATTGCTAGTCCATGAAGCTGACTTAAGTTGTAATTCCAAGCTTAAATTTCATTAGGGAGTTTCTTGGAATTTCTCAGTCCAGAAAAAAAGAATTCTTCCTCACGTAAAGCTGTGTACATCTGTTTCTCTAGCTGAACCATCGTGTCTTAAATGATGTATTCTCCCGAGGTTGGTGATGCTAATGTCTTCACAATTTTCAATCACACTAACATTTACTGAGAATTTACCATAATTCTATGCCAGGCACAGAAACATGTATTTTAATCTGAATTTGCTAATTTGATGGCAATAATCCTGTGAGGTGTATAGTATTCTTGTTGCTATTTTACATTAAGGAAACTGAGGCATAGAGAGGCTTAATAACTCATCCAAAATTCAGCAAGTATTAACTTTCATAGAATTAAATAACTCAGCTAACTCAACCCCATTATCTGATTGTAGGGCGCTCACCTAACAATTACTTTCTACTTCATCCTTTCCCAGAGTGGAAATCATGTTGGGAAACAGAACCCTGATTGTTCATTGCTATTTTTCTGTCTTGTCTCTTATAAAGTAGGAATTTCATAACTACTTATTGAATTGAATTGTCTGTTACACAAAATCATATACTCATTAATTTTGCTCTAATTTGTCTTCCAGGTAAGGGCCATGGGGCACTAAACCTTGAATATCCATATTCAAAGTTTAGTTTATGTTTGATGTTGTGTCCTCATAAAAACAATATGAAGGCAAAACTAGTAACATTTTCAATAAAATTGATTGTTCTAGTAATTATATGTCATCAGACTCAGAATCAATTTTTAAAATTATTTTTCTAAATAAAAGGAAAAAAATTTTAATGTCTATGTGTCCCCACTCTCCAGGTTTAGGATAACAGCTTGTTGACTACCAGTCCTCATTTATTCCTTTGTTAAGTTATAAGACATTTCAAAGATGCAGATAATTACAAAAAATAATAGACATCCATGTAACTACTACTCAATATTGTAGATTTTAGCATTTTGTAATATTTGACTCAGCCTTCATTTCTCCCTTCGTGCACTGTCTTTGAAACAAAAAGAATTTGATATAGCTAGCACCTCACTTCCCACACCTTTTATCTCCCTCCTTCATCACATAATACCACACATCCGAGGTAGGAGATCAGTCTAATAGAGATTTTTAAAATTACACTGTATAACCAATAAATTATACCATTTTGCATTTGGAGATTTTACATAAATGGTGACACATTATACATATCCTTTTGCATCTTTATTTGCTCCAAAATGTTTTTCAATTTATCCATAAATTACACTTGAATACATTTTAATTAAAT
This sequence comes from Pan paniscus, assembly GCF_029289425.2. Classification (NCBI taxonomy): domain Eukaryota; kingdom Metazoa; phylum Chordata; class Mammalia; order Primates; family Hominidae; genus Pan; species Pan paniscus. Next base: position 63,416,561 of record NC_073257.2, on the reverse strand, counting down.
ATAACACAACACATTTTTCAAAAGGAAAGACTGGGCTGGGTGCAGTGGCTCACACCTGCAATCACAGCACTTTGGGAGGCTGAGGTGGGCAGATCACTTCGGGCCAGAAGTTCGAGACCAGCCTGGCCACCACTGTGAAATCCCATCTCTACCAAAAATACAAAAATTAGCCAGGGCTGGGTGCGGTGGCCCATGCCTGTAATCCCAGCACTTTGGGAAGCTGGGGTGGGTGATCACTTGAGGTGAGGAGTTCGAGACTAGCCTGACCTACATGGTGAAACCCCATCTCTACTAAAACAATACAAAATTATCTGGGTATGGTGCCACATGCCTGTAATCCCAGCTACTTGGGAGGCTGAGGCAGGAGAATCACTTGAACCCTGGAGGTGGAGGTTGCAGTAAGCCGAGATTGTGTCACTGCACTCCAGCCTGGGCAACAAGAGCAAAACTCCATCACAAAATAAAAAAATAAATAAATTAATTAATTAATTAAAAATAAAAATTAGCCAGGTGTGATAGCGCCCCCTGTAATCACAGCTACTCCAGAGGCTGAGGCACAAGAATCATTTGAACCTAGGAGGTGGAAGTGGCAGTGAGCAGAGATCGCACCACTACACTCCAGCCTGGGCTACAGAGTGAGACTCCATCTCAAGAAAAAAGGAAAGACTGCAGCTTTATTCAGAAGCATCAAAAATATGTTCCAAAGGCTTTCCACTTCCTCTCAGTGTCTTAACGTACTTACATCTTATATACAACTATTTCTTATCACTCATTTTGTCAGTAATGCCTTTCAGTATCACAATATACAGTTTAATTTGGGTTTTGTTTTTAGCAAAGTTATATGTGAAGATTGTACAAAGAGTCAAACCATTCCATAAGGCTTGTTACAACAGCAGTTTCCCACTCTGGACCTAAATTCTGCACCCTAGAAATAACCACTTTTAATTGTGGGGGATGATTTTTTTTTCTGTCTCCTATATCTGACTAACATATTTATATTGCTACTGTTCGTTTTCTGTTTAGGAATTATCTATTTACTTGCTACTATAGAAGAAAATGATTCAGCCCTCTTTCCCCTTCCTGCCACTCCTACTACACACACATGCATATACACACAAACAAACACACAGACTTCCCATCTATCTCTTCCTCCCAGTTCTATGAAATATCAAATGTGGTGAGATCATTACTGAATGCTCACATTGTTATGACTCTATAAATGTCCTTCATAGCCAATCCATGCAGTACATTATGAGTAATTGTCCTTTTCTGAAGAGCATTTTGTTTTCTGATTGTTAGCAGCTGTTGTTTTTGTGTTCATTTCTGTTTTAGGTAATTAGTTGTTTATGTACTTACTCCAGACGCTTTCCTCTCAATACATTTATTCATACCTAGTAGGTATGCTATCAAGTTCATCTACATGAAGTCACTCCCAAAGATACTGGCTTTGCTTCAGTCAGGATCAGGAGCTCCTGAAGCTTGACACTTCCTGCCTGTTAACCTGAGTTTTCTTGTCACCTCACTCTTGATTCAGCTCATCTGGATCCCACTTTCTTGACCCCCTCCTCCCTCTTATTTGGTGACGCACATCCTTTATTACATTTCAGAGAAGGGGTGTAAAGTAGGTAAAATTTTTGAGAGCTAAACTATCAGAAATGTCTTCGGTCTATCATCACAATCAGTGACAATTTTATTGGGCTTGGAATTCTATGTTGGGAAATTCATTTTTCTTGAGAATTTTGAGGACACTGCTCAGCTTTTTTTTAGCTTGAAGAAATATAAAGTCATTCTGCTTCTTAATCCTTTGAATAGAAATATATTTCCCCTTGAAGCTTGCCCAGTATTCTAAAATTTCATGATCAAATTCCTTCATTAGTGGATCTAATTCATCACTATGTTGGGCCCTTACTGGGCCTTTATAATTTGGAAACATTGTCCTTCAATTCTGGGAAGTTTTCTTGGATTTTTCTTTAATGACCCCCTTCTATGGATCTTCTCTTTTTCTATTGAATATCTTGGATGAACACTCTCATTTTCTAACTATTTTTTTTACTTTTGAATATTTAGCCATTTGTTCAATGTTCTAGAAGATTTTCTCAATTCCATATCTTAATTGAGTTTTTCACTCTGCTATAATATTTTTCATTTCATTTCCAAGAGCTGGTTTTGTGCTCTGCCAGTTTTTCTTTCTCTCTTACCAGTATCCTCTTCTTGTTCCATTCATATACTATTTTCTCTTATCTGTCTGAAGTTATTTATGGTAGATGATTGCTTTAAAAAGTTTCCTCTCCATGCATACTTTGTCTCCTCCAAGTAGCAATTTTCTGTCTCTGTGTGTGTGTGTATGTGTGTGTGTTTCTCTTTTACAATATTTGCTTCACCAAAATACTTCGTGAACCCTGAAAGATGCTTACGTTTGCATCACTAAAAGTGCTGATTTGAAGCCCTGTTCACATAGATGGGGCTTGTTAACTATGGTCCTTGCAACAGACTGATCTACCTAGTGTGTTTCCTTGTGGACTCTCAATGTCAAAACCTTTAGAGTTTGTCCACTCTTTCAGCGGGTCAATTTTCCCAGAAAAGATGCTTCCAGTCTCTTACCAAGTGGGAATGTGTCTGGCTTCCAGTGTAACAGGAGCCGAATGGGAAATAAGAACTAGGAAATTTCTAAATTCACTTATGAACTTCCATTTAATTCTAACTTTTTAGGTTGAAAGACTCTGCCTTTAATTCTGCCTGTTTTTTTTTTTTTCCAACTCCAGAGACCCTTTATTTTAAACTTACAGTAATAAATATCCAGTGTTGCCAGAATGGAGAAGAAACTACTGTGGTAGTTTATAGGAGTCAATTTGTCCTCCAGCTCACAAGAGCAGGTTGTTAAATTTTTGGAAGTTGTCATGCTGATTGTTAAACACTGTCATTATTTAAAAGTAAATTATACAAATATGCAATTAAATAAATTTATATTAAAACAAAGGTAATAAACACAAAGAAATTCATCACTTACTAGTTATTATACTATGTTTTATGCTTTTGAGGTCACTTGCATATTGTATTTCTACTACACGAGGTGTGCTACTCACATCTCTTCCCAACTCTGCATTCAGTGATGTCATGCAGTAGCTTGACATTGGCCATGATGGTGGTATTTACTCCACAGAAATTGGCAAATACCACAAATCACAACTATTTTGAGACCTAGTTGTTAAGTATTTGCCAGCACGCCACTGGGCAGATGCCCAGTTTCTCAAAGCCAGGGAGGGGATCTGAGGTCTTACTAATTCTTAAACACATTTTAATCAATTCATCTCTTTTTAGCCTCAATTTTACCCCAGGCCCAGGGGTAACTGGTGACTCCAGTCCTTATGTTTTCTGAAGTTGAACAACAAAAATCCAATCGCTTCTCAGCATTTTAGTTTTATTTGGTCTGATAATCAGAAGTTTCTCTCTCTTCCATCCTTTTCAGCTTCCAACATGTTCTCACTAGGATCTCCAACTCTGTTTGGCTTTTATCCTTATAGAATTGAGCATTTTTATAAAAAATACTCTTATTATTTCATGGGTGTTTGGGGAAGGAGTGGAAATATGTGCATCTGTTTAATCTTCCATTGCTAACTAGAAATCATGTCATATACTAAAATGATAGGATTTTAGCTTCTCAAAGGAGAATACAAAGTTCTCAAAACATGAGACAAGTAATCTGGAGTCTGATTTTGGCACCTGTATTAGTGTCTTCTTGGGCTGCCATAACAAATGCCACACACTGACTGGCTTAAACAACAGAGATGTATTTCTCACAGTTCTGGACATTGGGAAGTCCAAGATCAAGGTGCCAGCCAATTGGGCTTCTGGTGAAGCCTCTCTCCTGGGCTTGTAGATGAGCATCTTCCTGTTGTGTCCGTACATGGTAAGGAAAGAGAAAGAGCAAGAGACCTCTCTGGTGTCTTTCTATGATAAGGACACTAATTCTATCATATCAGGGCCTCACCTTTATGATGTCATTTAACCTTAATAATCTCCTTATAGGTCCTATCTCCAAATAAAGTCATAGGAGAGGTTCGAGGATTAAGGCTACAACCTATGAATTCTCGTGTGGGGTAGAAACACAAATATTCAGTAACAGGAAAAAAAATTTCTGACTTTCCTTAGTGCCTAGTGAGAGGGATGAGAACCAAGCCGGAAGATACTCCCTCGGCGAAAACTTCTTCATCCTCATGTTGGTTCAAAACCACTTTGCATTCATGACAAGAGGCATAGAAAGAAGAGTAAATAGACTCAGAATCACCCTTTTTTCACAGCCCAGGAACCTGTTTAAGCAATGCCTCAGCATTGGGCTAATCTCTCCAGAGTATAGCTCTTCTTGCTTGCAAGATTCATAAGTCTTTAGAATTGTTAGTTATTTTCTCCATCTTCCTTTAAGAGTCTACATTCCTGTCTTGCCTTTCAAAATACAGGTAACAACTCTATCACCACTTCCTCCATCAGTTACTTGGGTCCTAATACCAAAGGTTTGAAAGGCTTTTTACCTGTAAGTCTTTAGTGAAGCCTGGTTATTTTAAGGAACATATTTATTTGATAAGATAGATATATTAAAAATAAGGGCTATGGGCTATGCTTATTGGCAGTCACAGCTGTAACAGTTGCAGCAATTTTGATATTCTATCAACCAAGGAGATATTTGTACTTCATTGTGTTACATATTGGAGACATTGTAGAATTTGGACTGAAAAATGCAGGCAATTCAGCAGTGAATGAATCAGGAAATGGATATCTCATGGAACACACCTTTGAGTGGCTGAGTGTGGTTTCTTAAGTCATTGCCACATTCTAAACATTAGACATTTTAAATTTTCAAGAATACTCCCTTATAACTTTCAAAAGTCTACAGCATCCATTTCAAGATTACAGTTGACATTTCCTATTTTCACCTTCCTAAGGCCTCCCTATTTTCTTATCCAATAGAATATGTTAAGTAATTTAAAACATACACACAAAACTAGACCAGGTATGATGGCTCATTTCTGTAATCACAGCACTTTGGGAGGCCGAGGCAGGAGGACTACTTAAGGCCAGGGGTTCAGGACCAACCTGGGCAACACAGTGAGATCCAGTCTCTACAAAAATAATAAAAATTAGCCAGGTGTGGTAGTGCATACCTAGAATCCCAGATACTCGGGAGGCTGAGACAGGAGGATGGCTTGAGCCCAGGAGTTTGAGGCTGCTGAGCTATGATTGTGCCACTGCACTCCAGCCTAAGTGACAGAACAAGATCTTGTCTCAAAAAAATAAAAACAAAAATAAACACAAACTGAAGGCACGAAGTTTTCTTATTAAACGGGCTCACGATGAGCCAATCACAATGACTAAAATTGTACTCACAGCAAAGTGTATGATCAAAAAATGTTATTACGCAGAGACAAAGAGGACATCCTACACATTTCCAGGGAGAAGAACATATTCTAATGACGGTCTCTTTATTAGCAATATCTAGCAGAGTACCTGGCTCAGGGTGGGCACAAGAATGTTTTCCTCATTAACTTTATTCCACAGAGTCCTGGGTTAAAAAAAAAAACCTCAATATAGGTCATCTATCTCTACTACATTACTAAACCATTTCCCTCAGGTCAAGTATTTCAAGTTAGGAACACATTTTCCCAGAGGATAAGGAACATAAATCCTAGTTAGATTCCCAAGAGAGCCCACAAACACCTCTTTAAACTAGAGAAAATCATCCATTGTTGCAATGCTAGTTATTAAAATGAAAAGCATGTGAGTGAGTGTGTGTGTGTGTGTGTGTGTGTGTCTTGAATGCTGGTATCTAAGGCAAAAACAATTTAATATAACCACCTACAGCCATGTCAAATTATAAAATGGGTGCTTTGTCTTACTGTATAAAGTGTAAAAATAACTTCTTCAATTCTTTCCCCATCTCTGCCCCTCACTCCAGGGTGTTCTTCCTTAGGAATGAGGATTCATGTTGGTATGAGGCTCCTATACAAAGCGAGCCTCAGAGAAGGGCTCCTTTTGATTAAAGTCCCCAGAAACAGATCCTGAGACAAGGGTTCACATGCAAGAATTTATTAAGGGAGTGTTCCCCAGAAAAAGAAGCCAAGCAAGGTGCAACTTCAGGCAATGTTCTATAGACTGTGTTTCACAGAGTGCAGCAAGGAACGCTGGAGGAAAAATTACAACTCTCTGAGGCAAGGGAGCTAGGCTTTTATGCTCCCATATGTGAGAAACTGCAAGGTTTGCTCTGGGGTGGGTGGAGTCTCCTAAATGCTTCCAGTTTTTCTTGATGTCTGAAAAACTATCAGTTACCCAGGGAAAGTTCGCTAAAGAAGAGTGGCCAATGCAGGCTATTGGAAGCAAAAGTGGATTTAAAGTGGGGAATGGCATGTGGGGATTTTAAAAGGAAACCAAGAGGATCTGCGTGACATACAGGTGTCCTTTAAAACTTGTAAAGAGTCCTTCATGGACAGCTTGACAATTTCAAAAAGTTGAGAGTTTAAGGGTCTGTTGGTTAATTTGTTCCCCTGTTAGACCATGTCAAAAGTTATGTACTTTGTTTAAGCATATATTTATACCTTCTTTTACCAAAGCATCATTGCTTCTGAAAAAAAGGCTAACACAGGCCCACATTTTCTCACTTTCATCCTTCCGCCATATTCAGTGACCCGTCTTTACGAGGAATATCTCTACCAATTCACTTTGCTCCATTGCAGTCCACCTTGCTCCACCTGCATTAGTCTTGGTCTGTTCTGTTACTCACAACCCAATCCACACTCTCCAATTCAGGACCTCTGGGACATGGGAAAGGTGAAGGAATAGGTAAATAACAAGACTCTCATACAGTTCCCAATTTAATCCTCCCAACTACGCTCTGATAGCAGTACTATACATATTTGATAGATGTGAAGATGAGACTGAGGCACAGAGAAGTACCTTGTCCAGGAACTTACAACTAGAAAGTGGTAAAGCCTGAATTCAAACACAGCTGCATGTCAAGGGCCATGCTCATAAACACTATGCATACTATCTCTCCTAACAATCTCTCAGACATGTATTATTAGTGATATTCTAGGGAAAAAAAGAAACTAATAAAAGAGAAATTAATGATAATCCATTCATGCTCACATAGGAGCTAAGTGGCATAGTGAGAACTTCAACACAAGTCAGAGGACCCAAAAACCCATGATCTTTCCGTGATACTTCCCACGAAAAGAAGGCTAGTTTTTTTTCCAGTTAACTGGGGGTGGAGGAGATCCAGAAAAGCTAGCCCAAGACCTATCATTTCTCAAGAATCATGCCAGGATCCAAAAAAGAGTTAAAGCATTGAAAGTTGAGAGATAAAAATCTCTCCGGAAGAAGAAAATGGCCTCTGTCCATTCCTGCCTGCGGGCCGTCCAGAAGGTTGAGTGCAAAATTCAACTGAAGTTCTATGTCTATCAGGAGGGTAATCTGCATTAAAAATTCCAGGGAGATGAACTGCTCTGAAGGAGGGCGGGCACTGCAATCCTTGTTGGAAGTGCTTTTGGAACTTTGGACAAAGAGAAAAACCCTACGGAAAGGAGATAAGAAGATGGGAGTAACAGAAAGTGGGGCTGCTAATCAGTCTGTTAGATGGCCACAAATGCTCTAATACCAGCACTAAGATGCAAAAAAAAAAAGGCAGGGTGTGGTGACTCACACCTATAATCCCAAGCACTTCGGGAAGCCAAGGTGGGTGAATTGCTTGAGCCCAGGAGTTTCAGACCAACCTTGGCAACATGGCAAAACCCCGTCTCTACTACAAAGACAAAAATTAGCCAGGTGTGGCGGCATGCACCTGTAATCCCAGCTACTGGGGAGGCTGAGACAGGAGAATAACTTGAACCCGGGAGGCGGAGGTTGCAGTGAGCTGAGATCATGCTACTGCATCATTCCAGCCCCAGCTGACAACAGTAAGACTCTGTCAAAAAAAAATAAAAAATAAAAAACCTCAGGTTGCAGCCTGCATGTTTTCCTCCTACATGGATCCCTGCCCCAGGAAAGTCATCACTGAGATGGCCAACCAGCATTATATGCACCCATGGCAGGATCTGAGTCAACCAGAAAAGATACCAGGGAACAGACTGCTAGGCTGAGACCTAACATTTGGGAAAGACCCCACTGTAGGTACCAGAGGGACAGTTATGGAATCTGGGGTAGAGGGAACTAGATTTCCAAACTGGCTAATGCACTATTGACATTTTGGGACAGATAATTCTTTGTTATGAAAACTGTCCCGTGCATTGTAGGATACTTAGCAGCATCCCTGGCATCTACTCTCTTCTCAGCTGTGACAAGCAACATACCTCCAGAACATTGCAAATGCCCTTGGGAAGCAGTCTTTCCCAGTTGAAAGTCACTGGGCTAGCGGAATGATGAGGAGGCCTAGCAACTGCTGAAGCAGGGTTCTAAGAGCTTTACACATATAATCTTGTGTAATTCTCCTAACAGAAATCTGGGACACTATTATTATCTCTGTTTTATAGATGGAGGACCTAAGGCACAGAGTTGTTAAACAACTTACCTAAAGTAACACAGCATTAAATTGGTAGGCCTGAGAGTCCAACTGGGAGGTGTACTTCCAGAGACCATGCTCTTACCCGGTATACTATGCTGCCTCCCATTTTATAGATGAGAAATCCAAGGTGCAGAGAGGTAAAGGGCACAAGTACTGTCAAAACTCGAATTTGAATTCAGGTTTCTCTGATTCCAGAGCCCATACAATAAAACACCATGGTCTACTAACTATCCAGTTTCTGCAACCATGAGGCTAGTAGGAGTGCCAACTGGGCTACTGACCTAAAAATTATTAAGTGTCTAAACACAGGCTCAGTCTTTAGTTCATGGACAAATGCAACATAAGGGTTAATTTCTACCTTCAATGGCTAGACAAATGTGGGATAAGGAACCAAGAGCTCATTACACAGAGTCCTGGATCGGTTTCAAAGCCCCATCTTTCCTTCTTTCACCTCCCTCCTCTTTCCCTTTCCTTCCAATTCTATACCTCTTGAGCTGCTGTGCCTTCATTTTATCTACCATTTAAAAAAAGAAACCCTACTAAATTTATTAAATAAAAAGAATTGCATATTTCTAATTCTTATGTAATAATATCACACACACACAACTTTTATGGGAGCATATAACACATAAATTCAAGCACAAACAAAACACAAAAGCTCATAATTAAAAATGTTACATTTCTATCTCTGAAACAAGAGGTAAAAACAATACATCTAAAGTTTTCCAGATCCTTTTAGCCTGCCAAAAGTCCTCAATTTATTTTTCCTGAATCATATGACTTCAATAAAATGAAGAATACTGTTTCTACCCTAAATGTGAATTTCACTAGGAGTCTTCAAACCCTTGATTTACAAAAATTTATTCTTACAAATCTCATTGGGAAGGTGTGTAAATCTGTAAAGTCCTCAAGCAGACAGCAAACTAATTTGCTTTGACTCAGAATGCAGTTCCCCAGTATTGAGTATCACACTGCGCCAATACTTGAGTTTGTCTAAAAGCAGCAAAGCTGGGCACGCGGTCTGGCTGCTATCAAAGAATTCCCTTGAAATAGTGCTGAAAATAACTGCAATTGCTGTTAACTATAAGGTTTTCCTAAGTGAATAAGGCAAAAATAAGATTGGGGCTATTAATTTTAAATGAAATTGCTTACTTTACTCTTCAAGGCAACTAAGGAAACAGGGAATTACAATACACTCTAGCTGTGCCCAAGTAAATAAAGTCCCCCGCTTGAACCTGATTTAAGTGTGCATTACCAGCGTTTAGGTATTTGATTACAAAAACACAGACAGCCAAACCGTTTGACCAAAACATTTTGGGAGCTCATATAGAAGAGAAAAACTAGAAGAAAACTGCCTTTACCTCTGCAACAACCATGATTTCTGAGGCCAATAAGTTAGAAGCATCCCGAAACTAAAAGTCAGCATGGAAAATGAGAGAGTACAGAACTAGATATTAAGAGACCTGGATTCTGAATGTGCCTCTTAGTAGTGATATTACTATAGATCATAAACCCCCCCCAGACGTCTTTGTCATTAATTGTATAATGAAGGGGGTACATTTTGCAACTTTTATAGCCTTTCTTATCTGTAATGTGTGATTTTAAGGTTCAGTGCTCTGCAGGGAAAAGAGTAAGGAATGTGGATTCAGCCAGACCCAAGTTCAAATTCAGCTTTTATTTGTATACTGCGCTGTGACTTTGATCAAGTTATTTAATTTCCCTAAGCTTCAAGTGATTCAAATGCTAATTGTGGACTAATATAGCTTCTGAAGATGAAAAACAGTCTGAAATATAAATGTTAGTTTTGCTTATACACTGTAAGGTCTATAAACCCTTACACATAAAGCCAAAATCAAAACTCTAAACATCAAAGCTTTGTACGTTTGCATAAAACTCACTTGGTCACAAAACCCAACCTAATTTGGCCACAAGGGTTTCGGCAGCTTTTGTGTTTCCTATTTCAGTAAATATCCATATGTTTTGCTGAAGAAATGTAGATATGTTTTTTTATGGAGCGCTGCCCTAGACCCCCAGTGGATGTTACAGAATCCATTCTACATGTATCTTTCATGATACCATTCAAAAACCTGAAAGAAAAAAAAAATCTGGATTCTAAAGCACACTGGGATCCAAAGGTTTCAGGTAAGAATTATGCATTTATGTTACAGATTTTAATTGTTTAGCATGTATTTTAATTTTTAGAATTTCTTATATTCATAGCTCAAAACCAAACACGACCCATTCAATAAGTAATCCATACAGAATGAAAACACAGAGAATACTGATATATTCCATTTTGTTTCCTAATTATTAAGATTTAATACTCTGTCTCAATTGTTATGTTCATCTATCTTCACGTACAGACTGAGTGCAAAGAACTGTTAGAAGCTGAGCGCTACTAAAAGAATAAAAGGGAAATATATATACATATATATTTATATAAAACACTGCATAAGTGTTTTCTATGCCCTAGATACTACGCTAGTCTCTTTACATATGTATTTTTAATTTAAGGTTGTGACACAAGTTCTGTCCCCTAGTAGTTTAGAGCCTAGATCCGGATACACAAACAGCACTCATTGTTCACTGCACATCTACTGTGCCAAGCACCATTCTGGGGTCTAAAGCCTGGGGCCTGGATCAACAAAGGTGAGCTTACATGGACAAACAACCACAAGGAAACAGATAAATACATACTTTCAGGTAATTAAGTGCTCTCAAGAAACCAAGGTAAGATAATGCAATAAAGAATGTATGGAATAAAAGTGACTTGTTCAGAGAAGGGAGGTAGTACCTGAGTGCGTGGCGTGTGTGTGTGTGTGTGTGTGTGTATATAAAATACATATATATGTATATGTATATATACACACACATATATATATAAAATACACACACACATATATTTATATATAGTATACATATAAAATATATATATAAACACATACATACATATATATAATGTACACCCTCACAAAATGTGAAAAAAAATTATGAAGTAATAATTAAAAAAACAAGAGTTGACATTAAAAACCAAAAGAATATTAGACCTAAAGAAATGCAAATCTATAGTATACCATAAAACAAAGCATTTCAGACTGGTATGGGCAGAAAAGTTCTCCTGGAAGTGAAAGGCAGATCAGCCTTGAAAAGGAGGGGAACAAGCCAAGTACTAGCAAAGTGCAAGGAGAGACAGCTCCTAACTAAAAATCTCTGCTCCATTATTTTGGGCACCAGGATAAACTGCTTCCAATAGTGTTTATGTACAGTCTGCCACATTCAGCTCTAAATTCCCATCCTATATTATTCCAGGGGTTCTCTACTTTTAAGGCACATCAGAATCACCTAGAGGGGTGGTTAAAATACAGATTGCTAGCCCTAGCCCAGAGTTTCTGATTCAAAGAGTTTGGAGAGATATCTCAGAATCTGCATTTCTAACAAGCTCCCAGGTGACGCTGAAGCTGTTTGTCCAGAGCTCACACTTTGAGAACCGCAGGGTCTCTATATCTTTTAGGTTTTGCTCACCCTTCTGGATTCTGCAAACAAACAAAACACAAGGAAACCTGCACAACGATTCGTAGTGTGTTTTGAAAATCCTGTTGCATCACATGCATTTTTATAAAGTCCTCTAAATCCTTTGTTTATGTGTATACATGGGTATATCTCTAATATTTTGAATTCCTAATTGCTTTACACCTAGTTATTTATCCAAGCTGGTCCCCTTCCACAAACATTGCTCACTTTTGTTCACTATTACTTATTTAAATATAAAAATCTGTAACTGAATCTTAAATCACCAACTTACTGTAAACACATGGAACAGTTTATTGTCTCTGAAATTCCTTTATCAGTCTCCAGTGAATCCTCAAAGTAAGACTATTCTTTATTCTCTCACACTGAAACTTCATTTCTGGTACCCGCACAATAAGAAAGCAAGCTAACAGTGCTACCTCATTTCACTGCTGAATAAGCAACAGATTTGGCAGCATCCCCAGTTGGCTCATAACCCAGAAGCCTTTGCACCAGGCAGGACTGATAGGCATCAGAGCAAAGGCTTCTGGGGAACACAGCCAGCCAGTTAGCAAGCCAGGATCCTTAGTGAGACAAAGTGGAGTTAGCTTCAGCCACCTAAATCAGTTATGTCCCACTGGGGTTGGGACCACCTACTTTAGAGACCATTTCGTCTTCTTCATCTGCTTTCAGCCTCAGTGGCACAAGAACCCATTAGAATTCTTCCTTTAAAATCATTTCTATTCAAAAGAGAGGTTTAATTGAAACCCTCCACTTTCTTCACGAAATCATCACTTCAGGCACATCTAAAGAACTGAAATTTCTCCCTTTCTCTCTAAGCCCGTAAAGTTATTTTGTATTGCATTTTTCTCATGTATGCTTGTCCATTCCTTTATTTCATCAATCAAATCTCTTCTCTCCCTTTGCCTCTCTCATTTCACAAATAGCTCTCTGATCAGTTCTATTCACCTCAGGGATCAGTGCTTATCTTTAACCTGTTGACTCTGTTCTTTTAATACTTCATGGCAGAATTTGCACAGGGAGCCAAAAAGCCAAGTTGGAAGGTAATTTCAAGGATATGTCTTAGTGCTGAAGAAAATAGAACTGTAAAGCTGTAGAAAAGCAGAAGCCATACAGTTTGCTTACCAGAGTACCTCAAGATTAATCATTCTTAGTATAGGCAGAGGCAGCAACAGGTGATCTCAGGCAAATTTCTTAACTTCTCTGAGCTTGCTTTACTTTTGCTGTCCCTAAAATGGAGCAATTATTCCCTATATTTCAGAACTTTTATGAAGATTAGAGGGAAAAGGTATATTAATCCTCAGTAGAATGCCTGAACACCGTAAGTATTCTATAAATGGCAACCTGCTACTACTGCTGTTGTTACTGCTAATCAGATCATTAACACACTAATATACCAGATCTAGGCACAAAACTAAATGCTTCAATTCTCCAAAAACAACAACAAAAACCAGGCCAATTGAGCTTTTCTCACAGTAATGAGATTTAGTGTCCAATATAATAACAAATGCCCTGGGTCCAAATACAACCTTAGCATTCTAAACCTCATTGAATAAGCCATAAATTGTGTCACATAGTCATTCAAGTAAATTGATATTTGTAAAATAAAATGCTTATTTATATGAAAGGTATAGAAAAGGAAAATTTATAAATAAAGAAAGCAGATTAGTGGTTGCCAGGTCCTGGGAGTAGAGTAGGGACTGACTGCAATTGGGTTCCAGGAAATTTAGGGGGTAATTGAAATGTTCCAAAACTGGATTGTGGTGATGGTCGTACAAGTCTATAAATGTAGTGAAAAACCTTGTATTTTACATGTATACTAGGTAAGTTTTATGGTATATAAATTATACTTCCATAAAGCTGTTAAAAATAATCTTTCTTGTATTACATGACACATCTCAAAATAAACTAGTATTTTTATTTTTATTCTAAAGCATTCCATTATCAGCTCATCATTATGACTGTCAAGAATTTGTCCAAGACCACTAATGTATTCCTCTACAGGCAAGCAGGACTGTTATCATTGCTTTTATCCACAATCATATTGTTTTTGAAAAGACATCTTGAGATACAGTATCAAGGTCATTAACAGAAAGCATTTATAAGCTAAGACTATGTTCTACGTCTGATAGCTTCTTGGTCTGGACAGAAAACATTCAAGTTGGGAATGAATGGTTTTCAAATAGAAATCCATTACTAGTGAATGACTTCTACGCAAACATTTCAACAAACAGAGAAGCCACTTTTCTTTAAACACTTTTGATGGATTTAAATCAAATCATTAAAGCAGTGGGTCTTTAAAAGCTTCCTCCAGAGCAGCAATGCCATAGTCTACATATATAGTGGCTGCAAATGTTAAAATAAATGTTACGAACAATGTTATTATAATTTCACATACATGTATCTGCACAGAATAACCACTAAATACTAATACTTCCTGTCTTTTAGAGCATAAACAGCTTTCCCTTGGCATAATACAATTATTTTCATGATTTTTTTAACATGGTTTAAATACATAGTGCTCAGTATAAACTTCATCAATCCATTCTTAAATTTTTGGTAGGCCTATAACTGCTCATTGAATAAAATAAATAACATTATTATGGAACTTCACACTTGCCTATGTTCAACCCTTCTTGCCCACAGTTATCCCACACAGAAATTGTGTAGGATCCTTTCTGTCACTCAATCTTCCTCTGAGTCATACTCAGTAAAGCCAAGCTGGGTTGTGTTGGGCTCCACTCCAGGACCTTGTCATTACTGAACTTCTTTCCATCTCATGCTCTTCTATTTGGTTTAGATATGTACACAGCACTTTATCAATGGAAAACGGTTTAACAAAACTAATAAAAATTATGATAGTAATGAGAACCTCAACAGCAACTGTTTATTGAGCCCCATACTATGTTTTGAGCACTAGGCTGGGGATTCTCAAGCATTATCTCCAATCAGGGAAATGTTATAATCCTCATTTATAGTGAGAACATGGAAGATTAGATTCAATATTACACACCTAGTTAGTGGTAAAGTAGCAATTAAGTTAGAACCCATTCTCCTATCCATTGTATATGCCATGTTCTGAGCTTACCTACTGTAATTTCCATAAATGCATTGCTGAATCACAGGAGTCAGTGGCTTCTCAAGGTTATCTCATGAGTACATGAATGCCCACAGAGTGTGAAGAATGGGTTGAGCTAAGTGTGATGACCTACTGGGTTTACAGTGGTATCATTTAAGAACTATTGGATTTAGGTTATATTACCTTAACTCTTTGATAATTAATTTTCTCATCTGTACAACAGTGATGATCTGTCCTCCATTATTTGCTCAGATATTGTGAGGCATAAATGAAATCATACACATATTTATTTTTCTAGCCAATGAATATGTTGCAAAATCTATAGTTGCATTGGTAAATAGGTCACCTAGAAAAATAACTTCAGATACTCACATAAGCATATGACTAGATGAGGTGAAAAGTTTTTTATAGGATTAGGTGTTCTCAGTTTCCATCCTGAAGAGCTAAGAGACAATATACAAGCAAATTCCACCTTCACATTTTTCCTGTGTTTATTTTTATTAATGTTGAGGCAAGCACCTAGTTAAAAAGTATTTCCTTATGTGTTTAATGGTGTCTACCAACTCATAATTTTAAGATCTTCAAGAATTTTTGGAGAGTAAAAATTATATCTAAATTTGAAAGGATTTTCTTAGTACGTGTTCTGGCTGTGTCTGCAAAATAAAATTAGTAAGAATTTGAAAAGATTCTCTTCTATTTCCACTAATCCCATGCTTGTATTTATTAGCAATCAGTCTATCTTATTTTTAAGATTAACCAATTTATGAGATTTTATGTTGCAGAGTTTGGGATTACACATTTATTAGAGTTGGAGAACAACTGTGCTTCCTTGGAAAGGCATTACAAATCACAGATTATTCAAACTAGAAAGAACTTTTCATGACGGTAATCCCAAACTGAAAAATGGAAATGCCTTCAGAGGGCAGGCCAATAACATAAACAAGGGGTATGGGCTAGATGAAGAGAGTATGGAGTGATAGGGATTATCATGACCATTTGGAGCACAGGCAATCCACAAAGGCATGCCAAAGCATCCAAATGCAATACCAAACATGCTTGGAAATTCCACTGAGCTCAGTGACATAGGTTTCCAATGTTTAAAACTGTAAATTAAAAACTGAAGTATCTAAGGGCCAGAAACATGAAGAGGTTTTATCTTGTCCTTCATTTGACAAAAAAAAAAAAAAAATCATATTAAATATCTACTGTGTGCCATCCATTTCTGGGCTCCAAGGATGTAACATGGAGCAACAGAGAAATTGACTTTGTTTTCATGTAACTTACTATTTTCTGGGGGAAGTAGTTGTTAACCAATAACAGTCAAAACATAGAAATTCAAACTCTGATGGATATGGAAAAAATGTACACGGCACCACAAACCCAAACACTGAGAAATGGAAGCCCAATCCCAACCTAGGAATGCTGGGTCCAATCCATGTTGGAAGAAACAAAGGAGTGTCTTTTTTAGCATATAACCTACAACCACTAATTTTCAGATATTAAATGCTATGTGAGCGAGAAGAAGACACATATACTATAGTCTTACCCTATATTAGTTCCTTAACAAATATTTGGTAAATGATTGAACCAAAAAAAAAAAAAAACTGAAAACCAATCCATAGAAATTTTTATTAATTGCCAGAATAAAGAATCAGAAAGCATTGATACACTTTCCAAAAATTTCTATTAAAGACATTAATATTTAAGGGAAAAGAGGGAAATCAGTGAGGAAGTAAACCATTGGAAAATTGAGGTAATGTTTCTTCAAAATGGAAATTTGATTCAAGAGGAACAAGCCGATGCTACTTAAAAATTTTAAACTAAAAACAAACAAAATACTCAAGTACAAGATGGGGAAAACTTTCTATGTATGAATCAGCTAGAAATGCTTTAGGTATATGTAGTTGTGTTTAATAAAAATTTGAATATAGAGGTTGGATACAGTGGCTCACCCCTGTAATCCTAGCACTTTTGGAGGCCAAGGCTGGTGGATCGTTTGAGCTCAGGGGTTCAAGACCAGCCTAAGTAACACAGTAAGACCTTGTCTCTACAAAAACTACAAAAATTAGCCAGATGTAGTGCCATGCACCTGTAATTCCAGCTACTTGGGAGGCTGAGGCAGGAGGACCGCTTGATCCGGGGAGGCGGAGGTTGCAGTGAACCAAGATCGCACCACTGCACACTATCCTGGTCACTAGAGTGAGACCATGTCTCAAAACAAAACAAAACAGCAAACCAAAATTGAATATAGGAGCAATACAGTATTATTGAAAGAACTATCATTATACTAAGGCATGCTAGTCTCTAAAAGAGAATGCACCCATGACCATCATGAGTATGGGTATACAGTATATTAAAAATTACCAAAGAGCTCTCTATATAAAAGAAACAAAACTGCACAAGAGACTTCTGCTAAAAGTGAGTTGATGAAACAAATAGCTAAACAACAGAGCATATAGAGAGTGAGCATGAGCTCTGGGCTTACATAACCCTGCATTGCAGCACTTCAGGCCATTGTTTTGTTTTGGGCAAGTTGTCTAAATTCTCTGTGCCTCATTTTCTCCATATGAAAAACTGGGATGATAACAGTAGCTACTTTATCAGATTGCTGTGAGAATTAAATGAGATCACATATATGGTATACAGTTGGACAAATATTTTTAGTAATTATCATCATTATCATCATCATCATCATCATCATCATCAATAACTGACCATTAAAGACAAGGCTAAAAAGTAACAATTACTACTTTCACTTTATCAAAGATTTCTTTGGAGAGGAAATTGTTTCTAGGTCCAGAAAAAAAATGAAGAAAAAAAAGTGAGCCTAATTTGAGCAAGAGAAGTTGTTAATATTATATTCTTCCTTTCATGATGATAAAGCAATGGATTGATCTACAAAAAGAAGTGTTGAAATCTATTAACAGGAGTCAAGAAAGAGAGGGAAAAGCTGTCAGAGATGATTTAAAAACTCACTAGCAAGGGTTTCCTGAGATATTCTTTAATAACCTCTAAGACCATCTTGCAGAGAATCTCACTCTTGCCAAGAAAAATAAATGTATACTTGAGCCATTTTCCATCCATCACCCTGACAGTAACCCTTAGGAATCCAGAAGATGGAGCACTGCTCTATTACGATAGATGACTTACATAGCACACGACTTCAGTGACTGCACCAAAAGATAAGACGAACCTCAGATGAGAAAGGGTCACTCGAGAAGAGTATCCTCCTCTTTGATGATCAGTGTTTTTGCTTTTACACTTCAGGATAAAGGAGCTAGTAATCTGTTTGTTCAACTTGATACACCTGTCTGCACACCAAATTTGGTATATTCACCAAAATATTTCAATATTGGTTCTTCTGTTCTCCATTTTCTAAGGGTGTGAGTTGCTTAAACTATCGTGGTTATATAATGAATAGAATATGAATTTTAATGGATACTTTTCAAATATCAGAATTTTTGGAAAAAAGTTATTATAATTATTTAAAAACATGTAAACAAACACCCAAACACACATATCCATAATGCTTCTAAGTGCCTAAATTCTCTAATTCTGGAAGTTCTTTCTCTAATTATTGTTATTGGAAAGGACATGGGCTACACTCTTCTAGATGTTATCTATCAGAAAGAAAACACTTTTATTAAGCTGAGCATTTCCCATCAAAAGCCAAAAGGAAGGGAAAATAAATATGTTAATGCCTTCAGCAAACCAACAGAAAGGCAAAGGCTAGATAAATTCATGAAGTATGTAAAAGGTGTCAAGAAGTTAAAAAAGATAACTCATTCGCAGTGAGCTTATTTTATTTATTTGCCATTGCTTTCCATGAGGACAGTTTCAAAGTAACATCTATTTATTTGCATGCCATTCAGTGCTACATAAACAGGGAATCACTTAGTTCTCACTTAGTTCCTTTTTTTCCAACAAGAGAATATAGGTTTCCATACTAAGTAATGGTAAAACATCTGGAAAGCAGAATCAGGCAAGTCACAATTTTTCATGTCATATTTTCCTTTGATGAAGAACAAAGAATCTGAAGTAAAATTTTGAAGAAGAGAAAAATGACTTTTTCCTGACCAAGGCTAAAACTATTTTTAAAAGTTATAGCATTCTTTCTTTCACATTATTTCTAAAGCTTTTCAGATCTATAACAAGAAACACTGCTCATACAAGTGTATGATGGAGTTCACATTACATTTTTATAAAGCTAGGTATTAAATGAATAACTACAAACTTCGAGCAATTCTTTCATTTTGCACTGTACCATACACTATGGGGTAAAAAGATTTTCCTCTAACATTCAGAACTGAAAAAAAAGTTACATTAAGTAAAATCCATTTGCTCAGAGAGGAACTCACTGAATCGATCTCCCAGCCAAAAAAGAAAAAAAACACTACTCTTACTTTTCTAAGTGTCTTTGGGCGTACTTTTCTAAGCTTTGGTACCCTCCAAAAGTTCAAAAATAAAAGAGTAGCAATTACCGAGAATGAAGACCATGATTCACATGAAGTTCTGTACTCAACAGTGCATGCAGTGTACACTCTAGGGTTCATTCCAGTGCATATTTTCTTATTTCTCTCTTCCCACTGACATAATGAGTTGTCAACACAGGCTTAGCAAAATGGTACCTGTCACTTTCAGATGTTTAATATTCCTCTGTGAAGGATATGGTGACACTCTGTCAAACCAGCACAAATCTAATCTAAGGCTATCTTCTCTTACTCGCTTTAATACAAAACGTGTTACTTAGTCACCAGTGAATTAGGTAAGGTAGGTATTAGGAAGATACAAGTGTGGAGCTGTGCTTCCTTTTACAGCATGTTTGCCAGCCACCTGTAGGCATGGTAGCTTATGACCAACCCACCCTATTTTCCATCTGTAGCAATTACTCCAGAGGAGCAAAACTTAGATTTTGCATTTTTCTTTTTTGTCCCGGCCATATTTTCTTCTTTCTTTTCAGTCCAAACTTAGAAGCATTGTCAAAACCATAATTTACTGATAAAACGGGACCATTAAGATGATGTACAGTATATCCAGAAGATATGTTTTTTCCTCACATTATCTCCTTATTCCTTGGCCAAGATCTGGTGAAAGCTTGATATTACCATAATACAATTGTTTCTGAAAATAGTCCAAGTATTCTGCTTAACTAGAGTGTATTTGTCATCATTGACATTCAATCCAATTAACCAAATTAAACTGACTGGCTGATACTATAATTACCTCATGTTCAAAGAAGTACAATGTTACTTCTTAACAGTAGGTAGGGTCTAAAAGTGAGAAAATGACACTAAATATTAGAAGGTCAATAACATTAGATCTGTTTTTTGATGCATATTATAATCACATAAAAATAATGTAAGGTATTTACTCATGTTTTATGCCCAGCCAAAGCATAAGTAAATAGCTTACATTATTTTCTCTCCACCTCTATGTAGAAGTGAATTAAATTACATCTATCTTAAAGCAAATCTGAAGTTTAATTTACATTTATGATCTTTAGAAAGGCAAAAGTAATTAACATTATTTTATTTTTGATGCAGGTAAAAGTAGTATATCTTGGTAGTAAATTGTCACTAATTTCTTCTTTTTATATGAACTCCCATCCTTTCATAGGTTGGAATAAAAGAATGCAAAGACACAGATATTTTCCCAGTGTCCTACCACCAACTTCTGCCTATCATTCCGCTTCTAACTGCTAAGTCATAATAATTAAACACATGCTTTTGGTCATGTTTTTCATTGTTTCTAATTCCTCTTATCCCTCCCCAATTACGCGCAATAACCAAATGCACTCCATGAAGCTGGATTCATAATGAAAGTGTTTACTTTACTTATGATTAACTTCCCTGCATAATTAATGTCCCCAATCCTCCGGGTAGCCTTATTACATCTATTCTGTTTTAACATACTATCTGTCAGCTGAATACATTTTCATATTTTAGGAGTGGGGAAAAGACAGAAAAGCTCCTTGCTGACTCCAATTCTAAGATTATTTTTATCAAAAAGTATTTGCAATTATATTAGCTATTTTCATTGCTTATATAAAGTGCTATATTGGCTGATCCTCACCTGAGAAGATAATGATTAAATTACAAATGTAAATAGGCTCCTAGCAGAGACCATTAGCAACACCTTGAGGAGTTTGTAACAAGGATCTAAGGGGACAGAGGGCAGGAAAGACACACAGAGCTGGCAATAGGGGCAGCAGTGAGGTCTGACCACAGGGTTTAGGAATTCCCATTTCCCCTGGAAGTCTTCATGAGGGACACACCAAGATCTTTTATTGCAGGTGTCGTCTCCGACCTCTCAACTGCCAGCAATGCCCAGATCTGTCCACTTAAACCAAGCCTCCTGGAAAGGGGGCTGAAAGGTTGATGTGCTAGTTCTGCTTTCTCTGAAGTCTCCTCGGAAAGTACTCCTCAGCCTGAGCTCACGCTGTTTGCCTTAAAAGGATAAAATATCTGTAGGAAAAAAAAAAAAAAAAAAAAACTGTAGCTGGCTGCAGAGACATCACATACCAAGAGAGACGCTACAAGCCCAGGACTGCTCTTCCAAGAGGCGCTCATCATTGTTTCACCTTCAACTTAGCATTGGATAGCAGGAGCTGGGACCCAAAGAAACTATCTGGCCACAGAGGCAGCTGCCCTCAGCAAGAATTTAAAAACAAAACAAACAAACAAAAAACTTGGGATGAAAGCTGATCCTAATGTGTGTCACATTTGAAAGTGGCCAGGAACACTGGCTGGCAGGAAAGGGGAAACATACTTACCCACTGAACAGAGCTGCTGCCACTTTTGTGTGCCCCAGGTCCTTAACAGGTAACCCCAGAGATTAAAGTGACGCTGATAGGTTCAGATGCTAGGGAGATTGGGGAGCTGAAGCTGCCTGGCTCCACTGCAAGCCAGGGACTTGGGTTGCTCAAAAAGAAACAAGAAAGGTGCTTCCCCAAAGAATAGGAATTCAAGTAGTCTGTAACAATCAACAATGAATGGGTCATAGCAGAGGTTTCTCAACCCTGGCTGAATATTATAATCACTTTGGGAGTAAAAATAATATACCTATACCTCAGGTCTACCCCAGAGCAATTAAATCATAGGCTCTGGAGGTGGTGCCCACCAAATGTATGTTTTAAAGCTCCCTAGGTGATTGTAACATACAGCTATGTTTGAGAACCAATGGGCTAGGTAGGGAAATGATCACTTGTTTAGGAGAATAAACAAGAAGGCATCAACTAAACTGTCTACACGTACAATTTGGCAAAAAAAAAAAATCCAGCTATGCTTTCGCAGGCCCCTAGTGCTTAAAGGTTTTAGCCAATAGAGACATTCAACTCTTTAGATGAACACTTTATCCTGGTCTTTTGCTTAATATCACACACAAACGTACACACACACACACACACACACACACACACACACACACTCCTCTTGTCATCTTCCTATTAGAGTGGTTATCAAATTTTGCTACACGTTAAAGTTACCTGGAGAATCATTAAAAATTACTGATATGTAGCTTCCAACACCCGGACATTCTGATTTTAATTGGTTTGTGGTACAATCTAGGAATTGGATTTTTATGTTCCCCATGTGATTCTAACGTGCAGGAAAGTTTGGGAACCGCCGTCCTACATTATTTCTTCCACTAGTCCCAGAGTCCTTCTGCTTCCTATTTAATTATTGGTGAACAGATACACCCCAGAGAATGACCTATATGTTATTCATAAAGTTTTCCTGCAACTACCTAATCCCCATGACCCTTTGGGCAGTAAGAGAGCCTAGTGGCTAAGGAGAAAAGCTCTGGAGCTCAAATTCAGGCTCAACCTAGTGTGACTGTGGGCAAGTTGCTTCACTTCTCTGCGCCCCAGAGTTCTTTTTTTCTCATGCGGTGAAATTGGGATAATCCAGAATCTTCCTCATAGGGTTGTTTTTGTCCTAAAAAAACGATGATCAGGTGGGGTGCGGTGGCTTACATATGTATTCCCAGCACTTTCTTTGGAGGCCCAGATGCTGGAGAATCATTTGAGGCCAGAAGTTCAAGACCAGCCTGTGCAACTGAGACCCTGTCTCTACAGAAAAAAATTAAAAATTATCCAGGTGTGGTGCTATGTGCCTATAATCTTGGCTACTCTGGAGGCTGAGGCAAGAGGATCACTTGAGCCCAGGAGTTTGAAGCTGCAGTGAGCTACGGCTGTGTCACTGCACTCCAGCCTGGGCAGTAAGACAGAAAGAACCTGTCTCAATCAATCAATCAATCATTCAATCAATGAAAGAGACAATCTATATAAAGCACAGGAGCAGTGCCTGGCACAGAGTTAGTGCTCCATAAATGTTACCCAATCTGATGATGATGAGCAGTGTAATTCTTGATGCTTTCATTCAGAAGCAGGATGCACTGAGTTGTTACCCTTATTCTTGTCCTCTGCACTGTTGGCTGCACAAACACCACCAAGTCCTCAATGATGTCAAATTAAGGAGCATTTCAAAGGGACAGTACAGTGCATTCAAAACAAGCACTGGTCTAATGGGAAACTATCTTCAGTATAGCTCCCTAAGAAGGCAAGCCTTCGATATACTCTAATTTGGGTGTCTCTTCTCTATGGCAGTCTTCATCCATAAAGTACTATCTTACTTGCAAGCTCTTTTCCAGTCTTGTCACCTATTTACTTGCACACAAAGCCTATCACTATTTTCCAACTTCCTTGCAAATATGGCATAGTTTTACCAATACCCATCTCGTTTTGCCCTTTCTTGTTCCCTCGATATGCATTTCTTCTTCTCACTCTACTCTCCAGTTTTTTTCATTGCTTATAAATTTCATGCTTAAAATATAGGCAGCCTCTAGAAGCTGAAAAAGACAAGATATGGAGTCTCCCCTAGAGCCTCCAGAAGGAATGCTTATATGAATTTTATAAGCAATGAAAAAAGCTGGAGAGTAGTATGCTTATAAAATTCATTCAGAAATAAGACACTTTTGAGAGTGTACTATTAGTTCCATATTGTGTTAAACATCTGTTTTGTGTAGCTGAAGTTTTTGTGCTATTGTTTATATTTACAGGACAGTTTTGGAGGGAGAACGTTCCTCTGCTCTTACAAACAAAATTATCCTTAGAGAGTTCAAACAGGTTGCACATACTGAACTTCTCAGAAAATAAATTTTAAGGAAGTGCTGAGGAACACAGTCGTTACAGAAGATGGTGAGAGGGAAGCAGAACCGGTGTCAGAACTGAGTGTGAGGAAGCAGAGAAGGGCTGTCGGGGAAGGGGTGGCAAACAGTACCAGCTCAACAATTCAGATTAGGATACAAAATGCCAAGGATGTGATTGCATAATAAGTTGTTGAGCATACTGGTAAATGCTGCTTTCAGCATGTGCTTATTTATCACATTGTCTTGCGTTCTCTGAGCTTGAAAGGTTCAAGTCAGAGGATCTGGAATGCTAGCAACAGACCCAGTTTCTTGGGATGGGCTGCAGCACCTATGGTAGAGATGGCAGAAAGAGCAGCAGCCTGGTGTTCGAATATGGTTGCTAGGATACCATGGAGACCCTCCATTGCTAGGCAGACAGAAAAAAGAATGTGTCCATATGCCTTATAACCTGCAAACAGCAACAATAGAAACATCATCTGTGTTCTTCTACCCTTTCCCATTAGGAATCCAGATAACAAGTAGCAGGAGCTTGGAAATGTGACCCAGTAGAGCAAGGAAGCTGGTAATTTATATTCTCAGGCAGGTAGTAGAGCCATTCTATTTAAGAGCTTACCAGTATCTTCATTATAAGACCCATTCTGGGGGCATGCAACTTGACTGTGCTTCAAAATACCCTAATAGGGTTTTAGCACCCTGGTCTCATACATTTTTATAAATGCTCCCGGGACTTCATTTCTACTGCATAAACTGTAATGTCAAATTAACAATCAACCTTAAATTAGAAACTCTATTAGAATAACATTAGGTTGGAATTTAACTCCTCCACAAAAAACAAGAAAGATGACTTTCGAAAAACAACTTCAGGTTCAATTCTCACTGATGTTCAGTTTGCCTAGGTATGTGAGGAATCTGCAGTGCTAGTCTGTGGCATGAAGTTAGATTATTTTCAATGGGAACATTTGGAAGTGAGTGGAAAAAGGAACTTGGAACTTGGTTTCTTTAAGACTTCTAATCATCTTCTGTTTGCTTCAATTAACTACTCTTACCTAGTTATATAGTTACGACTATTAACAGGACTGTGATGGTGGGGGTAAGAAAGCTGAACTGATATTCTGGCATTCAGAACTGCATTAGTGGGTAACTATTAGTCCTTGGTATAAAACACACACACACACACACACACACACACACAAATGAGCCTTAGCTATTCTAAAACCCAAAAGAATGCCCTCTCGCCTACTTTATCAAATCATAGAAACCAAGATTCTCATTCTCACTGGCCTAAACTTGCTTTTCCACAGTTCCCACTACAGTACTTTAGCACAGCCACTAGTTGCTGCCAATTCCCAGAGGGGCCCTGCTTTCTTTTTCTGTGCTGTCACTTTGCTAA
This sequence comes from Pan paniscus, assembly GCF_029289425.2. Classification (NCBI taxonomy): domain Eukaryota; kingdom Metazoa; phylum Chordata; class Mammalia; order Primates; family Hominidae; genus Pan; species Pan paniscus. The sequence continues at coordinate 63,390,872 of NC_073257.2, read as the reverse complement.
TGGCTTGGAATGTATTTCCCCAATCCCTATCTCTATCCCTCCCTCTTTCCTCTCATTTCCACTCACCTAAATCATAGCCATTCTTCAAATACTTACTTTAAACCCTTCTACTTCCACATGAGTTTCTGACACCATAAAACTAAACAGGCTTGATTATATTTTGCCAACTCTCTTAGTTATCTCCCCTGTGACTTACCTTACTCTATCTACTTTCTAGAATATTTACTTGTGCAGTATTGTTAACTCCTTGTTCACTCCTGGATGGTAGGCCCTATGTAGCTCTTACCTCTAATGCCTTACAATATTTTGCATGTCACAGGCAATCCCATAGAAGTATTGAACTGAGCTGTAGGGCACTTATGGAATTAAATTTCTACCTTTCAAGCCATCTATGTTTTAATATTATGCCATCTATGATTACACTAGAATTCTAGAATTCTCTCAACTTCCAACAGAATTTAATATACAGTCTTTAGGAATGTTTTGTTTTTCTTGAAATATATCAGTATAAAGTTTAAAAGATTAAATAATCTCTTAAAATTAATGCCTCCTTAAAAATAAAAATAGGCCGGGTGCAGTGGCTCACACCTGTAATCCCAGCACTTTGGGAGGCTAAGGCAGGCGGATCATGAGGTCAGGAGATCGAGACCATCCTGGTAACACTGTGAAACCCCGTCTCTACTGAAAATGCCGGGCGTGGTGGCTGGCGCCTGTAGTCCCAGCTACTCGGGAGGCTGAGGCAAGAGAATGGTGTGAACCCGGGAGGCAGAGCTTGCAGTGAGCTGAGATCGCGCCACTGCACTCCAGCCTGGGCGACGGAGCGAGACTCCATCTCAATAAATAAATAAATAAATAAATATAAATAAATATTTTTATCCTCAACTCCTCCAAAGTACTTCACAATGAAAAAGTGAAACAGGGGCCAGGTGTGGTGGCTCACACCTGTAATCTCAGCACTTTGGGAGGCCCAGGTGGGCTGATAACCTGAGTTCAGGAGTTCAAGATCAGCCTGGCCAAAATGGCGAAACCCCATCTCTACTAAAAAAAAAAAAAAAAAAAAAAAAAAAAAAAATAGCCAGGCATTGGTGGCACGTGCCTGTAATCCCAGCCACTCAGGAGGCTGAGATGGGAGAGTTGCTTGAACCCTGGAGGCGGAGGTTACAGTGAGCCAAGATCGTGCCACTGCACTCCAGCCTGGGTGACAGAGCGAGACTCTGTCTCAACAACAACAACAACAAAGGAAAAAAAAAAGGAAACAAAATAGAACATGGAGTGAAAGCAACAGCTTACAAAATACAAAGACACTAACCACTTCTAGGAACTCAAGTCTATATAATCCAACTGAAATGACTGAAACCCTGTGACATGAAAATGGAAAAGATTTGGGAATATTTTCAAAAGATAAGGGGTTTAGATCAAAATTTCAGAGACTGAATGTTCTAACATGATATAGAATCAATTTCAGGAATGAAACTTCATGAAATAAAATTACTTAAGTCCATAAGAACTATTCTATATAGGCAATCAACAGGCTATCTGATCTCACATAATGAACGCTTAGGTTTTGTTTTTCATTTTAAGGGTTTATTTGCTCAGTTTATTTCCAAATATAGTTTAGTAGTTTTACATTCTCAAGGAGTTATTTGGTAGCAGTGGAATATAGATTCCAATTTGCTACATCAGTTATTTGCTTCACATAAGTATTGTATCTATACAGATTGTGAAAGAGATCAATAAAAACCCTCCTCCTACCTCATAGTTATAGCAGGAGTGTCCTGGCTCAGTGCTGGAATCTGACAGAACCTTCCCTCCAATTCCCACATTAAAGGAAAAATTCCAAGCCAAAAATGTTTAAATGATTCAAGTTATTAAGTTAATTTACATTTTATACTATTTTTAAATGACCAAATTTACCAAGAAAACAGAACTAAAAAAAAAATTATAATCCTTTGACCAAATTTACCAAGAAAACAGAACTAAAAAAAAATTATAATCCTCAGAAGGCAACCTTAGTAAGTAAAAACTAAACAGATGTATTTGCATATATCAGATAAATGAACAGAACATTAGCGGGGCAGTTACCTACATCTAAAAAAAAGAGAATCAAAAACTAGCATGAACGTAAACTGGAAATTAATGTGTCTATTTAGATAGTTTCATTTTAACTGGAAACTCACAATAATCTATATGTATGTTTAAGAAAGATGGCTACATTTAAGATGTAGTAAAGATGAAATACAAAGACACAAACACTTGTTGCCAGTAAGTCCGTGTAATCAAATTATTCATAGTGAAATACATTGAAAGGCAAACAAGTCTTCTTTGGTTTGGCAGGTTTTCTTAACTCTTTCTGGAGCTACCTTGTACAACCATTCAAACAACATAAGATTTATTCATTTTGCATACAATGTACTTCTTTTTTCCCTAAGAAAGGTACACTTTCTACTACTCAAGCCAATTTTTTTCTAGTTTTCTTTATGTAAGTGTGAAAAAAGAACAGATGTTTTTCCAAAATTATTTAAGCTTGGAAGGCATTCTATCATTTTCCTCAATAAAATACTTCAGAGTCACCCAAAGCATCATGGCAATACCTTAAGAGCTGAGTCCTTTAAAATACAAGTTATTAGTAAGAAATCAGTATCAGGACACACAGTGTTGTTTGATAGATAAAATGTTATTATAATGATAGATAAAATGTTATTATAATGGGATGCTAAAAATTATTTGCCACACCAGCTTTATTTTCCACTCTGGACCTTTTTCGTTTGTTTGTTTTTCAATCTAGTTATTCTACAAGTCATGTACAAAGAGGCTTTTAAACTTATCACATTGTATAGCTCATTCCCTACTGCCTAGAATCTTGTAAATCTCTGATGGAATGTTTAACTGGAGTTATCAGCTGGCTTGAACATGCTTCACTATGAAAACTATTAAAGTGGTCTTTTTGTAAAAGCAGAGTTTGCTCTGTGTCACTCAAAAGTCCTGCGGATACAAAAATGAGATCCTATGAAATGTTTAAAGATGCAGAGAGCTGTCTTTGAGTTATTTTTTCATTATGCAAAACTTGGCCCAGGAGAGATGGTCATGTACCTCGTTAGCTAAAACAGTCAGGCATGTCAGGATTGCAAATTAATTTACCAGAGAAAGTTGAAGTTTATTCAGATCACTCAGGTTTCTAAGGCAGATCTAAGTCTGCTGAACTATTAGGGCAATTTGGTAAGGTCAGAATCTCAGAAATGTTTATCCTTATTGTCTCTTTCCAACTCCCTCGCAGAATACAAACTCCTCCCTAAACTAAGCCTGCATGAACAGCAAATGTTTCATGGGAATCAACATGTATAGGTATAACTCTAAGTTTTCAAAAGTAGTAATTGGTACATACTGTGATTCTCCCTAAAAAACATCCAATAAATACAAATAGAGATAATCGAATATTTACTTTCTCCTTATACTAACTTGTTGTATTTATGAAGTGAAGGGTTTCGATGGACCTTGCATTATTACGTAACACGTGCCATCCAGCCAATGTGATTTCGTTAGTAGTAGAGTAAGCAGCAATATCCTTGGTTTTATCAATTATGTTATTATCTATTAATTTAAAATGTCGTTCTTTTGGGTGCTCTCCCACATTCTCTGTTAACCTCATGTTCCTGTCGCTTTACTCTCCATATGAACTCTGAGTTGAGTGTTGTATAACAAGTTTCATTAAATTTTTCCCATCCAAGTTATGAAGCCCACTAACATCAGAATTGCACAGTTCCCTAAAAGGCTAGAACAATGCCAGAGTGGTTGCATTAGAAGCCAAGAGTAAGGCAAACAATGGGTCCACGTTTTAAATAAGATAAGTGTGCTTATCTGTATCTGACCCTGGAAACAAGCAACCACCTCTTGGGAGATGGAGATGCTCCATTAGTAACATTATGCACGTTTCTTAAGTAAAATAAGCAATCTTCTCCCTCATATGTTATGAAAAAATATTTCTTCAAAATCAACAGACTAGTCTTCCATTTATGGATTGTAAATGTCATCCAATTCAGGAAATCAAAAATTCTTCCTTTTTCTATGCCTATTTGCTTATGTTTCACACTTTGATGATGACAAGAACGTCAGGTTTGAAGGGTACCAGCGTGAAGCGCCAGCAGGTAGAGAAATCCGGGAGAGCCACAAAAGCATAGAAAGTATGGGTGATATCAGACGCATTTCATTTCAAGTCTGATGAGCCTGCATTTAGGATTTTCCAGCTGGGCTGGTTTGCCAGGGCTTTTGGGAGACGGGGGCTTTTTATTTCTTCTCTCACACTCACACACACGGTCGGACACACACCTGGGACGTGTTCAAACTCTACGTACACTAGGTGGCTTATACGAACGTATATGTATATTTAAAAATAATACCTTGACATCTGACAAAGACACGAAGGCAACGTATGTGCAGTGAGTCTGGCTCTGAGAAACGTGCACAGCCCCGCAAGAAGTGCCCGTTAAAATGAAACATTTCTGAGGATGAGGACAGACATGGCAAGCGGGAGGGGCGGGGGCCGACAGACAATACAGAGACCCGCAGCTCCCCATCGCCAGGGCGCCACATGGACCCGGCGCGTCACCCCTGCTTACTGTGGGCTCTTGGGGTAGAAGGGCAGGGTCACATGGCTGAGATCCTGGATGTCGAAGGCGGTGGGCTCGGCGGAGATCGCCTGCCGCTTGGTGCGCGGCTCGCCTTGCAAGGTGCTCGCGCTCTGCTTCTGCGCCTGCTGGGTGGCTGGTCGGATCACCGAGCGGTACTTGTCCAGCTCGTTCTGCAGCTTCTGGATCAGTTCGTCCTTCTGATCCAACTCCAGCTCCAGCTCGTCGATGAGAGCATCCCGCTGCCTCAGCTCCTCGATCTTCTCCTGGAGCGCGTACTGTAAATCCCGCAAGGTGCCCATGCTCCTCCGGGCTGCCGGGGGCTCCTTCCTGCCGCTGCTCCGCGTCTTGAGGCTTCCTCCCCTCTCCGATCAACTTTCCCCAAAGTCGCCGCTGCCTCCCGAGTGCCAAAGCTTCCTACTTGAGACCAAAGCCAGCCCTGGCTTCTGAGCATGCCCAGTCCGCCGGCTCCAGCCACCCAGAGTTTCAGTGCAGATTCCACTTCTCTGGGCTGGCTGTGAGGCTCAGAGCGGGGAGAGCAAACCAGCAGGTCCAACCCGGGATTAAACCTGAGACGCGGTGGGCGCCGCGGCGCGGGGGAGAAGAGCCGGGAGGCGCGGTGGCGGGGGAGCGGGAGGAGGGGACGTGAATGGGGGCTCCGAGGCAGCGGCTGGGCTCTCAGAGTCCTTCGCGCCGGGCGCCCAAGGAAGCTTGCGGGGCGTGCGGGGAGCCTGATAAGCCTCCGAGGCGCGCCGGGGGTGTGCGGGTGGAGCGAGGCGGGAGCGCTACTTCGGGGGTGGGGAGGTGGGAGGGAGGGGACAGGGAGGACCCCGGGCAAACTCGGGAGGCCTCAGCTGACTCCAGAGCAGACCAGCCTGGAGAATGCTGGGCTACGATCCTAGCGACGTACGAGGCATAGGGGACTCTGTATCATCAAAGCTCTGAGTTCTGGAGGTATTTTGACGGCCGGCCTCACTAAGGAAATCTCCCGAGCGGTGTGGCCGAGCTGTCGCTTCTCCCACGCCACCTTCCCCACCCGGAGCGCCTCACACAGGTGGCTAACGCTTGCGAAGAAACTTGCCTCTCAGGAGATGCGAGCGAGTCGGCGCCCGCGAGGAATTCCCCCTTTCAGCCTACTACCTTTGGGAAAGGGTTGTGGGGTAGGGGGTGGGGTTTCCGATTTTAGCACCCGAGGCGTTGCTACTCTTCGCCTGCTCCAGATAGTTACTTTCCTTTCTGCCCCTTCCAAACTCTCATCGGGGAACTGTTTTAGGGCAAAGGCCAAAAACGGATTTGGGCCCTAGCAGGCCACTCAGCTTCCCCATGAGCCCTCCGCCTTGAGCTGGTGCCTGGGAATAGTTCTCGGATGGGCCTTGCTTCTTCCATTTGCTGAATTTGGCGGGGAGAGGGTGGGGGTTAAAAATCATTCCCGAGCTCCAAAAATTTCATCTTGAAACTGAATCATACCTTTAAAAATATTACTTTCCTCACAACCAAGCTGTTAGGAATGTATCTTTCCACTTGAATGGCCAGGAAGACATCCTGACACAAACTTTGAAGAAGAGGGAAAATCGTGAAGGAGCGAGGGAGACCACGCAGGCTGCAGTGAATTGTACACTATACTGCAGTCACCCCCACCTCTACCCACTCCCACCCTCATCCCTGCCCACTCAATATTCCCCAAAATGATCACAATTAGGTAACTTCTTTTCTATCCAAGTGTTACACTCCCATCATGGGAACACATGTTTAGAATCCCCAAATATCTGCCTAATACGTACCTAAATCCCTAATATTTGCTTAAGACATTACGAACTCATCCAATTTTATAGCATCTTTATTGGCAGACTTTTGATTACTATTCTTGGGCACTCAATATTATAATCCTCAATGCTCTATTTGGTTATTCCTTAACACTAAAACAAAATGGACAGAAAATAAAATTGAATTGCAATGCAATTCTAAACTTAGCAAAGAATAGTATCAAAATAACTTGCACACTGTTGCTTTTGAATACGCAACTTTTTGTATTTAAGCTAGAGACAGAGGAAGGGAGGAAAGGAGGGAGGGAGGTCAAGGTATCTTAACAAGCTTGTTCATTTAAAGTGTCCTTGTTTTTAATTAGAGGACTAAATGACAAAATATATAGTCCTAAATATTCTTTTATGTAGATTATGATCTAGTAATTCTCTTAATGCAGATTACACAAGACACTTCATTTTTCTGCTTTCCAACACAGACTTTCAGAAGTGCATTTATTTCTAAATGTGATATATAAAATGGATCATTCTCAAAACATTTTCTTTTGCAATGAAGAAATGAGCAACTTACAAATATTGAAAATAATAATAGCTCTGAATTACTGTTGTTTTAAAGTAAACCAAGCAGAAGTACTGTGACTTTGTATAACTCACTGTATTCTAAAAAAGCTTCCATGAAAATTTCCTTCTTCTGGGCAAAAGGCCAAATTCTTATTTAACCTGTGGGAATTCTTTATTTCCATGGGAAAATGTTGAATACAAAATGACTTTTTCCTATAGATCTATTATTGGGGTTCATGAAGCCATGAGTTTATGTCTAAAAATATGTCAGATACAATGTATAGAGGACATAATTAGACAACTGCTAAGCTGGGTTCAGAATTCCAGGATTTTCTCTTTGTTTTTTTGTTAGTTTGTTTGTTTGTTTGTTTTTTGAGACGGAGTTTTGCTCTGGTCACCCAGGCTGAAGTGCAGTGGCGCAATCTCAGCTCCCTGCAACCTCCGCCTCCTGGATTCAAGTGATTCTCCTGCCTCAGCCTCCGGAGTAGCTGGGACTACAGGCACCCGCCACCACGCCGGCTAGTTTTTGTATTTTTAGTAGAGACGGGGTTCACCATGTTGGCCAGGATGTTCTCGATCTCTTGATCTCGTGATCTGCCCGCCTTGGCCTCCAAAAATGCTGGGATTACAGGCATGAGCCACTGTGCCCAGCCATCTCGTTCATTTTTAAAGTGAAAACAAATATTTTAAATACGTTTTTCATTGATGTTTTAGAGTTTATTTAGGGTTTAAATGGGGTTACTTAATGTTTTTGAGCAGCACAAAGAGAGAAGGTTCTTCCTCATTTGTAGAAAGTCTGTCTACATGTACAAAGGAAAATAAAAACTAAAACACTTTCCCCAAAAATAAAAAAAAAACAAAAATATTTAGGCATTTTGGAAAAAAGTGAGTTTTTTTACACTAAATTATGTAAATACTTTTCAGTATTTAAGCTGGCATATCTACATGCAACTATAGGATGTATACACATTACATTTTCATTTTAAATTTACATCTCATGATATAAAATCTGTTCCAGGATGAATCTGATATTGAGAGTCAGGAATCTGTTATAACAAACACAAAGAGAGTAAAAAGCTGAAAAGACATGACTTTTACAATTGGCTTTAAAAGGTGTTCAAGGAATAGAATATATTTAGTTATCTCAGGCTGTGTTATTTTTTTAAATTGATTTCCCCTTAAATGCTTTATAATTTCATATGCAAAATCCAGGATTCTAGCCTTTTCTCTTTCATTTTTAAAGTAAAAATAAATATTTTAGGTATGTTTTTCAATGATGCTTTTGACCAGCTGTTTAGATCTTGAGCGACCAGGTTTCCATCTCAACCTTTTGAGTGTTTCCAATATTTTCTTAAACATCTTCTGCGTTGTACTTAGTAAATGCTGGAAATAAACCCTACGTGAAAAATCAAAGTCCTGCAATTACGTCTTAACAGACAAATTATCTTTACTAAGTGTCATGTAGTAAACTTAATTGGCTAAATTACAAGATCAAAGATCAGGCACAAGTCTACTTTCTGCTAACTAGGAAGTGTCTACCTCAGATTCCTTCAGGGTTAGAGTAGAGGAGAATGGCTTGGTCTGAGCCCTGCCCCACTGCCTATCTGAGATGAAGCTTTGACATGAGATGCTAACAGTTAGAACAATGCAATTTTGAAGGAACTGACTTCATACTCTAGAATTCCAGAAACAACTCACAACCTGTTTTTCAGCAGTCTTCCTTTTTCATAACTTTAATAGAAGCAAAGTTCTACTGGTAGCCAGACCAAACTGTGGCCTGTTGAACTCCAACATGCTCTTTAGTCTTGCACCCAATCCTCATAATTGAGAATAAAAACTGACATGCCTTCCTTAATGGATTCTCAGAATCATTTAATGAGCTATTCCAATAAAGTAGCTTTATTATAATACTGGCTATTCAAAAATAAATCTGTAGAATTTGTCATCCTTCACTAAAAACATAATTAGCCCAAAAGATCTGTGCTAATTTTATCCACTTATCCATTCCACTGACACTGTATTTCCTGGAAGAATCTTAAGTTTTGAAATTTTCTTCTGCCATTTCATGTGTATATCTTGAATGGGAAAAAATAAACAAACAAAAATATAGCTGAGCCTTTCAGGAGACAGAAGCTTCCTCTGGCAGAAGATTGCTAAAAGTAACAAGTCCTCCTAGGAATCTAGATTTTAAAGTTATTACTGGCAGACATAACGGTCTGTTCTAAGTTGCTAATCATAATCAAGATCACAAAAAATTAACTAACTTCCTTGACTTCTTAATGCATGATAGGTATTGTTCATACAACCCTATAAGTTCAATATTATTTTCTATTAATATTAGAGAAAATGGAGTCACAGAATCATTCACCTAATCAATGGCAAAGACTGGCTTCATATCCAGACTAGGTGATGTAGAGCTGAGGCCCCTACCCCTCATTACTTTCTGCAGAACTTATAAGTGTTGCTACTGTCCTATTCTGTATCCAGAGAGAGAAGAGTGTCTTTAACATCAACTTGCTTGACTTAGGGGTCAGGGAGGTGAAGAGGACAAATTTGGAAAATCCTGAAAGAGCAGCAACAAGGTTTTCAAAAAGTTCCTTTTCACAAAACTGTCCTGTCTTTATTTCAACAAGATTACATTCTGGCTCAGGGTAAGTAACTTGAACCCATTTGCCAGAGATTGTACTAATCCTAAAATTGCTTGAAATTGTCCTGTCTTTAAAACTAAAAGTTCTAAGAATCTTCCAGTCTCGGGCAAACCAGGAGAGTTGGTCACCCTATTCAATTCAAAATATCTGAGCCTCTCTAGTTTATAAATATTTTCAAATTTTGCTTTCCACATTACTGATAGAAAAGTAAAACCAAGGAAGATCTGTAATGATAATACCTATTATTTTAGGCACATTACAAACCCACTTATACATTACTTTGTGTGAATATGTTTTAGGAAAGCAATCATCCTATTGCAATGAATATAATGCACAACCGGAATTGTCTTTGGACTATAAAGAGGGATGAGTCAGACAATAGAATTTTAATTATACTTTGATAAATTAGACAATAATTCAAGGATCCCTTTTTGCTTTATTGTTTTTACAGAAACGGGAACTTACATTGATTCCCTGTGAATTAAGTACAGGGATTCAAGTGCCTGCTATTTTATTAATTCCTATAGAACTAGTTTTATAATTGTGTTTAGTGGATAGATTTGGCCATAAGGAATATATATTTACATGGATATAAGTAAAAATTGAAATAGTTTGGCTGTTTTCAAGTTATACTATTTCAAATGGTAAGTTCTGCGTAGAAAAGAAAAAAATAATAAACCATTAATGATGAAAAACTTACTGCAGAGACTTGGAAAGTAACAGCGTACTGTACCATAATTGCTAATGTACTTAGCATTTAATACTGAATTAGTGTCATGCTTAATATTAGGTGAAATGAATTTTTATAGTCCCCTTCTTAAGATGATGGGAAGTTATTATTGGGTCTCAGGCTAAACTAGTTCTCATGAAAACTCATAAGCTATCTAACAAAATGAATATTTATTTGTACTCTTTAGTCAGCTGCTCATTTACAATAGCCAAAAGAAAAAAAATCAAGAAAAATATTAGGTTTTTTGTATTTTGAAATAAGTGTAAAATTTTTAAATGCATAAAATAGAATTTAAAATGCTTTATTCACAAGACACCATTTTACTGCATTTGAAGTGTAATGAATATGTACATGAGCATGCAACATACCTGTATGATAAATAAGTTAGAGTTGCTCAGTTCCATTTCAGTGATTCTTCTGGTATATTAAATGTGCATCTTTTACTAAGGTAAATCATCAATATTTTCCACAAAATATTCTAAAGTACTTTTAAAAGTAATTTTGATTCTGAAAACAGATTTGATATTGTGGGGCTTATAGAATAGCTCTCTAGTCCATGATTTTTCTTTTTTGCTGTTGTTTGTATTTTAACTAGTATTTAGCAGTTGATATAACTTGGCCATTTTCTTCTTACAGATTTTGTAACCAAAATTTAAAGTAAAGAAAACTGAAGTTTTGCTAGCAAACTCTTTAAAAATAATAAGGTAAGAAAATACTAAAGATGTAAGAAGGACAATGAAATAGAAATTTGGGTGAATTGAATTTTTATTAGTAGGTAAAATGACTGCATTGGGCAAGAGAAAGATGTCAAGAAATTTATTTATATTGTGAGAATGTCAGTGATTCAAGGGAGAGGGGGCTTTGCAGGCAAAAAGACGTAGTAGGGAAATACATGGAGATCTCCACTCTCATTAACTTAATGGGCATGTAAATATCACCTAGCTTCAAATTAAGGAATCTTCAAATTGTGACTTTTCTATAATCATCATGAGATGGAAATCCAGAAATCCACTTTTCTAACAACAGGCAAATGAAATAGTAGGCTAGTAAAGCAAATGGATATCATTCCAGGGCCAAGATATTGCCACGTATTATTCTTGAAACAAGGATAGAAGCCCCAGGCTGGGGCCCAGGAGATGCATACATTCACTATGTATTTGTAACTAACTATAACATTATCATTCGCCTTGCCTAAGGTAGGTTTTTAGAGAAGATTCAGTAATTCCTTCATGGTCTAGACTGGATTTTTAAAAATTCATTATTGAAAGCACAGGCATTTAATCTGGTAGGTAAAGAATAAATATTAGTGGTCCAGATTTAAACTTAAAAGACAAATGTTCAAACACCTATATAATGAAGAAGTTACCCAAAGCAGCAATATCTAAAGTGTCAGATAGTTTCAATGCACCATATAAATAAATGTACAATAGGAAATTTCACACTTTTTTGATATTAGCACAAAATAGTGTCTGTCTAGAGTCACTGTATTACATACAAATTTTTTACTCAAAGAGTTAATGTAGAGAGTCATTATGGAAAATTCATCTAATTTTTCCCCAGATTATAATACAGCCAAAATTCTAATCATCTAGTTTCTTTAGAAAATCATCTATGTTGACTACAACTTTTAAGTGGAAAAAATAACAGGGAAATCTTCACAATGTTTATTTGTGGAATATTAAAAGCAATTGCTGCTGTTAGGAACATAGAGAACTTAGTGAAAATTGCTTACTTTCATTTTCCAGTTTCCACTGGTTAGACCCTCCATCAGAAAACAGCAAGTAATATTCTCTCAGCAGTCACAGAACTAAAACTTACCTAAGATAACAGTGTTTCCATGTTTGGTCTATTTTTTAGTTTACTTTATGTCACTCTCAAGGGCACACACAAATAACATATATATATACATACATACATACAAACACACAAACACAGATAATTAAAGGAGCAACAGCAACATATGCCATGGCTTAACATCCCATCCTATCCCACCTCCCACAGAAAAAAAAAAGCAAATGTGTTAGCTATGATGTGAATGTCTCCCCCAAAGTTCATATGCTGGAAACTTAATCCCCAGTGCACCAAGATTGAGAGGTGGAATCTTTTAAGTGGTGATTCTTTCAAGAAAAAAAAGTAGTTGTATAAAGACACATATTTTCTAGAAAATATTCAAAGTGACAGGAAGAAAACATAGTTATCATGGATCTTAAGCAGGCAAATATGTTGTTCTAAGAGGAGTGTCAAAGAAAGCTCTGCTAGCAACCAGGCAACTCTAACGCAGGGCTTCCCTCAGAATGTGAACTAAAGAACACTACTTCCTTAAAATGGTAATAAATGTAATGAAAAAGGGTTTCATGGTCAAAAATGTTTGGGAGAGATTGAGAAAAATGTAAGAAAAGAGATTTCTTTCAGCATTAATATCAGTACTTTTAACATTCCAGCATGTATTATGAATTTCCAAAATAAATATACAGTAAATACATAAAATATTACATACCGTATATACCATATAAATAAATGGTAAATATATACATTGTTTAACAACTAAACCTTCCTTCTTCTAATACTTTCAGCGTTGAACCTGAGTATTCATGGCATTTAATACTTTAAAAGTCAGTTAGACAATTTAATAGAAAGTACAAGCATTTTCTCCATCTGTGAAATCCCCTATTGCTATCTACATACACAGCAATATCTGAGACAAGAACACACAGTTCTCGTCCCACAAACAGTACTGTCAACTACTCACATCTCCCCTTTCAAACCACAATTGCCCAGCCTGTGGCCACAGCCAATGACATGACAGAAAACCATGAACATATAACAAATTTGGTGCCTACAGGAAGGATTAGCCTTGCCATTTGATCCATAATCACATTTCCTCCCTTTAAAATTAGACTGGGTCACAGGATTATTGCTTAGGTTGGGAAAATGTTCAAGGAAGGACTACAATGGGATCAAAATAAGGTAGAGCATTTGATGAGTAATTAATTACCAAAGTGTTACAGTGATCCTTTAGTTCTTTAAGTTCTCCAAGCATTAAGCAATTACGTCTTAACATTTCATAGCTTCCAATGGGAATTCTCTTTTTGCCCATGAAGACCTATTCCCAACCCCTTTCACTGCCTTCAAATCCTAGCCCTATCACTTCCCCATTACCGCCTCTCATCTCTTGAGTCGTTTATTCGATAAATCTATTCTTCAGTTCTTCCCTAAAAAAACTCTCTCTGATAATCCTTCAGAATCATCCCCATAAGGTTTTCCCTTCTAAAAGCACTTTATCACAATGCATAATTATATATTATGCATTCTAACCCTAACACTAACCCTAATATTTGCATAAATATTTGTTAAATAGATACATCTCCCATTAGACTGTAAACTATGAAAGCAAAGAATTATGTCTATTTTGTTCATCAACACCTAGAACAGGAAGGCGCTCACTATACTGGCTAATTGCGTTGAATAAATAAAGGTAGGAGTAAATGCAGTCAACAATTATTTATTTAATATGCAAAACACACCTCTCTGATGGAAAAGAATCAAAAGGGACAACTTTTCTGTTTATTGATGGTGTTGTGTAATATTTAATAAATCAAACATATCAGAGGCTTAGTTTAAGCCTTTCTGTATGTAACAAATCAAATATATCAGAGGCTTAACTTTAAAATGGGTTTTCTTTTACAGAAAAAAAAAATACAGACATCCCTATTTGAACAACATATTTGCCTGTTTAAGGCCCATGGTAACTATGTTTTCTTCCTGTCACTCTGATTTTTTTTTCTAGGAAATAATGTGTCTTGATATCCAACTACTTTTTTCAACTCTCTCAATGCACTTTTAAATCACCATAATCTCACCTTCTTTCTTACTCTTAGGCTTATAATATGTTGTCTTCAAGGTACAGTGCTCTTTTATGTAACACTGGCAATGTCTACAGGATCAACAGTTTTGCAATTTCTTTTTTGTTTCTTCCACAGTTCCAGCTACTCTTTCAAAAGCTGACTGCTTTATTTGGAGTTGGCCTTCTTTACTAGTGCTTCCTAATACATACATCTTGTAGAAAACTATTCATACCATTTGATATTATTTCAAAAGCAGATGCTTTCAATTAATATACTTAATAACTTCTGTGATTATTAACCAATGCTTGTGTCCTACCTGATCATTTATAATTTGAAAGTTAAGATTTAAACAAAGTTCAAGAAGCAAATTTACATCCATCTGCAAAATTCCTTCGCTAACTTAATTCTTAACATACATATATTATTTCCCATCTCCCCTCCCTTGTTCTTGCTTTGCTTTCTCCATAGAATGTCAGAGTAGGCCCTAGATATAAAATCATAAGCTTAACATCACAATCAATTGAATATGAACGTGCTAACCTTTGGGAATTAGCAATAATTATAAAGTCACAATGCTATGTTAAATAGTTGTTCAATTAAATCAAAAGACAGGAATATATGGTTTGTTAATGCAAAAAAGAATATTTCTCAGGTAGATGTTTTCTGTAATTTTAAAAAGTCAGAAAGAATATTTCGTAAGCCCTTCAAATTTATTAGACTTGAATATAGGTCTTGAAAATGTAATTGTTGTCAACCTTAAAAAAACCTAAAGACAAGCCGTTCCTATGAGAAAATAAAACAAATCCTTATCTATTAAAGAGTCAAATTTGAAGATAAAAAGTCAAAGCCTTGCATACATATATCCCAAAAATCTTTATAAATTAAGCTTTTAACTGCAATGTTATAATGCTGCTTCAGTGTCTAAATAGAAATCTAAGTTTCTGATTCATAACTGTGTGAAACTTCTAGATCTTCAACAAAACCTTAGCATTAATAACCATGTGAATGTAAAAACCCTCTTGGCATTGCATCATTTATCTTTAGTGGTTTTAATTATATTTTTCCTCTCACAAACTGGGAGTCTCATGAGGCAGTCATCAATATACCTAATCCTTTTGGAAGCACCATTTCCCAAGAGGAAAAACATATGTAATTAAAATTAATAAAGCTCCACAACAGAAAAATGTCATGTTGATATGATATGCCTTTCTATATGTAGAAAATATATTCTTTATTCAGTTAAAAATAATATTTTTAGCAAATAGTTTCTGATTGAGATTTAAATGTTTCATTTTTTAAAAGTACAAGGTAAAGCAAAGCATCACATGACAAGAGAAATTTGTACTCCTTCTTTACATGACTCATTTTATTTCAAATACACTTCCATAGTATACAGCTTCAACAAACAGTACATTCTTCAAATTTATCTCTCAGCCATTAAATACTAATTTCTAATGACTAAAATACAGAACTAAAGGTACAATTGCACCCTCTACTGTCCAAATGTTCTACTCCATATTGAGCACCGTGTATCTTTGTTTAACACAATCATTATAAAAATAACAGGTAAATAACACTGGTTTCCTTTTGACATTAATTAGCAGATCCTCAAAAAATTAAGCTCTAATTATAAAATTTCCATAGTGATGCAAATGGAAGCTTGCCACTTTTATAGTTACTTGTAATAACCTAATTTAGAAAATGACTCTTATTAACGTACAGTCATGCATCATGTAATAACTTTTCTGTCAATGATAGACCGCATATACAACAGTGGTCTTGTAAGATTCTAATGAAGCTGCTATACATAGTTGTACCTTTTTTATCTTTTATACCATATTTTTACTGTACCTTTTCTATGTTTAGATATGTTTAGATACACAAATACCATCATGTTACAATTGCCTACAGTATTCAGTACAGTCACATGCTATATAGCTTTGTAGCTTGGGAGCAATACGCTATATCATATAGTCTAGGTGTGCAATAGGCTATATACTATCTAGGTTTGTGTAAATACACTTTTTGATGTTTGCACAATGATAAAATTGCCTAAAGGCACATTTCTTAGCATGTATCCCTGTTGTTAAATGATGCAGCTGTACTTGAGTGAAGTATTCTATTAACTTACTGGTAATGAATGGCACTATTAATATCCTTTTCAACATACCCATAACAAGGAAAAATAGGAAATCATTCAAGCAAACAATTGGCATATTTTTCTAATAATGTATAAAGTTTGCCAAATTTTGTTTCAAGTTAAAAATCAGAAAAACATAATGTTTCTCTAAAACTGTGCTTCAAAGTTTTTAAGAAAAATTTTGAGTTGATTGTCAAAATCTGAAATACCACTATGAGCTAAAATTAATAGCTTATTTGTATTTTTTAAAACCTATCTTTATGGTTTCAATAGAGACTGTTGGGCCGGGCACAGTGGCTCATGCCTGTAATCCCAGCACTTTGGGAGGCTGAGGCGGGCGGATCGCCTGAGGTCGGGAGTTTGAGACCAACCTGACCAACAAGGAGAAACCCCGTCTCTACTAAAAATAAAAAATCAGCTGGACGTGGTGGCGCATGCCTGTAATTCCAGCTACTCAGGAGGCTGAGGCAGGAGAATCGCTTGAACCCAGGAGCAGGAGGTTGCAGTGAGCCGAGATCACACCATTGCACTTCAGCCTGGGAAACAAGAGCAAAACTCCATCTCAAAAAAATAGAAAAAAAAAAAGATACTGTTTTGAATTCAAAATAAATTATTATTCAAGAGATTATCTTATTGATTTCTTCTTCTGGTGATGGAAGATTCGTTTACTGATAATCAATCCTCCCACCTATAATAATTAGAGAAGCCGAA
Source organism: Pan paniscus (assembly GCF_029289425.2). Classification (NCBI taxonomy): domain Eukaryota; kingdom Metazoa; phylum Chordata; class Mammalia; order Primates; family Hominidae; genus Pan; species Pan paniscus. The sequence goes on along the minus strand of NC_073257.2, from coordinate 63,373,855 downwards.
CCAATAATATAAAAATAAGGCATTGGAAAACTCCCAAGCAGCAAGGAATTGAGGGGCCAATATCCCACAGAAAAGGGAAGTCTGTCCAGAGATATCAGCCCAACATTCAGTGTTTTTCTGAGGTATTCACCAATCACAAAATACTTCTAAGAAAATAAGTAAGTAAGCATAAATTAGAAGCTGAGAGGCTAAGAAGTTGAGCAAAGCTTCAAAAGTCTAAAGTGGCTGGAGGGAAAAAAACTGGAATCAGGCCCAACTAGTTGAATTCCAGAGAGGCTAAACTTTAACTGCTAATAACCATGTACTCAATAAGATTGAAACCCTGCTTTATATCTGTTCAATCTATAATTGGATTGGGTGATCTGATCCTAGTCTTCCTGCCCATCAGGAGCAAAAGTAAATCCTCCATGAAGGAAGATCACATAATCCAGAGTATCATACTCTCTCTACAATTTTTCACACCTATGTTGGGATTCAATAAAAAACAATTAGGTACAACAAGGCAACACCCCATAACCTAAAACTGGGAAAACAGTAGAAGCCATGCAACAGAAGGAGACCCATGGGAGATTGTGATATTGGAATTATCAGAAATGGACTTTAAAATAATTGTGACAATTTTATGTTTCAGAAATGTGATACAAATGTTAGTAATTTTAGCAGAAAACTGGAAATTACAAAGAACTTTTTGAAACTGAAATTTTAGATGAAAGAAAGCAGTAACTGAAAATTAATAACTCTATATAGTCAACTTTAATAATAGAAGACAAAATTAGTAAACTGGAAGATAAGTCCAAATAAAGTAGCTACATTAAATAAAGAAAAGGAATCTTAAAACACAGGAAAAAGGACATGAGATGTGGAGTTATGGGAGAAGTTCTAACCTCTATATAATTGGAGTCTCAAAAGGACAGAAAATAGAGAATACAGCAAAAGCAGTATTTGAAGAAATAATCACTATGAATTTTCCAAAACTGATAAAAACTATCATGCCACAGATTTCAAGAGGCACTGTAAATGACTAGCACAATAAATATAAAAGATGCTGATATGGTTTGTCTGAGTCCCCACCCAAATCTCATTTTGAATTGTAGCTCCCATAATTCCCGTGTTGTGAGAGGGACCCGGTAGGAGGTAATTGACTCATGGGGGTAGGTTTTTCCCGTGCTATTCTCATGATACTGAATAAGTCTCACAAGATCTGATGGTTTTAGAAAGAGGAGTTCCCCTGCACATGCTCTCTTGCCTGCTGCCATGTAAGACGTCCCTTTGCTCTTCCTTCGTCTTCCACCATGACTGTGAGGCCTCTCCACCCATGTGGAACTGTGAGTCCATTAAACCTCTTTCCTTTATAAATTACCCAGTCTCAGGTATGTCTTTATTAGCAGCATGAGAACAGACTAATACAGACACACACACACACACACACACACACACACACCCCTAGGTATAACACAGTAAAACTGTTACAATGAAAAACAGAAAACTCCTAAGAGCAGACAGACAAAAATATCTGCAACCTTCAAAGGAACAATAAGATAACAGCTTTTTAACTGAAGCAGTGAAAGCCATAAGACAATAGAATGGTAGCCTCAAAAGGCTGAAAAAAAATCTGACAACAAAGAATTCCATACTTGACAAAAATATCCTTTAAAAATAAAGGTAAATAGGTATACTTTCAGAGAAATAAAAACTAGAGAATTTGTTACCTACAGATCACACTAAAGGAGATAATAAAAGGTATTCTTCAGATCTTTTAAAAGAAAATGAATCCACATGAAAGCACAAAGATTTAAAGAAAATATAAGTATCATAGAAAGGACAAATATGAGGGTAAATGTATATAAATTATTACTATATAAAACAATAACATCTAACAACAATAATATAAAAGAGAGTAAGGGGCTAATAGTTGAATATTGTTAGGTCATTTCACTGTCTGAGTATTAATAAATGTAATGACTTACCTCTAATTTTACTAATGCCAGCATGTATTACATGTTGTACTCTCTAGAGTAACCACTTAAAGAAGCACAACTTGTATAAATAACAAATTGATGGAGGGACAACTGAAATATTAAAAGTAATAGATTCATTAAAGTAGAGGCAAAAAAGGAAAGAAAAATTAATATAGAACAAAAATCACAAATAGAAAACAAACAGTACAATGATAGATCAAAGATTTGATCAATGACAGATCAAAATGTATTAGTAAATAAACTAAACAGATTACTCCAGTTACTAAACAAAGACTATCTGACTGAATAAAATAAAAACTATATATATTTTACAAGAGACAACTGTTATATAATGAAACACAAAGGCTTATATTAAAAATGGTAAATATAATCCAAACACAAACCAAAAGAAAGTTGATATAGCTCTACTACAATAACAAAGAAGTAAGAACATCAGTGTTACTAGAGTTAAAAAGGGATATCTCTTAATAATAAAATGATTAATTTATCTGAAAGTAATTATAATTCTAAATTTATATGCACTAAATAACAGCCTTCACATTGGCAAAGGTAAAAATTCATAATGCTAAGAGGAGATGAGACAAATCTAATATCTTATTAGATTTTGACTCATCTCTTAGAATAAGTGATAGACCTAGGCAGGCAGAAATATAATCAGGCTGTAAAAGATAGAAACAATATACTTAACAAACGTGAGTTAATTACACTACATAGAACACCTCATCTCAAAATTGCAAAACACATAATTTTCTAGTGCATAGGGATATTTATTAAAATTGACTATATGCTGACCATAAAACAAGTCTCAACAAATGTCAGAAGACTAAAATCATGGTGTCTTGCTGCAGAAGAATTAAACTGGAAATGAACAAAAATTAACTTAATAATTATGAAAAAGTATTTAATAAAATTCAAAATCCATTTATAATTTTAAAATAATTTTGAAAATTTTGAAATAAGCCAGGTGTGGCAGCTCATGTGCATAATCTCAGTACTTTGGGAGGCTGAGGCAGGAGGATCACTTGAGCCCAGGAGTTTGAGGCTGCAGAGAGCTATGATTGCACCAGTACACTGGAGCCTAGATGACAGTGCAAGATTCTGCCTCTAAAAAAATAAATAAATGAATAAATGAATAAATAAATAATTTAAATGTAGACAGTACTTATCTGATAAAATGTACACACACACATGCACACAAAATCTACCAAAAACTCATAATTAATGGTGAATTATTAAAAGACTTCTTTATGGTACCACAAAAAGAAATAGATGTCCATAATCACCACATTCATTCAACATTATAATTGAGGTCTGACCACTGAAATAAGGCAAGAACACTAAGTAAAATGCATAAAAATTAGAAAATATTGCATAATTATTGACATAGACCTACATATAAACTATTAAAATAAGTAAATTTGAGGTCAGCATACAGAAATTTTATGTTAAAGGTTAAAAATGTATTTCTATACCAGTAACAAACAAACATTTGTGGCATAAGGATAAACAAATGGTTCAATAGATTACAATGGAGAGCTCCGAAATAAACCTACATACATAAGCTACTTCATATACAACAAATGTGACACTACATAAATATAGTCGTTTAAATAGATAGTACTGCATCAACTAAATACTCATACATCAAGTAAATGAATCTTGTGCCCCTTTTTGTGTGATATACAATAATTCTATTTCAGAAGATTTGTAGCTCTAACTGTGAGAGATAAGATAAGCTTCTAAAAGAAAACGGGGGATAGGAGAGAGTATTCATTCACTAACTTAGAGTAGGTAATAATGTCATAAACAAGAAAGAGAAAGCACTCATTCTAAGGAGAAAAGCTGATAAAATGAACCACACTAAAATTAGAAAATTTGTTCGACCAAAAGACATCAAAGTAGATGCATATCATTATTCATTTATACAAACCTAGAGAACCAAGAATGAACCCTTGTTCAAACTATGAATTTGGGGTGATAATGTTGTACCAATGAAGGTTAATTGATTGTAACAAATGTACTACTCTGATAGTGGGGGAGGTTATGAATACTGGATACTGGGGTAGGAGATATATGGGAAATCTCTGTACCTTTTGCTCAATTTTGCTGTGAGGCTAAAACCTAAAAATTTAAGTCTATTCTGCTTTTAACATTTTTCACTCAAAAAATTAAGTCTATTTGAAAAAATAAAAAAGGCATAATTACTACAGTCAAATGGCAAACTACAAAGTAGGGAAAGATATTTATAATATATATTTAATTAGCAAAAAGGTTAAGTCGGATGCTATCTTGAATTCCTAAAACTCATAAGTCAAGACAGACAACCCCATAGAGAAATGGGCAAAATACTTGAACAGGCATTTCGTAAAAGAAGGTATCCAAATAACCAAGAAACATGAAAAATTGCTCATTTCATTAGTCATCAGGGAAATGTAGATTAAAACTTCAATCTCACACATCTACCCAAATGGCTAAAATTGAAAAGAATTCACAGCAATCCTTAGTTTGTGGAACAATAGGAACTTTCATCCACTATTAGTGGGAGTATAAATTGTTATGGCCACTTGGGAAAATTTAGGTGGCAACGTCTACCTAAACTAATTATATGGCTATCCCATAATCTAGAAAGTCCAATCCTAAGGATATCTCCAAGAGAAATACATACCTATTATCACCAAATAATGTGTGCAAGAATATCTGTAGCAGCATTATTCATAATATCCCAAACTGGCAATAGCACAAATGTCCATCAACATTAGAATAGATAAATATATATTAATCCAATAGAATATAAAAACAGTAAAAGTAAGTGAACATTGCTACAAGCAACACCACCAATAAAACTCAAAACAATACTCAGCAAAATACACCAGACATAAATGAATATATATCACATGGGCAAAAAATTAATGGTGAAGATAATAGTTACCTTTGAGGAAAAAAGTGGGTCTGGTGATTGGGAAATGGCATGAGGAAGGCTTTTGGGGATCTGGGAAAGTTCTGTTTCTTAATCTGAGTGGTGATTATACTGCTGTAAGGATAACTCATTGAAGACTTATGAATTAAGTACTTTTATTTATGTGTGTTACAATGCATTACAGAAGCATAAAACAAAATCCATATTGATTTTACTAAGAATAACTGGCAAGGAATTACTGAATATCATTTTAGATATCCACAAGGTGCAAAGGCCCCATGCCCAATCCATCATCAAACATTTATATTACACAATCAACAATCAACTGTTAGATTTTAGAAAATAAAAAGTTAATTAGATATATATCCTGACCTCAAAATGTCAGGTATAGAATTATCTACATAAAACTGACTTGGGCCATCATATGTATGTATGTGTATATACACACAATATATATGTGTGCATACGCACATAATGTTTACATTCCAGATCTCAAAAATATTTTGATTTACTATATCTTAGATATTTCAATAAAAGAACTTACTAAATGTGTATAACTCAGGTATGATTTTCATGTATATACATTCAAGAAATCGGAAAAGAAGATTTTAGTAGAAATATGTCTTAAGAACTGGGATATAACAGGAAAAGGCTCCATTTGATCTCAGTTCAAAATAATACAGTAGGATGCGAATAGGTGGAGGAAGAAAAGGAAGATTTTTGAGACGGGGTAGGAACAGCATAAGGAAAAGTACAATGTAGGGAAAGCAGACATGGGGTCAGGGGTTCATTTTGTTGGAAGAGAGCAGAAAGGTGAGCGGGTGAAAGGCAGATAGGAGGCAGACAAGGACCAGATTGAAGAGGATCTTGGAATGTCAGACTGACAAATGTAGACTACATTAACTTGGTAATGGAAAGGTAGCTACAGTTTCAGCAAAGTGTCATGATCAGAGCTGTGTTTCAGGAAAACTATTCCAACAGCATGATGTCAAATGAATTGGATACTGAAAAGCCTAGGGTTAAGGAGACAGGTTAGGAAGCTGCTGCCATATTAAAGGTCTAATCAAGATATGAAACTAGGAATGGAAGGAAAGATATGGCCAAAGATAACTGCTGAAAACATAATTTCCTTAATATTGGCATGAATTGTTCTTATAATAAACAAGCATTCCCAAGTAGTCATTTTGTAAACTGCTGCACGTTTAACAGTAAAGGGAGATCAAGCTCCTGTGTAACCAGGTACAACTTCTTAAGAAAGTTAACTCTTTTACTGAGAATCTTTTCTGAGCATATCCAGTATTCACAGAGCTAGGGCTCCTCTTCCTGAAGGTGTCTTCCCTGAAACCCAGCTAAACACAAATAGCATATCTAGTACTACTTGGAGAACAAGTGAAAATTATTGAAGGGCTATTGAGTGGGCACCCTTATATATAACCTCACTCCATCTTAAGAGTGCCTTCATCACAACTGCTGCCCCTTCATGCCTGTTTAGGCTCATCTCAGAGCCCAAGGCTCCAGATATTTCCTTTTGTTCCCCTGATAATCTTTGCTAAACTAGTGAACTTACAGGTTTTCATTGTTTGATGCTTGATTTGATTGGCTCAGTCTTCCCTTCCCACCACTTTTTGAGGAGAGGACTTTAGCTGGACCAATAGTCTGTCCATAAGTAATGTAGAATCAAGAGGAAAGAAAAGGAGGAAAGGAACAGGAGACACAGGGGCTTAGAATAATGGTGGGATTTTTACTAAGATGGGATGGAGAGAGAGGAGAGCAGTTGTCGCATGGGGCTGGAAGAAGAAAATGGGATTTGTAAGTATCCTCCTTTTGGGACATTTTAAAAATCCAAAGAAATTTTTTTTTTGAGACGGAGTCTGGCTCAGTCACCCAGGCTGGACTGCAGTGGCGCAATCTCCCCTCACTGCAAGCTCTGCCCCTGGGTTCATGCCATTCTCCTGCCTCAGCCTCCCGAGTAGCTGGGACTATAGGCGACCACCACCACTCCCAGCTAATATTTTTTTTTTTTGTATTTTTAGTAGAGACTGGGTTTCACCGTGTTCACCAGGATGGTCTCGATCTCCTGACAAACAAACTTATTTTTAATGAACATTTGGATATTGACCTGTCTATTTGACCCTGCACTGAGAGACTGGACCATATAGATTCTGGCTTTATAAGATTATAGTGAATAAAATAATCTAAAGAATCTACAATGGTATATGAAAGGAATTAAGATTTTTTTTTTAATGAGGGGGCAGGAATTTTTGTTGAATTTCAAGTCAATCTGCTGGAGGCATCAGCCACTCCAATTCCTCTAACTCTGATTTTGCATGGCAATTTGGGCAGGAACAATAGACATGAAGGACTCAAGGACTAGCAAACCAATCCCTGCCATTGAACACTGATGAAGCTTCACATGGCAGCACATCCACTGGGGTACTGAATACCACTTCTGAGATCCTTCTAAATCAGACAAAGTAGCCAATAAAGCATCCCACTCATGCAGCTCTTGGGAAGTGTGTGTATTATACTCACCAAACCTGGAATATGGTCAGGGATACAGGGGAAATTAAAGGAAGGGGATCATGAATAATAATTAGTAATAGAATTAATCATTATATAATAGTATTTGGCATTTACTGAGCTCTTATTATTATAGTGCCTTATACATATGAGTGTGAAGATTGTGCTAAGTGCTTTTCATAGACCATTAGAAGCCTCACAAATGTATGAGGTGGGCATTTTTGTTATTATCCTAATTTTAAACGTGAGAAAGCTGAAAATGATTTAACACTGAAGTAACTTGCCCAAGGTCATATGATCATACAGCTTGTGGGCTTCAGACTCAGGAATTTCTGACTCCAGAGCTACAGAATTTGTAACTATGGTATCATGATCCAACAATTATAATGATGATTATAATGAAAGGTTCACTAAAATCTGTTCTATGCACACCTAGATATGCCTATCACCAAAACTCATGCTTTGGCAATCTGTCACACCATTTTCTTCTCAGGATTTGACCCCCCTAAGGTTATAATAACAATTACCATAATGTGGACTTAGCTCCATTCTTAAGGGCATGAGAGGCTTCCTCTAGAATTCTGGAACTCTATTGGAATAGGGCATCTGCTTCATGACCCATATCAACTAATTAAGCTGATTATATAACTATGCAGCATCAACCTCCCTGGTAACATTTAATTTTCAGTCAAAATAAGTGTTGAACTTTTAAAAAGTTTAAACAAATTAAATCATTTTAAGGAGCTTATTTTATACTTTATTCTTTCATTTGCTAGTTTTGTAATTCTCTTGATGCCTTCTACGTAATTGCATTTTAAAAACAGAATTGGAACACGTTCCTCAGAGCTAGAAGTCTCCATGGAATTTTTTTTTTCTATGAAAAATTTGTGGGGAAATAAATGTGTATGTATGTGTGGTTTAGTTCAAGATGAGGTTTAGTTTAAGATGAGAAAGTTTCTCAGAACTAGGACTTATTATCAAAAGTTATAGCTCAAAGGGGCACAATAAGATATTGCCAATTAGAAAAAAAAGGAAACATTTTAATGTAAAGGCTGGTTTCACATATAGTCTTCTAATAAAAAGTGTTTATATTTAGTTACATCATTTTTACTGTACTTAGCTTTGAAAACTGTAAGTTGGACTCAACATAAAACAGTACACTAGAGAAGCATTTATAAATAACTTCATTTCACCAAGAGGTTGAGAAGAGTCAGCTGCCAATATAAAAACCCACAAACCACCAACTTTTCCAAACTTCAGTTCCACGATGTCTCAATATATTCAAAAGTTAAAAAAAAACAAAACAAAAAAACCCCATAACTACTGAACACTATAAGGCTGTGTGGTCAAGCAATTATGAAGCTTAAACTACTTACGTTTAATCTTTTCGATAAATTGCTCAGATTTTAAACCCAAAGTTTTATTGTTTTCCTTTTTAAAAATAAAGATGTCACTTGTGAAGGTTAAAGTCTAGTTCCCATGTTACTAAAGGAAAAGAAAGCTTATCCATAATCAAATTGGCAATTACTGGGTGGGGATTTACCATGGGGGGTGATGGATGTATACCTCTGAGGACAGGAATGGCCCAGGATACCACAGAAATGTCATTCCCAGTGATGAACACCATTAAAAAGGGCCAACCATACAGATCCCATGTGCCTCCAAGTTGCCAAGATAAAAATACAATTTTAAAAACTCTGTCTTGTAGCCAAATTACGTGGCACCAAGGTTTTCTTTGGAGAGTGTATCTCCACACCTCTACTATTATATGGGAACAGTAATTAGTGCTTAGAATTATGAGGTGGCGGTGGAAAATGGTTTTTTTTTTTTAGTTTTTTTTTTATTTATTTATTTGAGACAAGAGTCTTGCGCTATCGCCCAGACTGGAGTGCAATGGTGTGATCTTGGCTCACTGCAACCTCCACCTTCAGGGTTCAAGCAATTCTCCTGCCTCAGTGTCCTGAGTAGCTGGGATTACAGGCACATGCCACCATAGCTGGTTGATTTTTGTATTTTTAGTAGAGACGGGGTTTCACCATGTTGGCCAGGCTGGTCTAGAAATCCTGTCCCCTGGTGATCAACCCACTTTGACCTCCCAAAGTGCTGAGATTACAAGCATGAGCCACGGCACCTGGCCATGACTTTTTAAAATCTACATTTTATATTTGAGTATCATCTACTAGTTATTACAAAAAATCACTATGCGCTGTCAATCTGATGGCCTTTATAAGACTCTTTATATAGAAAAACGCTTTATCTAACCCATGACAGGCAAAATGCTAAAAACTACATGGAAAGTTAGCTGGTTTGGTGATAAATCTCTTCTCACGGGGCAAAGCCTCTACATTGAACATAGAAATATTATTGATGAAGCATTCAATGATAAAACTGATTTCAGATTAATAAGTGATCTCTACCAGCCATGTATTCTCTACCATTGGGGTGGTTATTAATTCTTTACACAAAACAAAATTGTGCTTACTAAACTGAATCCAATGTGGAGTATGGAGTAAGGGCTAAATCTAGTTAAAAATAAAACAAAGGGATATGTTTGCATTCTAAATAATTTTTCCACAGTCAGTATTTTATTTGGGCAACTTTCTTCTTAAAGCTTCTGAGTAATGAAAATGGCAAAAAAGAATTTGTGCACATCTGTTTATGTATTCAAAAAAAGAATATTCAAACTGGGCATTGGTCCATGGGAAAGCCTGCACAACATAATCCAGTCCACCAAACACACTCCTCATTTATTAATAAGAAAATTTCAGGTTAAATTCTTGCCAAGAGATGTTTTCTTTTCCAAAAATTATCTTTGGCCATATTTTATATTTGATTTACTCCCTTTGGTGCCTAAAAGAAATAAAAGGCCTACAGTCCAATACTAGTGGTTGGAATTTGAACTCTCGTAAAAGAAATATAAATCTATTCACTGAAATCATTTTTGAGAAACAATAAAATTTTACAAAATGTGCTTATTGTCTTTTATTTTTATTGTACTATAAAATTCATATGCATTTTGCTGTAAACCATCTTCAAAATATATTTTAAATAAGCATAATTCAATAAGTCCTTTATCTTTTTTCTGTTACCAATAATAGTAACTTGCATTTTAAGTATCAATTTTTATTTATCAAAGTATTTTAATATCACTTAATCTACCCACATGTGTTAGTTAGGGTTAATATTTACTTGTGGTATTATCATCCTGAATCGATTTTTCTTAAGCCTTAGGAATGTGCTAATTTGAAGGCTTATATACAGAAGTGCAACTTTGCAATGTGAGTTAAGTGATGTTTGTTCTTCATCTAAGATGTCACTAGGTGATAGCAGGCCAATGTATTATGGGGAATTATAAAGGAAGTAGATTCTTAGCTTATTTAAGTTTATTTATAGACAGTAAACATTAAAGCCTAATAAAACCATGAACAATATTTTTAAGTAAAGACCAGTTATAGCTAAACCTGAATGTACATATGTGTTAACAGATATGCTGAAGTCCTGGGATCGTGTAGGAATTACTTTGGAGAAGTCAGAGAAAAAAGGTTTCTGAATGACGAAAACAAATATGATTGGCAAATAGGAAAGAAGGGAGTACATTTTATTGATAAATGAAGTAATGGGTCAACTGATCTTCAACAACGGTGCCAAGAATAATAAATGGGGAAAGGATAGTCACTCAATAAATGCTATTGGGAAAACTGAATATTAACATGCAAATGAATAAAATTGGACCTTTATCTTGCATCATACGAAAAATCAACTCAAAATGGATTAAAGGCTTAAATGTAAAACATGAAGTGATAAAACTCTTAGAAGAAAGCATAGGGGAAAATCTTCTTAACATTGGCCTTGGCAATGATTTCTTGGATGTGATATTAAAAGCACAGGCAACAAAAACAAAAATAGACAAGCAGGATTCTATCAAACTGAACACCTTCTGTACAGCATAGAAAACAATCAACAGAATAAAAAGGCAACCTACGTAACAGGAGAAAATGCTTGCAAACCATTTATCTGATGAGGTGTTCATATCCAAAATATATAAGCAAATCCCATGACTCAAAAGCAAAAAAACAAAAAACAAAAAATAAAAAGTGAGCAAATGAGCAAAGGACTTGAAGAGACATTTCTTCAAAAAAAGACATACAAACGGCCATGAAGTATATGAAAAGGTATTCAACATTAATCATCAGGGAAATCCAAATCAAAACCACAATGAGATGTCACTTCACATCTGTTAGAATGACTATTATATTAAAAAATAGATAACAAGAATTGGCAAGGATGTGACAAAATTGTAACCCTGTTGGTGGAAATGTAAATTGGTGCAGCCACTATAAAGAACAGTGTAGAAGTTCCTCAAAAAAATAAAAAATGGAACTACCATGTGATACAGCAGTCTCACCTTCTGGGTATATAGCCAGAGGAACTGAAATCAGGATCTCAAAGAGATGTCACCACGTTCATGTTTATTGCAGCATTATTTACAATAGCCAAGACATGGAAGCAACCTAATATCCATAGATGGATGAATGGGTAAAGAAAATATGGTGTATACATACAATGGAATATTATCTAGTCTCTGAAAAAGAAGGAAATGCATTGCAAGAACATGGATAAACCTGGAGAACACTATGCTAAGTGAAATAAGACAGTCATAGAATGCGAATACTATGTGATCCCACTTTTATAAGGAATCTAAAATAGTCAAATGTGTAGAGGCAGAGAGTACAATGGTGGTTGCCAGGGGTTGGGGGAGGGGAAAACAGGAAGGTATTAGTCAAAGGGTACAACGTTTTAGTTATGCAATATGAATATGTCCTAGAGGTCTAGAGGCGCAGAATAGTGCCTGTAGTAAACAATACTGAACGGTATACTTAAAACTTTGCTAAGAGGATAGATATTATGTTAAATGTCCTTATCACAAAATAAAATACATGATAGAATATGTTAGTGTTTTCAAGAGAAAACATGTAGAAGACTATTCTTTTGGGATGGAGAACAAAATAATATGTAGAAAATATAAAATCCATTGAAATGGGAGAAGCAATTGGCAGACAATCTCCATTGACCTGAATTTAATGACAAGTAAGGAAACTGGCGTTTCCACACGCTTCCATAAATGGAAGTGGTATTCTTACCTGAGCTCTAATTTTATGAAGCCTACAATTTATTACAATGTTTGCAACCTAGAATACCCATGCCATGCATATGGGTACTTTCGGATTTTATTTTAATGTTCATAAAGCAAGAATTATTACAAAATAAAACCTTAAATATATTGAAATGGACAATACACAAAAACCCACACCAACTAGAATCAGTAATTATATGTTGGGCATAAGACCCTGTGAAGGTGTCACTAGGTGGTAAAATACATAACACAAAACATAGAACTTTTTATTAGCAGTAGCAGTAGTAGTAGTTGCAGCAGCAAAAACAGTCATTTAAATATCTTTCTATATGGTTGTTTTCAGCTTAAAAGTTAAATCAACCTAGCAGGCAACTGTGCCCGTCTAGAAAACTTAGCACTTATATTAAGTTAAATAAGCTATACAGGAGAAAAGTGTGAATAAATGAATATTGTTCTCAGAAAAGCAGGGGAATGAAAAAGAGTGACCTGAATGGAGGGAATAATTCCCCCAAATCAGTAGCTTTACTCAAATACTCTGCATTAAAAATTGTTTCCTCATTAGCCTGAAAAAATACATGAATTACAACGCCACACATTGTTATTCCCACTCAAGTGGCAGTTATGAGAGTATTAATTTGTGCACATTCCTAAGTGTGGTTTAGGTATTAGATAGTTATTAAAGATATTCACAAATATATCAAGTCTCTCTCTTCCTAGGCACATGGTAAAATAGCATTTCCCTACCTGCTCAAACTCAGCACAGCCACAGGATTCTATTTGGCTGTTAAAAATGAGCAGCCATGACTTGCGACGTTTCTGGGCAGAGGCAGTTAATTGCCGGTGTGGGACGCGGGAGCTCTTCCTTTCCCGGCCCTGTCAGTCATGGCAGCATGCATCTACACAGAGCCTCTGTCAGCTTGGTTCATGAGCAACGCTCCAGCAAACCCACAATGGGCAGGTGAGGAAGAAATAAATCTTTACTCAGTTCTAGGCCACTGAGAATTTAGGACTGTCTGTTACCACACCCAAGCTTAGTGTTATTGACTGACATGCGGTGCATGGTAACAGCATTACAGACTTGTTTAAAAAAAAAAAAAAAGTCACTATACTCCCTCCTCTTAGTTTGGACTTATTTTCTCAGTTCAGTCATTCCCTGGAAGGTGTACACATACTACTAAAGTAAATTAACCATCACTGTTGGCCACTTGTCCAGTGGAAATTATTACTCTCTTTTGGAAAGTAGTGATTTGCAAGCGTTGACTTATGTCTAATTGAATACTAATGCTTTTAGTCTCTTGAACCAAAGACTAGTAGTTCCCAGCTAATGTAAGGAAAGCAACTTTTCCCACAGAAAGATCCACATGAAGCTTAATACCATTTGGGAAGTGGGTGTAGTTGCACCATTGATTTGAAGCTCAAATCATATAAACGAAGATTTTTTGCAGACTCTTGAGACACTGATAAAGAATTAATCAGAGAAACTAGCCCACAACATGGAAAACAGTGCTAGTGGGATTTGGGTTACTTTATTATTGTTATACTCTTTGTAGAATAGATACAAATTTAAATGGAAGAGTAATTGAACAATGGTGTTAAAATACTATACAAGCACAAGGAAGAAAGGGAGGGAGGGAGAAAGGGGGAGAGAGGAAGGAGGAAAGAGAGGGGAAGTAAAAGAAAGAGGGAGCAAGAAAGGGAAAAAGAAAATAGAGAGACAGACAGAAAGACAGGAAGAAAGGAAAACAGGAAAGAACAAAGGAAGAAGGAAGACTTGTTAGTGTTCTAGTCCAAAAACATAGAAATAATGGGAAAGAATGAGGTTTTGAAGTGATATGCAAGAATCGACAAAGAATAGCAGGGCTGCATGAACTCTGAAAGACAGCAGATGGCTCTATGTGCTATGAAAACTAAGTATTAATATCACAGGCCACTTCTGGCTATTTCAGGCTCTAGAGAACTCTCTTTCATCCTTCCTTATGCCCTGTAGATCATGGTTCACAACCTAATATGACTACAGGAACCGCAGAGATATTATCAATCAATAAAGCAGGCCAAGCATGTTATTTTATACTTTCCTTGTATAGTAAATGCCTAAGAATATTCCTCACTTTTATAAAAAAAAATATACTCTTGACCTTCTTGGTATATCTTGTTTTTTTCATTTTTGATAGAAAATATTGTTTCTGCTGTAACAAATATGGCAAGCACAATGCTGAATGCCAACTGAAACTTGGCCCCAGGGATGATAGGGAGTGGTGGGGATTGCCTGAAGATGACTGTCATGGAGGACTGAAGTCTTGTGATGCAACATCTCCTCTTTTTTTTTTTTTTGGAAATAATAACAGATATGGTTTTGTGTTAAGTCTGTCACCTTTAAATTACTACTCAATTTTTTTCAAAATGTCAAAAACATACACAATAAATCTGTAAGCTCAATTTATCTCATGGATCAACATTTCATCTCTCCTATCCTTCTTTCTGGAAAACTGACCTAGGCTACCCATCTACTCAACAAGTCCAATCCATCAACATGGATTTCACATGATATGACAGGCAACAAGCTACGTGTTTTGCAAAATGTATCTCATTTGTTCCTCACAAAAACCTCATAAGTACATTCAAGGAAACTGGGGCTTACAGAATGTAAGTAACTTGCTTTAAGGTCAAAGTAAGTGGTAGAATTGGGATTCAATCCCTGGTGGAATCTAGCTCTTTAACCATCATGCTCCATTGTGTTTTGCACATGGCTTAAGTGCCTAGCCCAGACTACAGACCTTGAGGCTCTCACCTTTGGATAGTACCAGCTAAAAGACCAATAAGTGACCACAAAGAAGGAAACACTCTACAATGCACGTGAGAAAAACGTGTATTTCCCTTTCACTGTTTTCTTTACTTAAATATTGTGGCCTAGTTTTACAGAAAGAATATTACGTTGTTATTCCATTTTATCAAAAATGTCAGAAAAAGAACATGGATATTTCCGGTTGCGTTCTGAGAACCCGACTCATTCCATGAGCATCTGCTCCATCCAAGCAGCCTGACATTTTCAATGAAAGCATATTCCAAGCGTGCTCCAAGATGAGAACTGCCAACTAGAGGCATGAATCACCCGACAGTATTAAGAGTACTTAATATTCTCCAAATCTTCTTAGCATTCTGCAAAGACTCCGTCATGCCTAATAGCAGTTTGTGCTATCTGCCTGAGTTGACACATGTATTCCACCCATGGGTTTTGACTGACCAAAATCCCAGAGGTTAAATACGGAAAACTTTTTCATTTCCGCTGGTCTGACAGTCCCTCGATGTGTAGTGAACCTTGCAGAAGCCTCTGTTTAAGACCTGTCGTCTCTCTGCAAAAGCGACAGCTCAAGCCTGTGCAAACCGGAGACGTAATGCCAAAGGAAAAATCGTTGTTTTCTTTCCCAGGAAAGATTCATCTCAAATCTCTGGCAATAACCTGATTTTCATATTGATACTAACCTAGGCTTTCTTCAGAGTCAAATGAAGATTTATGTTTCATAACACTTATCAAGAAAATGCCCTAACAGTATGCCAGCACTGCCTTCTCTTCTAGATTCCACCCAGAATGTATCTCCTCTACCAAGAGAAGTACCACAGGAGGACTGGGATCTCAGGCTCAAAGCCTCCATCATCAAGTTCCACATACAGAGGTCTCTCAAAGCAAGTCAGTCAAATATCTGGAATGTACTTACTTGGTTGGTTAAAATTACTAAACCCATTGATGGAGAAGACGAACCAGCATAATCAAGGTTAATTCAACCAAGGTTCCTATGTAAACAATTGTTACATACTGGAAGAAGTTTTCACATGCTCTTACTGTGCAAAAATGTTGGCTTCAGTGGTTACATTTCTAAGGCTGGGTGTAGACCCTGGCACTATCTACTAACTTTGAGGAAAGCTTAGTGTCTGTCTCTGAATTACATTGCTTAGTAAAAGAGTAGCTTTAGTGCTTATGTGGCCATATGGTGTTTTACAACATTTCAACATTAGAGATATTCATTCTAGCCTTAAATGTGAAGAAAAAGTAAACTATCAATTTTTTGATGATTTAAAATTATGTATTTAAGTTATAAATAAATTAGTCTATGAGGAAATTATTAAGTTATGTATGGTTAAGTGATTTAATGAAGATTTTGAATCCTTTCTGGCTATAATTATAAAGGCTAAAATAAGGTAGAAAATATTTTATGACATAACATTTAGTTTAAAAAAGATAAACATGAAGTTTTATGGTGATTACGAGCACAGTTGTGGAAATGTACATGTGCATATGGACAAGGACAGGAAAAAACTTGGATACTAAAAATAGTTCCTTTACAATGGTAAGATTTACAACTTTAAAATATTTTCAAGGTGGGCGGATCACCAGAGGTCAAGAGTTCGAGACCAGCCTGGCCAACTTGGTGAAATCTCATCTCTAGTAAAAATACAAAAAGAATTAGCTGGGTGTGGTGGCACATGCCTGTAGTCCCAGCTACTTGGGGAGGCTGAGGCAGGAGAATCGCTTGAAGCCAGGAAGTGGAGGTTGCAGTGAGCCAAGATTGCACCACTGCACTCCAGCCTGGGCGACAGAGGGAGACTCCATCTCAAAAAATAAATAAATAAATAAATAAATAAATAAATAAATAAATAAATATTTGTTTCTATGGTAGTTCTAAAACAGGCATTTTATTTGAAATGTATGTATATAATTAAAATAAAAGATTGCCTGATACAATTCAGTCTAATAGTGTTCAAATTCAGATTTCTAGCAGTTTCTAAATGTGACCTAGAAGGACTTTTTGATCGCTCCTGTTAATTTTACTATTTATTTCACCAAGCAATAAAAGCAAGTAAAAGTAAATGTATTAAAAGTGTTTTAAGAGACAATTTTCTTCCAAGAATAAAAATGTCTACTTTTTAAGACAACACACTTTCCTTGCCACACAAACAGCTACCAAATACATGCACTAAAATATCATAGCACAGCCTAATAAGTTCCTCAACTGTTCTTTGGAAGCAAGTAAGCTAAATCCATCCCCAGACATTTGGCTTCCAGGACTCCTTTTAAAAGAAAAAGGCGTCATGATAAAACACTCAAACTCAATCCAGTTTTCAAAGTTTTTCCTTGAAGTAAAACAATTTAGGATTTTATTAAGGGTTATCACTTTGGAGGAGAGTGGGATGATTAGAAATAATAGAAGAAGGGCTCCTATCACTCTCCCCACCTAGCCCAACACTTCCTAAGGTGCTATGACAGCTTGACATCCATCTGTGATGGACCCAAGGCGCCACAGCCTGCCTTGCCTCTCAAAGGAGGGGAGTCTATAAGCTATGTGGTGTGGAGAATAAAGCCCTCCTGCCCTCTACTCCCTCCTCCAATAAAAAAAAAATTTCCTCTACCTACTAAGCTCTGAATGATAAAGCTTAAGGTTATTTTTTTTGATGTAAGAATTTGCTGTAACTTTTTTAAAGGGATAGCCACCAAAAGAGAGGAGGAAGGTCTTCTAAGTGCATGAGTTGCTTCAGTGCCTGGTCTCACTTTCCCCCTTCCCTTCCTCCTCCTTTCATGTTTAATCAAAGGATTCATCACAATTCTGGCATCTCCCATATCCACAGGAATATCTTTACCAAAACTCTTCCGTGAAAGCAAGGTCTTCAGTCACCTCATCCCCATGGCCTTCACAAGACCCAGTTTAGGCTCATCTACCCACACAGAGTCTAGTGAGGGGAAGCACTGGGGCACATAATGAGGTCTGAAAGATCCAGAACTACGGAAAAAAAGATGAAAGATATAAGAGTGAGTGTGTTGATCTTCTCATTTGAGAAAATGGAAGTCATGGAGGATTAATGTCTGTCACCTGTACTACTTCAACTTTGTGACTTTGACCAAGTGATTTAATTTCTCCATATCTCAGTTTCATCATCTGTAAAATAGACAGTATTTTCTTCTTAGGGTTATCATGAGGATTCAATGAGTTAGTACCTGTGAAGCACTTGGATAAATGTTTGGTATAGAGAAAAGTTTAGCTAGTGTTCCTCAGTACTGCACATAACTGAGCAGTCCCATCACGGGACCTTTGAATACCAGAACTGTCAGCAATCTAGAACTCTAGATATGCTCTCCCCATCCAATGCCATTGTCTTTATTCTCCCTTCCCAGAGAAATTTCAACATTCACTCATTCATACACCAAAATATTTATCAGGCTCAGACTACATTCCATGTACTGTGCTATGGGATAAAACAGTGAGAAAAAAACAAACAAACAGATATTGACCTGTTCTTGTGGAGTTTGTGGTATAGGTGGTTAATCTTTATAATCACAATATAATGGAGGAGATGCTTAGAGTAAGAAAAGTACTATGGCCTGTGGTTCCTGCCCCTTACAGTCTGATGAGGAGACAGACCATTGCTAGAAATTGTCATATTGTATAATAATTGCTACTACAGGATTAAATAAATAATGCTATAGAAGCCAAAAGGATGACTATAGCTTACTGTAGGTTGGAAGGTGTGTAGTCATGGAAATTTTCCAGAGGTGATAAGATGCAAGGTGAGACCTGAAGAATAAGCATATATGTGTATATGTGTGTGCTTTGGGGGGCACGGCACAGGAATAAATTTATCATAATTACCTTATGAAACAGGTATTCATTCTGCAGTGGTGAAACCTTCAGATTATCCACTTTAGAACACAAACACTTATTCCCCAGCTGCTGGGAGTATTGGTGGCTGATGGATCTCAGTGGAGTCCCTCTTCAGGACCTGCCCTCCCCGTAAGACAGTAGCCTCACTCAAGGTCACCCTGGCTTTCCAAGGTCAGCCTGCATCCCATGACTGCTCAGTAAGGAAGTATAAAGGCTCAATCCCCTTGTCCCTTGTCTTAGTCTATTGGGGATGCTATAACAAAATACCATAAAGGGAGTGGTTTATAAACAACAGACATTTATTTCTCACAGTTCTGGAGGCTCAGAAGTTCAAGATTAAGGCATAGGCAGGGTTTGATAACTGGTGAGGACCTACTTCCTGGTTCATAGATGGCCATCTTTTCATTGCACCTTCACGTGGCAGAAGGGACAAGGGAATTCTCTGGGATCTCTTTTATAAGGGTATTAACCCCATTCCTGAGGGCTCCTTCCTCATGATGCCACCTCCAAAGACCATCACATTGGGAGTTAGGATTTAACATATGAATTGTGGGGGACAAAAACATCCAGTCTAGAGGACCCTTATTCCAGCACTCTGCAGAGCCATCCCAAGTCCAGTGTCTCCTATAGGACTGGTGGCAAGGCAGGCTGGCATCTTGCTCTCTCAAAGCCTCCTTTCTTCTCTGTTCCGCGGGTGACAGATCTTAGTGGAAATTCTGACAGCACTCCCTAATAAAGTTCTTGCATGCAAATCTGTGGCAACATTCTCTGTTTATTAATTTAAAAACCAAACTTGGAAAGGTTAAGTAACTTGTTGAGGACACGACAGTATGGCTCATTCAGAGAAATGAAGTAGCTCAGTTTGGCCAAAGCCCAGAATTTGAAGGTATAAGAGTCCAAAGATTAACTATGCCTTAAAGTACATAATAGGTCATAATAAGAAATTAGGGCATTACCTTGAGGTAGTGGGAAATATCAGAAGTGTTGACTAGGACTGAGATGGTTAACTTGTCCTTTAACATGACAAGTCAGAACACTGTAAGCATATTTTTACTGCTTGAAAGCATTTTCTTATGAGAGAGAGGTTACCAGGGGTTTTTAATCTGACTAATGCTTTACTACTCACCATTATTTTAAGGGTCCAAGACCAGGAGGAGGTGTGAGAGTTGTAAGTAAAGAGGAAGAGAAGAACACCTCAGAGACTGAGAGGGTGGAGAGCTCCTGTCAAAATGAGCTGGGCTTACAGGTGTGTGCAGAAAGAAGAAAACCTCTGCCTCCTCCATTTTACTTTGCTGGCTCAGAGGACATGGTCTAAGCATGGAGACTCAGGTTCAGGCAGGGGGTGCTCCCTGTCCTCTTTTACTGTCCCACTCAATAACAAGTACCTTGACTGTAAGTGAGCTTAAGTGCTTGAAAACTCCCAGACTTGCAGACTTCAGTTACTGTCTTGCAATGATTGTATATACTGGAGGTATTCTGTATTAAAAACATTAACTTATTCAAAGCAAACTAAGATAGGTTACACCACTCCTCATAACCATGCTCTTTCTCAGTAACATTCTGGTTTCCTCCATAAAAAGGCAGAGTATATTTCTTTGATGTAAAGAGGACTTTGTCTTGCAACTTGGATACGAGCTGAGCCACAGTAGGACAGGACACCAGGTAGAGTCCTGGGGTCCCATTCCAGGCCCTAATTCCAGGGCAACATTTCTAGATACACCTGGGCCAGAAGGGAACCTACTGCCTTAAAGAGAAGGTCCTACTCCTGGCAGTATCCATCACCTGCTGGCAAAAGAGCCACTGGATCCTGAATAATCAGCAATGTTAGCCAGGCTGTACCCACCACGGGCCTTGGGTGAGACTCAGACCTATGCCAGCTTCAGGTGTGACCCAGCACATGCCGAACCATGGTGGCTATGGGGACAGACTCCAACTTGAGAAAAAAGAGAGATAAAAATACAGGGGAATTTGTCTTGCAGCTTGGGTACCAGCTCAGATACAATGGGGTAGAGCACCAAGCAGGCTCCTGGGGTCCCCGATTCCAGGCCTTGGCTTCTGAATGGCATTTCCAGACCTGCCCTGGATCAGAAGGGAGCCCACTACCTGGAAGGGATACCTAGAGCCTGGCATCATTCACCACAAGCTGATTGAAGATCCCTTGGGCCTTGAATGAACATCAGTGATAGCCAGGCAGTGCTCACTCCAGGCGTGGGGTGGTGGTGGCCACAGGGAGAGACTACTCTGCTTGAGGGAAGGGTAAGGGTGGGAAAGACTTTGTCTTGTTGCTTGGGTGCCAGCTCAGCCACAGTAGAAGTCCTAGCTAGAGCAACCAGACAAGAGAAAGAAACAAAAGGCATCAAATTGGAAAGGAAGAAGTCAAATTATCCTTGTTTACAGATGTTATAAACTTACATGTGAAAAAAACCTGAAGAATCCAAAAAGGTGGATTCTATACAAAAAAGAATCCACCAAAAAACTATTAGGACTGATAAATTCAGTAAAGACGCAGGATACAAAGCCAATATACAAAAATCAGTAGCATTTCTATATGCCAACAGCAAACAATCTGAAAAGAATACAAGAAAATAATCCCATTTACAATAGCTACAAATAAAATTAAACACCTACGAATTACCTTAACCAAACAAGTGAAAGACCTCTACAATTAAAATTATAAAACACTGATGAAAGAAATTAAAGAGGCCAGGTGTGGTGGCTCACAACTGTAGTCCTAGCACTTTGGGAGACCTAGGTGGGTGTATCACGAGGTCAGGAGTTCAAGACCAGCCTGGCCAACACAGTGAAACCCCATCTCTACTAGAAATACAAAAAAATAGCCAGGTGTATTGGAGGGCACCTGTAATCCCAGCTGCTCGGGAGGCTGAGGCAGAATAATTGCTTGAGCCCGGAAGGCGGAGATTGTAGTGAGCCGAGATTGCACCATTGCACTCCAGCCTGGGTGACAGAGCAAGACGCCATCTCAAAAAAAAAAAAAAAAAAAAAAAAAAAAAAAAAAAAGAGAGAAAAAGAAATAAAAGCAAGAAAGAAATTAAAGAGGCCACACACACACACACACAAATGGAATGGAAAGATATTCTGTGTTCACGGACTGAAAGAATCAACATTGTTAAAATGTCCATACTACTCAAAGCAATCTATGGATTCAATGCAATCCCTATCAAAATACCAATGACATTCTTCACTGAAATAGAAAAAACAATCCTAAACTTTATATGGAACCATAAAAGATCCAGAATAGCCAAAGTTATCTTAAGCAAGAAGAACAAAATTGGAGGCATAACATTACCAGACTTCAAATTATATTACAGAGCTATAGTAACCAAAATAGCATGATAACTGGCCTGAAAACAGACACATAGACCAATAGAACAGAATAAACAATCAAGAAACAAATCCATACATCTACAGTGAATTCGCTTCCGACACATGCATCATGGAAGAACAATCTCTTTAATAAATGGTGCTGAGGAAACTGGATATCCATATGCAGAAAAACAAAACTAGACCCCTGTCTCTTACCATATAGAAAAATCACATCAAAATGAATTAAGGACTTAAATGTAAAACCTCAAACTACGTGACTACTAAAGAAACATTGGGAAAACTCTCCAGGACACTGGTCTGAGCAAAGATTTCTTGAGTAGTACCCCCAAAGCACAAGCAGCCAAAGCAAAAATGGACACGTTAAAAGACAAAACAAACACACACACACACAAAAACTTCTCCACAGCAAAGGAAACAATCAAGAAAGTAAAGACACAACCCAAGGAATGGGAGAAAATATTTTTAAACTATCCATCTGACAAGGAATTAATAACCAGAATATATAAGGAGCTCAAACAACTGTGTAGGAAAAAAATCTAATTATCTGATTAAAAACTGAGCAAAAGATCTGAAGAGACATTTCCCAAAAGAAGACATACAAATGGCAAACAGGTATATGAAAAGGTGCTCAACATCCCTGATCATCAGAGAAATGCAAATCAAAGCTACAATGAGATATCCTCTCATCCCAGTTAAAATGGCTTTTTTCCAAAAACAGGCAATAACAAATGCTGGCAAGAATGTGGAGAAAAGCGAACCATCATACACTGTTGGTGGGAATGTAAATTAGTACAACCACTATGGAGAACAATTTGGAGGTTCCTCAAAAAACTAAAAATAGAGATACTATACAATCCAGCAATTCCACTGCTAGGTATATGCCCAAAAGAAAGGAAATCAGTATACTGAAGAGATATCTGCACTCTCTTGTTTTACTTCATTAGTAAATTGCCAGCTGACATCAGGGAAATGTTCAAGCCTGTTTTTGCATATAGGCCTTAACTAAAATGTGTTTATCTTCTTGGGATTCTTACTCTACATATTGTGCACTTTAAAAAAATTGTGGGTACACAGTAGGTGTATAAATTTATGAGTTGGATGAGATATGTTGATACAAGCATGTAATGTGTAATAATCACATCTGGGTAAATAGGGTATCCATTACCTCAAACATTTACTTGCTGTTTATTGCTGCACTATTCAGCCGAAATTTGGAAGCAACCTAAGTGCCCATCAAATGATAAATGAATAAAGAAGAGGTGGTATATACAAACAGTGAAGTAGTATTCAGCCATAAAAAAGAGCAAGATCCAGTCATTTGCAAGAACATGGGTAGAACTGGAGGACATTATGTCAAGTGAAATATACCAGGCACAAAAAGATAAACCTCACATGCTCTCACTTGTTTGTGGGAGATAAAATTCAAAAGAATTGAATTCATGGAGATAGAGAGGAGAAGGATGGTTACCAGAGGCTGAGGAGGGGCTTGGGAGATGGGTAAGAAATGGGGATGGTTAATGGGTACAAAAATATAGTTAGATACAATGAGTAAGATTTAGTATTTGACAGCACAACAAAATGACTACAGTCAACAATCATTTATTGTACATTTTGAAATAACTAAAAGAGAATAATTGGATTGTTTGTAACACAAATAAAGGATAAATGCTTGAGGTAATAGAGACCCCATTTACCCTGATGTGATTATTACGCATTGCATGCTTGTATCAACGTATCTCATCCAACTCATAAATTTATACACCAACTATGTGTCCACAACTTTTCTTAAAGTTTGCGCAATGTGTAGAGTAAGAATACTAACAAAAAGAAAAACACATTTTTGTTAAGGCCTGTATGCAGAAACAGGCCTGAACATTTCTCTGATGTCAGCTGGCAATTTCCTAATGAAGGAAAACAAACACACAAACACATAATTGGTTCTGGCCTGACATTTAGTAATTAATAAATAAAAGCACTTACTAAGTTAAAAACAATAAAGTCAAAAGTTTATAACTCCTGTTAGTTTCACACATTTCTAATTAAAATAAAGTTAATATGAGAAGGACACTCCTACTAAATTTAAAAAGTGTGAGGCCATGTAATTAATTGCCTTTGAATGTACACTTTGTAAATGCAAAATTATAAAATACTTTTGGCCTGAAATATTTTTTAATTTTTTTTTTTTTTTTTGAGATCGAGTCTTGCTATGTCACCCAGGCTGGAATGCAGTGGTGTGATCTTGGCTCACTGCAACCTCTGCCTCCCCAAGTCAAGCTATTCGCCTGCCTCAACCTCCCAAGTGCTGGAATTACAGGTACATGCCACCATGCCTGGCTAATTTTTGTATTTTTAGTAGAAACGGGGTTTCACCATGTTGGCCAGGCTGGTCTCAAACTCCTGACCTCAAGTGATCTACCTGCCTCAGCCTCCCAAAGTGCTGGGATTACAGGCATGAGCCACTGCACCTGGCCAGTTTTTTGTTTGTTTTGTTTGTTTGTTTTTTGTTTTTTTAGAAAGGATTTCACTCTGTCATCCAGACTGAGTGCAGTGGCACGATCACAGCTCACGGCAGCCTCGACCTTCCAGGCTCAAAGGATCGTCCCACCTCAGCTGAGTAGCTGGGACTGCAATATGCCCAAGGATGCCATACTAATTTTTTATTTTTTTATTTTTTGCATAGATTGGGGGTTGGCGGGGAGGTCTCGCTATGTTGCCCAGGCTGGTCTCAAACTCCTGGACTCAAACAATCCTCCTGCCTCGGCCTCCCAAAATGCTGGGATTTTGGGATACAGGTGCAAGCAACCACACCTGGCCTTTTAACTTTTTATATATCTCCTTCAGGTGTTGGTAAAATATCTTGTCTTCTTAAGGCTAAGTTTTTAAATGGTTTTATTTCTAGGGATGAGTGTTTTTATTTTCCGCTTTCTAAATTAATCATCCAAAACATACCTAAACATAGAAAAGCCTCACTGTTCCAGAAAATTTAGAATTTGTTAACATTACCTGTATGTCATTTCCTCATTTAACCAGAGAATTCATCCTCTCTGATATTCAGACCTGAGGAAGTGGATGCAGCAATCACACGGTCCATAGTGGAATGGTCTCTCCCTGTTAGTTTTCACTCCTCAAGTTTGCTGAGCAGACTGAATGCAATAATGTAGAAACATCCCTGGCATATAGAAGGCACTCCCTAAACATTGGTTCCTTCCCTTCCCCATTAATATGTGCTAGATACACAGCTGGAATTTTTTTAAACATGTCAAAGCTTGGAATTGGATTCTTTGAATATAATTCAGACAGTCCCAAATAGGAGCAAACACGCCCCCATTTACTTAATCCCCTAAGAGGTAAATGAAGATTGTTTTCCTTCCCTTTCCTTCCAATAATTTTGTTTTAAAGGTCAGTGAGAAGAAATGAAGCTATTGATGAAAAGCATGAAAAGAAAAGATGAGTCATTTGAAAAATTTTCACTCCCCTTCCCAGATTCTTCTCCCCTGCCCCTCAGCTCCCAGTCTCAGATCACTCCTCGATTCCCTCACTTTACTCTGCACCCCCCCAGCCACCCCAAGCTTCATATCCCTTCTCCATGCTCAAATCCCAGGCACACCTACCTCCAAAGAATAAACCTTTATATGAAATTTCAGAATGGGTTTTTTAGCATTATCCTATGAAAGTAATACCTTTCATTCATCTGTTCAACAAATATACATTGAATACCCTTTACCAGCCAAGCAGTATACTTCAAACTAAGATTGAAATGGTAAAAATACATAGGGTCTCTTTTTTCATGGAGGATGTTGACTGATGAGGAGAAAAAGAGGAAAAAACAGAAAAACCTAATGACATAGGTAGGCTCTGTAGTAAGTTAAGCACACAATAGTATGGAAGCACATTGGCAGAGGCAAGGGGACAGCAAGGAGCATGTCAGTACTTAACTACAGTGATTTCAATACAAAGGCATAAAATGGAATACGATTGAAATGTTCAAGAATAAACATGGGATAACTTGCATCACATGTTTCAGAAGACTATGTAATTACCTGGACAAATATGAATTAAATATTATTGAATTAAAAGTAGGCTACCAAAAGTAGTGTTTATGATTGTCTTTCTGAAAATAAATAAATAAATAAAGGTATGTACTCATGGATAAACAGTAGAAAGATATATAAGAGAATGTTAATGGTTATTGCTACATAACAGGGTTATAGGTGATTTCAATTTTTTAAGCTTGTAGTTTTTTTAAGCTCCGTTGTTTCCAAATGATCCACAAAGTGCATGTAATAAGTTTATAATTTAGTAAAGGTATATTTTTAATTAAAAGTATTTTTAAAACAGAATGTATCTGAGCAATTCACATATATCAGATGCCTACTGTGTATAAAGGATTGCGCTAGGTGCTGAGGCTACAGAGCTAAGTAAGGAGCGCTCTGTGTCCTTGAGCAGGTTATAGCACTGGGATGCAGGCATGCAGGAAATACCTGCCAGTCAGGTATCACCCAGGTGTTATATTAATAAAGCCAGGTTATTGACCTATAACTGATTTTACCCTGACACTACAACCGAGACCACAAGACAATTTAATGCTGCCTTCGTTTCTTATGACCAACAAATTATGAAATGACAGAATGTTGAGAAAAATATGCTGCTGTCTCCTGCTCTAAGATCTATAGTTGTTGGGGGAGGAACCTTAATTTTGTTAGTTACAACGTGGATAATGAAAATTTATTCAGCATATATTTCACATAATCATCAAATAACCCTATGAATTAAACAGCATTATTATTCCTGTTTGCAGATGTGGAACTGAGGCACAGAGCAGTCAAGGTTAAGATTGCATTGCTCATCCATAAGGGAGCCAAGATTTAAATGCAGGCATCTGAACCCAGAGCCCAAACCCCATGACCGTGTATACTTTGCTGTCTCCCTTTTATGACCGTTACCATCATCTCTGATCTTTTCCCAGAATATACGTATTTTGAGAATTCCAAATAAGAACAAACCATCACATAGAGCTCAAGTTACAGAAGATTGAGGGCAATAGCCTGAGGGCAAGGTTAATGTTCTCAGCACCTTAGCACAGGCCTGAGACATGTGAAGCCTCAATAAGTAATTTGCTAAATGAATGATCCAGAAAGCAGGTTCATTTTTGAAGCTTCCCACTCCCAATATCAGTCTTTTGTCCTACTGTTTTCTAACTTTTTCTAAAAATTAGGTACAGAATGGGGAAAGATCTATTTAACTAATAGTTTCAATATATTTTTTTCTGAATTTTCTACAGCAATTTTACCGTAATTTTTAAGGCATATATATATATATATATATATAAAATAACATATTATATATAATTTTGCTTATTTGATTGTTTAGGGCAAAAAAGTTGTGAATTCTAAGTATAAATTCCTCTAGTGTATACAGCAATTAGAATATTTTTTGAGTTGGGATAAATTTAATTGGAGAATTATGACAAGTCAATTTTATGAATTTTGGACAAAACTAAATTGCCATTGAATGACTGTAAAAATTAAGGTTTTTATGAAAAATAGACATGGATAATTTTATGTTTCTAGAAATGGCAGAATTGCTGACACACACTGTGAAGTGCATGATAATATTCTGTCTGTCTCACAGATTAATGGAAATTACCGACAAACTACTTATTATTCATTGCCTGAGAAATAAAGATATCAACTCACTTCCATTAGTTCCTGTCCTGATGCACTCTTCAACTACAGCTCAAAAACTGAGCAAGGATCACATTTTTAAACTCAGATGAAAAAGCAATTAAAGTATAGAGAAATACATTGTGAGTCTTAATCTCTAAGTTCATGAAGAGTGCTTGCCACCTAATAAAAATATTTAAAGCAAATTAATAATTGTAATGTCCAAATGTGACTTCTTACACGTTTCACTGATTAATAATTGTATCTCTTTTCTTCTATCTGAATTCTAATCATTTGAATTCTAATCATCTAGAAGCATCTGATTGTCTCTGGTGTGAGGCATGCTGTGGCCTACATAATATTCAAAGTGACTTAAAGAGAAAAGGAACCCTCAAAAGATTTAAATCTTAAAGGGACAACAGAGATAGTAAGAGGCATAAAAACAAATGAACAAACTTGAAATAAGAGCAAACACTGCAGGATATAATGCAATGGAATGCTGAAATACCATGAGTTGAGGGTATTTACTTTCTTTTTTCCTCCGTGTCCTCAATTAGCTTAGATTAAAAATGGCCTTTCTTCTGCAAACATAGCTCTCTGGATGACAGGTATTTTCCACAGTAATTTTCATCACTAATGCTTGGGAATCATACAGTTTAAGACATGTGATTTAAACATAACTCTTCACTCCGAAATGTGTCTAGAGGGCTGTGTGGTAGATACAACACATATTTATTGGATACATCCCATGTGTATAGCAGTGCCTAAATTGGCCAACCTAAATGCCATTATCCTGACATTAAGGGATGAAACTGATTCCTGTTATTCAGAGATAAGTATAAAACAAAGCAGTGTGGGAAAGGGTACATGTCCTATAGTGAGACTGACTTCAAATTGTGGCTCCATCACTTATGACTTACTAGCTGTGAGACGCAGCACTTATCTTTCCTCTCCAACCTCAGTTTCTTTAGAAAGATAGATTAGGGTAATGGCTTGCCCAGTAAGCTTTCAATAAATGTCTTCTATTATTATTATTTTGAAGGGTGCCTATATCAGGAATGGAAATAAGGTGCCCTGTTGTGAGGACATGATGGGGTGGGCATTTCATACTTGAAGGAGGGAAGCACGTCCAAATGAAGATGTCTTATGAGTAACTGGACATAGGAGACTGAGGCTTAATAATCAGAACTGTAGTTATGTCTGGAGATAAGGGAATATAAGCTTTGAGAAGGATGAGCATTCTAAGACAGGGAATATAGAAAGTCATGGAAGTTAGGGGACAAGAAAAGAAGAAAAAAAGCAGAGTAGTTAGGGAAGTAATTAGAAACTGTAGTAGAAATAAGATACGTCGGCATAGAGAATGGATATCCCATTCTTCATGACACGATTATTTCACATTGCATACCTGTATCAAAACATCTCATGTACCCCCAAAATATATACATCTACTATATACCCACAATTATTTTTAAAAATAAGAAATTAAAAAAAAAATTCAATAAGAAAGCTTAGAATAAACACACACATGCACACATACACATACCCCAAAATAATATTTGTTTGTTTGTTTGAGACGGAGTCACCCACCCACTGCATGGAGTGCAGTGTCGCAGTCTCGGCTCACTGCAACCTCTGCCTCCTGGGTTCAAGTGATTCTCCTGCCTCACCCTCCTGAGTAGTTGGGATTACAAGCATGAGCCATCATTCCCAGCTAATTTTTGTATTTTTAGTAGAGACGGGGTTTTGCCATGTTGGCCAGGATGGTCTCGAACTCCTGACTTTAAGTGATCCACCTCCCTCAGCTTCCTGAAGTGCTGGGATTACAGGTGTGAGCCACCATGGCTGGCACCAAAATAATATTTGTATATTACATTGAACACATGATTATCTTCATTGTCTGTGGAAATAAAATCTATTAAATTCAAAGTTCAGAAGTTTAAAAAATCGACAAGGGCAAAAAAAAAAAGATGAAAGAGGAAATAATAATAGCAGATGAGAGTTGCCAAGAGACCTTTGGGGGTTAAAATTGGAGAAGTAGAGCTGAGACTGTCAATACTAAATACCAGCAGAGGGGTAGTGCCAATGAGCTGCAAGTCACAGATCCTCAGAGAGGCAGGAATTGGAGACAACAGGTACACATGATCCTGGCAGCCTGTTGTCTCTCTGCTGAGTTCCAAGGACACTGGCAGCTGCTTCAGGAGCCTGGAATATTCTTCTCAGCACACACTGAACAGCTGGAAGATTTCCCAGGAAAACCTGCAGTTCCCCCCACTCAACTTTAGTGAAGCAGAACAATTTTAATGTTTTTCCTATACAGAGCATCCAACCAGCTTTGAGATAAATATGCTTCATATAAATGATATTCTATATTGCTCAATAGGCTTAACATTTCTTTAGGCTTTCTTGTTTAATTGACAAAACACCTAAAATCACAGGTTCATTTCTTAGTTCAAGGTTTCACAGTGCATAATTTCTGCTTAACATAACTGGCATATTTTTATTCATATGATGAGATATATAATAAACTGTGATATGTTATAATCCTGCATGAACAAGAAAAGAGCATGGGAAGGCATCAGGTGGACTTGCATTTTGACCACATACTGGTCTTGCGATCTTGGATAACTCAAGTAACTTCTCTGAGCCTTAATTCTATCCATAAAATTGTGTCACAGTATTTACTTCATAGGGCTGATATGATAAAAACAAGATACTGCATGTATACAGTAAAGAGCAATATGCTTGATGCACACTGGCCACTCAATAAATATGTTTCCTTCTTCCTCATTCTTTCCCATTCACCTCCTGCCCTCTGCTCCAATCCTTGGGTCTAGAAAATAAATAATATCTATTTAGAGACTCTTGGTTTAAGACCATTCTAAAGCATTTGTTGAGAAGCTGCCATCTCTTTATCTTTCTACTAGATTCTTTGGTCTATCACCAAGGTCTATGAAAAGTGGCTTGTCCTCCAGAAAATTTAAATTTAGTTGAGAAAACCAACATTGTCACAAATTTAAGAGTTACAGCTTGACCTATTTTGCAAACAGGGTAAATATGCCTCTATATATGAAGAGCCTAGGAGATTAATGTTAATAACCTTTTATTCACCCTCTGTGAATTCCAATCTACCACCTAGAAATTTGTTAGACACAGGACTGAATTCTAAAGGGAAAATTTAGAAGATTCATCAATGAATACTTTTGAAAATGCAAATAGAGTCAAGATTGATCTTTTCCAGACAATATAATCCACGAAGGTAGGAAAGCACTCAAGGAACTAGGTGACCTCTTGAGTCCTTTCTCCATAGGAATCTCTAACTAGTAAAAAAATTAAAATCAGTGAATCAAATGGGACCTTCTGAAACTGAGAGGTAGTTTTGTTAGTCCATTTTGTGTTGCCATAAAGGAATACCTGAGGCTGGGTAATTTATAAAGAAAAGAGGTTTAAATGGCTGATGGCTCTGCAGGCTGTACAAGAAGCATGGCACCAGCATCTGCTTCTGGTCAGGACTTCAGGAAGCTTTTAATCATGGTGGAAAGGCAAAGGGGAGCCGATGTATCACATGGTGAGAGAGGGGGGTTTTTCAGGCTCTTTAAACAACCCGCTCTGGCATGACCTAATAGAGCAAGAACTCATTACTGCAAGGATGGCACCAAGCCATTCATGAAGGATCCCCTCCCATGACCCAAACACCTCCCACTAAGCCCCACCTCCAAAATTGGGGATCACATTTCAACATGAGATTTGGAAGGGACAAATATCCAAACCATATCAGTAATCCATCTGAAAATTTTGCAAATATGTTTCTTTCTTTGGTTACAGAGAATGAGTTGCATCAGGAAGCACTCTATCAGAAAGAATTTAAGCAAATTCTAACAGACAAGTAGTCCTTTGGAAAAAAATCTGATTCTTTGATCAATTTCTTCTCTGATTTTATAATTCATTATAATTTATGTGATCCCTTAGTGTATCAGGCAAGTGAAAACATGTGACAATGATTCACATATTTAGATATTTATAATTCTTTTAAATAATATAGTGCTATTTTTTGAAAAAGAAGAACTTTGACAGTTATAAATTATAGATAATTTATCAAAAGGCTTATTATGAAAAAAACAGTAAATATAGTCATTGGTATTTATTTGACCCTAAAGATAAATACAGTGTTCAATTTACTATTATCCAACAGCCTTTTATTGAAAATCTACTGAAGGAAGCATCATAGAAGTATACTAAAATGCACGGAATGACTTGAATTTCTGTTTCTCTAACAGTAACAATTAATAGTTGTTTGCTATTTTCTCTATCAGAAGAATATTAATTACTTTACAACATTATCCTAATTAATCTCCAAAACAGTTCTAGGAGATAGATTTAATTATTATTATTATAGCAATCATAATCTTCCCCACATGAGAACATGTGAGAAGTTATCCTACTTGCCCCAGGTTACACAGCCAGCAAATAGGGGAGCCCTGGTTTGGACGCAGGTAGTCTAACTCCAGAGCACACACTCCTACATTCGTATAATGTTTTGCACTCATATCAAAGCCATGATTTCATTTGATCCTCACAAGAAATGGATGAAATGGAAAAGGAGCTAATTTGTTCTCAAATAAGCAAACCAAGAACAAATTTAAATGACTCATCCATGGATACAACTTGCTCATGTCAGAGTTGGGACTGGAACCTAATTTTTGAGGTCTACTGTTATTTTATTAGGGCTTGTTCCCCCAGAGCTGAATCAATCCAATGAGCACATTCCAACACATTTCCTAATGTGTCCTGCAAGATATCACAAGTTTTATGACTTCTGACATTCCGGCATGAGAAATATGGTAATAAAGGAAATGGATGAGGTGACTTTCTAAAAAAAATAGTTACAGGCTAATGACATGGACTGTTAAACTCTGGGTACTGAGACCTTTCTCAAATATAAACCATTAGGCAAAGATGAGGAGCTTCTTTCCAGAGCAGCAGATGCTGATCTGATGACACAGCCCTTGGTTATAATGACTTCATTTCTGTGATGCCAAATGAATAATACCTGTGTGATCACACTGAGTGATGAATGTTGGTGCAGTCGTGTGACCTGATCACCTCTCTGTTATTGAATTGTTGCCATAAAGGTTGAGTCTTCATTTTCCTAGCTATTATTTTGAAGCAAATTTGCCCAAAGTGAAATGGCAGCTTGTGCTTTTTGTAACCTTACACTGCAAATTTAATATCTGACACCAAGATAGAAATAACAAAATGGCTTTATTTGGTGCCTTTCCATTCACACAGAGCTGCCCATGGACAAAAGGAGTGGAAGAAAGGAAGTTATCTTGTGTTCCTTGAGAGAACAGCTGTTAACTAAGCTATTGGTTATTTTTAAATAAAACTTTTATTAAAAATAAACGCAGATTAGGCTTTGGATCACAGAATTAAATTTAGTAAGGCAAGTTAGTTTAGGTAACATGTTAAATTATGAGTTTATATTCTCGAATGAACAAACATCTAATGATGATAGCTGCAAAAATAACAAAAGAAATCAGACATGTTTCTAAAGAAAAATTACCCTGCCTGGTTTTGCCACTCCTCTAGAGTAGGAACTTCTAATGAGCTTCTTACTTATTTGAGCCAACAAACTTAAATCCATCCTTGGCTTGAACTCCTGGTATTTTTCTCATTCTTCTTCCCTGACAATTTCTTTGTCTTTCCACTCTGCCTCTTCCTTTCTGTTATCTGAATTTTTTTTTTTCCTGGCTTCTCTTCCCTGTCTTCTCCCAGCAATAAAATTAGGCAGATTATTGTAATTTTGTTGTTGTTGTTTCCCCATCTGACTGCCAAGCTCATTCTTTTCTAGAGCACTAGGCTTTCATTGAGAATACAGCCAAATCCAATCAACAGATAGTTACTGGCCAACTTACATGAAGGCACAAGTGAAAACAGCGCCACTCAACTTCACTATGGCCCTGGATTGTGACCTGATAAATCACTGGATTAAAAAACAATTTAAAGTCATTTTATGCTTTCTGATATTTAATTGTTTAATTTCATTCCTGAAAGCCAGGAGGAAAATAACCTGGGGCTTCCTCAAAGATATTTTTCATTTGGAACTCCTGCATTTAAATAAATTAGCATATCTGATTTTTAAACCAGGACATTTATATATTTTTAGGAGTAATATGGGGCACCAGAGTTATTTGTCTTTCTCAAATATTCATCAGTTTCCTCTTAGTGGTTTTGAATAACAGAAATAAGGTCACTGGAATAAAACTGCCTCACAAGAAAAAAGATCTTTCACTTTGATTGTCTCAGCCCTGCCTCAGTGTGTTTATCTATGATAAATGCCTTGTCTTTGTCTAGCATTATCTACCAGAGAGAAATCAGCTGTATATAATTATTACAACCAGGAGATTGTTTCTTTTCAGTTTGATATTTTAAAAAATGAATGGTTGTCAAAATGAGCTGACAGGGAAGACAATTAAGGGTTCCTGGGTTGCATATAAGAAACTAAGAATCTTAAACAGCAAAACACGCTGGTAATAAATAATCACTTTCCACTTGGTGTAGCACCATTTTGATCTTGTTAACATAATGATCTCTGAAAGTTGCAGTACTATTTTCCCATCTGAGAGTAACCTTGAGAAGATTTAGTAAAAATTAAGATTTTCTTACATGTTTTTAAAGCTCTATTTGCCTTAATCTTTGGAAAACATTTTAAAATAGCAAGATTTAATGATAATGTTCTCAATGTGATCATTTTAAATTCCATTCAAAAATTTTTCTACACTTTAAGTTTTAGATACATCTAAACAAAACTTAAGTTAATGTTGATGAAATCATTGAAGTTCTGCAAAAGGGGCATAACAAAGAATAAGCACCAAAATTGATTATGCAACAACTTATTCCAAGAACTGCCCAATAGCCTTTAGGTGAGCTAGATAAATGGCCCATCCATTGAAAACCTATGGGATGCTAATCTTTCAAAGAGAACACTAGGTCAATATACCTTTGAGAAGTGTAGTGATACATATATCAATTTATTTTCTCCCTTGAAACACACAGGATCAATGAGATGCTAAAGCCAGCTAATAAGATTTGTGAAGCATTCAGATTCATCAACATTTCCCCAGCAGAGTGTTGTGGAAGAATCAAAGAAGGCTGGCTTCATAGGTTTGCAACCTGGGCAGCCACACCAGAGCAGTTGGTTTAATGCTCTGCAGTCACCACCTTGAAACTCTTCATGATCTTTTAACAAGGAGCCTCACATTTCATTTTGCACTGGGATCCAAAACTTATGTAGTAAATCCTGAGTAAGAGATTTGGATTTTTTGAGTAAGAGATTTGACAGATATAGATTTGATTATAGGTCCAGCCCTGCTTTAGTGAAATGCATACAATTTGGGTAATATATCTGAGCTCTCATTTCCTCTTTTCAAAAGCTAATCTTAATGCTTATTTTCAGAGGTGTAATAATTAAGGAAGATAATGCATATAAAATATGCAGCATGGACCCTAGCACACATAGGTGCTTAATAAATCTTAGTTCTCTGCCTTTTCCTCCACCCTATTTAATTCCCCACCATCACTGACAGCTATTACAAAGTTGTTACTGCTAGGATAAGATGTACCTTTAATTTAGTATCCTGAAGTTATCCACAACTAGCTGCTGTGACTCGAGAAGACAAAAAGGGAAAAGAGATAAAATTTAAGCCACATCTCAGCACAGAGCCTGGACCCAAGGCAGCATGAGTCAAGAGTGCTCACTTGGTGCACTTATTCCCAGGAATAAAGAAACTAGGATGGCACTAGGTTCCATGAACCCTTGCATTCTAAAGTGAGGTGCAAGATCATCCAGGCAGGACTTGTGAAGGGAGTGGTTTAAAATCTGTTTTGTGAGTATTAGCTGATTGTCCACCTCTAGCTAATGTAAGAGGTTGAATTTGGAGAGACTGAAAAAGAATTTATCTGGCAGTCTCTGTTCCATTTCTCCCCATGAGGGCATGAGAGAGGGGCACAGGATGTTTATTCCCCTCTGCATTAGCTTCCTAGGGCTGTTATAACAAAGTGCTACAGGGTGGGTGGCCTAAACAATAGAAATTTATTGTCTCTCAGTTCAGGAGGCTAGAAGTCCAAAATCAAGGTGTTGGCAGGGTTGGGTCCTTTTGAGAGCTGGGAGGAGGAGCCTGTTCCATGCATCTCTCCTAGCTTCTGGTGGTTTGCTGTCAATCTTTGGTGTTCTTTGGCTTGTAGACACATCACCCCAATCTCTGTTTTTATATTCACATGGCATATTTTCTGGGTGCAGTCTGTGTCCAAATTTCCCCCTTTTTATGAGGACATCAGTCATATTAGATTAGGGGCCCATCCTACTCCAGCATGACCTTGTCTTAACTGAACTAATTATAACTGCAATGACTATTTCCAAATAAGGTTTCAGTCTCAGGTACTGGGGGTTAGGACTGCAAATATGAATTTGAAGGGACACAATTCAACCCATAACCTTCCTTCAAGCCAAGTGATAAGATCTACTTTATGAGAATCAAATAATTTTGCCCATGTCTTCCATAGTTTAAAGAACTTGTGGTGCCTGAGGAGTCTAAAGCTATGCCTGGAACAGTTTCAGCCTGACGACAGAGTAGAGGTGGCTGCATTGAGATCTACTTGTTCTTCTACTGACAATAAGACAAAGGGGACCAAACTTGCAGCCAATCCAAGAAGACCACTTTGAGGGGAAAGGGACACCAGCATAGGGTCTGAGCATGACAGAGTTGGGCAGCCAATGGGAGGAGAAATGTGCCTGCATGAAGAGAGGTCCTTAAGGAGCTTCTCAGCCAGAGCCCCCAGGGGAATCTCAACAAGTGTCCAAAGCAGAAAGAGTCAGCTCTGGATGTCAGCTTCAATCAGAGGGTGTCAACATCCCATGACACCAGGACCAGCCAGTTAAATTCAGACCCTTTCCCCTGATCAGATAAAGCAGTGATTGAGTACAGGAAAAAATGACCAAGCAAAATAAAATGAGCCCACACATACTGCGCTTTCTCAATGCAACTGTCAAGCCTGATAGAGGATAAAGCTGGGGGAGGAGAAGTTTGGAATTTTGATATTTCACTATATAGGAAATTGTAATGGATTAAAATGAGGCTGTTATTGTGATTGATCAAGACTGGAAAGGTATACTATCTGCACAAGATTTCATCTAGGAAAGAGGAGGAACAAGTCTATGGAGCAAGTTTAGAAGGGAGTGGTTAATAACAAAAAGGGGTTTTTAGCCTGCACCCAGTCCAGCTGGTCCAATCAACTGGGTAGCTGGGCTTGAGAGTGCCCAAAGTGAGCCATGGTATGGCACACAGGAGCTCAGGATTTATGGTTACTGATATGGTTTGGGTCTGTGTCCCCTGCCCAAATCTCATGTCAAATGGTAACCTCCAATGTTGGAGGTGGGGCCTGGTGGGAGGTGCCTGGATCATGGGGATGGATATCCCCTTTGGTGCTGCTCTGGTGATAGTGAATGAGTTATCCCAAGATCTGGTTGCTTAAAAGTGTGTCGTACCTACCCGTTTCCCTCTCTTCCTCCTGCTCTGGCTATGTAAGAAGTGCCTGCTTCCCCTTCACCTTCTGCCATAACTGTAAGTTTCCTGAGGCCTCCACAGCCATGCTTCCTGTACAGCCTGAGATAATTAAATCTCTTTTCTTTATAAATTACCCAGTCTCAGGTATTTCTTTATAGCAATAGCAGTGTGAGAACAAACTAATACAGTTACGTAGATTTTTTTCTCAAATTATTCGATTAATCAATTTCTTCATCTAAAAAGTATCTATGCCATAGGTTATTATAAACATCAAATGAAATAATATCTAGGTCAAGTACGTAGAACTTAGTACAAGCTTAATGAACATGACTACTATCATTATGTTCATATGAGGAAGGTACAGATCCTCCCTGTGATACAGACCAGGGAGAAGAAAGAAAAATCTGTTCTGTCTACATTGTCCTTCAATATAATTAACCCTACATCATTGGCTATGATTTGGGCCTCAGTAAAAAAACCGTAGTGATTACTCATATAGTTAAGAACTCATGGAAAAAACAGAAATTATTGTAAGTACTCAATTCTGACCAATACTGAGGAAGATCCCAATTTAGATTTAGAAGCCTTCTTTTTATGTGTAAATGCAAATTAACACCAAGTCTTACCTGGCACAATCAGGCAGTGATGACTGCTTGAACATCTGGAGTTCTAATATGGAGGTTGTGTTGGAGCTACAGAGATGCTAAATTTTGAATGCAATCTATTATTCTGATATGTTGAAAATTACAGTGTCAATTAGAATGGCATAAATGTTTCACTATTCAAAATAGAATGCTTAAAGCTTGCAATATTTGCCTGGAAATCTTTGGAATATCAGAATCTCTGCCAGTTCTGAATGTTCTTGGCTAAATTTTAAAGTGAACATTGTTTTTGTGTTATGTGGCTTTCTTTTTGTTTATTTTCCTCAGAGCATAACCAGGGTTATCTAAATTCTAAAGATAGTTTGGTAAGACCTAGAGGAAAACTGGCTTAAATTCAAATGGAATTGAACTGTGAAAAGCAGTGAATTTTGAGAACCTAGAGAAAATGCCCAGGTTATGCATTACTTATTTTTACTTCTAATCTGCTTTTTGTGTGCTTTAAGTGATTAATTTAAACAATTCCTCATGATTTAATATACTAGACTCCATCTCTGTGAATCTACCTGGTAAAAAGAGAAAAATCAGTGCAGGATAATATAGGTGCACAGGTCACGATTTCTTCTAGTTTTCTGGGTTTCATCTCTGTTTCTATAAGCCTGTCATTTAACAGTTATTGTACCAAACTTCTCAATGCTTTATAGATAAATCTCACTGGACAGTTCACTGTGAAAAGGGCCATGACTTTCCCAATGCTCTTACATAAGGGTTGTGTAGCACATATAAAAGACAGTGTTCAGGCTGAATTTTTCACACAGCAAATTTGGACAAGTGCTCTTTATTTAGTAAACAATGTTTCATAGTGGCAGAAGGGCAGTTAAAATCATAAAGTGTTTGAACTATTAGGGCATTAGAGATTATATAATTTTGCCCCCTAGCTTGACAAGGTTGAAGCTAAGGACAAGATAATTTGTACTCTTCCTTGACTCTCAGGGTAACACATAGCTCCATGAGAGCACCCATATTAGAATCCAGATACTTTCTCTTCTGTCAAATGGCCTTTCTACTTAGTCAGGCTGCCTCACTAGCTATCTGATTGCATGCTGTGGATACAGATGTTTTCTGTTTTGTTTTATTTTGTTTTTGAGACGGAGCTTCGCTATTGTCGCCCAGGCTGGAGTGCAGTAGTGCGATCTTGGCTTACTACAACCTCCACCTCCAGGGTTCAAGCGATTCTCCTGCCTCAGCCTCCCAGGTAGCTGGGATTATAGGAACCCACCACCATGCCCAGC
Source organism: Pan paniscus (assembly GCF_029289425.2). Classification (NCBI taxonomy): domain Eukaryota; kingdom Metazoa; phylum Chordata; class Mammalia; order Primates; family Hominidae; genus Pan; species Pan paniscus. The sequence continues at coordinate 63,334,196 of NC_073257.2, read as the reverse complement.
TAATTTTTTGTACAGAGCTTTTAAGTCTTAATTTATCTGAATTTTAGCATATATGTTAAATCCTATGTTCTACTTTGAGTCAATTAATATACACTTCTATATTTGTTATTCAGAGTAAAAGTGGACAAGGATCTTTTTTTTCTAATTGATTTACTTTTGGGGAAAAATAATAATAATTCAAATATCAAGGTGTGTTTGTTCTTCCTATATTGTGTTCACTTCTTTCATCTCAAGCAGCTCACTTGGGCTAAGTTTACATTAAAGAGCTGAGAGTACAGGTTGTCTGCCAGGCACTCCCTTCCCATCTTTGGGAAAAGCCCACTGCTCTAGGTGTCCAAGAGGAAGTGGAGAGAGAGGGGAGGACTTGGAGAGGCAATAAAATAAAAGACACAGGCTTTCCAGACCTGGAAGGAAAGAGAAATCAGCATGCCACAAAGGTGAAATGGATCTGAACAAGGCTGAGCAACAGTGCCCTGAAGAGGAGATGTCAAGAAATGAAGTGTTCCGAACCCAGACACAGGGGGCTCCAGCCTCACCAAACACTCCTATGCTATAAGAGTGGCTTGGAAACAGCTGATCCAACAGACCTGAGGCCCCCATGCAAATGAGGCAATGGGTAGCTCAGTGATGATCAACACAGTCTGATTACTGACAACTGGAGGAACTGCTCCAATGTTCGGGTGATGGGTCATGATCCTAGGACTTCTGCACAACTTCAAGGAGGACAGAACTCCAGTAATGACTAGAATTGAATGCCCCAACAGGAGCTCAAGGTCAGATATTAATTGATTTTATAAAAATAAAGAGATGTGTTGCTTGCACATTTGAGTTTGTTGAATAAGATTCATACTCACTATAAGAACAAGGCTTGGTCAGGCGCAGTGGCTCACAACTGTAATCCCAGCACTTTGGGAGGCCAAGGCAGGTGGATTGCCTGAGGTCAGGAGTTCGAGACCAGCCTGGCCAACATGGTGAAACCCCATCTCTACTAAAAATACAAAAATTAGCCAGGTGTGGTGGCAGGCGCCTGTAATACCAGCTACTCAGGAGGCCGAGGCAGGAGAATCACTTGAATCTGGGAGGCAGAGGTTGCAGTGAACCAAGATTGCACCATTGCACTCCAGCCTGGGTGACAAGAGCAAGACTTCACCTCAAAAACAAAGCAAAACAAAAAAAAGAACCAGGCTTTTTATTTTTAGTTGATAGAAGATCTGTAGGCAATTAGATTAGGAGGAAAAAAATTCTACCTTTTATCTACTCCACACAGTCTGCCAAATCTGTTGAGGAAGAAAGATTTCCAACATGACTAGCTAGAAAGAATTTGTGCTGTCTTTTAGAAAAATGGGTCAGAATTATTAACTGATGATATAATTGTGATGGAGAGACACACTGAATAATCAAATAGGAAAGTTTCCTAGATTTGGTAGCAAGTTCTAGCAAAAGTTATATTTGCTGAGAAATGCTATGGGAAGCAAGAGGGTGGGCTATTCTTTGGTAAAATTGTTACGGACGTATGGTTTTTCATTAGGACCTTACTCCCTGGGATTCTTTGGCCGTATGAGATTCCTTTAGGAGCTCTGTCTAACCCTGCAGTGATGCTGTTCTCATGAAATTGCTTTGGGCTTGATTTTCTTCCTTCTATATCAGAATTAATCTACTTTTCCAGGAACCTGCAAACTAATCTGATTAAAGAGTGTACCATATTTGATAACTCTGGTCTCGATTCAACATATTAAACTCTCCACAATAAAATGCACATTTTAATGGGGATCTTCACTGTTTTAACTTACATAAACATACACACAGACATACACACAGACACACACACCTACATAGGTACGAATTTCAACAGGCACAGTTTTGAGACACAAATACTTTATTAAACTACAAGTATGGACTCCAAATTCCAAAGATGGTCTTACTAACATATCTCCTCTAGAATGCATCTTAATAACATTTAATATTGAAGAACGTTTGATCAGCTAAATTCAATGGATAAATCAATTTTGACTCATTTATGAAACTTTCCCTACTCCATTTCTTTTTTATCTCCAGAGCCCTGAAGTACAATCATGTGAGAAGACTGCTTTTATGGGGGAAGCTGGTGAAAATCCTGCTGACTAAAGTGGACTGAGATTGGGGTTAATTTCTGAGGCATAATTTTGGTGCCTTCTGATTTACAGAATCTATGAGAAAACTGTTCATATTGCCAAGAGACACCTTTGAGCTATTTTGAGAATACAATATGAGCTCTGAAGTGTTGAGGGCTATTAATAAAGTTTTAGTATATTTTCATATTTTTAAAGCATTATTTAAAATACAGACATTGTAACAGACACACCCCTCCAGAATGTAAGCTGCGAAGGCAGGGATTTTTGTCTGTTTTGTTCACTTGATGCAGCCTAAGCATCTGGAACAGTGCCTGGCAAATAGTATGATGCTAAAAAGTGTTGTTAAATGGAGACGTGCTGACATGTTTATAGTACATGTCTCTTAGAGACTCTGTTTTCAATTCTTTGGGGAATATATCCCAAAGAATAAAATTGACCAGGCTCAGTGGCTCATGCCTGTAATCTCAACATGCCTGTAATCTCAATCCACTGAGGCAAGTGGACTGCTTAAACTCAGGAGTTCAAGATTAGCCTTGGCAACATGGCAAAACCCTGTCTCCATCAAAAAATAAAAAATAAAAATAATTAGCCTAGCATGTAAAAGTAGAATAGTTAGCTCATATGGTAATTCTATTTTTAATTTTTTGAGAAACCATCATACTATTTTCCTTAGTGGCTATTCCATTTTACATTCCCAGCAACAACACACAAGACTTCCGATTTTTCCATATCCTTGCCAAAACTTGCTATTTTCTGGGTTTTTTTCTTTATAGTAGCCATTTTAATGGGTGTGAAGTAGCATCTCATAGTTTTGATTTGTATTTCCCTAATGATTAGTGATGTTTAGCATTTTTTATGTGCTTATTGGTCATTTATATATCTTCTTTAAAAAAATTTCTATTCATTTCCTTTGCCCATTTTTAAATTGAGTTTTGTTTTGTTTTGTTTTGTTGCTTAGTTTCAGGAGTTCTCTACATATTCTGGATATTAATTCCTTTTCATATATATGATTTGCAAATATTTTCTCCCATTCTGTGGGTTTTTTTACTTTGTTGATATTGTCTTTTGAGACACAATTTTTTTTAATTTTCATGAAGTCCAATTTGTCTATTTTTTTTCTTTTGTTGCCTATTTTGTGTCATCCTCAAGAAACCATTACCAAATCCAGTGTTTTGAAGCTTTCCCGATATGTTTTATTCTAAGAGCCTTATGGTTTTAGGCCTTACATTTAGGCCTTTGATCCATTTTGAGTTAATTTTTGTATATGGTGTTAGGTAAGGACCCAACTTCCTTGTTTGGCATGTGGATATCCAATTTTCCTACCACCATTTGTTTGAAAAGATTGTCCTTTCCCCATTGAATGGTCTTGGTAGCCTTGTCAAAAGTCATCTGATCATACATCTTATTTATTTCCGGCCTCCCTAATCTATTCTATCAGACTATATGTCTGTCTTTATGCCAGTACCACATTGTTTTGATTACTGTTAGTCCATCTTTATTATATAAAATCATGATTACAAGCTCATACTACAATATTATATTTTATCCTTTTCCAAATCTTCCATAGCATTGTGTTCTTCTTCCACTAAAAAGCAGACCGTTTAGAGGTATAATAGTAGCCGTAAGTGGGCAGTAATGAAACAAACTTGAGAATTACATAACCTTCCAGCTATAGAGTTCGTAATGACAGAAAGGGTAAGACTGCAGGTCGCTAATTCCCAGTCTTTTCACCAGCAAAGATCCCTTTTGTAACATTTACTTATAAATCCCATTATTTAAAAGTGTCTTGTCCTATAAAATGTATTTCCTAAGTAACAATTTTCTTGTTTCCCTATTTAAAAAATCAAATAAATGCATAATTACCAATCAGAGTTTCTGATGTGAAAGGGAAAGCTAGATGAGCAGCCTGAGTCAAATACTTCTGTAGCCCACTGTACTCGTATCGAGTCAATGTGTGATTTCTAATTTTTAAATATTGACACTTCTTTTTTGAGCCCTACTATCTAGAGATCAAAGGGATACTGGGTTGGAAGTAATTGCCCTGAACTTTTAAAAATCATATTCAGAAAAGTTTGTAGAAAAAGTTAGGTATGATTCTGTCCTGAGTGATTAATGGAAATAAGAATGCTGACCTTGAGAATCAGGAGACCTAAATTCACCTCTTTCTGCTTCAGCGTCCTTATCAAAAAAACTGATTTTATCTACCGTAAAAGAGGCAGCATGTTCAACTGGTTAAGAGCAGGGCCTCTAGAGAAATATTAGCTGAATTTTAATCCTGACTCCACTAAATTATTTAACCTCTCCAAGGCCACAGAAACCATTTTGACTAATCCATGACTACAGACAATCTTAAGAACAGACAAGGAAAAAGAAGACATATTGCATACAGAAGAACAAATATAAAATATAAAAATTACCTAGACATTGTGTCAAGAACCAATGCAAGCCAGAAGAAAATGACACTTTTAATGTGAAAGGAAAAAAGCCGACCTAGAATTCTACATCCAGCAAAATTATCCTTCAGCAATAAAGGGGAAATAAAGATAAGTTCTTCATTTGGAAAAGGTATCTCCTAGAATAGTTATGGAAGATTAAATTAATTAATATATGTAAAATTTTCCAAACACTGGCTCGGGGGCTCATGCCTGTAATCCCAACCCTATAGGAGGCCAAGATGGGTAGATTGCTTGAGCCCAGGAGTTCAAGACCAGCCTGGGCAACATGGTGAAACTGTCTCTACCTAAAAAAAAATAATAATAATAATTAGCTTAACGTGGTGGCATGCACCTGTGGTCCCACGCACCTGTGGTCCCACCTACTCAGAAGACTGAGGTGGGAAGATCACTTGAGCCCAGGGGTCAAGGCTGCAGTGAGCCATGATGGTGCCACTGCACTACAGCTTGGACAACAAAGCAAGACCCTGTATCAAAAAAATTAAATAAATAAATAAAAATTAATATTAAAATAAGCAATTGGGGCTTTTGCAACTCTTTTGTTTTACCTGAAGATATAAAAATGATGATTTAAAATGACACCTATCCCAATGTAAAGACTGTAGGAGATCACAGATTAATAGAGCCCCAGGAAAAAATTTGAAGTCAGTGCAACTGTTTTATAACTGGGTCATATCAGTAAAGTGTCTATTGGACTAGAAGGTAAACTCTTTGAATGTTTGAAACTACATCCTAATATAACATTTTGTACCTAGTGATTTGACTAAGAAAATCTCATACACATAAGTGTTACAAAGCACTTTCACATACATTATCTTATTTTCATTCAAACAAGGTTTTAATTATTTAGCTTTCTCATTCAATAAATGATTTTTGAAAATCTTCTCTGTGGCAGGTACACTAAAAGGGGAGTCAGTGAGAATGAAGATATGATACTTCTCAAGTTGTTTGCAAGTGGTTGAGAAGACAGGCTTGTAAACGGAAAATTTGTAAAAAAATTTTACAAAATAAGATATTGTAAAAATACAATATTGATTCCAAGTGCTACTTTGGATGAAGGATAAATAGAGGGTGCTACAGGAGCACATAAGAGGGATTCCCAGGAAGTGCTGGGGGATCATGGAAGGCTTTTTAGAGGAGATGTACTTAAGCAGTATCCTAAACAGCAAAAAGTATAATTTAGTTGGGATTGGCTGGGGACTGGGGAAGTTACATGAAGAAAGTGAACTCTCATGTAACTCAAGATGCTATAGCATCTTGAGCAAGTCACTGGATTAATCTGAGCCTCAGTTTTTTTGGTCTTAAAAATGGGGATAATAGGCCAGGCACGGTGGCTCACACACGTAATCCGAGCACTTTCGGAGCCCAAAGGGGGCAGATCATGAGGTCAGGAGATTGAGACCCTACTGGCCAACATGGTAAAATCTCATCTCTACTAAAAATACAAAAATTAGCTGGGTGTGGTGGCAAACACTTGTAGTCTCAGCTACTCGGGAGGCTGAGGCAGGAGAATCGTTTGACCCTGGGAGGCGGAGGTTCCAGTGAGCCGAGATCACGCCACTGCACTCCAGCCTGGCAACAGAGCAAGATTCAGAAAAAAAAAAAAAAAAAAGAAAGGATAATAATACCTTCTTCACTGGGTTATGGTTAGAATTAATGAAATGAAATAATATAAAACTGCATTATAAACTGTAATGCCTTATATAGAGGAAATGTTTAAATACTTCTCAAAAGTATTGCCTATTAGTCTTTGTCCTTCTTTAGGAAATAAACAATATTCAGAAGAAGTAGAAAAGGAAAATAGCATTTTCCATTTATTACAGAAGCCTGAAATGATGCTTTAGTTAACCATTCTAGCCTGAAAGATGAACTGCATTTCTGCCAAAAAAATAATAATTTTATTCAATCATAATAACAAAGATTTAATTACATAAAAAGCAACAGAGGGCCACTGGTGAAGAGGAACAAAGAACGTAAGCTTTAAAACTTTCAGGTAAAACACAGAGCTGGCAGAGTAATTAATACAGTGCAACTTGATGTTTTAATGCTTGACTGAAAAATGAAAGAGGAGGGACCCAGGGTCAATTATCTCTAAACCTGTATCCTGTTCCCTGCCAAATGCAATGCAATCAGTAAAATGTGTTTATTAAGTGATTGCTAAATTGAAATAAAAGCAACTGAAACTGCTTTCTAGAAGGTTGATGTCCTGCAAACACATATGCAGAATGTATCACTCAGAGGATCACCTCCTCCAAGAAACTTTCCTGACTTTCCCTCATTGCTAATGATCTTCTAGTCCCTTTGCCTCCTCCATCAAGCATGCTTCAATCATAGTGCTTAACACAGCTGTGAGAAGACCCTTCAGAGGGCTTCCTCTATCTCTTTTTTTTCTTTTTTTCGAGACAGAGTCTCACTCTTGTCACCCAGGCTGAAGTGCAATGGCGCCATCTCGGCTTACTGCAATCTCCACCTTCCAGGTTCAAGCGATTCTCCTGCCTGAGCCTCCAGAATAGCTGGGATTATAGATGCCCACCACCTTGCCCAGCTAATTTTTGTATTTTTAGTAGAGATGGAGTTTTACCATGTTGGCCAGGCTTGTCTCAAACTCCTGACCTCAGATGATTTGCCTGCCTTGGCCTCCCAAAGTGCTGGGATTACAGGCATGAGCTACCAAGCCCAGCCTCCTCTATGCATTTCTATGAGCTTCTAAACATTGCATGTAACTGACTGCATCTGTTTCTATGCAACTTAACACAATGTGCCTGAACTGTTGTAGATACTGATTTAAATATTGACTGAGCTACAATGATGTAAAATAGAACTAAGATTGAGGTCTAAGAATTCCTACTAGCCTTCAAAGTTAATGGGGATGCTCTTTTCCAAACCTATAATTGGAAAAAATAGTGTAACAAGAAAATAACATGTTTGATATACAACAGTCTCAGAAAACAGAAAATATCTTGAACATAGTAGGTTTTAAATAAATAGTTGTTGGAGATATAGTGGGCAATAATGTTTAGTAATTGTAACTTGGAATTCGTTCAAGAGCCTGGGAGAAATATTTAACTGCGTCTGAACATTCTTTCACAATTCAGTAAAGGCATTATTGGACTTAGAAACTTTTTCAGTAAGGGTTGCAATCAAAGTATTTTCTCATTTAAAAAGAGATTTTATTCAGCCAGAAGGCCATTCCATAGAAATATGGGTGTGGTTTTTTGCTGAATTTCTTAGTAATGGTTTGCAATGTATTAAACATACATGATGGGAAATGATTGAGAGTTTCTATCATATAGTAATCAAAGACACTTCTGCTCTAAGAAGTAAAAACATCAACTTTGCCTTATTACTTGAAAAACAGGAAGCACAGAAGCCAAATATTTCAACCAAGTCTTTGTTTATTTTTAGCCAGAACCACATCTAAGTCAGACGACAGAGTCTGAATTGCAGAATCAAACAAGTAAGTGTGAGGTCACAGACCAGCTTTCTCAGCCCTTCATCTGCCTAAAATTTCTTTAAAAAATTTAATTGACACATAAATATGTAAATATGTAAAACAAACATGTAATTGTACATATTTATAGGGTACAATTTGACACGTTGATACATACATATGTGTATAATGATCAAATTAGGGTCTCTATAGTGTCCACTGCCTTCAGTAATTTGTGCGGTAAGACCAAAGTGACCTGTGATACCTGCACGTGCAGCTTCATCACCGATAAGGAGTGCCAAGAAGATATAAGGTGTGAAAAAAAATGTTTTCAAGGTAATTTTTCCCTGCAAAAGCCCTGTTACTTACCTCTTGGATTTTATTATTATCATTAGTGTTTTACGGAACAATTGGCCTCACTACCAAGCCATCAAAGACAACTCTGATTCATAAAAATAAAGACAAAGCCATCTTACGTTGGCTGATGCAATGAGAAACTTATAGTGCCCTTTGGAGCATCTCAAAAAAAAAGAGAATGCCTGCATGCAGGAGTAGCTCCTATAAGGCAACAACACTTGTTCTGTCAACAGGAATCAGTGAGCCTAAAGCCCTGGTGCACTTCTATCAGGAAGCAACATGGCAGATTTAAAAAGAGAGCCAAAAGCAATAGGAAGAGAAGATGCAACATACATACAGATACAGCAATAGAGAAATCCAATTAACATATATTCACCATGTTCACATTCAAAATAAATAAACATTTTTCATTCTTCCATTGCCCTCAAAAATGTCAAAAATTTCCTCTTTATTTCCAAAGGATCCAGACACTTGTGCTCCAAAACTTGGGATTTATTATTATCCCAGTATTCTTTCCTGCATATTATTATGGCTGTTTATATATTTTTTTAACCCAGAAGATGTTTTATAGCCATCGATTAAGATGATTTAAAACAAATAGTGCTCAGTTGTTGAATAGCCTCACTACATTATTGCCAAATGACTCAAATCATGTAAAGGGAGTATTCCAACAAAAGAAAAGGTTATCCTTTATAACTTAACTTGTTTTGCTGTAGATGTTATGTTCAAAACCTTAAGATAAGTAACTATACCTGTTTTCTCATTAGGCTTATATTATAGATTCTTTTTCAAAAGTGTTACAGGGCCGGGCGCAGTGGCTCACACCTGTAATCCCAGCACTTTGGGGGGCTTAAGTGGGCAGATCACAAGGTCAGGAGATAGAGACCATCCTGGCTAACATGGTGAAACCCCATCTCTACTAAAAATACAAAAACTTAGCCAGGTGCGGTGGCATGCACCTGTAGTCACAGCTACTCAGGAGGCTGATGCAGGGGAATCACTTGTATCCAAGAGGCGAAGGTTGTGGTGAGCCGAGATCGCACCACTGCACTCCAGCCTGGGCAACAGAGTGAGACTCCATCTCAAAAAAATAAGTGTTACTAAATGGTCGAAACTGAAAAGCCCTTCAATGGCTTTGCCTTCTTTTTAACATAGTCTGCAAGTCTAGTGGTGGTAGTAAGAGTAGGAGCAGCAGTGATAACACCCAACATCCATAACTGCAAGCATTGTTCTAAGCACTTTCCATATAATCTCATTTAATTCTCACAATTACTCTATGGGGCATATATTTTTCATAAACCATTTTGCAGATGAAAAAATAAGTGTAAAAAGTAATATAATTTGAATGCAGTTTCTCTTGTTCCTTGGTCCATGTTCTTAACCTCTAAGCTTTACTACCTCCGGATGAGCTGGACCTTCTATACTTCAGGAAACTCACTGCGTGCCACCGTTCCTGTCACCCACTGCAGTATTCCAGCTACAGGACTTTTTTTCTGGGCCTCAAACATGCCGATGTCTTTGCCCATGCACATCCTTTCCACATGTTCTTCCTTCTGTCTAAAGTGATTTCCCACTGTTAGAACAATCTATTTCTCATCTTTTAGGTCTCAGTTTAAATGCCACCTGAGAAAAGAGTTTATCTCCAACCATACCATTTAAATAGACTCTTCCCTCTCCCTTTTATTTTCTGCCATTGCACCTTTATTTACTGCCTTGTTATAATTCATCACAATTTGAATTTTTTGTCTTTTTATTTGTTCTCTCATTTGTTTGTCTTTATTACTAGACCAGGCTCCAATGACTTGCACTATTATGCCCTTAGCACCTAGAATGATGACTGGCACAAAGTAAGCACTCAATAAATAGTTGCTGAATGAATGAATAAATGAGTGAATGGTCTTTTAAATATGTTTTAAAATGCGTGCCTTAATTCTGAATATTGGTGGTACCTTCTCAGCCACTCACTGATTGTATGCCCATGGGTGGTTGGAATGGATGGTCTTGGAAGGGAGGTAGACTGGTATGGAACTCTTTAATTACAGAGGTAATGACTACTTAATATGATGCTTGTAGAGGGGATAGAAGTACTGAATGGATAAAAACACACATATCACTGTTAGAATTATCTCCAACCTTAAGACGTTAAGATTTTACTTTCTCAAGGCCAGCTGTCAAAAGCCCTCTCCTTGAATATTCACTACTTATTGTTCCTCCCAAAGCAGTTCAGTCCAGAACCACCAGGAAACTCTGCTAGAAAGCTCCTCCTTACCCTGAGCTGGAAACACCACTCTTTCACTTGCAATCATGTCTTCCTTCTACTTTTTGAAACCATGCAGAACCCATGCAATATGGTTTGGCTAGTTCCTACCCCAATCTCATCTTGAATTGTAGCTCCCACAATTCAAACATGTCACGGGAGGCAATTGAATCATGGGGGTGTGTCTCTCCTGTGCTGTTCTTGTGATAGTGAATAAGTCTCATGAGATCTGATGGTTTCATAAAGGGGAGTTCCCCTGCACAAGTTCTCTTCTTGCCTGCCACCATGGAAGACATGCCTTTCAACTTCCACCACAATTGTGAGGCTTCCCCAGCCACATGGAACTGTGAGTCCGTTAAACCTCTTTTTCTTATAAGTTACCCAATCTCCAATACGTCTTTATCAGCAGCATGAGAATAGACTGATAGCCATGAACTACCTTTCCTCAAATATACAAATAACTGTCCCTGTTAAAGTAACCACAACTGAACCCAGAGTAAGGCAAGAATGGCACATTTTCCATTAGTGATTCTATATTTTTGATTAAGTGGCTGCAAATCCTTTATTGATTAAAACAGGAGTCAAACCAAATAAAATAAATTTAGGCACTTAAATGTTGATATGTTTATGTATATAAATCAATCATTAAATAATTTTTGGCAGCCATTTCTCCTGGTTGATTCATAAATTACTTATAGACAAATCCTAAATCTTTTCAAAAATGCTTCTATGAGGTTACTTCTAATTATGAAGTTTCAAGGTTTCTAGGGAAAATTTTTCCATTAATTCTTCGTTAAACATTTTTTTAATTTTGTTTGGTGATTTCAGTTGCGGGTGAACTTACCCACCATGGGACAAGAGGTGGTGTCTGCAGACATTCTGGTTGCCCTAACTGGTGGTCAGGAGGGCTGTTACTGGTGGGTAGAGTATTACTGGTGTTACTGGTGGGTAGAGTCCAAGATGCTGCTAAACATTCTAAAATACACAGGACAGCACTCTCTCCCCTCAATACCGCCCCCTCCCCACCCACACACACACACAACAAATAATTCTCTGATCCAAAATTCAAAATATCCATAGTTGCAAGGCTAAGAAACACCATTTGCCCAGTGATTCTCAGTGGGGGCGTTACTGCCCCCTTGTGGTAACTTAGGAAATTTATTGGTGCTTTTTAGTTATGATGTGCTAGGATCCACTGGAGAATCCCACAATTTGAATAATTATCCTTCAACCCCTGTGCCTTCAAATCTCTCACCAGCCATTCAGGCAGGAGAAAAATCTGTACATATTATCTAAGCCTAGAATCAAAGTCTGTCTTACATGTAAACCAAGTATTTATTTTTGCGTGGCTATAAATTAAGTTTGCTGTAAATTCAACAAAAATGTAAATTAAGGAAAGAGAGTACTTTATTTTGTTAAAAACTTTACAGAGAGCTGTTCATCACTTTGGAAAACTGAGTCACTTGATACAAACACCACCAGTGGCACCAGAGTAACCTGTAAAACACATCAGTACTAGTATTTGTTTTCAGTTGTTACATCAAATGATTTCAGGATCAGGAACAAGCACTTCACATCTTCAGTTCAACTTACTGTGTAGCCCTTTTCCAGCAATCATCTCCAACTTGGACAGTTCAAGCACTTACTAAAGCAAGTATTATTTCATGATACATGTTCCCCTATCTTTTGTTTATATTATAGTTAGGATACTACATATATATATATGCATAGATACACACAATTATGTGTGCAGATGGGTTATATTATTGATGAATTTAATTTCAGCATAGTGAGGGAGTATTAGGAAGTATTTGGTATGAAAAGGAAAGCATTGTCTGAAATAGGGTTATAAATCACTACTCTTGCCCATCATAATCTTTTGGGATCTTGATTCTGTTTTCCAACATAATAAGCAATCCTCACAGCATCTTGCCCTGTGCAAATCTGAGTGAGATGCCACTAATGGCCTCACCCAAATAATTGGCAAAGATGCTTAATGTAGAGCGAATGATTTATGCTGGGTAGTAGAATTCGCTTTTCTGCACGTGCTCTATGGAATTCCACATCTACCTTTCAACCTACATTCTTAACACAACTTCGCACAAACAATGGCCCTGGAAAATTCCCACAAATCAGGGGCCAATCATGCTTCCCAATGGAGCCACCCTCTCCTGACCCCTCCTTCCACTGCTGAAGGCACTTGGACATTTCCAGTAAAGTTTCTATAAAATGAAATAACCATTTGAATTATACCTGAGATCTTTTACAATAAAGAGAAGAGAAACTTTCCAAAATCTCTGATAGCAGGCGGATGAGAATCAAAGCAAAGAAGATACAATTTTGAAGTGAATGGAGAATGATACTTCTCTCTGGGTAGCATGAATGTTCTGGCAGATTTTCTTTCCAAAAGTACGATTCCATATTGAACAATGCATTGCCAAATATTTTATATCTTCAAGAAGTCCAAAACCATTCCCAGAAATCTGGATTCTTTGAACCACCTTGTATGAGAATGTTTCAGAATTAAATAGACCCAGAAAGAAATATATTATCATAAATTTCTCAATTATATTTTCAGATGATAACTGGAATGTCCATTGTATAATTTATTTTATATAAAACTAATTCACTAATAAGACTATTCAACTAGCTCATGCTGTCTCTTAAATTTTTCTTATATTCTTAAGAGAAAGCTTAAATTTTCAGTGGTATGATAGTAAAATAGAAATACCATAACAGAAATCCTCAATTTCTGTTATAGACTACATTAACAAAAACCCTCTAGTAAAGCTAAAAGTATGTGTGTGCACCTTAGATTGAGGTGGAGGTGGGAGAACTACTTAAATTCTACTTTTAAATGCAGAGAATAATGTTAACTTAAAAATAGTTTATCCCTAAGTATAACCGTGTTTCAAAATGTATAATTTAATTGGCATTTAAAGCTTTTCTAAATTAGTTAGATAAACACACCAAAGAAAATCTATCTTTATCCTAATATATCTAGTTGTGGTTTATTCCATTTGTTCTTTGTAACCCTAAAGAAACAAGTTACCAAAATTATAGGGAATTAAGGCATTGAAATTATAGCATAGAAGGTTTTTTTTTTTCCTTCTAAAATTACAGGTAAGAAAACTACAGTCTACAGAAGTTGTCTCACATTTTAAGCCCAATTTTGTTTCCCCATAAATCCTTATAAAACTCATACCATGAAAACAAGAGAACCACAAACCATCAGAGATGTGTGACATTTCATGGAGCCACCAGAGACTAATACTTTCATCTGAACCAAAGGACAATCAATCAACACCATATCCTTTGAAAAATAAGAAAATGGGAGAAGGAGGGAGGGCAGATGGAAATGGCAAGTGAAAAAGCCTCCACAAAACCTTGTATCATAAATACCTAAATGTGTCCTTTACTCTCTTCATCTCATCCAAAATCTTTTTTTCCATAGGCTCAGCAGACTTCAGAAGTCACAGCTCCATATCTTGGGCTTGAAGGAAAATAAATACAGGTGTATGGTACAACTGTGACCTTATTTGAACACAGCATCTTTATAGATGTAATCAAGACGACATCATATTGCATTAGGGTGGGCCCCAAATTGAATGACTGGTATTCTTACAAGAGGGGAATTTAGACACACATACTCACAGAGGAAAGACAACCATGTGAAAATGAAGGCAAAGATTGGAATGCAAGTCCAAGTCATGGAATGGTTAAGGTTGCCAGCAACCACCAGAAGCTAGAAAGAGGCAAGGGAAGCTCCTCTCCTAGGGTTTTCAGAAAGAGCATGGCTCTGCTGACACCTTGAATTCGAACTTCTAGTCTACAGAGCTGGGAGTAAATAAATTTCTGTTGCTTGAAGCCACCCAGTTTGTGGCGATGTGTTCCAGCAGAACTAACAAATGAATGCATATAGTCACCCTTCTTGCAGTATATACCTAGAAAGCTACTTCTCAAGGAGTTATAGCAAATTTCCTGGTCCCAAATTCCCCAAGCCTATTAAGCCAGAATCTTTGGAGATGGGCCTAGGAGTCTTCACTGCAACAAATGGAACCCAAGAGATGTGTATATGTACTACAGTTTGAGAAGCACTGGGCATATGAATGATGTGAAGGTCTTCACAAAGCCCAATTTCCTCCAATTTTCCCCAATGTTTCTGCTCTTGATTATCATGTAGTATAGTGTCAGAGCCCTAGAGCCAGACGTCTTGGACCAGCAAGCCTTGGGATGAGTCACTTGATGTGTTTGGACTGAGTCTCCTCCTCTGTACAGGGCACATGGAACAATTCCTGCCTGGAGGCACCATGAAACCACCATGGGATTGTTGAGAAGAGCAAATTAATTCATGCCAATAAAGTACCTTGCACAAAGTAAGCTCTTAACAATGCTGAATTAGTATTTCCTACTTTCCCATTATATCTCAACTAAAATTCCTTCTGAATCACATTTTAAATTTGACTTTGTCTCCAAAACACTAATATTAAAACTACAGAAGCAATGGCTATTGTTTAGGGCATGCTTACAACAGGTCTTTTGCATAACATTAGTTTCAGGTGGGCCTTCTTATTCTCATTTACAGGGGGAAATTGAAGGTCAAAGATGTTAAGCAACATGACTAAGATATCAGAAACTTGAAACTCAAGCTCATCTGATTCCACAGTCCATGCTCTTAGCCTTTATATTCTACAGCTGTGTGTTCTTATGGCCTAGAAGGGACAAGAATACCAGAAGGTTTCCTGTAGGCTTTCCTAGGTAATGAGTTCATCTTACAATGTAATCCCTGTTAATGTATCATTAATACCTTAGTTTGCATTATTGTGTCTGATTGCACTTTATTTGTGTAGAAAACTTAACTCGGATGGTAAAAGGAAAGGAGGAAGGAACTGGAGAGAATCAATTAATCCCTTGCTATTTAATGGTCTTCAGGAGACCAGCAGCATCAGGAACACCTGAGAGATAACTACAAATTAAGAATCTCAGGCCCAGCCGGACGCAGTGGCTCATGCCTATAATCCCAGCACTTTAGGAGGCCGAAGTGGGTGGATCATGAGGTCAGGAGTTCAAGACCAGCCTGGCCAAGATGGTGAAACCCACCCCCCCCCCCACCCCGCCCCCCGCCATCTCTACTAAAAATACAAAAATTAGCCAGGTGTGGTGGTGGGCACCTGTAATCCCAGCTACTCCAGAGGCGGAGGCAGGAGAATCGCTTGAACCAGGGTGGCAGAAGTTGCAGTGAGCTGAGATCGCACCACTGCACTCCAGCCTGGGTGACAAAACAAGACGCCATCTCAAAAAAAAAAAAAAAATCTCAGGCCCTTCCCCAGACCTACTGAATCAGAACCTGCATTGAAGGAGATTCCCCAGATGATTCATATGTAAACTAGAGTTTGAGAAGCCCTTGGTTTATTCAGCTCAGAGAGTAGATAGCTGCAGAGGTGGTCCTAGCACAGCTAAATATGTCACTATATGAAAGTTTCTAATATTTCCTTCTAGAGTAATAAGTTTATATTGTAATGGGGTGGTGGGGATGGGGCGTGAAATGCGTGGAAAGAAAACTGAGACAACACCATGGATGGAAAAGAAAGAAAGGAAAATAAGTCCTAAATATGACCTATGTCAGAGTACCATCTGTGATTCAGGAAATTACTCCGAAAATAGGGTCAGAGCTATTTCAATGAGCAAAATTAGATCCAAGTATAGAGTTAGAAATATGGGAAGAATACACATGGGCCCATTCCTGTCACAGGGTTAAAAGTTCTTATATATTTGGTGAATGAAGTCAGAATCAATAAATGATAACAATGAGAGCTAACATTTATTGAATGACTACATTCTATAAGGCAATAAACTAAATCTATTACATGCATGAGCTCATTTAATCCTCTCAACAACCTTGAGAGGTTTTTAATAATTGAAGAGGCTGTGGCTTTGTGTGTATTTTTGCATGATAACGTCAGGTTAGTATGGACACAAAGTGTCTTTGGATCTCCAAAATAGTTCATATGTCTTCCCACATATTAGCTGATTGACTGATAGATCCAACTGCCTTGGGAGAAATAAAATCTGAAATAGTATTAGTCCACATGAAAAAGCTCAAATACAGTAAAACCAGTCTCTAAGCTGCAAACAGGCACTGGGGCTACACAAAGGCTTAACATTGACATGGGGAGATGGGCACATACAGAGAAAGTTCAGTGGAAGCACACCTCCCCCTCCAGCCTTCAGAGTTTGAAACTGAGGTCAACTGCATTGTTAGAATATCTACAAACAGCCCCTAACCCATGTCTCTACATCTGCAACTCCACCAAATATGAGAAGTTATGCCCTCATTATTCCTGAGAACTGAACAACGAATAGACAATGAGAGGAGGGGAGAGAAAGGCTTTTGTGAAATAAGGCACCCAGCCTGGAAAAATATGCACAACTGTCAATGATCCCTGCCCACTCAGACATTCTAGCACTCTGAGCAGCTCTTCCAGCAATTCCAGTGTCTTTCCCTGAGCCTGAAATAGCTGGTCCACTCAGGGTTCCTGCCTTATGGACAATTCATCACAGTGTATCGTTTAAACTCAGGGCCTTCAAAAGCGGCTCCACTAAGAAATTCATTCTAGAGTTGGTTGGGGTGTTAACCTGAGTGACAACACATTTTGTGATCTGCGAGACCAGATCATAAAAAGACACTTTATGTTATTAATATGGTAATAATACCTAAACCATCTCATTTCCTTTTGTCCTATTGTTCGAATTTACAAATGTCCAGCTTACCATGTCACTGGAATATCAGTCTTTCTGAACTTCTTGATATTTGCTTGATTTGTCATTTTTGTTTTGTCCATCAAAGGAGACGAACAAAGATATCTTCTAAAATCCTTTCAAAGCAAGAGGCACTATAAACTTACTACCAAAACTAAATTTTTCAAAAGCTCTAAAACTTTTAAACCTTCCATTGTTACAAATTTGATAGCACTTTTATGTAGCACTTTACATACTCATCATCTTTCAATATTCCACAGACACACATGGAATTTCCGCTGTATACAAAACCTTATAGGGACAAACTATCGTTGTCCCCATTTAATAGATGTGGAAACTAAAGTTCAGAAAGACAAAGTAATTTGTCTAGAATCACACAGCCAGCATGTCAAGGAGGAACCAGAATTCAACATCAAGTCTGTGACTCCTGGGATCATTTTATTTTATTTTTTTTTAAATTATCACAACCTACCCTGTTACTCCTGCACAAGAGTAGGCTGAAATTTCTAAGGTTATCCTTCCTCCTCCCCCATGATGATTTTACCTTTTGGCTCCAATCACATGATTGAATACCCTTAATATGATTGAATTCTGATCCAAATAAATGTTTGCAAAGATATCGTTCAATAAATCCAGTCCAATATCACTACAACGACCAAGAAAAAATTAACGAAATGAAATCTCTACCGAGGTTGCCATCCTATAAAAGGAAATCTCCACTGAGTGGTTCCAATACCATATATGTCCAAATCTCCCTACTAGCCTTTTGAAAAAAAAGTAGCTGAGAGACTTGGAATTTGTTATTTTCCCAAGTGGGAGCTAGAATATCAAAAATTTATTTTGATGAAAAGAAAAACAAATCATTATGATTCTTAGAGAAGGATTTGTGGTTATTTTATTTAAGAGCAATAGATACAGTTTTATCCTTTTTTTCCTTATTTTCAAAATTACACTGTAGCAATTAATTTTTTTTTCAGCTTAAACACACACACAGGCACACACCCACAAACATCAAACCAAGTGCACAATATGGACTTTATAAACCTGAAAAGTAAAAGGGCATGTAAACATCATTTCGAAAAGAGCATTCTCATGAATGTAACTCAAGTATAAAAAAAGAGAACCTTCCACGTTTCCACTAAGTTTGCACATTTGATTTTTTTAATTCTGTCTGTCTTTAATGTAGAAAATTAATTTTGTTTATGCCGCCAGCCCACAGTTTTTTGTTTTGTTTTTTGTTTTTGTTTTGTTTTGTTCTGATTTTGAGACAGAGTTTCTCTCTTGTTGCCCAGGCTGGAGTGCAATGGCACAATCTTGGCTCACTGTAACCTCCACCTCCCAGGTTCAAGCACTTCTCCTGCCTCAGCCTCTCCAATAGCTAGGATTACAGGCACCACCACGTCCGGATAACTTTGTATTTTTAGTAGAGACGGGGTTTCTCCATGTTGGTGAAGCTGGTCTCGAACTCCCAGCCTCAGGTGATCTGCCCACTTTGGCCTCCCAAAGTGCTGGTATTATAGGCATAAGCCACCGTGCCCGGCCAGTATACATTTTTTAATAGAAAAGTTTATAGATCATTTATCTCATATAGGAAGTGTATGTAGAATCACATAAACTAAAAAAGTCAAATATTAATAGTTTTTTTGACCTAGGACTCTCACTGTTTGGAATTAATCCTATAAATAAATAAATAAATACATAAATAACATATGAGAAAATGTGTACAATATCAGTTGCAGCATTGAATGCTTGCAAAAAACAAGCCAAAATATCAGTATCAATAAGCTGAGGTACATGAATACTATGGAATTACTATTCCATAGCTATTAGAAAGACCAATATGGACTGATCTGGAAAGAAGCCTAGGTACTATTATTAAGCAAAAAGAGCAGGTTACTGAGGAGTGTTATGGAATTATTTTATTTCGGGTGAAAAAATAAAACCCTCCAAATAAGCAGGTGAGTTCTCTCTCTACATATAAAGATTTACGGAAACATACAGAAAGTTTAACATTGGGTATCTGCTGGAAGACAAGTCGAAAGATTGGGAGGAGAAAATAAAATGTATATGTCTTTATTATCTGACAACCAGCACACATTGTTTTTGCAATTAAAACAATCAAGGAAGCAGACATAGGCTAAGAAGAGATTAAAGTCAGCAAGTCTGAGATTTAGTGTATGCTCATAAGTATCACAAAAGCATGTCCAGACTTTTAACATGGCAAATGGGTATTTGGTACCACAAAACAGAAACTTTTTCTTCTTTTTCTAATTGCTCTAATATCAAGAAGCCCAGAGATTCCACAGCCTGTCTCCTTTTGTGTGGACAGCTCTCGTGATGCCCTGGAGTCAGATGGTGAGGCTGGGTAACCGGGGGATTTCAATGTAACATGCTTCAAACCCTGCTGCTATACTTCAGGAATTTGTCTTGGCCTAGATAACAAACTAGAAAGATCAGAGAAAATAAAATATATTACTGTCTATTGCTTGCTTCACCATGTCTAATGGAGGCTAGGTGTTTTATTGTTGTTGTTGTTGTTGTTGTTGTTTTGGCCCTGCAGACACGAGAAAGCATACCCAACATTCAATCTACCCTTGGTTCTCTCTGGCAGTCATAGACGGTGTAACATTGTTTTTTTCCTAACCTAGGAAACATATTGACTACTGTCCCAGAGAGCATTTCTATATATTGATAACCTCAAATAAATATATCACAGAATTTCAAAACACTTTTTATAAAAGCATCTTATTGTCAAACGGGGCATGAAAATGTGAACTGTTCTAAATTCTCGAGTTCCCTTCTTGCCTGTTTATCTAAGTATGATCTAACACAGTATCTGAGCAAAAAGACCAATTAAAGAGGCCAAGGAATAGCATTAATCCAAAACTGACTTGTTTTGACCCAGAGTACAACTTCCTTTGACCACTGACCCTTGATTGCTGGGACAGACCAAAATAAGTACATTTCTCCTCAGCGTTAAATCACAAATGATGTCAGTAGCAAGACTGCTTCACATCCAGGCCCCTGGGAGGTTTCACACAAAAGGGGTCACAGACTGAATGAAATAGCCTTTTACAGGAAGGCTGAATGGCACTCTCTGAGGGAATATTGATCCAAAAATGTACAGCCCATTAGATCCAACCCACAATGTAACCCTGTGTGGTATAAGCCAGACTACTCTTTACCCTAAAATTTTTGAGAGGCAGTTTATATTCAGAGTATCTCATAAAACACTTTGCTATTCTCTTAAAAATATTTAGATACATGTAAATAAATAATCATATTAACTTGATTATTAAAATATGTTTATAATGGGAATCTCAGATTACAATAGGCCACATTAAGATTTAATTAATTACATTCTAGAATCACAGAATTATCAAGGAGATCAAGCAACCTATTATGAGTTTCATCTAATAACTGATCTAATTTTTTCCTATAATAATTTTCTTTTAATTTGTTATGGGGGTAGAAGGGAGTGAATAGGAAGCCATTCCTTTAGTCTCCTCACACATACTTTTTTTTTTTACTACTATTAATTTTCCATTATTTCTCTGTTTTCTCCTCTCAGCCAAATATAAGTCCAGAGGTTTCCTCATAGGGGTTTTAGGAATTTCCCTCAGTCAATGTTCAAAGAACTCTCCATGCAAACTGTACTCTTTGTTTCTCTATTCCTTAAGACAAACATCGAGAAGAAAATTTAGCTTTTTAAATATATTCCCCAAAACCACTACTAACTGGAAAAAATGTAAGACCATATGTACTTGATAATATACTTTTCAAACTTATAAATCCTGATATTGAGAAAGTTATATATTTGACAATATATTTTAAAATTCAACTAAAAGCCATTTCAAACTCCTAGTGGAGCCCACAATTGTTAAATATTATACTTCTGCTGCCATCTTGTGGTAATTGTTGAAATCTATGTCTCCCCCTCTATCTTCTCCCCACCGTACCACCTCTTTTTTGTTGTTTTTCCTACATTTAGGAGGGTACTTCTATTCAAACCTTAAGGATTCCCTTTCTTAAGCCATAGGGGAGATGATCTGAACAATGCTCTAGAAAGAAAAGTGGATGTTTGCAAATTCCTCATCCTGTATGTAATATACTCCTTTTCTCCTTATATTTTTCTCATTTAACAAAGCCATTCCTTTTAACAATATAATTTAATACAAAAAAACCATAGTTTTAATTTGGAATAATCTAACTTTTTTTCTACAAGGAAAGGGAACAGATTAAGGGAAAATAAATGTGTATCCTATCAAAGATTTTTCCCTTCCAAACTTTTTCCAAATTGTTTCTTTACAAAGAAAGGGGTGGGGGGAAGCACCATGTATTTCTGCTATAAAATACCACATGATGGAATGGCTCTTCACAGCCACAGGCATCTACTGTCAGGAATCAAGAAGGAGCCTGGAGGAGGAAATGAGAGGCCTCGCTGTGGAGACAGTACGGGAAGTGAGAGCTCCCCAGGGAACCCAGACTGGATGGAAGTGGGTGCCCCAGCATCCTTTATTATTTCTAGGCTGGCCTGTTCAGCCATGGACCTTACTGTCTCATGGCAAGAGAGTTTATAAATCTGAAGGAGGATGAGAGCCAAATGTTTTTCTGATGATGTATTAACGTGAGCAATTTTTAACCAGAATGACTTATCCTCAAAGCAAGAATATATTTCATGAAAACCACCATCTCCATCTAACTCTACGTCCCCACAGCAATTCCCATGAGGAAGTTGACAAACAGCATGCAAGGAGTCATTCAAACACAGATACAGAGAGAACTCGGCCAGAATTCTTCAAACAGGGCAGTGGGGAGCAAAAACACAAACAGGAGAACAATCCATTTCATTCCTTGTTGAAAATGACTTTAAAACAATCTTTCCCAAACCTTTCTTGTGTACCCTTATTGACATTACGCACAATCTGTATTTTTACACCTCATTCTTAAAAAAAAAATCTATGAACTCTTAATACTTAGGCTTACCCTCAGCAACATAGCTACACAGCATGGATTTGATGTGATTGTTGTATGTTTTATCCCAACACTTATTAAAATATCTATAACTATAAAATAAATTCACTTGTCTACCACATAAAAGCATCCCTGGTGCCACCAATTATATAAACATCACACTTTGGGAGCCATTGTTATGAAATTCAGGTGCTGGCTAAGTAGAATCTAGTGAATCTTACATTTACTTATAAATAATTAGCGTTAAGTGACACAGAGTCAAGATTCTGATTTTCAGAACCATAGCTCAGATCAGAGGCTCTCAAACATTTTTTTCTGCAGTGATTCACAAGATAGATGACATTCTCATGTGCAACATACTCTTGTGAAAAGACAAGACTGTCTGTGGATTATGTGCAATTTCCTGCCATGTATTTGTAATCTTCCCAGTCAAGAAAGCCAACTGGAATGCAAGAAAATGGCTATCCCTCGGGAGGTGCCGGTGAGTGCACGCAATCTTATTTTTTAAGAAACAATTATTCACGAATTTTGATTTTTAAGCCATTATTTACTCATTTCTACCTTACAACTAATCAAATACACACCATTGTCATGGCACCACAGTTAAACCTGCCAGAGTAAAGCACAGGATATTGGATTGAGTATTTTGGAGTGATATTTTTCTCTGAGAGGAGACCAAATGGAGTGTGAACTGGTTTTATTCTTGGGAAGGCTTCAGGATTTTTAAAATTTGTTTTTTAATACGTTCTAGATAGTGCTCCTCTTACCTCTTCTCTGAAAAGTAGCATGTGGGAAGAGAAATGTATGGTAAGCTGAGGTTTTTACTTGGCTGGAATTTTTACTGTAAACAGACCTGGTTTCTACCCAAGGGTTTACAGCCTGAGATACAAAATAATTTTCTATTTGGAAAATTTTTAGCATATGTAGCCAAGTCCCTTGGTGACCGTGTGATACATGAAATTAGTATTATCTGCACTATGGGGGCAATGAGAAGCATCAAGAAAAATATTAACATTTACCCAAAGGCTTATAGATTTGCTTATTAGACAATAACAGTATCATATAGTTGAATAAATAGACCCACAAATATTTGCAAGAGGCAAACATACAATTATTTTTAGAACCCTATAAGGTTTTTGCCAGTACTTTTCCAGCATTTGAGGTCAGAGTACTCAAATAAAGACACATCTGAGAATTTAAAACACATTTTAAAGTACTCTCTAAATTGGACTAAAAAGGAAGGAGAGTCTGAATTAGGAATAAGTCCGAGAGGATAATTGAAGAAGTGTAGTTGCAATATACCTATTACAAATAAAACAGTCAAACTAAATCCTAACAAGCTGATTACAGTAGTCATCTTCCTGGATTTGCCTTAATAAATAAACACTCAGATGAAATCAGCACAGTCATGTTATCATCTTGCACATGAAAGTGCTATCAGTGGGTTCAAATACATAACAAAATCAATCCAAATCAAATCCTTGAATAACAAATTAACTGCTTAGGACTAATTTCCAAGAATATATAAAATCAATATGCACTAGAAAAAGGTTGAAGATGCGGCTAGCACACTGGACAGGAAAAATTACAAACAGTGTTTTAAAACTTTAGAGTCAATATAAACTTAATATTGATTGAATTTAAAACTACATAATTTTCTAAGGTAGTATGGGTTTCTATCATATTCATATGTAAGAAACAATTTTAAAATGTTTAAAATAAAATCAACATAGTATACCCCAAAGTTGGTGATCCATCAATAATGTTTAGTGAGCAGTGCAGAGAAAGTTACGCATTTTTAAAACGAACTCTGTTATTTAAGAACAGCAATAAATAAAACAGGGAGATTAGTTTCTACTACCAGTCATTATATAATAAAACAAATCTATTTAAAAGACATACATTTTCTGGATATATCCATTTTGCAGGGTGCAAATATTTTAAAGCTTTGTTTTGTTGTTGTTGTTATTTTGTTTTTTGAGATGGAGTCTCTGTCATTTTGTCGCCTAGGCTGGAGTGCAGGGGCACGATCTTGGCTCACTGCAACCTCTGCCTCCCAGGTTCAAGCGATTCTCCTGCCTCAGTCTCCCAAGCAGCTGGGACTACAGGCATGTGCCACCACGCCTGGCTAATTTTTGTATTTTTAGTAGAGACGGTGTTTCACCATTTTGGCCAGGCTGGCCTCGAACTCCTGACCTAAAGTGATCTGCCCACCTTGGCCTCCCAAAGTGCTGGGATTACAGGCATGAACCACTGTGCCCAGCCTAAAGCATGTATTTTCAACATGAACGATTAATAAATAATTATTTCTGAAACCTTAGAAAATTTAAATTATATAATATCTGAGACATCTGAGAACATGAAAGATTTTAAGAGATTAGAGTAATAGTTTGAGTAAGAAATCTGCTCCATATTTGCTGTCATATGACTTGTGCAAATAAAACAGATCTAACAGGAGTGACAGATGTTAAGCCAGAAGAAACACAAGGACCCGAAAGAGGGACACACAACACAGGCAGATCCAGAAGCATGGAAAAGGAGAAGAAAAATCAACACTGGGTAAAAGAAGGACGAAATACTTCAACAAGGAGTGGCAAACACTGAATCCCGTGCCTTTTTCTGGGGTAAGCACTGGGCTATGTGACTAATATGAAGCACAAGCATTTTACAAACTATAAGATGCTGTGATCTACTTATAATAACAGACCTAAGAAGTAAACCCTCCTTTCCATAGGAAACTGATTTGGATCAACCTAGAGGGTTTTCACAGTAATAATTATTATAAGAAATGCACATTTGTAAATTTAATAAAGTGGTGACAGTTTGACACATATGTGTATGTGTTCATATATACACACATATGTATGCACATATTTTTCTTTTCCCTTAAATTATTTTTTTTTTACTTCCTCTTTTCTCTTCAGGGACCCAAAAGCGCAGCACACCAATGACTCTAGACTCAAGGTCAGTATTCCTTTCTGACAATTCCCAAACTTCTGAGCTTTCATTTTTGTGAAACAGGATATGCTATCCCTGGTTTATCTCAGAGCTCACAGTAACTTCCAAGAGCTACAAGAAACCTAGATAACAAGGGTCCTGAACTCTGATAAGCAGATTCTCAATGGCAAATGAAAATAATTATTCATACCCTGAGCAACTATGAAATCACCTGAAAATCTTATCAAAAGAAAGGGTTTTAACGCACTCTCAGCATCTCTTACATGCTATGGTGAGAGGGCACTAGGAAACAGGCCCGTAGTCAGGAAAGAGGAAAAAGATACGACATCTTTTGTTTTTTCAGGTCTGTTAGAAATAGTTTCATGAGGGTCAAATTTCCAGTGAATACATGATTAAATGTAAACTTTCAACCTGTGCATATATTGGTAATTCAAATGGAACAAGAACTCCTGGTGTATTAGAAATACATTTGGAAAATGCACAAGACTCTGGAACTTGAACTAACCCCAAAGCAAAATCAATGTGTCTTAAATAACAAGTTAAACAGATAAGTTGAAGACCTCAATTCACCAACTCTGGTACCGATGCAAAATAAAAAAACAAACAACCCAAATTTTCTTTCAGGTCTTATTTCTGAGATCCTTTAAAGGACACTTCCACGAGGATTTGCTCAGTTTTCTCATCACTAAAATCAAGACACTACCACCTCCTGTACAGCCTTGACTGAAAGCATGTATGAAGTGCTTATGCTCAAGCCCTGTCCTCTTCAAATCACATCTGGCAAGATACAAGGATGTTTACAAGCCGTGCTGCCTAAAAATTTTCCTTTCCCTTCCTCAGCCTTCCTCCCCTTAAAATCTTGTCAGAAATATTACTCAGCTGAGTAAATTAAATAAATATCCTCTCCCAAAAGCTCCTGTTAGCACATCACCACGTTCATCAGAAAGAGGTAACAGGTTAATATCTTGGCATATTATCAGCCAGTAATCAATCCATGTTGATGGTGGGAAAGGTAGGGATGAAGGGATTAGCATGAATGACACAAGTGACAAATAGCAAAGGGTATTCAAAGGAGGCAACCAAGGTCATTTTCACATCCTTCATAACTGTATTATCATATGCCCTGCCTGTAACACAGCACTGAGCTAGAGAAGTTGGATGAGGAAGGAAGAAGATGAAGGACTGGTAAATGGCAATCCCAAGAGCAGGGCTAACTGAGGAAATTCCAGCCTGGCACAGCAGATCCAATGGACATGTGCTAGATACAAAGATTCACTGGTCACTTTTTCCTGAGGTTAGCCTATCACTGGCTCTAAGACTTTTAACTCCCATTCTAATTTAGGGAAGGTTCATTTCTTCCTATTTAGAAGGATTCCCCACTTACTAAACTAGAACCAGTCCTATTCCAAGTTCATATAGTATAGTAGTTGAGTACTTGGGCTCTAAACTCTTCGAGATTTAGGTTTGAAACTTTATGGCATTTCCTAGTAGTGACACCTTAGACAGGTGACTTAAATTTCTTCAAGCCTCAGATTCCTCGCCTGAAAAGTGGGGACGTCTTTTAGGGCTGCTGTGAGAAAATGATGAGCTAGTGCAGGTAAATAGCTCAGCACAGCTCTAAGATTGCTAAGATTAGCTATCTCTATTATTGCTTTCATTGCTATTTTACAGCATTGTGTATTTTCCACATGATCAGTTAATAAATAATTGACTCTGGACCCAGAATTCAGCTAAGACCTACTCACTTCATTGACCTTGCTTATATAAGAAGTAGGCCAAACTCCTTGATTTCGTCCTAAGGTCAAATCAAATGTGAATTGGATCAGAGAGACAAAAGGTAATGAGTTTTCTGGGGCATCCATCCCAAGGCATCCATGCCCCAGTGAAAGGAAGTTCCAGTTCCAAATGATCAATTTACATTATCAAGAATCAAGCGATTCATGACAAGAATAATTCAAATGTGTCTGGAATACGTCTATTTTTATTCCTGTAACAGATTAATATTGATTCTAGCCTTTCCTTAAACTCATTAAAAAATTGTGTGTGGTTCCTGAGCATACACTGGCTAACTAGGCAGCCAAAATAAGGAGTTTGGGTGTATGCAAAAAGAGTAAGGGAAAGGATTAAGGATAATAGGTAATTCTTGATGTGGAGTATATTCATTAAGAAAATCAAGAGTTCACAGAGATCTATGTAAAACACTTGGAGTTCTTTGGCAGAACAACAGTATTTAAAATATAAATGTAAAATATCATCACCATCATCCAAAACAGCTTGCAGTTTTCAAAGATAATCACTTGATCCCTACTGGCCATTTCTTAAGGGGCCTAAAAATGAGTACCGCAGTAAGTCGGATATGTTCTTTTTAAACATGATCATCGTATTGTACACTTGATACTTATGCTGAGAGCTCAGATCTTCCTTTCCTAGTATAATTTTCATCTAAGCATTCCTTAGATACTTAGATCATTCTTAATGGAGATTGTGCATTATACCCTCTGTGGACACATAGAAATCTGGCTAATTGGACTGACTAGATTACAGTCGTTAATGAATTCCATTTCCTTCGTCTACGATACATGCTTAAGATATTTTTGTCACCTATTACGTAAATTTTTAAGATTGTAATCATTCATTGAAGCAGTGTTTATAGGCAAAAGTTTTTCATCACTCTTTTCAATAAATAAAATTCCTACAGAGTCATCCTTCAGTATCCATGGGCGATTGGTTCCAGGACCTCCGAGGATACCAAAATCCACAGATACTCAAGTCCTTTATATAAAATGGTGTAGTATTTGCATAAAACCTACACACATCCTTTCATACACTTTAACTCATCTCTAGATTACTTATAACACCTAATGCAATATAAATTATATGTAAATAGTTGTTATACTGTATTGTTTAGAAGAAAAGGCTATACATGTTTAGTCCAGGCACAATCATTCTTTTTTTTTTTCCTGAATATTTTTGATCCTCAGTTGGTTGAATCCATAGATGTGGAACCCATGGATAGAAGGGGCCGACTGCACTTTCAGGCTACATTTCTGTTCTTGTTGGTATAAAAACTGGGTATTTTGATAAAGTTTGAAATGAATCTGTAGCATGAATAGTTATCATTCAAATGCTACAGAAATCATAACTGAACACAAGCTTTGCAATAACGCATTCTGTTTCAGCCCCAGCATGCCCTTCAGAATGGCACAGCCTTTTACAAAAAACAGGTGAGGTGTACTCGGGAGGCTGAGGCAGGAGAATGGCGTGAACCCGGGAGGCGGAGCTTGCAGTGAGCCAGAGATCGCACCACTCCACTCCAGCCTGGGCGACGGAGCGAGACGCCGCCTCAAAAAAAAAAAAAAAAAATACAGGTGAGGTGATGGAATATCTACTTGTCAAATCCTTATCTGAACATTTTTAAACAATTTTTATTTTAAAAGTATCTTGTTTCATATTAAATGTTGTATCCCAGAAATCCTTTAATAAATTATTTCCTTTCTTGGACAAAATAAGGTATCTAGCCAAGGACAATTTAGTACTGTCTCTTTAAGTGCCAAGAAGAGTACATAATTCTAATGTTTACTATCCCCATATATTATACCTGTCAAAAATTTTTAAACTCTAATGAGTCAGCTTGCTGAAAATAAACTCCACACTTCTATTTGAAAGTATGAAACTAAACGCTGAGTGGGAAAAAGTTTACCCTCACTCCCAGTGTAAATCAGCACAGAGAGGAAGTAGAAAAGTACTCCAGCTATTTGCTATAGACACAAATATGCACTGACGGCTACTGCGCATGATCCACTCACGATGAATGTTCCTACCCCTAACATGAAAATGTTGGGAAAGGGAGGGGAAGAGAGAAGGACAGAAGAAGGATGATGTGTGCATACCCAAGATTAGCCATTTCCTCCCAGTACATACAAACAACAGCAACAACAACAAAACACCTCCTTTCATTCTTAGAGATTTCTTGCCTCTTTGAGAGCAAATCCTGAATGACAGTGGACTCTGGGAAGGAGGGCTTTTCTCCTGTCCCCTCCATACCCTGGTGAAATCTCCTCCCTGCTGCAAAGCGGTGCTGTTACTGTTCGAGGGGCATAGCCCAGACACAGAAATCTGAAATTTCAAAAATGCGATAAAGCCCTAGCCCGGCAGCCCTGGGAGGCGAGCAGCTGCCGGGTGACCGCTGATGAAGTGGCTTCTTAAGGAGGTGGGCAGATTGATTCCAGCTGCTGAGCGCAGGGCAGGGCAGCCGCTCGGAATGCACAGCCCGGCTGAGACAAGACTCAGCAGCAGCTTCCCAGGCAAGGGCAAGGCCAAATATTAGGTCTGTTTGCAGTCCTGAGAAAAGGAAGGAAAATGCCACTGTTCCATCCAACAGGACTTTCAAGGCAAGATGGGCCCAAAGGTGCCATGTACACAGTGTTAATTCGTAAGTGGAATGTCACTATGTCACTCAGGAAATCTGAAAACTGTCTTCTGAGATGGCTGTTCAGAAGGTCCCACAATTCCTTAAGAGGAGTCCTTTCTGCCTGATTCCTGTTTTTCTCCCCACTCTGGCTCCCAGCTCCTGGTCTTCTTCTAATAACTCTGAACCGCTGCTCACCCTCCCTGGCTCCCCATCCCATATAATCAATACACAAGAGGGACTCCAGAGGCAGACACGGAGGAGGTGCAGTGGGCCAGTGGCAGACACTAAGCGCCCTGGAGCTGACCTGGATGGGGACAGTGGAAAGGACATGCTCTTCAGAAGAGCTTGCCTCAAAAGTGAGAGAGCTAAACGGAGAGAGGGGGACTAGTTTAGGAGTCCCCTGAGGGCCCCAAACTCAGACAGCAAATGATCTAAGAAGAGGGAAAGATTAAGAGAGGTAGGCGGGCATGAAGGCACGCCTAATGGAATATTCAATATCCCGAGAAATGCACTTTCGGCCCTGCACTTCCAGGGACTAAAAGCCAGTAATGGGCTTTGGAGTCTGCACTTCCTCTCCCTAATGTCCAGAGGCGCTTTAATGCTGCAGCCAATCGATCAGCCTTCTCCGGTGAAGGCGACGAGTGGAGTGCAAAAGCTTCCTACTTGTGGCCAAAATCCACCCAACCTCCTCTGCACACCCCAAAGGAGTGACACACAACTTTGAACTGGCAGGATTTGTCTCTTAAAGTGCCGGAGAGAAGGAAAGGAAGGAGCCCAGAGGCGTCCAGAGAAACAGCCTACCCTCACCCCTCCGCCTTCTTCATCCCAACTTTTCCAGGGAGGGACTCAGGGGAAAACAAAAAGGGAGGGCGCACTATCCACCTTGGGACAGGGCTGACGAGCAGCCTCAAATCTGCTTCAGGTGCAAGGTCACTGAGCGGACTCCAAGCCTAGAGCAGCCTAAGGTGTTGCACTTCTGGAAGAGGCACAATCAGAGCAAAGAAACGTCCAGAAGGTGGGGTTTCTTTGCAATGTCTTGCTGACATCACAGCTGCCTTGAAAGTGACCCTGTGAATAAACCTCTCCCCGCCTCGCCCCCATGCTCCAGGCTGGATCCCTGCCCTAGAGACAAGCCCCTGTCCCGCCTCTCCCCGTCCCCGCGTCCGCCAGCAGAGCTCGGGTTCTGGGCAAGTTCAGTCCCTAAGTTGAGCCCAACCCTGTCCAGCCTCCAGTCGCCCCTCCCTAGGAGGCTCGGACAGCCCCACTGAGCATGTCCAGTGGCCTGAGTCCGGGGGGTCGCCGCTGGGAAGCTCTCCAGGCCCCTGGATGGGCAGGGTTGGGTCCCTGCGTGGACGCTCCCAGCGGGGCGTACGAATGACAGCCGCGCGACTGCAGCCATGTGTGGAGGGCACAAGTTAGCCCGCGCGAGTAAACTTTCCGCGGTCCTCCTCCCCACCCCCACGCCACAGGGGCGCGTCTCCCCGTGGAGCTCGCCTTTCCCAGCCCGGCGGAGACAAGCACAGCACGTGATGGGCAGAAATAAAAATAAACACTTCCCATTCCCGGGCCGCGGGGCCACCCCCACTCCGCGCGCCGCAGCAAGCAGGGGGCGCCCTGGGCCGACCCGCCCCCGCCGCCGCGGCCAGAGCCCCCAGCCTCTGCGCCGCGGGCCGGGACGAGCGCCCGGGCCCACGGCCTCCGCGCCTACCTTTCGGACTTGGTGAACTTCCGGAATGCCTGTCGGAGGTCGTGGAAGGACCTGTACGTCTGCGGCTCGGCCGAGATGCCCTGCGCCCGGGTGGTCCGGGGGCCGATGTGGGTCGAGGGCACTGGGAGCACCGACTGGCATTTGTGGAGTTTCCTCTTCAGCTCCTGAATTTCTTCCTCCTTCTCTGACAGCCGCTTCTCCAGCTCTTTGATCCTCTCCTCCTTGAGCATGAGAATCTTGGCAAAGTCTTCCTCTAGCTCGCTCATTTTTTCACTGAGCCCCTCCGCGAAACTTTTTCTCGGGCGGCGGCGGCGGCGGCGGCGGCGGCGGCGGCGGCGGCGGCGGCGGCTGGGACGGCAGCCGGCAGCGGAGAGCGCGGGTGAGCGAGTGAATGGGCGCTAAGTACTCGAGCGCGGCGGAGTGCGCCCCTAATGCGGCGCGGGGAGCCTCCTGCTTCGATCCGCTTCTGCTGAATGGACTAAAAGCACCGAGGGGAGGATGAGAAGTCTAAAAGCGAGGGAGAGGAGAGGCAGAGTGCTAATCTCCAGCCTCTCTAGGGAGTAGGTGATTATCTTTCATTGAGAAACCAATTAGAGCTGCCCTTCCTCCCCTGAGACCCCCTCCCCCGTCCCCCTCTCCTAGTCACTCCGTGAGAATACGCGCGCGCCACCCCACCGACAGCCGAGTTGCTAGCAGAGGGCTGGATCAGAGAGCCTGGTCCCACTCCATCACACAAAACTCACTCTTCCACGCTATATGGTACCAAGGGAAGGGGGTGGGGTGGGGGGGGAGCTTTATGCCACTTGATCCTTGAAATAGCAACAATTACCATGTGATCTGGCGGATGACGCAGCGCTTGTAACTGGATCCTAAAGAGTGTGAGTGTGTGTGTATGTGTGTGACATTTCGTAAATATTAAACTGCCTTTAGACAGTAACCTGCACAAATTCATCTTGGTCTTTGACTTTTACTTCTTTTCTATTTTTGATGCCTGGATGGATTCAGAAAGGAAGGCGTGTGTGTGTGTGTGTGCGTGTGTGTGTGTGTTAGTTACTTTGAAGTCTCATGGTTCTGACCCTAGTAAGAATGACAGGGCAATACCAGTTCCAAGGTTTTTCAGCGTAAAGCCTTACTGGACAGAGTGAACTAAAATTGTTGGTGGGGAAGTTGGATGAACATAGGGTAATGAGCCAAATGATTACGGAAAAGAGAAAGGCCATGTGTTAATTGTAAACTTTTTGTGTCTGGCTTTTTTTCCATCTACTACCCTTCAGTCTTGTATACAGACCATCCAAATTATATCACAATCTCTTCCTCAATGGCTCAGAAGTGGTGGCCACCAGTGCTAAGCTGGGTCACACTACCAGTTCCAGTTTGGGGGAGAAATTGCATCTTTAATTATCTGTGTTTTGGTCTTACCTGTGCATCCACCATCTACCCTATGCTAAAAGGATTATTCTGCACAGTAGAATAATCGCGTATTCACGGATTCTTACAATTTCCTTTTTTATATCTACGTATCACAGAGAGCATTTACATAAGTCACTATTTGAGAGTTTGATTTGATAGGGAATGAGAAGTATTTCTTCTGATAATAGTCAACACATTGGTAATTTTTTTAAGGAAAAAAATAGTTGCAACTAAGATACCAGGAGATTCTTTCCTAAATTGTAACTTTTCTTAAAAAAGAAAAATCAATGTATAATTACTGGCTACTTACAAAAAAAAATTATTCTACCTTTTCTGAAACAACTAAATAAAGGAAAAACAGGTGTATATTTTATTCTGGAGATTTATTATTTACTATTCTACTTATCTGATTATTGTACATTAAAAATGTTTTAAACCACATCTGAATTTCTTAATTGCACCAGATGCTAAAGTCTGGCTGTGTCTACTGATGTTTGAGAAAGGGTTCTTAGTGTTGTTGACAGTTGCTATTCTGTTGCTTCTGTCTATGAACTTAATCTGCTATTATCATTTTACACACACTAAAATAATTGACATTTAAAAATAATACATTAGAAAAAACCTTTGATCACATTCAAAAATCTAGGCATAGCTTTAACTTTATTTACAGAAGAAAAAAATAGTTTTAAAATGACTCTAAAAAGGTTTTTTCCAAGTCTTACACTATCTTAAATGAAGATATTCAAATGTTTCTTCTGCTTATTAAAAAATAAACCTTTAAACTTAGATTTCACGCATGCACCTCAAAACCCAAAATTCATCCCCATCTTCCAAAATAAAACTATTTTTGAATAGGTCAGTTTTAATTTAAATAATGTTGATTGCTAGTGACATTAAATCTTGTCCATTGGCTTAAGAAGTATTTAATTTAGACCACAAGGAAAGCTTGAGAAAAGACATGCTGGTAGAAGAATAAACACTGAATTATTAAAAAACATGTCATAGTATATTACAGCTGAAAGAACTTTGAAGATGATCTAACCCAACAACCTCATATTACAAAGGAGGAAAATTAGATCTTGAGAGGGAAAGTCCAAGATCACTTCAAGGGCAGAAGTTTGAGTCCAGGACGCCTAATACTCACGAAGCATGCTTTCCATCCCATGCTGCTCCTAGCCTAGATCCAGAAAATTTAGAAACTCTATGATTCTGATGATCCAGTGTTGAAAGATGTGACCTTACTTTCTGTTTCTTACTTCTAAATCTGTAGCAGTAATATGTCAAAGCAGAGAATTAATGAAATCTTAGATTTTGTTTTTTTTCTTAAAGGAGAAGGTCGCCATCTAGTGCCCTTGGAGAAATTTGCTAAATAAAAATCTTAATCACAACCAAGTTGGGGTTATGTCCTTAAATACCTGTACTGGTGTTTTCATTTCATATTTGTGAGAAATGAAGAAAACAACCAGAATTTTGTGTCAGACTAAAAATCTTTTTTTTTACATTTAATATCTTTTAGCCTGGATGATGACAATGATGATTGTCAACATTTATTATTTAATACGTGCCAGCACAGGGCTAAGCCCTTTATGTAGTTGATTTTAATCCCCACACTCACTCTGTAAGATAGGCACTATTACTCATTTCTGTTTTATAGATGGAGAAACTGATGCTTGGCCAGACTAGATAATTTGCCCGTAGTCACATTGTCCAGATTTGACCCAGGCTGTCTTAATACCCTATGCAGCGCTGCTTCTACTCAAAATGCATTAAAATATTCACTTCTCTGTGAGCCCGGTGACAAGCAAAACTAAAATATCTTTCTTGCTGGAGACA
This sequence comes from Pan paniscus, assembly GCF_029289425.2. NCBI lineage: Eukaryota > Metazoa > Chordata > Mammalia > Primates > Hominidae > Pan > Pan paniscus. The sequence continues at coordinate 63,299,535 of NC_073257.2, read as the reverse complement.
CAGTAAGTGTAAAATCACATATAAACCCAGAAAAATTCATAAGATTCTGATGTCTAACAATCAATTTCCTTACCGAAGTTGTTTTCCTAGTGATATTTTGGGATATATTATATATTTCATATATAATTTCAATTTTTAAGCATTTTTGCTTTCAAAAATTATGATTGTGTTTTGCCTCCCTTTCTCTCTTCTGTCTAATAAGGAGCACTTTCTAGAAAGGCTGAAAGTGTGTAAGATGTAAGCAGCAATTCCGGGATTCCTGTACTTTAATCCAGGACAGCGTCACAGGGGCCATTGGGAGGACAGGTCTATAAAAAACTTAAAAACAATAATAAAAGTGACGAAAAGTCAATCTGCTTTTTATTGTCTCTATTTACTAGAAGTTACAAATATCAGTAATAAAATATTCCTCCTCCTCCCAAAAATATTCTCTTGGTCTAAGTACAAAGGATTACTGTGTTTACTGTTGAGCAGGTGGACCACTCTCATCACCCCACCCCTTGGAATAATACTGACCTTGGTGCATATTGTACACATTCAGACCAAAGAAAATTATCATGTGCAGTTGGTTAGAGTGAGGTTCACATGGATGGCAGCAGCCCATAAAAGAGGCTTGGGGAAATGAAAATAGAGACAGGGATCTGAGCTTGTGAAACAGGTAAGGATTCACAAAATTCAAACCATATCTTTATTCCCAAATACTTGCTGTGGTTGTAAAAAATGGCAATACCTGTGAAAAACTGGAAACAATACATTTTGCACCAACAGATGCAATTGGTGAACTAAAGAGGACTGAATTTAGAACCAAAAGATTGATATTCACATCTCAGTTCTATCATTTCTTGAGCTGTGTGCCCTTAGGCAATTTCCTTAACTTCTCTGAGATCCACTTTCATCATTTGTAAAAGGAGAAGTTACCTATGGTCCTTTTTACCTTGCTACCTTCAATGGTTCTATGGAACTCCACTTTCCCTGTGACTCACATTCTGAAATTATCAGTCTGTTCTTATAGACAGCATCCATCCAATAACTTCAGCTATGTTTAAAACTTTGAGAGAAGAAAGAGTTAAGATGGAGTCTGGTTGGTCCTACAAAAATTACAGTGTACTTTTTGATTAATAGAAGACTATTTTCCATTAATTCTACATCATACTGGATGTGGCTTTAACATTGTCACCTGAACCAGCCATGTTGTTTTGATCATAAAGAGTGGTCGCACCTTGAGTAAGATGAAATCTTGAAGTCCTGAAACACACCCACACTGACATTAACCAACACACAGAAGATGAAAATGGCAAATGAAGTGTTGCCTTAATTAAACAAACTTCAAAAATAGTTCATTTCTGTTTTCTGGATTTCCATAAAGAATCATAAGAGTTATTTATTTTTTGAGACGGAGTCTTGCTCTGTCATCCAGGCTGGAGTGCAGTGGTGTGATCTCAGTTCACTGCAACCTCTACCTCTTGGGTTCAAGTGATTCTCCTGCCTCAGCCTCCCAAGTATCTGGGATTACAGGCGTTTGCCACCATACCCAGCTAATTTTTGTATTTTCAGTAGAGACAAAGTTTCACCGTGTTGACCAGGCTGGTCTTGAACTCCTGGCCTCAAGTTATCCACCCGCCTCGGCCTTCCAAAGTGCAGGGATTACAGGCATGAGCCACTGCGTCCAGCCCATACAGTTATTTGAAAAAAAAAAAAAAAAACATAAGTTCCCATAGGAAAAAAATGTATATAAATGCTTTTCACAATGTGGTCCTCTTGATGTAAATGAAATTCTTTCTCACGCGGGCATACAACAGTAAGACCATTGCATTTTATTATTTTCTGCAATATTTGTCCACAGGTTTGAAAAAAAAACAGTTCTTTTTAGAGATCATGAAAAATAAAACTAACCTAAAATTGTGATATTTAATATATTATAGAAATAAAATTCTGCAGTAAATTTAAAACCATGGACCTAAAATATGAAGATAGGGATGCCATGTAACTTGAGGAGGCCAATAATTTCATCTCCCTGAGCATCAATTATCCCAACTATAAAGTGCAGATAGGGAAACTAAATTCTCTTGCACCTAGACCTTTAAGACTCAAATGAACAGGAAAGCCAAATTTAAATTTATTATTTAAATTTAACTCTATATAAATAAATATAAGTAACATGGTAATGTAATCCCTTCTTTGACTTTTTGGTGGAAGGATAGCTCACCAGGGGAAGAGAGTAGGGGATGGGGACAGGATTGGTGGTGGTGGTGGTGGGAATGTTTATACTGCATTTACATCCCCCAAGTTTTCCACCCCTGGTAGCATCTTCTCCCAGTTACTCAATCAATATACAATCAAATACTAATAAAAGTGCTGCTGTGAAGAGAATTTGTAACTATAATTAACATCTCAAATCATTTGACTTTAAGAGAGAAAACTTACCTGTGTGGGCCTGACCTAATCAGGCAAGTCCTTAAAAGAAATTAGGCTCCTCTTGAGATAGGGATTTGAAATGTGATTGGGATTGGACTTAAGAGAGATCTCCTGTTACGGGCTTTGAGAATGGAGCAGGCTGCATGGCAAGGAATGCAGGTGGACTCCAGGGATGTAGAGCAACTCCTAGCTGACATCAAGTAAGGAAGTGGGGACCTCAGTCCTACAACAGCAAGGAACTGAATTCTGTCACAACCACATGAGCTGGGAAGAGGACCTCTAGCTCCAGGTGAAAAGGAAGCATGGCTGACACTTTGATTTCAGCCTGTAAGTCCCTAAGCAAAGATCCTAGTCATGCCGTCCCCACACTTCTCACTACCAAAACTGTGAGATAAGTTGGTTTTAAGTCTTTCGGTTTGTGGTAAAAATTGTCAGGCAACAAGATAAAACTCATAAATGACTTGACTGCCATTTTAAAAATATCCTTTAAAAACACTAGAAATGTATTGCCATTTCCAGAAGGCTGCCTTCCCAAAAGGGTCATTTTCAGTGAAACTATAATGCATTTCAAATGGATACTTGAGCAACATTAAACATTGCTATAAATTATGAACTGCTTAAAGCATACTGATGACAATATGAACAGCCTTCCATAAAAGATGTTTATGTTTAAAGCAAAACACTAATGTGACTGAAGTGTAAATCTTCCAAACATAGGTTCTAGAAAGGATTGAAATCATTCATTAGTTTACTACACAGCAGAAATGTTACTATAATTTGCCCTATGTAGAGGACCAGCCTTGTGACTTTGAATAAATTATGTAGTCAGCTGACCCTTAGTTTTCTCATCTGTAAAATATTAATAACTCTCTTGCATAGTATTATTTATTTTTTATAAAGTATTTAGCTATAAGTATATACTTAAATAATTTTGGAGTCTTATTAATTAACTGAATGTGTTTCCATAGTTATCCATGGAAAATAAGTGCTCCTACATCATGTTACCTTTGAGTTCAAATCCTAATGTCATGTATTTGAGGAGACTTGGAAGATTTTTTTTTTAAATACAAATCTTTTTTGAGTTTAGTTTTTGATTTGAATATTTGTTTGATTGTAGAAATGATAGAAATTGGACTTGTCTGCTTAGAACATTGTTTGTTTTTGAGACAGAATCTCAGAGTCTCGCTCTGTCACCCAGGCTGTAGTGCAGTGACACGATCTCAGCTCACTGTAACCTCTCCCTCCTGAGTTCAAGCGATTCTCATGCCTCAGCCTCCCAAGTAGCTGGGATTACAGGACTGTGCCACCCCATCTAGCTAATTTTTGTATTTTTTGTAGAGATGGGGTTTCGCCATTTTGACTGGGCTGGTCTTGAACTCCTGGCCTCAAGTGATCTGCTTGCCTCAACCCCCCAAAGTATAGCTATTACAGGCCTGAGCCACCACACCCAGCTAGAGCATTTTTTAAATAAATAATTTTAATAGAAAATACATGCATGTGATATAGAATTCAGGAAGTACAAGAGAATGTACAATGAAAGGTAAGTCTCTCTCCCATCCCTGTTCTCCAGTTCCCTTTTCTGGAGGCATTCACTAGTAACATTTATTTGTGTATCCCTCATAAAATAATTCATTCATAAAAGCATTTTTATAAAAACATGCATTTTTACACAAATAAGATTTAATACCTGGTTTGTATGCTAGTATATTCCCTAACTTAAAGCTATTATTTCCTGCTTTTCAGGACCATTATTCCAGTGCAATATGTCACACTGTTTCACTTTGTGATAAAATGGTCAGTAACAAGGCAGGAACATGGCTGAATTTAGACAGGCTGCGACCTCCCTTCACTTAGCCATTATTTATAGATTTTCTTTCCCTTTCAAAAAAAGTTAGGTACTTCTTGTTTTATTGAATATATTTAATAACAATTTTTGAATGGTCTAGTATTTTAAGAACAAAAGCCAAACCTTATAAGACATATATGTCTTTTAAGAATATAATAAAATAACCTCTGGCCTTAGTCTTCCCCAACTGTTTTGTGTTAATGGAAACATTCATCTGAGCTTATCTCAAGTTATTTCCAATTAGCAGTTTCCATGTTAAAAAAAAAAAAAAAAAAAAGCTAGGCATAAGGAGCACTCTATTTTGATAGTCTCTCAAGCCTTTATAACTGTCATGATTTTCTTGGTCTCTAATCAAAATTGCATAGTTAGTTCAATAGTTCATTTACTATTTTAGATTCAATGAGGACAAATTTATTTGGAAATGATTTTTTCAGAATGTCCAGGCAGTTATAAAAATAAATTATAATTTGCTTTTGTAAAAAAATAGTTTCACAGAACTTGCAATATTCCAGGAGATGTTAGAATTCTCATATTTACAAGTAACAATTCCAAGTGCTATATTGATTATGTTTTCAAATCTGTGTTATATATGGCTCCATTTTAGCAGCCTTAATAAAAGTGAGAAGGCCAGAGTAACACTCAAAACGTCCCCATAACAATTTTAAAGAACTCTATGAGTTACAATGAGAAGTCTTTGCATTGAAAAATGCTTTGGCTCAGCACTCCTCTCCCGTTTCCACGGCATCCTTTGCAGCCACCTCTAGTCTGCAGAGAGGCGGCAGAAAGACAACAGATACTGAACTAGGAAGACACAGTACCGCCAGCCTTCATTCAAGAGTTCATCTAATAAAGGGAGATAACTTTACAACACTCAGGCAAGCAGACATTACTCAGACTGTGGCTAAAATCAGCAAGAAACTGCCAGGAATACCTCGGGGTAACATAAGGTGGTGCTGGTGTGTGTGTGCGTGTGTGTGTGTGTACACCCCACCCGTGTGTATGTGTGTGTGTGTCTATTTCAGTCACAGTAACTTTCTTTTCTTATAAATCATTCCTCTAGCTTGGGTAGGTCAGTAAAAAACAAACTATTCCTTTAAAAGTCTCAATTCGAATATTTGGATATTTTAATGTTAATAGCAGAAATGGAGTGATGTGAAGACCAGATGGGAAATGCCACAAGTGGCTGAGGGTTAGACTCTAGAGCATCGTCATCAATCAGGACTGACAATATCTGCCCCTCCACAGTCAGACAAACTGATCTACCTTTTGTGCAAATGTCAAATTAGCATTCTAGGAAAGACACAGGCGAAGAGCCACTTATGCCAGGAATCTTTTTATTAAGGATATCATGAATCTGGCATTGTTCCTCAGAAAGGGAAATTAAAAATAAATGTTTGTATTACCTGAGCAGATGTATTTAATCTCATTCTTTCAAAAAGTTTTTTTTTGCTCGCTTTTCTACAGGTCCCAGGCCCTCTGCTAGACATTGAGGATACAGAGATTAGTAAGAGTATCTGCCCTCAAGAAACTCAGGAGAGTGCAGAAGGAGCTGCTCTAGGGTTAGGGGACACAGATATGCACATGACTAATGGTGAAGCAATAGTGAAAAAACTAGAAGGCTTTTTCTCAAAGTGCCATCATACGACAGAGGAAGGAGAAGGAACAATCAGTAAGATGTGAGTGTGTCTTCACATGAGAGAGAGAGAGAGAGAGAGAGAGAGAGAGAGAAAGGTGGGGTAGCCTTGGTCAATTCTCCACAATTTAATTTGCCAAAAAGCAATTCACAGAAAGCCAAAATCACCAAATAACCAATTTGACACATGCCCACTTTGTTGAAGCCAAAGAAACAATTTTCCAAACAAATGTAAAAACCAGCTAAATTTCTATAATTTAAAACTAACCAAAAACTGTCACTAAGAAAGAGCCTTTCTGAATATATGTATAATCTCTCTGAATGGCTTCTTCTATGAACAGGTTCTCTGAAAAGCTCAGGCACCCGTTTGTGTAACTGGTCAGGGGATAGGAAGGTGGTGTGATGGGTGGGGCAAGACAAGGCCACATGCTTGCTGGAAAGTATGTATGGAGGGCCTTTTGGAATGCCTCTCCGAGGACTTGAAGTTTTAAACTAAGATGTGCTGATTTAATATAATGCCATAACCAGGGACATTTTTACAATAAATAACATATGGAAGCTTCCAAAAAGATATTTGAAAACAACCAAATGTTATCTGTGGCACCAGTAAAGCAAGACTATAGTCTCCTCACTGGGTTTAATGTTCATTTAAAATTAGCCTCTTTTTTCACTTCTCCTATAAAGACTGCTTTTCTCTTTGAGTGTGAAAATTTACTCACCAGGAAAATCAGGTTAAAATAATTAAGTTGCTTAAAGAAATAGAGTACTCTGACAAGCTAACCTTGCAAATTGAAATATGTATACTTGTTAATTTAAAAAATAATATATCTGTGTTATTATGTTATTAGAGTAACAAAATTTCTATTCTAATTTTGTACAAATTAAGTCATTTTTCCAAGGAAAGAAAAAATTAGTAAACAGTTAATACATTGTGTAATAGAGAATGCCTGAGTGTGTATCATGTGAATAAGCAGTTTTAAAATTGCTACTATTGATGAAATCATGTATTACAGAAAAATTGGAGAGAGAGTATAGGTGTAAAAAATTACAAAACATTTTATAAATAAGAATAATTTTCAATAGTAAAAATTATTTTTCTATACTTAGAAAAGTAAGAATAATGTGATTAACCAAAATATTCTGGATAATAACTATGATATATCTCCCCAGATATATTTATCTCTAAATTCAGTATAATTCCAACAATACTTTAAAAATAGAAGTGGATGAGTGGATTTGAAAATTTATATGGAACAAATATTATAATAGAGTAAGAAAAATATTTGAAAACAACAAAAACTGTATTGCTGCCCTACCATCAAATATTTATTACCCTCAAACTTGACCCTACTTACACTGGGTATGGAGACCACCAGAAGCTGTCCTCTCACTGATGCCATATGTCATCCTAAGATGTGTTCTAAAAAGCATTAACCTTCATATTTGCCGGATTTCAATAGTTCCATGGGCCTCTTCTGGATAACAGTCTCCAAAAGAGTAAAATAAATGGGTAGCCTAGGACCTTACAGTTCAACAGATTATAGAAATAGCCTAATTTCCTGTGCACATGCACGTGCGTGCACACACACACACACACACAAATCTTTTCTAACACATGCCTGAGAGATAGCCATGTACACCAATGGCTAGATGGCTTAAGCAATTAGAGCTAGTGCAATTTTGTTTATATAAATCAGGGTTATATCAACCTCAGCACTATTCACATTAGGGACCAGAAAATTTTCTCTTGTAGGGGACTGTGCTGTGCATTGTAGGATCTTTAGAAACATCTTTGCCTCTATCCACTAGACGCCAGTAACAGCCCTCATCCTGGATTGTTACAACCAAAAATATCTCCAGATGTCGGCAAATGACAATCCCCCCCACCCAGTTGAGACCCACTTGTGTAAATTGATGCTGAAAGCTAAGCCTCAAAATTAATTCTTACGTGGAATATTTCAATTCAAGTTTATTCATATTTTTACCCTTAACCCGCATTCACTTTCAATAAGTACATGGGAATAGCAGAGAAGTAGTTTATGCCATGTTGCAACACCAAAGATACTGACTGTTGAGTGAGGTATAAATCTAAAAGCAGTGCTGAAAAGAAACACCAATTTGACTCCTGGTCAGGGATGCCTGTTCTGCACTTCCCTGCCATTTTGGCCTTAACCGAGTTTTAACAAACTAACCTGGAGAACTCCAGCCCTTATACTCTCTCCGCCTATTCTTTCTTTGATTTCAAGTTAATTATAAGAGAACAGAGCAATCAAAGAATTAATGAGTCATTTACACTCAACTTTGATATGAAAATTATCATTCGATGACTAGATGTCGGCATTTAGTATTTTTCTGGACTGCATTCAGGAAAATGGAAGAATGTTATCAAGTGTAGCATAAACCTGTTTCACATTTCTTTAAGGTATCCTTTAAAGATTCTTTTTAAGGCCAAGTGAGGTGGCTCATGCCTGTAATCCCAGCACTTTGGGAGGCCATGGTGGGTGTATCACCTGAGGTCAGGAGTTCAAGACCAGCTTGACCAACATGGTGAAACCCAGTCTCTACTAAAAAATACAAAAATTACTGGGCATGGTGGCAGGTGCCTGTAATCCCAGTTACTCAGGAGGCTGAGGCAGGAGAATCACTTGAACCCAGGAGGCGGAGGTTGCAGTGAGCCGAGATCGTGCCATTGCACTCCAGCCTGGGTGACAGAGCAAGACTCCGCCTCAAAAAAATAAATAAATAAGTAAAAAATAAAATAAAAGATTCTTTTTAAAACACGATTTCTAGTTCTATTCTTTTCTCACCATGTGACTAATGCAGAGGTGAAATATATATATGTATATATAAAATATATATATAATGCAGAGGTGAAATACATACATTATATATAATATATAATATATATTATAATATATAATATATAATATAAATTATATATTATATAAATAAATATATAATATAATATATATTATAATATATAATATATAATATAAATTATCTATTATATAAATAAATATATAATATAATATATATTATATAATACTATATATTACATATAATATAAATATATAATATAAATATATAATATAATATAAATATATAAATATATTATATAAATATATAATATTATATATTATAATATATATAATATATTTATATTATATATTATAGTATAATATAATATATTTATATTATATATTATAGTATAATATATAATATATAGTATAATATATATTATATTTTATATTATAATATATATTATATTTATATATAATATATAATATGTAATATATAATATGTGGAATTTAACCTCCTTCCTTCAAATAATATATTATTTGAATATATTATATATTATATATTATATATATTATATTATATTATATATTATATATTATATATATTATATTATATTATATATTATATATTATATATATTATATATTATTTATTATATTATATTATATTATATATATTATATATATATTATATAATATATATATATATAATATATATATTATATATATAATATATTATATATAATATATTATATATAATATATATTATATATATATAATATATATATTATATATATAATATATATATAATATATATAATAATATAATAATATATATAATATATAATATATCATATATCATATATCATATATATGATATATGATATATTATATATTATATATATATTATATATTATATATTTATTATATATATTATATATATAATATATAATATTATATATATAATATATTCAAATAATATATTATTTGAAGGAAGGAGGTTAAATTCCACATATTATATATTACATATTATATATTATATATAAATATAATATATATTATAATATAAAATATAATATATATTATACTATATATTATATATTATACTATAATATATAATATAAATATATAATATATTATACTATAAATTATATATTATACTATAATATATAATATAAATATATAATATATTATACTATAATATGTAATAAAATATATTATATATTATAATATATTATATTATATATTTATATAATATATTTATATATTTATAATATATTTATATTATATATTTATATTATATATAATATATAGTATTATATAATATATATTATATTATATATTTATTTATATAATAGATAATTTATATTATATATTATATATTATAATATATATTATATAATATATTTATATAATATATAATATATAATATTAGATATTATATATTATATTATATAATTAATATTATAATATATAATTAATTAATATAATATATTATATAATATATAATATTATATTACACATTATATATTATATTTATATTATAATATATATTATATTTATATTATAATATATATTATATATTATTTATAATATATATTATATTTATATATAATATATATTATAATAAATATATAATACATAATATGTGGAATTTAACCTCCTTCCTTCAAATAAACCCTTCTACTTTTAACCAAAATGAATAACATATGGCATCCATAAAGATTTGATAAAGACATCTTTTGTAATCACTGAAGGAATAAAGAGAAGCTAGCCAATTATTTAGTGTTTTGGTAATGTAGCTTCAGATTTAATGACATAGCTTAATGAGTGGTGCTTGAAAAGTTTGATTGTTTCTTAGTGAGCTGAGTTACATGACTTCCCTGAAAACTAGAGTTTATATTGGATTTGTAGTCAGTTCCAGTTAAAGCAAAATATAGAACCAATTATAGATATGTCCATAATGGGAAATTTAATATGTTAGTGAGTTCTTAGTTTTATAGCTATATATGACCTGACTTTTAAAATAAATTAAAATAATCTTTCTTACTCAACTATTATGAATAATATTATATTATAAATATAGCATCCATATACTCATTGAACACTCTGTGGAAGGCACCATGTTACGTTCCTCATATACATTAAATTAGTATATCCTCAAAGTTCCTCAAATGTTATTCTCTCAGCTATGGTGACATTGGGAAAGATCTACAACTTCTCTAAGTCTGAATCTCCTCAGGTGTAAAATGGGAATAACAGTAGTACCTTTATCATTTGGATGATTATGAAAGTTAAATATTTTTAGTAGTAGGGATAAGGTTAAGAGCAATGGTTCAGTATAGTATTTAATTGAAATAATAATATTAAATGTCTTCATGTAATTTCTAAGTATAATTATTATATTACAATAAGCCTTTTCTGAAAAATTATATGAATATAAGCATATTGTTTCATTACCACACATTATTATTTTGGAACAGCGTCCCTGTGGTAGGTTGTTTAGAAAAATACTTATAATAATTTCTTTTTTTTCTTTTTTTTTTTTGAGACGGAGTCTTGCTCTTGTCACCCAGGCTGGAGTGCAGTGGCACCATCTCGGCTCATTGCAACCTCCACCTCCCGGGTTCAAGGGATTCTCCTGCCTCAGCCTCCCAAGTAGCTGGGACTACAGGTGCACGCTGCCACACTGGGCTAATTTTTGGTATTTTAGTAGAGATGGGATTTCACTGCGTTGCCTGTGCTGGTCACAAACTCCTGAGCTCAGGCAATCTGCCCGCCTCAGCCTCCCAAAGTGCTGGGATTACAGGTATGAGCCACCATGCCTGGTAATAATTTCTTCTCATATTTATGCCTTTGGGAAATACCCTCTCACACTGACCCTGGCTTAATCATGTAGCTTGCTTTGGCCAATGGGAAAATAGCAAGTCTGACACAAACTGAGGAAAGAATTTTCCCAAGAGCAGCAAGAGAGGGCAAGCCCCAGGTGCCCATGCAAATGCTCTCTTGCTGCTCTTGGGAAAATTCTGACCACCTCCCTGATAATAAGCCCTGTCCAGCCTCTGGATGATAAGTGGGACATGCTGCAGTTACCTCAATTGTCTCTGCCAACAGGCAGCCAACTATTAGACATGTGAATGAGATCACCAGCCCCTAGTTGACTGCAGGAACAAAGACCCATCACAACAGGGCTGAGGCCAAATTGCTGACCCTCCGAATCATAAACAAATAAAATGATTGTTTTTTAATGTCACTTAAATTTGGAGTGGTTTGTTACACAGCGAAAGCTAACTGATACTATTCCTATAGACAACATAAATAAGGATTTTAAAAATCATAATTCAGGATGTAGCTAATAGTCTACATTTACATTTCCACATAAAAATTCTGGCTTACTTATACAATATTGTCAATAACATTATATAGTAATTCAGCCAATAAAATGAAACCAGTTCTATTTGGTTTTATACTCAGTGGTAAACACTGGACAGTGATATGACATGGAAAGGTAGGATCCTCCTCTTCATAGAACAACAGTACTAGCAAAGCTCTTATCTTTTGTACTAACTTTAATCAAGTAAATGATGGCATTTTTCAGTGCTGTGTTTAGAGATTCTAAGGCCATCTCTGATTTTAATAGGAGGTGGGAAGTATATACATGTCATACATTTGCAAGCCTTGCCATAAATTAGATGTACCCCTGGAATACTTTTGCCCATAAAAAAGTATTCACTATTTACTTTGCATTGTCCATCTCTCTACAGAGTTCACAGGTAAGACATATTTTTCATGTACTGGCAACTTTTTAAACAATTTTAATTCAAGCTGTGAAGCCATTATGGGAATACTGCATAATTGTCCTCATTGAAAAAGTAGGCTTTGTTTTTAAGAGTGCAGCCCTGTGGCAATCTAATCCCACTAGCACAGCTAGGCAGGCCACTACAGTGGCCTTGTTCCCCCACCAAGTGGAAGTGTTATCACCACAAGAATTAACAGCCAGAAAGAAGGCTCATGATGAAGGCTGCTAATGTCTGTTAGTTCACTCAGACCACATTGCCTGAGGGATGCTTGCACTCTCAGCAGGATTGCCAGAGCCAAGGCAAGAAAATAAATGCACCAAAGAGGTGAAGAAACAAAATGAATCCTGACCTATCTGCTTTAAAACACGAGTTTCTTCCCTTTCCCCAGAACTCTTTAATTCCAATGTCTGTTCTAACCATCCAGTATTTGATTATTTTCTGTTACTACTATAAGCATCTTAACTAAAGGTACCACATATGAAACTTCTCTTGTGTTCTCTCATAGTTCCAAATAATCCCCTTCAGAATAGCTTTTATGATAACTATTAAGTCTTCATTAGGTACAAAACACTATGGTAGCACTCTACATAAATTAACATAAAATTAAATCTTATAAAAATTCCAAGGTAGGTAGAATCCCCATTTCACAGATTTAGGAACTGAATCTTAAAGAGCTAGAGTCATTTGTCCAATGTTATACTGTAACTAGGTTGTGGAGCCCATTTTGAAGCCCAGATCTTTGTGACTGCAATGGTAATATGCTTATCCGCTGTGCATCGCTGCCACCCAGCATTCAAATGCAGTTTCATGTGTGCATGATGTGGTCATTAAAGCCATGGGCTTGGATACAAACTCCCATATTGGCACCTTTAGTATAGTGATCTTAAGGAATGTTCTTAATCTCTGTGGGCCTCAGTTACCTCATTAGCAACATGCTTTCCACACAGAGTCCCAGAGAGATAAGGATGACTTTCTTAAAATAATATAATTAGAGAAGCGGTTACCAAACTGATTATCTACTAAAGTGGGGTGTAAGTGTAAAGGACAGCACTATATGTGGTGAAGGAGCCTGAGTGTGGTAGTGTCGGGCTGTTACCACTCCTAATGTAAAGGGAAAAGGGAGGGAACATGAGAGATCCTGAGAATAAAGCCATCTTGAGAAGACCTGTTACTTTCAGAGAAGGTCCCAACCTGACCCAGGCAATATCACAATGAAGAGGCCAGGAAATGATCAGCCCCTATTCCTCTCTCCTCTCTCCCTCTGACCTCCTGGCCTCCCAATAGCCAAACCCACACAAACCAGAGGGTAAGAAGCCCCACTGTGGTAGTTCACATGGGCCCACCTCCTGCAACAGAGAGAAGGAGAAGGGCTGAGATCAGAATTACAGGAGCAAAAGGAAGGTATCGGGTCACATACTGGAATAAAAATACCTCTTTACAGAGTTTTAATAATGATTAAACAAGCTAATGAATATAAAACACAAGAAATTGCATCTAATACTCAATAAATATTAGTATTATTATTTTAATTAATTTATTCATCTATTTAATAAAAGTTTATTGAGAACTTACTATGTTCTAGGCACTGTGGACATGAGCTCTGTCCAAAGGAAGCTTATAATACAGTCAGGTTCATATGAGTTAAACAAAGAGGAGAGATCTCAGAAGGAGACTTCATCATCTCTACAGCTGTTTTTAAGGCATGTCAGGAAATGTCAGGCAAACTAGTGTAATAAAGAGTTTAAAAAAATTTAATCTGTATTTTTTGTAGAGGTGGGGTCTCGCTTTATTGCCCAGGCTAATCTCAAACTCCTGGCCTCAAGCAATCCTCTCGCCTCAGCCTCCCAAAGTGCTGGGATCACAGGCGTGAGCCCCTGCATCCGGCCGGAGAGGTTTTATTTTTTAAGTGGCCCTTAGTATCTTGTTGGACAATGACACATTCTAATGGGAAAAGTAGCAGGCCCACAAAGGTTTAATCAGTAACAAAACCGCAGCTGTCAGAAAAAGGTGTGGTGTGGAGTACAGCATGGTGTTTGCCAGGACAATTTATCTTCTGGCCCAGCCTTCAAGAACTTTGGACTGAGTCCTGCAGTGATGAAGATGGGAAAGCTTTAAGGAAACAAAAGCTAAAAGCCTCATAGGTGCTGGAGGCTTAAGAGTAACTGAAAAGAGAGAGAGACATTCATCCCCATTTTGCAGAGATAACCTACCATGTTTCAGCTGTGGCAAATATGGTGCTGGAAAGTCCACAATAGGAGCGTAGTGGAGGCACGAGCCACAGAGCCTTGTTCCTTCATCAAGTAGAAGGAGCAAAGGATGACAGTGAGGGACTCCATGGTACTCATCAATGTAGGACTGATAAAGAAACACACTGCCAAAGCTACATGGTGACAGACCAGATGTGTTTGTGAGTTCCTACTGATCTTCAGGGGAACTCCCAGAAATACGTAGGACATATAGGCTACTACAAGAGTCTGGGGATGGTCTGATGAGCATGCAAGAGAATTATACAGAGAGTTTAGAGAAGAGAGTAAACAATCCACTTTGATTGCCAGAGGTCTGAGAAAACCGGCCTTGGGAATGTGCTGTTTATGCCATAAGCAACTGAAAATTTTCAAGGGGGAAATGATGAAGGGGAGCAATGAGCTTGATGAATATGCAGTGCCAAAGTGAAGTAAGAAGGAACCAAAGCAAGGGAAATTACTCAGGGTTTACTTTAACAGCTTGCTAATAGAAAATAAATGCACATGATGTCAGTTTTAGGTGTCAAACACTTTTATGAATAACACAGCTATCATAGCTACCATTTATTTAGCACTAGGCTCAATGAGGCATATGCTGTATATATAGCTTTTTCAGCAGCTCTGTGGAATAGATATTTTAATTTCTATTTTACACATAAAGACACTACAAATCAAGAGAGATGTGGACCAAGCTCCACACATGTGGGTGTTTTGAAGCTAAATCATGCTCTTAATCACTATAGGTCCAAAAATTCTGCTAAAAAATAATTGGGGACAAATAAAAAAACTTTTAATGATGTCATTGCTTCAAAAGAGACCATGCAGTCTGAATAAAAACATTTTTTTCAATGTGACAGTAGTTATAAAATTTGCCCTTATAATTCTCTTCATCACTGGAGACCGTTAAGAACAACTCAGGAAAGAAAATGAAAACCCAAACACCATTCACATTAGCATGAAAAAGCAAATACACATATTTGAGAGAGACTGAGTTGAATTATAACCCCAAATTAGTAGGTTTCTGTGGACATGAGCATTGACAGGAGCATGCTGATGTCGCTATGAATGCTTAGGTGTGTTTCTCCTTCCCAGAGGAGAGAGAGTCTTCTCTAGGCCCAGAACACAGTAGGTGTGTGCAGTCAGTTTTCATAAGGGAATAAGTGAAGAAATTAATAAGTGAATGATCTTTCAAGTTTAGAAGTAAATCGTTGAAAGGAATGCTAGCAGCCTTTTTTCCAGAATAAACATTCAAAATCCTTATCGATAGCATGTCAGCAGGTGAGGAAAAAATGTGTGGTTAAGAAAAACAATCTGCCCAAAATCCAAGGACCCAGAGGTCAGTGTGATAGCACTGGGGGGACAGGGAAGGGGTGTGAGATGGTGTGGGGCACAGGAAGACCACAGACAAATATGTGTCCCAAATATGATTTAAATCATAGTGGGTCACAGGAAATAACACTGAGACACATATTTGTCTGTGATCTTCCTGTGCCCCACACCATCTCACACCCCTTCCCTGTCCCCCCAGTGCTATCACACTGACCTCTAGGTCCTTGGATTTTGGGCAGATTGTTTTTCTTAACCACACATTTTTCCCTCACCTGCTGACATGCTCACTCAGTGCTGAACAACACAATCAGAACTATTTGATGCTGACTGTGTGCTCAGAAATAGTTCAAATCAAAGCTATGTTATCCACTAGGCACTGTAGTGCCACAGAGGCTATGAATTTTTCAAGAGCTAAATATGCACAAGAAAATGTGTTGGCTTTACCTGTTAAATTAATGTAATGTATAAATGTACAAATATAAAATGTAGCATTCTATCACATTATGTCAGTTTTACTTCTTATTAAATTTAGTGGTTTTATATTGTTCAACTTATGGACCTATTTTTAGATGTAAAAAGAAAAAGAGAGAAATAATACCAACTAATAAATGTAGAGGAAATGATAACAGAAGATCACCCTTTTGCATTCCCTAATGTAATAAACAATTCAGGCAAGGATCATCCATGAATGCTACAATCATTAGATAAAAGATTATTAGGATAACCTCAGTATATTTTTTCATATTTTTTCCAAAGTACCGACTCTTGCTACCCCCCACTGCCCATTACTTAATGATTGCAAAAGGAGAAAATGTACCTTTACAATGGAGAGAGATGGGGTTACCATGCTTGCAAGTAGTCAAGCCATTGGTCTGTGATACAACCTGCAATGAGCCTTGTCTACTGTGATACGATATGAAATTCACATCACTGTGATGTGGTATTCCAGAAATGTTGAAACTGAACTTAGTCAACGATCTAGACCTAACTACCAGTTGATAAGATATATAAAGGAGATGGAGGCCATCACCATGAAGAAATAAACAAACCCAGAATGGAAGCATCTTAAAAGATTAAGCAAGTCAATGTCATGAAGAGAAAAGTGGTTTTATATTAAAAGATAAAAAGAGTCATGCCAAGTACAATCCTAAAATGTCATTAATCCTGGTTCAAGAAATCAGCTGCAAAAGACATCTGAAAATGGACCAGATATGAGAGATATTTAAAGAATTTTCATTAATTTTCTTAAGTGTAATAAAGGGACTATGATTACGTAGGAGATGCCTGCTGATGATTTAGGGATGATGCATTATGATACTTGCCAAGTTTCAAATATTTCAGCCAAAAAAGAAAAATATATTCACATTTGTTGGTATGTATAAATGTACTACAAATATGGCAAAATATAAACAACTGGTAAATCCAGGTGGAGGACATAAAGATGTAAATTGAACTATTTTATCAGTATATTTGTCAAAAAAATTTCATAATAAAAATTGGAGAAAACTTTCTTTGCTTATACAAAGCCTCACTAAAACATTAATATTTATAAAAATGTTATTGCCTTGGAAAGAATGTATAAATTTGACTATTACTTCAAAAGGATTTCAATATAAGCCTAGTGATTTCTAAGATACCACAAGCAATGTAAGTTCAATAAGTTATTAATATTAATTTTAAAAGCACAGTCATAAAAATCTTCTCAATACTTTACAGCATAAAAGGTTATTTAATGTAGAACATGGGAGATTGAACCTATAAATAAAAAGTTTCCTATGTCCTGTGATTTTCTTAAAATGTTTCTGGTTCAAGTTGGACTTGATTCTGCAGCACCACTTCCAACCAACTGAAGCCTGTCACACTCCTGTCCTTTGGATTTCCAACATATTAATATCATATCTACTACTAGTACTTATAATGTCTATATGATAGGCACTGTGAGAAGTTCTTTACAAGCGTCATCTCACCTAAACCTCATAAAACCTCTGTGAGTTCAATACAACTATTGTGCCATTTTACAGGGAAGAAAAACTGTGGCTTCAAGTGTAATCAAGTTGCCCAACATCACACAGACCACAGTAGAGCTAGTATGAAGGTCTGCATCTATCTGACCCTAGGGCAACTATGCATTGCCACTGTAGGGCAGAGAGAGTCAAAGGGACCTGGTGTGTTCATAACATATGGAAACTACTAATAGTTGGAATTTTCAGGTAAGAAGGAGAGTCTGTGGTCAGGGAGAAAGATGGACATTTTGGAGCGGGGATCTTTTCATCATGCCACTTGATTTGTACCTTGGGATGCACTGACACTTCACATCAGAGAGCTGGCCCAAATCAAAAATAGCACAGAGGAAAACGCAATCTAAATTTAGAGCTCTTCAAAAGCATCCCATTTTGTGAGTGTTGAAGGAGGAGTTGTTCCCAAAAGAAATGACCAACATTCTATGAACATAGACGTATGGCACTAATCTTGTCATTTCCCTGTTCATGTTACTTAGTGAATTATTATAGCCTGTAGAAAAACAAAAATTGAAGTAGAATTGCCAGAAAGTTTGGAATCAATGGAGACAAGCTGTGGCCAAGAGCCTGCCAGAGTTTTTTCTGATGCCATCACTATTGGCACTGGCATTGGCATCCCCTGGACACTGGATGCTTGGCTAGTGGGTTCCTCTATAGCTGGCCACTCAGCTATATGCCACTGGACTCTCAATTCTGCTGCAATCACTGTCTCTTGGGCCTTTGCCTTGGTTAATCAAGAATTCCAAGTCTCAGTGGGAACATTAAATCATGATCCCAATTTCTGTCTCCTAGGAAAGAGGGAGCAGGATCATCTGTTTAAACGTGGTTTGTGGGTGTATTAGTCAGGGTTCTTTAAAGAAATAGAACCAATAGGAGATTTGTGTGTGTGTGTGTGTGTGTGTGTGTGTAGCTTTATTACAAGGAATTGGCTCATGCCGTTATGAAAGGTGAGAAGTCCCAAGCTTGGCAGTCCCCAAGCTAGAGATCCAGGAGAGTCAGTGATACAGTTCTGTCTGAGTCTGAAGGCCTGGGAACCAGGAGAGCTAATGGTATAAGTTCCAGTTCCAGGGAAGAAGACTGATCTCTCAACTCAAGCAGTCAGTCAGGAAGAGTTCCCTCTTACTCAGCCCTTTTTGTTTTATTCAGGTCTACACTTGATTAGATCAAGCCCACCCACATTAAGGAGGGCAAATTGCATCATTCATTCTGCTAATTCAAATGCTAGTCTCAGCTAACAACATCCTCACAGACACACCCAGAATAATGTTTGACCAAATGTCTGGGCACTCCATGGTCCAATCAATTTGACGTAGCCCTCATAGTAGACCTAGAGTGATTTTTTATTACTTGTCAAAATTTTCTGTTCATCCACATAGGCTTTATGCATCCTTGCTTTTTTTTTTTAATTTTGCCAGAAAAGTTGAGTTAATTGTGCACATTCAGGAGTGTGTGTGTGATTTTGTGTGTGATTCTTTTGTTTGCTAGATGGGGTAAGGCGTGGAAGTGTCAGTTCCAGCTTCTCCACACAACAAACGTCCCAATCTGGCTACTAGATCTCCAACCTTTATGGCTATAACTGGGACGAGCATCTGAATGGAACTCTAGGACTTCCCACCTGCTCACCACTCTGCCTTTGATTTCTCTGTTTTTACTGGGATCTAAGTAGTTCTCTGTATTTTGAGTTCAGATAGGTCTGTGTTGAAACTTTAACAACCGTTACCTTTTATCTAGCATATTCTTTGTATTAGAACTTAGGTACCTCATAATTGGATTTTGTTGCTAGAAATCTTCACCTTATATTTTAAAAACTTTTTGTATATTTAAGGCAAATATTAGTGATACTTAATTTATATAAAGAAACATATTTACTTTTAAAATAAACTTATTTTTAAAAACAGAAACTAATCATCAAAACAGGTGTTACTTGGACATGACAAATACAGAAGACTAACAGATAAGGGGGAAACATCTATCTAATACACTGGCTGAAACACAGCAAGCCCACAGTAAGTATTTGATGAATGAGAAAAGAAGAAAAAATACTACTCGCTTATCAAAAGATTTCCTTTCTTCATCAATTGTATATGCCTTAACACCAGTGCTATCTAACAGAAGAATTTTCTGTAATGTTACAAAAGTTCTTCTGTGCTGTCCAAGATGGTAACTACCAACCTAGCCATATGTGAGAGTTGAGCATTGGAAATGTACCTACCGTTACTGAGAAACTAAATTCGTAATACTATTTAATTAGCTTAAATTTAGATGTATATAGCCACATGTTACTAGCGGCTACCATACTGGACAGCGTAGTTCTAGAAGATCACATTTCCACCTACACATTAAATCACCTAAAGAGCTTTAAAATATGTCAAAGCCCAGACCCCATTCTAGATCTATTAAATCAGGACTTCAAGCTGCTGTAGCCCAGGCATTGGGCTTTTTCGTTGTTGTTGCTTTTGTTTACCTTTTAATTACGGGAAGTTTACTTTAATTTGCCTTTTTTATTTAAAAAATAAATAAGAAAAATACTGTCTACTAGGTGTAGAATCCAGTCTTACCTCCTTGGTAAAATCCATGGAAAACCGGATTTCTTACTCAAGACCTATGCCCTTGTGGTAAATCAATTGGCTAGATTAAACATATTTCCAAATGAACTTATGATTTGTTTTTTCACTTGACCAATTTGAATACCGATGATTTTGCTTCATCTAGGTCATTTAACTCTCACACATCCTCCGTGAGATAAGCAGAGCAGAACAAAATCATTCTATGGAGGAAGATTCAAGTGGCGGGTAAGGGGTAAGATTAAAAGCCAGGCCTTCTGGTGCCTAGTACAGTGTTATTTTTATTCCACAGTGAGGCAAACAGCTATTAAAGCAAAATAAATTAATACAGTGTTAAGACTGGAAATTCCTTCCTTTCTTCTGTTTACATTTACCATTCTAAATATGGAGACTGGAAAACACATTTCCAAATCTATTTAAGGGTAATGTTTTATAAATAGAACACTGTTGTCTAATGTGATATGTTTAGTTAAACTTGATTTTACTCAGTCAAAAGTAGGAAAACCTGGATCTATCAAAAAGTAAACAGGTATACATTTTCTGGAACGCAATTTGAAAATGTATATCAAAAGCTATAAACATGGTCATTCCCTTTGACCCAGTAATACTGGGTCTTGAAATCTGTCATAAGATGCAACCAGAGATCAATTAGTAAAATAGTATATAAAATTAATGATTTCATTATAGAGTTGTCCAAAGTCTTAGAAGCATAGTTATGTACAACAATAGGGGAAGAATCAAATACATGATCATGTATCCTCACAATAAAATATTATTCTGTAATTCAAAAAATCTCATGTTTTAATACCAACTAATGACACCAGAAATTGTTCATATTGTTAAATGTTAAAAAGATATAAAATTTTATATACTACAACAGCACACATGCGTGTAGAATTTAAAAAGACCAAAAGTAAAGTTTTAGAGCAACAGAATTTCTTCATCCATTCTTAGTAGGTATAAGTTAAAATAACAACTTTAAAAATAGTTTGATATTTTGAGAAAAACATAAGCATACTCTTTGATCCAATAATTCCACCACTAGGTATGCCCTGTAGAGTTTTGCTTTTTAAACTGAGTTTTGGTGAATGAATAGATTTTGAAAATCAATTTAGTATTGTAGCAAGCAGCATTATTTTTTAATAAATCGGTGTGCATAAAAACATACTAAGGGATATATTCTCGTGAATTATTTGTTTCAGTTATGCACACACACATGTGTTTCAGCGTTGTGACACAAAATGTATTACTTTTGGCCATGATTAAGAGTTTTTAAGCCATTGAAACTCTTGTACATATGCCCTAAGAAAGGAATCTTACCAGCAGACAAGTATGGAATGTTCATAATGACTCGAAACAAACTTCAAATTCCACTAATAGTGGAAGAGTTCATAGAATATTTAGTATGTTTGTCCCCCAACTCGCTAAATTCCAATAAAGACAGTAATTGTAACAATAACAATGACAAATGTCCCCATACATTTTCAAACACTCCTCTGGGGAAAGGGAATGTTATCATCCTCTTTTGACAATTCCAGGCTAATACTTTGTAAGCATTGAGTTATTATTTGTTGAATAAATGATTAATACAAAGATAAATAAAATAGCTTGTGCCTGTGCTGATAAGAATTACTGGTTTTATGTCCAAGAATTGGTGGGTTCTTAGTCTCACTGACTTTAAGAATGAAGCCGCGGACCCTCGTGGTGAGTGTTGCAGTTCTTAAAGATGGTGTGTCCAGAGTTTGTTCCTTTTGATGTTCGGACGTGTGCAGAGTTTCTTCCTTCTGGTGGGTTCCTGGTCTCGCTGACTTCAAGAGTGAAGCTGCAAACCTTCGCGGTGAGTGTTACAGTTCATAAAGGCGGCCCGTCCAGAGTTGTTCGTTCCTCCCGGTGGGTTAGTGGTCTCCTTGGCTTCAGGAGTGAAGCTGCAGACCTTAGTGGTGAGTCTCACAGCTCATAAAGGCGGGTGCAGACCCAAACAGTAAGCAGCAGTAAGATTCATCGCGGAGAGCAAAACAAAAAACCTCTCACAGTGGGGAAGTGGACCCCAGCCAATTGCCACTGAGGCGTGGGTGGCCTGCTTTTATTTTCTTATTTGGCCCTACCCACAGCCTGCTGATTGGTCCACTTTACAGTGAGCTGATTGGTCCATTTTACAGAGTGCTGATTGGTCCGTTTTACAGAGTGCTGATTGGTCCGTTTTGACAGAGTGTGATTGGTGTGTTTACAAACCTTTAACTAGACATAGAGCGCTGACTGGTGCATTTACAATCCTTTAGCTAGACTTTCTGTCTAGCTTTCCAAGTCCCCTACCCGATTAGCTAGGCACAGAGCCCTGATTGGTGTGTTTACAAACCTTTAGCTAGACACAGAGTGCTGATTGGTGCGTTTACAATCCTTTAGCTAGACAGAAAAGTTCTCCCAGTCCCCACCCGACCCAGAAGCCCAGCCGGCTTCATCTCTCAGTTTCAGGTTAATAGGATTGAATTAGGCTAAAAGCGTAATTGGACCCTGAGTTTTACAATGAAAGTTATGGCATTATTTGTTTAATTTCTGAAGATTTCTTTATTCAACCATCTTTTCAGTTGTTTTTCAGAAAATATTTATTAAGCATTCACCATGGATTAGCTCTTCCAAGGGACAGTCAAGGTTCTTGGCCTCAAGAAGTTTACATTCTACAGAAAACCTATTAACTGAGGAGCATATGTATGGTAGGATTTTCCTCTTCTGCATATAGTAAATAGTGCTCTTCACATACTATTCTATCCCCAGCCTCATTTCATCCTTTCCAGTGGCTCATGTAGAAGAAGAAATCAGAGGACCTGACTTTTCCAAGGTGTACAGGTAGGAAATCAATGAAAGCCAAGTGGTTTAAAACATCTCATTTTTCTGATCCAATATGGTGGCGCCCAGTGGTGACGTGAATTGTGAGGAGTTTCCTAAGTTCCAGGAATTATTACTCAAGGTGATGAGGAAAATTGATGACAGAATAGTACATGAGTTAAACACTATGGTTCCCACAGCTTCCTTTGCAGGGAAAAATTGATGCCAGCCAAACCTATAAACAATTTTATGAGTCTTTGATGGCAGCTCATGCCAGTAGGGAAAGAGCCATAAAAAAATTGTATAGTCCAGACCCCAGCAGTAGTAAAAAACTTCCAAGAAGAGAAAGATAAAAATTTAGATGATTTAACATTATTAAAGCAACTGAGAAAAGAGCAGAAAGAGTTGAAATGGATGCAGTCAGAACTGAATGTTGAAGAGTGGTAAATGAAAGGAGCTGGAAGGTGTTTAACGAATACTGCCAAATTCACTTCAAGCCTCCAAAGAATGAAGAAAGAGATACTTTTTTTAAAAAGGACCAGATCATCTCATAGGAGCTAAGCATGATACATATCAATAAGACAAGCTTCCTGGGATGATTTCTGAGCCAACAGCCTAAGACCTTATGTTGATTTCAGCCCCACTTAGTCAAGACCTCAAGTATAAATAATTCTGATAATTATGGAGAAATCAACTGCTATCTTATA
Organism: Pan paniscus; assembly: GCF_029289425.2. Taxonomy (NCBI): domain Eukaryota; kingdom Metazoa; phylum Chordata; class Mammalia; order Primates; family Hominidae; genus Pan; species Pan paniscus. The sequence goes on along the minus strand of NC_073257.2, from coordinate 63,275,361 downwards.
CTGATTCTTTAAAAAATTGTTTGTAACTATTAAAATAATTTTCTGACTCAGTGAACATTTTTTTAAAAATCTCATCTTTCTCAAATAATCAGAAAATTATATTTCCCAAATTCCTTTCATACCTATAAACACTAAAGCAGCATAGATTCAGAAACAGCACAACTGTAATTTTGGATGGGCAAATTGCTGGGTATGTACTAAAGAAATGAAATAACAAAATCAATGAAGGTCATTCATAGCTCTTGACTGTGATGTGGTGATCATCCAAATAGCCTGACTCTAGGTTATATTGAAGGATAAATGTCAATAAGGCAAATACAACACATGAACTGCATTTTAAAATTCCACCCCTTGGCAAAGGAATCTCTTTACCTTCCCTCCCATACCCTCTCCCATATGTATAAGAACACAGTCACACAATTACATTTTGGGTGTTATTCTCCATAAAGTGTACTTCAAGTAATTACAAAGCAACAGAAAAAAAAAGTTTATCCTACTGAACATTAAGCCACAAGCTGTTGCAGAATTATGAACAATTTATTTCAATAGTAAAGCAAGAATACATACTTGGAACTTCATGGAAGTCCATACTACCCCAGATTCACTCAACGTTCAACAAATTTTCTTTTTACTGAGCTTCTCCCTGTTTGGGGCTCCTAATACTCAGACCTCATGAGTAAGGATGCAGAATCCTGAGCAGGAAACTTTCAAATCTTGTACCTGGGGCTACACTAGCTCAGTGTCCCTGGCTCAAAGTTCTGAAACTAGAAGTGATTAAGCATGAAGTAGCTCTGTACTGGATACTGGATACTGGAGTATCTTACTTTTCTTTTTTTAAATGACTGTTTATCCACATGAGGTAAAAGTCACTATTTTATAAACAGTTGATAAAGAAAATCTAACTTGAACTGGTTTAAGCAGAAGAGGGAATCTTCTGAAAAGTCAACAAACAAATAAATTTGACTTCTGACTTGACAGGGTTCAGGGACTCAAAAGACATCTCCGGCTCCCTGTGTCTGATATGTCAACTCTGTTGGCTTCTTAGCTGCTACACGGTGAGCAAGATGTCTGCCGACAGTGCACTTCTTACATTTTCCTCTACACAATGAAAGTTCTGGACCTGACTCTCATTGGCCTATATTGGGCCACAGGCCAGAGGAATGCCATTTCTGATTGGCCAGTCTGAATCACATGTTCATCCCTGGATTCAGGGATAGAGTCAACTCTAGTTAGGCTGAGAGTAGCAGAAAGGGTGGTTCTCCCAGAAGTTCAGATTAGCATTAATTAAAGAAAGGAAAATACATACTAGGTAGCAAAAAAGAGCACATGCTCACTACAGATGACAAGCTTAGGTCTCCCAGGCAATAAGAATTTCCATTTGTAAATGAGGTACTGCAGAGAAAGAGGTGTGGATTTGAAGTCAAAATTTCTTAATTCTAATGTTAGTTAGTTCAACTGGTTTTAGCTACATGACAGGGGTCTTTAAGAATTAAATGAGTATTTAGTGAAAGTGTTTCATTAGCATTTGAATATTAATTTACAGTTAAATACTATCATTATTACCAAGAAGCTAAGCATGTGTCCTTTGGAAAGGTATTTTTCAAATATCTGAATTCCATCAAAGCAACTCTATCAAAGCAAAGTAACAAGCATATGAACATAATAAAGTAGTTGTAGTAGATATTGTGTGTTGCCCACCTCCGTTTTGCCTGACTGACAGAACCCCACTTTAGTTAAAAAAACCCACTCCCCTCCATAGTGTCATGTGCTTCATTAAGCTACAATGGCAATGCCATCTTGTGGTGTTGCCATCCGCTAGATCCTTGGAGTCTTCTGATCCAGCCAATAGACATGATTCAAGAAAGTAGGAAAAAAACACACTCTTAAGTGCCTTCCCTCAGAAGTAACATACATCAATTTTGCTCATATTTCATTGGCCAGAACTGCACATACACTTGATCAAGATGAAAGAAGTGATGGAAAATGTAGCCCCTGTCTGGACAACTACTTCGAAAAGAAAAATCTATTCCATGGAAGGTGGAACACACAGCCAGCCATGTCTACTGCTACAGGCATGTTAAATGAAATGGCCATCAATACTGACACAAACTCTTGTCAAGGGAAAGGAAAGAAGGTGGAAATTCTTTAAGTCAAGACCATCAATTTTCTAGAGCTTCTATAGCAAATTATCACAAACTTAGTGGCTTAAAAACAACAGAAATTAATACCCTCTCAGTTTTGGAGGCCAGAAGTCTAAAATCAATGTGTTGGCAGGGCTATTCTCTTTCTGAAGGCTCCAGAGGAGACTCCTACCTTGCCTCTTCCAGGTTTTGATGGTTTCGAGTCTTGTTTGGCTTGTAACTATACAACCCCGGTCTCTGCCTCCAGATTCAGATGGTCTTCTCTTTGTGTCTTCTTTCCTTCTTCTCTGTGCCTGTGTCTTCTAAAGACACTTTTCATTGGACACTTTGCATTTCACATTCATTAAGGCCTACCCTAGTCTAGGATGATCTAATTTGAGGATCCTTACCTTAATTACATCCTCAAATATGGTTTTTCTAAGTAAAGTTAGATTCATAAATTCTGAGTGAACACACTTTTTTCCACCCAGGAGAAAAAAATGGGAGAGGAAAGGGGGGCACCATTCAAGCCACTACATGTTTTTTGAGAGCCATAGAATAGGTTAGGTTTAAGTGTATATTCTTCATCTTGGCTAAATAGGATGAGTTCACACAGTCTTATGTAACTGAGATGCTAAAAAAAACTAATTCTTTACATGAAAAGGTAAAATTATTTTGTAGAAGAGCAATAGACATCATTGCTAGAAAACTATTTGCATTTTGTACAAGAACAATAGACATCATTGCTAGAGAACTATCTGCATATGGGAATTGATAACAATTATCAATGCTACTTGTTCTGGTTTTTATTAATTTATTATACTTATTTATGTATGAGAGGCAGTGATAAAATATGCAAATAATTGAGATAGACCTGGATTCAGATATTAGCTCAGATACTTCATAGATAAGTGATCTTGGGAAAGTTACTTAACCTCCTTAAGCCTTTGCTTTCTCATATACAACAGGGATGGTTGAATTGTATCACACAAGATGTGACATGTCATCAGTCGTAACAAATGTACCACCATGGTGCAGAATGTTGGTAGTGGGAGAGGTTGAACATATGTGGAAATGAGGGTATTTGGAAACTCTTCATACTTTCTGATGAACTTTGCATAAACTTAAAAGTGCTCTAAAAGCCAAAGTTTATGAATTTTAAAAAATCACAGTGAATTGCAGTGCATGATATACACAAAGTTTATACACACAAAATATGCAATATTTAGTCAGACCCTGCTCACTGCCTATATAAATCATATCTTTCCTTTAAGTTCCATCTCAACACTTACCCTCTAGAAACCCCTTTTGATTCTCCCTTCCTATGTAGATCTTTCCTGTACCTGAAATCCCATATGTGTAACCCATAGGAAAAACAAATAATGTGTCCTCCAAAGATCTATTATTATTTCAGGTTTTCACATAAAATGTCTTCAGAACTAAAAGCTTTTCTGTGAAGAATGGGACCATATTTTTCAGATGTTCTTGGTCTTTTTTTAGCAGCTCGATGTTTGCTTAATAAATGAGGAATAACTAACCCCTAAACTAAAAAAAAAAAAAAATTTAATACAGTGTATCCAAACTATTTAAACTCATGTGAAAAGAATCTTCCCCTTAACAATGTCAGAATTAATCTTTAGATTTCTCACCATGCAAAGTGTAAATACTGCAGCATCTGCGTGTTTGTTGATAGTGTTTTATGCTTACATAAATATTTGTATACACAATTTAAATCTAAGGTTCCCCTTCCCACCCCACATCTTATTTTCTGTGCCAAATGATCAGTGTGTGGGATTAAGTTTTCTAGGAGTAGCACACAGCTATTAGGTGCCACAAATATATTAAGCTACAAAAGTTTATTTGAAGGCATTTCTGTAAAAGGCTCACCACCTCATCTGTGATAAGTCTCAGAGCCTTTCATTCATTATAATTAGGTTCAACAGCCAAATAAAACTACTACATTTAAGCCTGACAATTGAAGGTCATGTTCAAAGTTGGAGAGAGGACACAGTGGAACATATGAGAAGAAGTTTCTATAAAAACTTTCCCTTACTCTGTGGTGTTTTAACACATGTAGTCCACGGTTTGTGATGGTTATTTGTTTTAGCCCTACAGATGAAGAAAATAAAAATCCATTCCAGGTTGGGAGAATCTCACATTAGGAAAAACAATGAGCATTTTAAAATTAAAAATAATTATAGCCATTAGACTTTATTGAATACCCACAAGTAGAGTAGTTTTAAAATATTAGTAGGCAGTAGGCAGGCTTCTCTTTGAGAGTTCAAATCTTCATTACATTAAAGATATTAGCCAGGCACAATGGCTCATGCCTGTAATCCCAACACTTTGGGAGGCTAAGGTGGGAGGATTGCTTGAGGGCAGGAGTTCAAGACCAGCCTGCTCAACATAGTGAGACCTCATCTCTATTAAACAAACAAAATGACAGTAAAACATACAACTCTGGCCAGGCGCAGTGGCTCACACCTGTAATCCCAGCATTTTGGGAGGCCGAGGTGGGTGGATCATGAGTTCAGGAGATCAAGACCATCCTGGCTAACATGGTGAAACCCTGTCTCTACTAAAAATACAAAAAATTAGCCAGGCGTGGTGGCGGGCACCTGTGGTCCTAGCTACTTGGGAGGCTGAGGCAGGAGAATGGCATGAACCTGGGAGGCAAAGCTTGCAGTGAGCTGAGATCGCGCCACTGCATTCCGGCCTGGGAGACAGAGCGAGACTCTGTCCCCATCCCCCGCCCCCCCCCAACAAAATACAACTCTCAATAAATCCAAATTTTGAATTTCAAAAAGGATTTTATAATTTTTATTAACACACTTATTTATTCTAGGTAGGCCCATGGAAATCTTGTAGGCTGTGAGCACTCAGCTTATATCACTAAATGAATAAATGCCTTGTTTACATCAGGTGATTTGCCAGCATTGTCTCTTTTCAACACCCTTTAAGGTAGAAATTATTTTTCCCTTTTATAAATGAGGAAACTGAGCTGGAAGAGCCTAAGGAGCATTCCTAGGATCATGAGAGCAGTAAAGAGCGGAGTCAAGGTTCAAATGCAACTTAGTCTGGCCTATGTGCCCAGACTCTTTCCCGCCATCCTCTGCCCATCCAAATAATTTGGGTCTTGACATACCTCCTTAACTTGTATTGGATGCAAAACAATTTAATCAATATTTATTGTCTATAACTCAACAGTAAATTAATTATCTGCCTTGGGACCACCCTGATTCATACATAGGTATATAACTTCTGACACGCGTGTCACATTTTTTCCTAACTGCAACTGCAAACAACATGAGGGCACCTCCACCCTTACTCTCCCCTCCCCAGCATCTGGCCTGTACGCCATGTATACGGGAGGCATAATAATATTGTCAAGGATCACACAATTTTCACTAACAATCAATGTCAAGTCCCTATGTGAAAATCAAATGGAGTCCAGGTTTTCTGTAAATATAATTCTACTGAGTTAAAACCAAAATTGTTATATGACAAATTATTGTATGTATCATATTAGACTGTATAAATATAAATCTGGTTCTATAGAAGTTATCAAAACAGACTACTCTTTCTTCCCTTGAAGCTTGGGTAGAAGGGACCAACCTCATTAGCAACTAAAGAAAAATCGAATTTGAACATAGATGGATAGGAGAAAGAAGAATGTTTTTCTGAGGAAGAGGATAATCATCTGGCAGGTGGGAAAATATTAATTTAAAGAGACTATGTCCCTAAAATATTCTTATATAGGGACAAATGTAGAGTCTATTTCTCCTTTAATTTTTTTATTTTGAAATAACTTCAGATTTAACGTGAAATTACAGGAATAGTACAAAAAATTCCTAAATCCTTTACCCGGATTAGCCAAGTGTTAACATTTTACCATATTTGCTTTTACTTTCTCTCTCTCTCTCTCTGTGTATGTATACACACGTATGTGTGTGTATGTGTACACACGTATGTGTGTGTATGTGTACACACATGTGTGTGTGTATATATATACACACACATGCACTTTTCCCTGAGTCTGAGGTTAAGTGTGAACATGATATTCCTTCATGCCTAAATACATCAGTGCATTTCCTAAAAGGGTGAGCATTCTTAGATAACCACAATACAATTTTCACAGCTAGGAAATTAATATTGAAGCAATACCATTATCTAAACAAAAAACTTTACTCAGACTTTGCCAATTGTCCCAGTTAAATCCTTATAGGAAAAAAAAGTCCCACATCAATTATTGTATTTGCTTATATTGTCTTAACCTGGAACTGTTTCTTGGTCTTTTTGTGTGTGTTTTATGACATTGACATTTTTGAGAGTACAAGTGGACAATCTGGCCTTGTCTGATATTTCTTCATGATTTGATTCAGTTTTGCACTATGGGCAAGACTCAAGGATGTCATGTTTTTCTCAATGCATCATATTAGAAGGCATTTGATGCAATTTTCCCCATTAATGGTGATGTTTACTCTGATAGGTATTAAGGTGATGATTGTGAGGTGTCTCTAGTAAAAAGTTACTATTTTTGCTTTGTAATTAATTGGGGTCTTGTGGGGAAATATAATGTCATTTTTTAAATATTATTTTAATTCTAGTATTATAAAGCAAGTGTTTTTGTCCCTATTTGATCTTATTAGGATCGTATAAGCTATCCATAATCCTGAATTTTCAAGAGACTAAAAAAGTTGTATCTGGAACACTCATGTGTTTTGAATGAGACGAATTACAGTGTATATATTCTATCCAAAACACGGACTTTTCTACATATCTTGAGGGCAAAAAATGGTCTCATGGTTATAGGTTAATAGTTGTTTGATAAAACATAAAACATTGCCACTTTTATAATCATTCTTATTGTTCTTGAAACTAGGACCTTATTCACCCAAAACAATTTAGTTGACAACTAATTTTAATTTAATGTAAGGCAAGATTAGTTAATATTTTATAAGAAATGTTTATTTTGAAAAGGTGTCCATTGGCACATCTTCTCCTAAAGGCTTAAATATAATCTAATTGTTGGGAGATAAATTCAGGATTGAGGATAGTTCATAATTATTGTGACCTTCAGTTGGATGAAGTAGCAAAATATTTGCCTTCAGATAGACCTTTCAGGAATCTTGTTACCTAATAAATAAATGTATGAGATCACCCTGGCTACTCTATGGAAAATGGGTTAGAGAGGGAAAAGTGGTGGAAACAAGGAGACCACACAGGAGACTGTTCAATAATCCAATGAAGAGATTACAATTACACCAACTCAAGATATAAATCAGAGGCTGGATCAATAGGAATTCATGATCATGTGGATACAGGGATTAAGATACTCAGAGATATCAGGACAACTGTCTGGATTAAATTTGAACAACAATGCGAGTGTGGAAAAGTTGACAGTTAAGAAGAAGGGAAGATTAGGGAGGTAAGAGGAGTTTTGCACATGTCGCTTTTGAGATGTCATTGAAGTATCCCAGTGGACATAACCAGGAGGTCTTTGGAGGTACAAGGCTGGAGCACAGAAGAGACATTAAGGTGGAACTACTGTGCTTAGTGCCTTCATTTATTAAGATTAATCTAGTACCATTTTTCGATTAGCTTCCATCAAATGTGATTTTGTTTAAAACTCAAAACCACCATCTGAAACAGATGAAGTGAGCATTAACCAGTTTTATAGTGAGTTTGTACTCTTGTGATGGCAGAGCCAAATCAAGCAATAATAATATGTTTAGTTAGGCACTGTGCAAACACTTTAAGTCCACTCTCTCATTTAAATCCAATTTTTAAAGTAAGAAAAGGGGTCCTGTACTCACCATAGTAAAATACCACATGACTTTTCCGTCATGAAAAATCTATTGACCTTTTTGTCCATGCACCAGCTTCTTTCTCTGAAAATGATCTATGTCCACACCCCATGCTCTCCTCCTCACCACTTCAAGCTTCCTTTTCCTGCCCTCTATCCATATTGGTAAACATGGCCCAGTTTGCTGTCCAGAATTCATTGTTCAGGGAAAGGGAGGGTGGAACCAAGCCAAAGTGGGACCAAAGTTTTTCTCCAGAGATTTATGATCAGAGTCAAAGATTCCAACTCAGTCTAGGTGGTTTCTGAAACCGAGGAACATAAACCTAGGAAAGGGTTGCGTGTCTTTGTTCTACACTGTGGGCAAAGAACTTCATAAAGAACTGCTCAGCAAGAGAGGCCACATGAAGCTGATCCAAAGGGATCAGTGAGGGTGAGATTCCGGGGGTTCTGACTCCTGAGGGACAGTCATATTTCCATCCTCTGACCCACACAGTAGCCCAGTATCCTTACCTTGCTCAATTGGAGCCGAGTTTCCGTTACTTGCACTTGGCAAGGCTCATCTGGCTACTCTAGTGCTGAGTGCCCGATCTGCCAGCGGCAGAAATCCACACTGAGTCCTCAATGTGGTACCATTCCCTAGGTTGATCAGCCAGCTTCCTGATGGCAAGTGGATTATATTGGAGCATTTATTTTATGGAAAGGGCAGTGTTTTGTTCTTACTGGAATAAACTTTTATCTGGAGTTGGATTTGCCTTCTCTGCTTCTTCCAAAACTACCATCCATAACCTTATCCATTATCATAGTATTTCACATAGCATTGCTTCTGATCAAGGAAATCACTTCACAGCTAATGAAGTGCAGCAATGGGCCCAGGCCTATAGGATTCACTGGTTTCACCAGGTTCTCCACTATCCTGAAGCAGCTAGCCTGATAGAATAGTGGAATACTTAGGCCAGACGTGGTGGCTCACACCTGTAATCCCAGCACTTTGGAAGGCCAAGGCGGGCGGATCACAAGGTCAGGAGATCGAGACCATCCTGGCTAACAAGGTGAAACCCCGTCTCTACTAAAAATACAAAAAAAAAAAAAAATTAGCCAGGCATGGTAGCGGGTGCCTGTAGTCCCAGCTACTCAGGAGGCTGAGGCAGGAGAATGGTGTGAACCTGGGAGGCCAAGCTTGCAGTGAGCCGAGATCATGCCACTGTACTCCAGCCTGGGCAACAGAGCAAGATTCCGTCTCAAAAAAAAAAAAAAAAAAGTGGAATACTTTTTGAAGCCTCAATTTCAGTGCCAATTATGTGACAATACCTCCAAGAGACTATCTATGCTCTGAATCAGCATCCAATATATGATACGGTTTCTCCCATGGCCAGGATTCTTGGGTCCCAAGAATCAATGGGTAGAAATGGCACAACTCATATTATCCCTGGTGATATACTAGCACAATGGTTGTTTCCTGTCCCTGCAACCTTATGTTCTGCTGGTATAGATGTATTAGCTCCAATGGGAGAAATATTTTTACTAGGAAACACAACAATAATTTCACTGAAACAGAAGTTAAGACGATCATCTTAACTAGTCACCTTGGGCTCCTCCTGCCTCTTAATTAACAGGCAAAGAAGGGAGCTACTGTGTAGGATGGGGTAATCAATCCTGGTTACCAAGGGGAAATTGGACTGCTGCTACACAAGGGAGGCAAGGAAGAGTATGTCTTAAACATAGGAGATCTTTTAGGGTGTCTCTTAGTACTACCCTGTTCTTTGATTAAAGCCAATGCAAAACCACAACATCACAATTCAGGTAGTACTGCTAATGGCCCAGACTCTTCAAAAATAATGGGATTTTACTTGGTTGTGTTTTCTGCCTACCAGGCAAAGAACCATGACCAGCTGAACTGATTACTGAGAACAAAGGAAATATGGCATGTATACTAGCAGAAGATAGTTACAAATGACAGCTATAACCATGTGTCTACTTACAGAGATGAGGACTGTAATTGTTGTATTTCTTCCTTATTTTCTTATAAATATGTTTGTATGTATATTACATATATATGTATTCATGTATGTATCTGTATATATATGAAGCAAATATTTTGTTTTCTTCCTCTCTTATTCCCTTATCATCTAACATAAGATGTGTTAATAATAGTTGAGTTTATATCACCATATTTAAGTTTTATTTTGAAGAGTGAACACCATCAATTTAAAAAAACCTGTCAGGCTGGGTGCAGAGCCTCACACCTATAATCCCAGCACTTTGGGAGGCCAAGGCGGGTGGATCACCTGTGGTCGAGAGTTCAGACCAGCCTGACCAACATGGAGAAACCCGTCTCTACAAAAACACAAAATTAGCTGGGCATAGTGGTGCATGCCTATAATCCCAGATACTAAGGAGGCTGAGGCAGAATCGCTTGAACTCAGGAGGTGGAGGTTGTGGTGAGCCGAGATCACGCCATTGCATCCAAGCCTTGGGAACGAGAGTGAAAGTCCATCTCAAACAAGCAAAAACAAAAACAAAAAACCTGGCAATATCAAGTGTTGGTTAAGATGTGGATCAGTTTGAGCTCTTATACATTATGGTGGGAGGCAAAAATGGTACAGCCACTTGGAGAAGAGTTTGGCATTTATCTATACTTGCCATATGGCCCAATAATCCCACTCCTAGATATTTATCCTAGAGAAATAAAAGCTTATATTAAACATAAAAACTCTTATGCAAATACTTATAATAATAGTATTCATAACTACTCCCACTAGGAAATAATCCAAATGTCCTTCAATACATGAATGTATAAACCATAGGTACATGCATGCAATGGAATACTACTCAGTAATAAAAAGGAATGAACTATCAATACGTTCAGCAATATGAATGAATCTCACATACACTGCGATTAGTGAAAGCCAGAGCAAAATGTTATATCATTCCATTTATATGGCCTTCTAGAAGAGCAAAACTATAAAGATGGAGAACAGATTAGTGGTTATCTAGGGTTAGGGTTGGGGAAAGGTTCTGACTACAAAGCAGCAGCATGAGGGAATTTTTTGAAGGTGAAGTTAACTGTTCTATATCCTGATTGCGGCGGTAGTAGTTACAAAACTCTATGGATTTGCTAAAACTCACAGAACTGTACAATAAGTAAAAAGTGAATTTTAATGACATATTTTAAAAGTGTCATTAAAAGGATTTTAAGCAAGGTAATATGTTTTAGAATGATTCAGTGTGAAGAATGGATTGGATCAGATGTATCAAACACCAGAAGCATGAAATTTGCCTAGGGCTGTTGCATTAATCCAGTAGCGATTAAGGTTAACTAGGGTAGTGACAGTGAGGATGGAGAGAAGTGGATGGGTTTGAGAGACACTACATAGTAAAACTGTCAGACTATGAGGAATAAGAGATAATATTCATGTTTTTGACTTAAGCAAGTGTCATTCACCAGGACAAAACTGGGTATAGAAAGATTTTAGAGAGAGAACAGTTGCTCAGTTTGGAATACATTAAGGTTTGTGATATAATTGTGTGTTTCTAGGCAGATAGTTACACAGTACGATGGCTGAACTAAAATACTTCTGTTCTATCCAAGTAATGGTGCTGAGGAGTGACATAATATACTATAATTATATAACTGACATTTCCAGGAACCGAGAGCAGTTCATGAAAAATGCAACGTGTATCTTCTCAGTTCATTGAATTATTCCTCCTGGAAACATTTCCAGCTTGGGACCTGGAGCCTGTTCACATCAATTTGTTGTCCGCACAGAGGTGCAAAAACTGATGAGTAGAGTTTGAATAACAAGGGCAATTACTTAGCCCCCTACAGTAGCTTGAATCTCTCTCTAGCTCATGCCAGTTTTCAGCTCTACTGAGAGCATGCTCTTCTGCCTAAAGAAACAAAAAATGCTGAGAGGAGGACAGATGTTTTCAGAAGTCCTTGAAAGCCTTTCTCCAATAATGCAGCTAAGGTAGCCTTCAATTTTATAGCTCAAGGACAATGAGAAAAAACATATTTGCCTCTTGTCACATAATATTTCTCAGTAGGATTAATTATGGTTGTGTACTTAATACTTAAAATCAGTAGTATTGGTTGGGTTTTTGTTCTCCTTAGTGCTGGAAGAGTTGATATGATGCCTGCCCTGCAGATCTAGATATTGTCATTTTCTCACCACCCCTCCCAACAAAGCAAAAAGTGAGCCAATAAAGTATAGGGGTTCTCAAAGCCACAGACGACAATACTTGTTCCTATGTTGTTTTGAGTTCTTTTAATTGTTTCATTTGTATAGATCTGGTCTTCAAGAATATCACGTCCTTTAAGAAGGATATGTTTGCTCTTTCTGTTGACTCCTTCCCTGTCGTTTGTGCAGTCTTGGATACACATTCTGAATTCAAAAAGTACCAAAAAAGCACTGTGATAAACAGTAATGAACCTTTAAAGGTTCTTGGTTGAGCTTTACTTTGAGTTAATGTTTAAGTCTCCTTCTTTCCCCATCTTATCATCTGTTCCTATCATACTCTACCCCTGACCCCAACTCACATACAAAACATTTTTTTTTAACTTTTGCATCTCTTTCACTCCTTCCCAGGTTCCTAAAGGCAAGGAGGAGCCTGTTATAAATCTTAGAGAATGAGTTAATTTCCTTATGACAGATGTTTTCAATAGTCTCAGAGCTCCAGCTGGGCCTAATTGGGATTTAGAGTTTGCCTGATTGTGAGGAACTAGTGGTTTCACTGAGAGTTGTCCTTTATAGAGAAGTAGGGGAAGGATAACAGGACCCAGAGGATAAAATTTTATGTGTGCATAGGTTTATGGCATAGGGGAAAGTGGAGCAATGAAGAGAGCAGGATGGCATTTGTTCCCTAGGCCAGAGCCTAGACTAGGTCTGATTCCTGGGAAGAAGGAAAGTTATAGTAGTTGTGCAGTAAACACAACTACTTGTAATAACTCTTGAATAACTTTATGAGTCATAGGACCTAAACAGAGATGTTTTGTGACAAAGGTAGCCAATTCTAAACCTTCATTTAATACCCTAACAGATTTCCAAAAACATCTCAAAAGGAGCTTCTAGGGTATGACTCTAGGAATTCCATCCTCATGAAAACATGAGACTGAATGAGTAGGAGATAATCAGGTAAAGACTTGGGAGAGTCAGGAGGACATTTCAGGCAAAGCAGACAACTTGAGCAAAAGCACAAGAAACAGCTCAATGTTTGGGAGAATCTCAAGTAACTCATTATTGATGGAGCTTGATGTTACAAGACATGGAGTAGCAAGTGTAAGAATAAAGAATAGGAAAGTCCCTCTTGCTATGTCTGAAAGCTGGGATTCCACCTTGTAAGCCAAGGATTTTGCCAATTCTAGTCCAGTGGTTGTGGCTGCCTGAACGTCTGAGTTAAGGAGTCTGGGGTGGCATTTAGACTCAACAGGATCAGAGGCAAGAGAGGCGAGTGATAGCACATATGCCAGGTTTTGATGTTCCTGCTTTGACAATGAGGAGCCATTGATAGTTCTTTGCCCCCAGCAAATGCGACCTCAAAGGCATATACTATACACCATCAGAGAATACTTATTGTTTGATAAATTTGGGCTATTTTTTTAGATCCTGAGAGATCACTGATTATTTTCATCACATTTATTGTGCCCTCCTCATTCTGTCAAGGTATTCTGATAAGGTTGAAATATATGCTGATTTAGCCAATAATATCAGTCCTTTCTGAGTCTTTAAAAATTGATCTGTACAAAGTTTAGCTGAGGTCTATAGTCCTTAATCCTCCCATTTCAGTGTGACCTGCAGCCTAATGAGTCTCTCAAAAGTTGCTTTGAGTAGATATGCCAATTAGCAAGTCACTTTAGTATCTTAGGTGCTAACCTCAGTTTCATTCTATGAACTTGACTTCTCATCTTTTCTGTTTTTCCTTGGGTCCTCCTGAGATTTTAAGTCAAGGAAGAATCTCCACTTAAATATACTCAATAATAAACTAGCCAAACTAAAAAGAGAGTGACTTAAAACTTTCTGTTACCTTTAAAAGTTACCATTAATACTATTACATAATGCAGATGTTAGCAGGAGGAGAGGCCATTACTAAACCTGACTTTTGCAGGTTTGAGGTACACAGTCTGGGGATCTCATTGAAAAATGGCATATTGAACTATAACAGAATTTCAGAGGAGAAAGTATGTAAGAGGAACAGACAACTGACTTAGATTAGCAAAATGGGGCTCTGGACATGTGAAGCTCAGCTTGTAGTACATCACTCTAAAAATATATATTCAGAACTGATCAATTGCCTATCCATAATAGACTTCTTTTTAACTACATAAATAAAATTTTAAGATTTTATCATGTAGTAAATAATCACAAATCTTTTAATATTATGGTAGGCTTTCCTTTCCAGCCATATTTTTATCTCTATTGTTCACCACCGAGTTTTCTGTTTTTCGTACATTTTGGTGCATAACATTGAACATAACTACCAAGGCTGGAAAATTTTAATTTTTTGACTTTTTAATTTTTCTCAATTATTTGGATACTCTCATGCTGCCAGCAGTTTTCTAGAGTTTTTCATTTGGGTACTCCACCCTCAGCTCACACATTGCACTTGGTTCCTCTATACCAGCATCCTTATCATATTGGCTTTCATTCTGAGGCTTTTTGCTCATAGTAGCAAGATAGCTGCCATAGTCCAAGCATCATTATCTCACAAGACAGTATCCCGAAGAGGAAGAAAGGGGACAAGGACAAAGTGTAATTTCACCCAATTTTATCAAGGGGAAAAAGCTCTTTAAGAGGTCACGCAGGTGACATTCCATTATGTTTCATAGGCCAAAAAATGAGTCAAATGGCCACGCGGTGCAGAAGAATATAGATAAATGAGTATGTGGCAGAAATGGATGGGATTGCCAAGACTAAAATAACCAATTCATAGCTCTTTCTTTTGAACTAGACACATGGCTCCTCCAAACAAATTCTAGGGATTATTTATCAGGAAAAAAATTAGGAATGGCTTTTGGCCATGCAGTCAAAAATTTCTGATACATTACTCCATTAAAGGAATGGATATAATGTGGAGGTGAAGGGTTTTCTTGATTTAGAAATTTGGTAGATAATAGAGAATGGTGGACGATGAGCAAGTTGAGTTGAGAGAAGAGAAATGATTTTCATTTTGGGCTCATCAAATTTGAAATGCCTGTGGTGCATTGAGGTGGATGTGTCCAAGAAGATGGGGGGACACAAGGAACCAGATCTTAGGAAAAAGTTGTGTGCAGAAGAGAGACTTGAGATCCAGTAGTGTAACTAATGACAGTTGCAGCTGTAGGTTTGAATGTAACCAGTGAGGGGAAGTATAAAGAGACAGATGACAGAGGAACTAGTATGAAATGCCAATGAATAATTTAAGGATGGGAAGAGAAATTCAGATGTGGAAGCCGGCTTGGAAAGATAAGACAGAGATAAGAGAAAAACCAGGTGGGGGTAATGTCATGAAAATCCAGAAAGACTTTCAAAAAAGGACTGAAAAAGAGAGTCAAATGCTGCTAAAAAGTCAAACAAGATGAAAGTAGAAAACAATGAGAGGACTTGGGCAATTAGGACATGTTGTTGCATAGCAATATTTTCAATAGAATGATTAAGAAAACTGCCAAGTCATAGTGGGTTGAACAGTAAATGAGAACCAAGGAAAAGGAGAAAAGTATTTAGCTAGTTACCACACATACACTACAGTTATCACTAAGGTTTATGATATCTTAATTTTTAAAAAGAATGAAAATAGTAGAAATTTTAGACACTATGATTTTTTTCTGCATGCCTTTTCAGCATAATCATCGATGGTGTCTAATCTGTCTACCCACAGACAGATGTATGTATTTAGTATGAATTTTTCAATTTCATAAATACTATCATTCAACTTGAGATCTAATCCTAAGTTCAATCCTTATTAGCTTTGCGACGACTTATGTGGTTCATCCAAAGGTCACACATCTAGTCTGTAAAATAATTCAAAGTCCACATTCTTCACAATTGAGAATTCTGGTGAGTCTATTGAAGTGAGTCAGTTCCCACGTAATAAATGCCAGTGTGACTTTAATTTTTCCACATGAATCTATCTACCTCCCCTTCCACAGCGCAACAGACAAAATGAGGGCTATGAGAGAAGATATTGAATATATATATAGATAGATTCAATATAGATATATCTGATATAGAGATATATATTGAATATATAATATAATATTCAATATATATAGATATATATAGAAGATATAGAATATATATAGAATATATATATACAGAATTCTACCACAGATAGAAGTAAAGAGGGTAGTCTCCATATTGCTGAGGATGAGAAACTCATTTCCTCCTCCCATCCAGCTATCCCCTCTCTTAGAATTTCCAGCCAGCTGTAGCTGAGAAATAGATGAACTGTTAAACAGAGAAGCTCTCCAACAAAGGGCTGTGTGAGAGAGGAGTGTAATTCAGTGGTGCCAATAATATAAATCCATCACATGAGGCCAAGTATGGTGACATATGCCTGTAATCCCAGCATTTTGGGAGGCCAAGGCAGGTAAATTCCTTGAGTCCAGGAGTTCAAGGTCAGCCTGGGCAGCATGGCAAAACCCTGTCCCTACAAACAGTACAAAAAACAAGCCAGGTATGCTGGCAGCTGCCTGTAGTCCCAGCTACTCAGGAGGCTGAGGTGGGAGGATCCCTTGAGCCCGGGAAACAGAGGTTGCAGTGAGCCGAGACCATGCCACTGTACTCCAGCCTTGACAATAGAGCAAGATCCTGTCTCAAAAATAAATAAATAAATAATAAATAATAAATTAATCATATACAAACTTTACTGGTTGTGATACATTCATTGTTGAGACCTTCAAAATAGCATCATCTTTGATAATAAGCAGTATGTTAATTATGTCATTAAAGTAAAAAATGTGGGGGGAAAACTCTATGCATTCATTTGAAGTCAATCATTTATATTTTAAATGGTTTAGATGTGTAATGTAGGAAACTTTTGCATTGAAATAAAGCAAACAAATTATTACAAAGCATTTCAAAAGAAAAAAGATTGTTATCTGAAATTTTGGCTACTTTATTGGTTTTCCATAGCAATTGGCTTGTCTTTGCATTTTACTTTCTCTCTTCTACTAGTGAAGAAACAAAACTGACAGTCCTTTGAGCTGTTGCTCTATAACAAAGTAACTTAGGGAGGCAGAAAGAGGATGGAGTCAACTTTTATGAGAAAACTGCTTATGTTTTCCTCTGATATAACTTTTCCATTCAGATGTTTTATGACAACTACAGTCTCTAAGGACTAACTCTACAAAGACTGATATTTTAAAATAAGATTTCCCTTATTACTTAATCATTGCAATCTGACAATAAAACCATCTGCCTACAATGAGCCAACTCTGCAAGCTGCTCAAGTCCAAAAAACTGAATGTCTGAAAGAACTCATTGTGTTATCCTGGGGTGCCAAATTTGACTTTCAGACAGAAACTTTGTGTCTGACTTTTCTTATGCCATCAATGGGATAAGACACTTTCCTACTTTTTTTCTCTACTGTGGGCATCTAATTTTTTTTTAATCTGGCTTATTTTACATTAAATGATGAAAGAATCATGATCAGAAGCGCTTAGGGCAATATAGGTTTTCGCATGTGCTAAACTGTTGCTGTTCTACATCCAAAATAGCAATTATTTCTGAGGTTTATTGGGCTGTTATGCTAGGTAGTAGGCTTCATATGCAGTTTACTCTTGAATACACGCAAGAATCTTACAGAGTAGGAAATATTAGTTTCTTTATTTTACAGAGAAGAAAACTGAGGCTTAAAGCCATTGAATAAGCTGCCAAAGTCAGAGTTATTAAGTGGCAATAGTAGGACTCAAATTTAGGTATTTTGAGATCAGAGTCTAACAGCCCCCAACCCTTATTATAAATAAAACATACAAACATACATTACTATAATCAATGAGAACTCTCACTTAGAAGGCCACATAATTAATAAGTTAATGCAACATCAAAAAGAAGACTAATTAATATTTATTTAAACAATATAAAACATTCAAAATATCTGTAATTATGAACTTTTTATTTTCATTTTTAATATAAGAATATTTTGAAAAATAAACAAGAAACTAACAGATGACTTTCGGTCAGGACTATTTTAAAGGAACCAAATCTTGGGAAGTAGAGCCTGTTATACTAAGTAAGTACTAGGGAAGTTTTGAAACACTTTTGAAAAGGAGAAGTATTTATGCCCAGTTCATTTAGTTTTAAAAGACTCAATTAAAAAAATAAAAATATTCATTTTGTTTTTAGTGACAGACTTTCTAAATAAAACATCCGTTTCTTGGGCTGATGCTTCATAGCCAGGTTAACAGGCTCCTTGTGTCACACATGGTTATAAAATGACCAAGTGAAGGTCTATCATTGGCCCATCCAGAATGGAACAACAGAGTAAGAAGAAAGTCATGGTCTCTGTGGTGCAGAGCTTCATCAGTTTGATTCTGCTTAAATTTGAAGAAACAAAGTGTTTCTAGTCGCTCTTATCTTCAAGTTAGTGATTGGCAATACGTTGGAACTTTTGCCAATTTTACGCGTAGAATCCAGTATAAAGTTTATAGTTATAGTCATAATGAGCTTCCTGTCTTACATAACCTAATAATTAAAAGTTGTTCCCAAAATAATTTTCATCAGCCCATTTTATTTTTTCTTCTAGATCATTCTCAAGATGGTTCTCCTCCTAAGGGAAGGTAATTCCTTCTTTTGGGAAGATGGGGATATGAAATATCCACCATGCAAGAAAATATCTGAATTAGTATCACTTGATGCAGAAGAAATTGCTCTGATCCAGTGGCCAACCATACCTCTATTATTCCTCTTTCCCTATATATTCCCTTAGGAATGCCAAGCAACTAACTAGTATTGAGGCTCTAAAGAGATACACCTGAAGGGGGCAAAGACAAGCCCACTTTCCATTTGTACCAAAGCTCTGACCTGGCCAGGCGTGGTGGCTCATGCCTGTAATTCTAACATTTTTAGAGGCTGAGGCAGCGGGTCACTTGAGCCTAGGAGTTTGAGACCAGCCTGGGCAGCATAGCAAGACCCAGTCTCCACAAATCTACAAAAATTAGCTGGCTGTGGTGGTGCACGCCTGTAGTCCTAGCTACTCAGGAGGCTGAAGTGGGAGGATCACCTGAGCCTGGGAGGTCGAGCCTACAGTGAGCCATGATCATGCCACTGCACTCTAGCCTGGTGACAGAGTGAGATCCCATTAAAAAAAAATCTGACTCAGGGCAGGAGGAAAGACTGATTCAACACAAAATTGTAAGAGAAGAGACTAATAGTCGATTGTGATTGAAAATATAGTAAAACATAAGAGCTAAATCATGAATTTTTAATCAGAAAGACCTAGATTTTCATCCTGGATCTACAACTTAGCCATGGGGTTGCTGATAAATGAAAGAGGAGAGAAGACTATGACCAGTGAACTGAGTCACAGCCTTGCTTTGTATATTTGAGAATATTAATTCTCTTACCTGGTGTGGCAAAGACATGAAGGTGAAAGAAGTCTCAATGGGCATAGGATCATGAAGTCAAGGTGCTCAGGGGATGGAGACTAGGTTCAGAAAAGTCCCTGGGAATGAGAAAAACAATATGCATGTGTTCAAGTCTTCAGGGAAAAGCCAAATAGGAGGATGCTAAATGAGGGCAGGTGACATCAGTGCTAATTTGAAGATGGTGGTTTTAAAAGAGGATGAACCTCTAGCATGGAAATGGATAATAATACTAATATCCAACATATAATTAGCATTTGAAACCTGCCAGAAACAAAGTGCTTTATATGTATCATCATGTTTAAGCTTCGCAGTCCTGTAAGGCATATACTCTCCTTATACTCACTGTACTGGTGCAGAAAGGGAGATCCTGAGAGTGGAAGTATTTTGCCCAATGGCACAGAGTTCATAAATGGTGGGACCAGGATTCACACCCAGGCTGACTCCAGAACCTTTGCTTTCACCCACAGCCATACTGATGCCTGCACATAATAAATCCAGGGAAGAATGAGAGAGGCATACTCTAGTCATTGAGGAAGGGGCTTTCTCTCTAATGACAGTAATGAGCTGCCAAGCTTTAGGAAGGATAGGAAGAGATGGGAAGATAAAAATGTAGAGGATAAGAGGAATGTGACAAGATAAAGTTTTTAATTTGTGGGGATTCACAGCTTTCCTCCTTTTCTTTCCTCTGGGACAAGTCATCAGAGAAGAATTATACTCACTTAAGGGACTTTAATGTGAGCAAAGAAAATGTGGGGCCATCATACAAGAAGAGAGCTTAGATTATATGTTTACTTTTGGGGAAGGTTGATGGAAATTGGGATCAGGAGAGAGGAGAGGGGGAGTAAGCGAGAGTGACCACAAAGTTTACAGCCCAAGCTAAGGCACTTTTGCAAGTGGAAAGAGGTGACATTAATTATTATGATGAACCAACAGGTACAAAGCCCTGGACGTTTGATCACTTTAACCAAAGTCCCCTCTAGTCACCTCTTGGTGCTGCCACTGTCTGTTAAAATTAAGACAGTGAGACCCATCCTGAGGTTAGACATGCTAGAGAATCCAATGGGGAAGAAAGTTTGACAGGAGTTGGTGTGGACAAAGTGCTTCGACCCCACTAAAGACAAAAAATTGAAATTCCTTTTCAGACCATTTTTTTTAGTTGAGGAAGAACATCTTTATTTATTTTTTATTTGTATAAATGTATGGGCTGTAATTGCAATTTTGTTACATGCATAGATTGCAAAGTAGTCAAGTCAGAGTTCTTAGAGTATCCATCATCCAAATAAGGCATGTTGTATCCATTAGTAATTTCTCATCATCCAGCCCCATCCCACTCCCTCACACTTCTGAGGCTCCATTTCACTATTTCACTCTCTAAGTTTATGTCAGACCATGATTTTTTTTAATGCAAAACCACTTCAGAGCTGCATTAGTGGGTAATGGTTTATACTTAAAAGAGGAGTTTATACTTAAAAGAGTCCACATAATACGTGAGGACATAATCAAAGTGAAGCTGGTAGAGGGCAAGGGGATAAAGTTCATGTGAGAACAAGAATGAAAAGTAAAAGTGCATGGGAGGACCTGAAGAAGGAGAGTGAGGTAACAGTTTAAATTGTAAGAAACAGACTTAGGTTCCCCTGCAGTAAGTTTTCTTATAAAATACATGTGGAAATAAAAATTATGAGATGGATCACTAAGTAGCTTCTGCTTACAAAAACTTATAAATAGCCATGCAGTTTGGCTTTGCATGGAGTGAAATATAAGTCAGATACTAGAAGCTTGTTTACAACTCAACATAACTCTAGACACTGGGTTGTCTGCTCCCCCTGGGCAGCAGGGACTCCTTCTTTCGTACTCTGCCATGATTGTAACACAGCTACCCTCTGCCTCTGCTCCTTTCTGTAAGTCACTGGCTTCTGCTCTTCCTATCAGGGATGCCCTCCGTTTGTGGGTCTGGCATTCAACATCTCCAAGGCAGAGGATCTAATTTGTTCATTCACCCACTATCCAGTAGACAGCCCTGCTGGGAGATTATCTGTGTTGGAAAGCCTCATGTGCTTCTGGTTAGCCTGCAGACTAGCTGTACTTAGTTCAAATTCTTACCCTTCATCCAGTATCTATGATCAAGGTCATGCGATCACAGCAAATAGAATGTGGTTACCCATGATACGGGGACACCACACTCTCCTAGATGTCCTACCACCTCTCCAGATACTCCTTTGTGTAGTCATTAAATGTTGGATATCCTTGAGGTTGAGGCTTAGGCCTTTTTCTCTTTTCCTACTATCTTTCTCCTTACGTAATCTCTACCATGCCCATCACTTCAGTTCACACACATGGGTCAATGATTTCCAAATGTATATCACTTGCCTCAATCTCTCATTTGAATTCCAGAGATGATATCTAATTGCCAACTTGACATTTCCACTTTTATGTCTCCAAGGCATCTCGAATGCAATATATTCTGGACTTAACTTATGCTATTCTGCCTCTAACTTATCTGTCCATCACTGTCCATTTAGTTACAAAAGCCTCAAGGAACCATCCTTGACATATCCTTCTGCCTCAAACCTATTTTCAATCTACCTCCTGGCTCCATCAATCTCACTTTCTCAATGCCTCTAAAATCCATCTACATCTCATGTTCTTTGCAGCCACCACCATATAGTTCACAGTACCACCATCACTCTCTTGGACCACTGCAGGGCCCCTCACATTGTTCCCTGTCATCTACTCTGGCCCCCTTTCAGTTGATTTCCAATACCACAGTCACAGTGAGATTTACAAAAGATAGCTCCTATCAGGTCACCTCCCCACCTTCCCACTTAAAACCCTTCCATGATTTCCTATCACTCTTGGAATTGTGAATAGCATCTTTAATGTGGCTCTGTGTGTCTAGTCTAGCCTCTGTCTATCTCCCTACCTTCGTTCTGCATAATGTTTCTTTGTTCCAATCACATCAGCCTCATTTCAGACCCTTGAGTATGCCAAGAACTTTCCTGCTACAAGTCCTTTTAATGAAATAATCTCTTGCATGAACAGCTAGATGGTGTCTCTTCATCTGGATAACTTCTATCCAATCTTCAGGACTCTGCTTTTCCTGATTCCTGTCCATGTCAGGATCCTTTGCTATACAGTCTCATAGGTCCATATTTCTGTCTTTGAAAGGCTACATTAATGATGTGATTGTTACATTTTTTATGTTTTCTCACATATCCCCACACTCTAATATTCATATTAAGTAAGATCATATCTATTGTTATTTACCATCATATCCCCAGAGCC
The DNA here is from genome assembly GCF_029289425.2 of Pan paniscus. Lineage (NCBI taxonomy): Eukaryota > Metazoa > Chordata > Mammalia > Primates > Hominidae > Pan > Pan paniscus. The sequence continues at coordinate 63,252,593 of NC_073257.2, read as the reverse complement.
TGGCACCTAGTAAGTGCTAAAGAATATATTTTGAATGGATAGATGAATGAACAAATCCTTGAGAAACTACCCAGGGCCATTTCCTTTAATACAGGACTATAAGAATGATACACTTTCTCTTTGAAGAGTGTCTTAGTCCACTTGGGCTGCTATAACAAAATATCATAGACTGGGTGACTTTAAAACAATAGATGTTTGTTTCTCATTGTTCTGGAGGCTGGGAAATCTTAGTTTAAGGTGCTAGCAGACGTGGTACCTGGTTCACTGATGGTTATATTCTCGTTGTGTCGTCACATGGTAGAAGGGGCAAGTGAACTCTCTGGGGTCTCTTTTTTGAAATCAGTAATCCCATTCATAAAGGCTCCATCTCTCATGACCTAATCACCTCCTAAAATTCCCAGCTCCAAATATCACCACATTTGGAATTAAATTTCAACATATGAATTTGGGGGTAGGGGGACACAAACATTCAATCCATAGCAAAAAGTTTTTCAATATGTTTCTCACTCAAATTAGTCTAGATTTCTTTTAAGATAAGGTAAAAACAAAAACAAAAAACCTTTAGGTCTTACCCACTAGAACATTACTGTGGTATCAACAAAGTTTGATTCTTATATTCAAAAGTGTTATTAACCTGAGGGGGAGTGAAGGGCAGCCTAGGCTTCAACTTGAACAGAAATTTATTTTAAAAAGCATGAGGGAAGCAATGTAAACAAAAAGGAAGTCAATAATTAGAGACTTTGGTTAGAGGTAGACCCTTTAGTTGTAATTTTAAGGGCTTCTGTGTAGGGAAGACAATAGCAGAGAAGAGATTTTAAAATTTTCAGTCCTAACCGGAGGTTGGAAGTACAATATGTTGTGTACAGCATTTTCCAATACCAAAGACAATAAACCAAAGACAATAAACTAAGCAGGTTATATAGTGAAAATATGTGAATTTAGGAAGATTTAAATATGTTAATATATGACAAATTCATAATTGGCTGACAAAAATAAACACATTATAACTCTAACTTTTGTTACAGTATTTTACTCTATAAAGAACACATATGTCTCTTACTCAGAGCCAAATTCTTTTACAGTCTTGATATGGTATGTAAGCACAGCATCAAAAACAAAAAGCACCAAAGAAAAGACTAATAACGTTGATGCTGTAAAAATGTCAAACTTCTGCAAGTCACACCCAAATGCACACAAGTGAAACAACAGAAATATTATTAGCAAGGAAAAGAAAACTACACACTGATCAAAAATTGGCAACACATAAAACATGAAGAGTCAGTGTCTCAAATATAAAATAACCTTTTAACAATCTATTGAAAAAGACAAACATCCTAAAGGAGTAGTCACCAGATCATACAAGCATATGTTTCAACAAGAAAGAAATATAAATGGTAAAAGAAAAAAAATGTGTAACCTCACTAATAATCTTTAGCCTGCAAAATAAAACAATGCAATATTAATTGTTGAAGCCTCATACTGAAAAACACTCAAAAAAATAAAAATACCCAATGTTGGCAAAAATGTTGAGAAAACGGGATTCTCAAGTACTTTAGGCAGTAATAGAAATAAACTGATTTAATAATTTTGGTGGACAATCTGACAATAGAGGTCAGATGGCCATCTTCACATTGTGTACTTGCATGGTGTAAATGGCAAGTGAACTCTTTGGGGTCACTTTTATAAGATAAGATAAGTCAAATCTAAATGCGTATAACACTTTACCTAGAAATTTAATCTGAGGAAATAATTGGAAAAGTATAAAGAGTATTAAGAATAAGGATGCTAATTTCAGCAATGTTATAATAGCAAAAATTCTAAAACAACCTGAAGTTACAATGATAAATTGGCTAAATAAATAATTATGATAAATATATTCTTTTTTTTTTTTTTTTTTTTTTTGAGACAGGGTCTCACTCTCTTACCCAGGCTGGGGCTCGAGTGCAGTGGCACGGTCATAGCTCAACTGCAGCCTTGACCTCCCAGGCTCAAGTGATCCTCCCATGTCGGCCTCCTGAGTAATTGGGACTATGATTTTGTAGAGACAGGGTCTTGCACTTTCTTGCTATTACAAGTGTGAGCCACTGCTCCTGGCCATGATAAATATATTCTATGTAAAACACTGCAACTATACTATTTTTGTGATACTTTACATATAGTGACATGAAAAATGTCTTTCATTTATTTGATAGAATGCATTTTACAAAATGGCATTTTCCAAATATCTATCTATATTTCTCTATAAATATGCATATTATAAAATGGCATTTTCCAAACATCTTTCTATATCTATGTATCTATAAATGTTTACATATGCATCAAGGAGTCTCGAAATCTCAAGAAAATTTATCAAAAGGTTAACAGTGGATATTTCTGGGTAATGAGATTATAAGTCATTTTCCACTTTTATTTATTTCTATCTTTAAGGTTTTTTTTGACAAGCATTATTACTCTTATAACTTAGAAAAGGGGAGTGTAATATATACTCAGTTAATAGTTTTTAAAAGCGTGAAGATAAGTCATGCTTGTTCCTATAACAAGCTATATTTTGTTACTTCAGTTGTTTATTTTTGCCAAGGCAGAAAATTTCCATGCTTTGGAGTGGACTTTCTCTTCCAAGAATAGTATGATAACTCTACCATGCCATCTAGTGTTCAGAACTTGGGATGTCTTGAGAAAGGTTTGCAACCAAAAAGATTAAGTACCATTCCAATTCACAATTCTATACGCAATTTGAACAAAACAAATACATCTTTTTTAAAAGGTCACAGAGATTCATTATAAGTGTATATCTAGATCAAAGCCCAGGTTGCAAACTCTAACAGCAACTATGTCCTTTCAGTTCAGTAGTAATTGAAGAAATCACAAAAATATCCAAAGCCTAAGTGATTAGATACTAATTTAAACTGATAAGTGGGAAGGGGAAATCTCTGCCCACATCCTCATCATACACAACACCCACACAGACACACACCCACACACCTCTACTACTACCGTCACCGTCATCACCTACAAAAGTTGAGAATCAACCAATTTTTTTAAAAAGATTACAAAACCAAAGATTCCATTTGAAGACATATCCAGAGCCTACTTTTGCTGAAGGGTTGAAAAACACAAAAGGTAGACAGCAGATTTATTTCCTCCTGTCTTATCTTCACAGTTTGGTACACAAACAAAGTTGATGTTTTGTTGATAGCTTGGTTCTAGGTTCATCTGGGAATAACTTAATCAGTACAACTAAAGTAGAGTCATAAATCAGTCATACAAAAATATTTATTTATACCAATATACCAGGCTTTTTTAGGTGTTAGGAAACTACTTGAGGTGTCAGGAAAAAGATAGTTTAAAAAGATAAAATCTCTGCTGTCAGGAATCTTATAGAGTAATGTTAATTTTATAAACTTAAGAAAACTTTTCCAATTTGAAACCATGTATTAAGTTCCCTACAAATGTTCCTACCATGTGAGTGGTAATTTGATTTCTGTGATTTTATACTAAATAAATAACACAAGAAACTTATCTCAGCAATATATTATAGTTGTAAATTGTAAACAACCTAAATGACCAACATTAGAAGGTTGATTAAGAAATGAAAAAATATTCAAGAAATGGAATAATATGTAGTTATCTAAAATGATTTATCAAAGATGTTGAATAGATTTTACAAATATCCATAATCTCAAATGAAAGAAGAATAAGATGATGATATGCAAAAGATCAGAAATTCTTCTGCAGACAAGGTAATAATGAATGATTCAACCTGGCAGAATTTCAGTGACTGTCATCAACACTGGGCATGGCAAAGTCCCAAGGCAAGGATAGATAGTGGAGCTATTCATGATTCACAAGATTCTCTAAAGCAAGTCACTAATGCTGTGACAGACACATAGACAAACAAGTTCCTTCATACTCTTTAGGGTGAAAGTTGGTACAGACTAAGTGTAACTGCACCTTATCAAACCTTCATCACTCAGAATGAGGCAGAACTAGATAAGTTTGAAGAATGTGACAGTACTTCATGTTAATAGCTGCCTGGAAACCAAATACTGGGGCAACAATACACCTCCCTCCCAATACCATTTTTCTGAATATTTTGATATACTGGGCTACTGGTATGGTTTGGCTCTGTGTCCCCACCCAAATCTCACCTTGAATTGTACTAATCCCCATAGGTCAAGGTGGGACCAGGTGGAGGTAATTGAATCATAGGAGCAGTTTCTCCCATGCTGTTCTGGTGATAATGAGTGATTCTCATGAGATACGATAGTTTTATAAACCTATGGTATTTCCCCTGTTTGCACTCATTCTTTCTCCTGCTGTCCTGTGAAGAGGTGCCTTCTGCCATGATTGTAAATTTTCTGAGGCCCCCCCTAGCTATGCAGAACGGTGAGTCAATTAAACCTCTTTTCTTTGTAAACTACCGAGTCTTGGGTATTTCTTCACAGCAGCATGAGAACGAACCAATCCAGTGGCCAAGAAAATCTTGTTTTCTATCCTATGAAATGGAATAATTGTGATAACTGCCTAGCCATATGCAGAAGACTGAAACTAAACCCCTTCCTTATACCATATCTAAAAATTGACTTAAGATGGATTAGAGACTTAAATGTAAAACAGAAAACTATAAAAACCCTGGAAGATAACAGAGGAAATACTATCCTGGACATAGGCCTTGGCAAAGATTTCATGATGAAGAAATCAAAGGCAACTGCAACAAAAACAAAAATTGGCAAATTGGAACTAATTAAACTGAAGAGCTTCTTCACAGCAAAAGAAACTATCAACAGAGTAAACAGACAACCTACAAAATGGGAGAAAATATTTGCAAACTATGCATCTAACAAAGATCTAATATCCAGGATCTTTAAGGAACTTAAACAAATTAACAAGCAAAAAACAAACAACCACATTTAAAAAGTTGGCTCAGGACATGAACAGACACTTTTCAAAAGAAGACATACAAATGGACAACAAGCATATAAGAAAATGCCCAATATTACTAATCATTACAGAAATGGAAATAGAATCCATAATGAGATACCATCTCACACCAGTCAGATGGCTATTATTAATAAGTAAACAAAGAAACAAACAAACAGATGCTGGCAAGGTTGTGGAGAAAAGAGAACACTTATACACTGCTGGTGGGAATGTAAATTAGTTCAGCCATTATGGAAATCAGTTTGGTGATTTCTCAAATAACTTAAAACAGAATTACCATTTGATCCAGCAATCCCATTATTGGGTATATACCCAAAGGAATATAAATCAGTAGACTAGATAAGGAAAATGTGATACACACACACACACACACACACACAAAATACACACCATGGTATATACCCAAAAAAATATAAATCGGTAGACAGGATAAGGAAAATGTGATACAGACACACACACACACACACACACACACACACACACTACACACCATGGAATACTACACAGCCATAAAAAGAATAAGATCATGTCCTTTGCAGCAACATGGATGGAGTTGGAGGCCATTGTCCTAAGCAAACTAACACAGAAGAAAAAAGTCACATGTTTTCACTTATAAGTGGGAGCAAAACACTGAGTACACATGAACACAAAGAAGGTAAGAACAGACATTGGGGGCTACTTGAAGGTGGAAGGTGAGAGGAGGGCAAGGATTGAAAAACTACCTATCAGGTGCCTATTAACTGCATGATGAAAAAATCTGTACACCAAAACCCTGTGATACACAATTTACATATATAATAAACCTGCACATGTACCCCTGAACCTAAAATAAAAGTTAAAAATGAAATAAAATGGAGCATTTAACCAGGAGTTTTATAATGCCTCTTTCAGCTTCAATAGTCTATTGTATTGGCACTTTTGCGCCTATGTTGGTTAAAGTTATATGTGTCCTTATAAAAGAACTGGGGAATGATCCATCTGTGATGGAACCAATTATCACAGAATTTAAACTGGCAATCAGTAGGGACATTGATCTAAACCAGGAAATACAAAAAGTTTGTCTTCCTAGCAAAAATCCTTTTGTTTGTTCTTTCTACATCCTCTTAGTAACTCAGCTTATCCACAACTTCAGCCTCACCAAACCCGCCTCAGTGGAAATAATATATCCATCCACAGCATTCATTCACTTAAAATACATATTGAATATGTTCTGTGTATCAGTCACTATGCTGGTGACAGAATGGGAATGAAAAATGCTCATAGGTAATACCCTTCTTGAGAGGACAGTCCACAGGGGGCATGGTGAATATTAATTTAGTAAACAAATAAAAGTAAATATGAAAACATGATGAGAAGGCAAGAGACAGGAAAACATGCTGGAGGAGGTGATAAAGCATTAGTAAAAGCTGATGGTTGAGTAGGTATTAACTAGGGGAAATCGGTGGGAAAAGTAGCCCAGCCAGAGACAGCAGCAGTTTGGAAATCCCTGATATAGGAAGAGGCTAGTACATTTGAGGAAATGGAAAGGGCCAGAGAAGAGTGAAAGGAGCCTCTGATGAGAGACAGAGGGGGCCGGAACATAGGGCCAAGCTCAAAGTTGTGGTCATTACCCCAAGAGTCAGAAGCTCCAGTGTCCACAGGGAGTTTTGCTTCTGCTTCTGGCTTCTCCCTCACTTTATGACAAACATACTGTTTTAACACTCACAGTCTGGATTGTCTTTTCCTCCCTTGTAAAAGGAAAAGGTTGAATTAAATGAGCACTAAGGTTTATTCAAGTCATGAATGTGTACCTTTTACACACTCTGCATTTTGCTTATACTTAAGTTGTGAGAATATGATGAAGATTCCCAAGGATTTATTGTGATCATGAAGCCATTTGCTCTGGTAAAAACTGTCTTTTGAGGGGCTTGAGATATTTGTGAACTGCAAAGTAAGTATTCATGATCATCTTACAAAGCAAACTGATCCGCAATAGTGTGTATCAATCACTTTAGCTATTATTGTTTGTTTCCTTAGTATGGAACACAACGTAGTCAAATGCAGGACACGTTTCAGCCACACCACCAATAAACTCTGAGGTCCCTTACAGTAAAGCCAATTTGGAATGATGTTAAGGCTATTCAAGTATTTTCTGTTCCTTTTTTTCTAGTCACAGCCTCTACCTTAGCAAAACAGGCTCTAAGAAACAGAGATCATTCTTTAAAATCCTATGCTATTTAGTGTTATGTACCCTGAAACTTAGATGTTTAATCTTGCTTTCATTCTAACTCCAACCTAACACAGTCTTTTTGTATGGGTTTGAAGAGGGCTCAGTCTTGTTTTCCTCACTCTTGTTTTCCTCTCAGTGTATTTCTGAATTCACCTTCTAGTGTTTTACTATTGTCGTGAATGTCAGGAATGGGAAAGCCTGAGTATTAAATGACAGCTAAGAAGAAAGTAATTAAACATCTTTACAAAGCCAATTGAACATACATAATAGTACTTATCATCTGCTTAGTTTTAAGACATTCTTGCCACCAAATTCAACTGTATCCTTTCAGAATGTTACAAGTGACAGAAACGTGTTATATGTAGACAATGGATTGGCTTCGGTAAAATAACACTAAATTTCTTTCTTCCTGCACAGTGAGCTTTTTATATTTCAAAGAAGAAGTTATGATTTAAGACTTGAAATTGAGGCAAAACCATTTTCTCAGATTTTTCAATTTTTTCTAAGTGGCTGCTTCAACTCTTACCTACTGCTTTTACTTGGCAGAGGAGAAGGGCTGTTTCCTCTGTGTAAAGAATCTGGAATTTAAAGTTCAGAAAGTGGTGACTTTTTCAGATGTCATAAAAGGCAGATACATGTTGAACGGAATGAAAATGTCCTTTCAGAAAAAAGCCTGAATGATGTTGCAAATACGTGAGAAAGGCTTTAAACATGAAGAGGAGACAATAGAACATTTTGGCTGTTGTGCTCTAAACTGTTATAATTCTTTACCTCTAGTGTGTGCGTGCATGCGTGTGTGTGTGTTTGATATCTGTGGCCTTACAGGAGAGGGTGGGGAAAAGCAGCAGGTGGCAGACTAGTGGGAGAGCAAACACCAGCAGGCTGGCCATGATGGTGTTTCTACAGGAAGGAACTACATAGTGAAGGTTACGGATTCTCGAGTTAGCCAGCCAGCTCTATCATCCACTTGTCTGAGTTACTAAGGCTATAGCCATTTTAAATAAATATCTCTGTGCCTCAGACTCTTCCCCCAGGAATTAGATTTAACAGTACTTGCCTTCTAGGATTGTTGTGAGGTTGAAATGAGATAATTCATGTGGAATGCTCAGAAGAGTGTCTGCACATTATCTTTTATTATAGCAATGCCACATATGACCCCAGCTATTGCATGTCATGAATAATAAATTTTAACAGTGATCACCACCACATATGAGAGATTAAATTAGGCTGTTCATCACGAAGTTTATCAGTATATAAGTGAAATAAGCAGTGTCAAATATAAATCACAGATCAATGAGAAACTCTTTGGGTGATCTTTATGCTTCCAGGGAGATAACATCTTACATTTTAATGTAGAATAATGACTGTGTAGTCAAAAATTCAATATTTCATGATGAAAGTTTCTAATAATCAAAAGATATATTACTCTGCTATAATAACTTGTAACCTACTGAGATATTAGCTTTATAAACACTTTCATTTAACTTTCATGCCTTAAACATATTGTGAGTCTGATTGATCCTGTAAAGTTGGCCTCTTTTCTGGAATACTTATCTCAGATAATTTCACCTAAGCAAACTGCTACCATATTAAGAAAATATTTTCAAAACATCAGCATTTCAACAATGTGGGCACTCCTTTAAGAGAAAAGTCTAATATGTATTATTCCTTTAAATTATCTGTTAACTATGTCAGAAGAAAAATAAAGTTCTTATTTTAGAATTGGGTGATTGATGTGAGCATTAAAGTCTAGCAATTTAATAGTTCCTGGTCTAAGCTGAAGAGTCCATAATATATAATTCATTAACCTAGGTCTGCCATACAGATTTATAGATAGTGAAAACAACCTGAGATAGGAAGTTGGTAAGTATTCAAATCATGTCTGGTGTCATAGCATGTTGGATATTTTGGAGATTAATTGTCCTTTAAAATCCAGGAACTTCCTTGGATACCTAGTGCCAGGGTAAAAAAAAAAATCTAAATTGAAACATTAGAAGGAAAGTGTAGAGATAATGTAAGTACTACTTTTTAAAAAGTTCAGTAGTCTAAAAGTAAGTTAATTAGTGTTAAATGAATTGAAATAGTTTCGAAAAATTTGTAACAAAAATGGTTTTAACTCCTGTTAATATTATTTCTTCAACAATATGAAATTAAGGATACATTTTGATATTTCTTACTACTAAGACTAAATGTTGGTATTTCTTACTACTAAGACTGACAAATATTTACCCATATTTATGACTCTGCCCATCAACTATCATCTGATTTTGAACTTTAAAAAAGTTACTATAATGAAACTGAAAAATAACTAATTTCCAGAAGAAAGAGGGACCTGAATTGTAGAGTATTTTCTGTTGCTGCTGCTGCTGCTGCTACTGCTACTACTTTTTGAGAATAAAGTTTTTAAAAAGTACTCATTCCCGTATGTTTTTAGAGGGATTGATTTTAAAAAATCACTTGCTATACCCATCAAAAAGAAAACACTAAATAGAAAAATAGTAGATGAAAAATATGAACAGGAAATTCACGAGAAAATAAATACAATCAACATGTTAACCAATTTTAGCCTCATTCACAATTACGGAGACATAATTCTAAAACTCTCTTGGTATACAGACATGTAGATATTTCACCTGTATCCTACTCAGGATATGGAGAACCAGGTACTGTGATACACTACAGGTAAGAATCTAAGATTAGTGAAGGCACGTTGGAGGACAAATTCTTGGATCTGGTCATTCCACTGCTAGAAATTTCCTTTCAGAGATTTCTACAAAATTATGCCAAGCTATCTATGTATAAGAATATTTACTGAAGCATTGCATTGTTAGGAAAATAACTAAATCCAACCTGAAAGCTCTTTAAGAAGGAGCTGGTTACATGAATAAAAGTCCATCCATCCAACGTATTATGACACAGTCTTGCATTGAGTGTCCCTGGGAAAAATGGTCTTTTGTGGAATCTGAGCCACATTAAACAAATGCCTAGTTTATAACAAGACTATCTGCTTTTGAACAATAGGCCACTCCCTAAATTAGTTAAAACATGCAAGTCTTTAGAAAGATGAAATTCAGTTGAAATTAAATTATAATGTAGTCTTTAAATACTGATGCAAATGAAGTGTCTTCTTATGAAATGATACATACATTAAAAGATTGATAAGATAGTTGGTTAGGGAAAGCTTAGCTTCTGAATTCCTGGCTGCTCCATAATAGGGGCTCTGATAACCCATAATGATCTCCATAAAAGAGAAGGCTCCCAGGTTCTCTAGAATGGCCACAGGTAATAGGCTGTATTTGTAGTTGGGGACACTGCTCTAACAATGGCTGAAACTGTGGTCTGCTTCCCCTCCCCTATTTCGGAAATGACTCAGCCCCACTGGCTGCTGAGACAATGTTGTTCTCTCCAAGTCTCCTCAGCAGCCACCAAACCCTGTAATTATTTACTTTCTCCTGCTTTGGAGTCCTCTGTTTTCTTTCCTAATGAGACTAGGGAGAATATAAAACTATATTAAAACTTTGGTTTTATACCTGGAGAGTCTGTAGACTCTGTTTGAAGACCTCCTTGCTTATAGAAGAAAATTAAGTTGCTCCTAATTCCACCATTGAACAAGAAATTAGCCTTTAACCTAACTTTAAAAGTCACTAAAAACAAGGTTCCTTTGTATGGAATTAATTATCAATTATTTCATTCATTTAATGAACAAATATTTATTAAATACCTACTACCTGTCAGGCAACGTCCTGTGTGCTGGGGATACAGCCCAACCTAGCAAAACCTTTGTACTCTTAGAGCTAACATTCTCACAGGGGAGGACAAATAAATATACTATATATATACACACACACATATAAATACATATATATATTTATATACACACAATATATTTAATGGAAGAGAGTAGTGAGACAAATGAGAGTAAAGAAATAGAGTGACGGGTTGGTATTAGATAGGGAAAGTCTCTCTGCGGAGGTGATGTTTGAGCAGAGACTTGAGGGTGAGGGAGTGAACCATGCAGTTCTCTGGGAGATGAGCCTTGTTGGCGGATATGAAAGGAGAATCAAGCAGAGTACATCATGTGTGCAGAAGATGATCCTTTCTGGTCAAATAGAAAGAATATACCAATCGTATACTGCTATATAGATAAGTTTTGTTTCTGGATGGATACTCAGACAGCTCTTGATAGTACAGTACTTACCTCTGGAAGAGAAAGAAATGGGACCAGGGATGGGAGGACAAAAATTTTATTTATTATTTTTTACTTTTAATACTTTTTTGATTGCTTCTACTACGTACATTTTAAAATGGTTTACCTAGGTGTTAGGATTATGGGTTATTTTCATTTTATTTTGTATATTTATATGTATTTTTAAAAGACAATCATCCAGTAACAACTTTTTAAAGGAATAAGCAATAACTTCTACAAGTATCCATTTATGGAATATTATTGCATATGTACTATATAACAGACCCGTAACAGGCTTTTTTTTTTTTTTTTTTTTTTAAGAGAGAGAGAGTCTTGCTCTGTTGCTCAGGCTGGAGTACAGTGGTGTGATCTCAGCTCACTGCAACCTCTGCCTCCTGGGTTCAAGCATTTCTCTTGCCTTAGGCTCCCAAGTAACTGGGACTACAGGCTCAAGCCACCACACTTGGCTAGTTTTTTCATTTTGGTAGAAATAGGGTTTTGCCATGTTGGCCAGGCTAGTCTTGAACTCCTGACCTCAAGTGATCTGCCTGCCTAGGCCTCCCAAAGGGCCCCACCTACAGCCCACCTGAACTTTACCTACGGCTGTATCGGATACTTTCCTACATGCTGAGCATCCTGCCCCAAGTGTCAGACTCTGTTTCTAAGGACTTTCTCTGGCACCATAGGAACAGGTACTTGCAGGAAGGGAGGGGGTACCACATTCCTGTGGACAACCCTCAGCCAAAACCATTGGATTCATGCCACAGCCTCCTTGTCATCCAGTGGGGAAATTTTGAGGCATGTTGAACAGATATGTTCTCAGAGGGTCCCCAGGGGGACTGAGCCCCTGGTGCCAGCAGTAGTAATCTAGTAATTAATGCATCTTTCCTGACTGACTTTCTTTACTTGTACTTCTTGGGATCAACTCAGATAAATTTTCTGTACCCAAGTCCTTGTTTCAACCTCTGGTTTGGGAAGACTCCAGAAAGATAAGGCCACAGAACAGTGTGTGGCAGAGTGGCTGCTCTGTAAATGTTACTGAATTTATTTTCCAAGCCCTGCTGTGTACCCCATCACCAGCCAAAAGGGAAGTCTAACATGTAAACTCATATAAGGGTATGATTATTTACCCTGTTGGTGCATAGTTTGTTCTAGAAGCCAAGATGAGAAAAACATGTTATCTTTGAAATTCAAAAAAGAGAAAAACTACTCAAGGAAAGTGACATTTTAGATATGTATCGAAAGATGAGAAGGAGTTTTCCAAGGAAAATCTAAGTGAAAAGCATTCCAGAAGAGAGAATAACATGCAGAGGCATGCAGTTACAGGAAGCTCATGATGTTACTCAGAGAATGACAATGAGCTGCCCAACAAAGCCTAGAGCCAAGATTTTAAAACTTTGTAAATGAGATAAATCAAATTAAATGTAATAATAGGCGTACAATTGCCTAAGACTTAATGCATAACATGTACAAGTATTCACACTGTCCAATTAACTTAAACATACATTTGAAAAACAGTGGTACCTTCTGTACTAATGTGAGAACTATCATTTATTCAGCCTAGAGATAATGATTAGATTGTGAATTTAAGGACTTTTGCAACGACGTGCAGCTTGCGATGGCTGTGATCAAATAGAAGAAGGTGTGACATGCTCGATCTATGCCTTCAGATGGGTGGTGTAGAGGAGAGACCAAAGGAAGACCATGATCAATATAAGGTTTTGTCTTTCAGGGTATTTCCTGATGTTGTACAAGCCAATGCAGGAAACAAGCAAGAGGGTAATGTCTCATCAGTCCCTATGGTTATGGGGTCTCATAAAAATAACTTCCAGCTCTATCATCTGGAAAAGCTCACAGAATTTAAATTTATAACACTAAGAGTGAAAAGAAGGAGAGCCTTACGACAGTAAGCATGAGAGGATAGTCTGTGACCACAAGAAGCTGTAGATCTAGGAAGTCAGAGACCAAGAGCCATCTGGTCTCATCTTTCTCCTTTTCCACTTGACAATAAGGTAACTGAGGTTGATAATAGTTAGATTATTTGCTCTAAGATCATGAAGGAGGAAAAAGGATGAGGAATCACTAATCATTGTACAGGGTTTACCCTTTCTATTACATCTGAACAGAGAGGAACCCTGACAAAAATCAAATAGTGCTGCAGAAGATTTGCCATTACTAAAGTGTAAGAAATATTAGTTGTCTTGGTCCAAAATTAGTTCCCTATTTTTTGGTGGGGCACTATACCTGTTGCAGTGCAGATGACATAATAATGGTGAAAATATGTCCAGAATAGCTGCCTTTTAGAAGATGTAGGTTATGTCTATATGTTTCTAACATCACTGGCTAAATTATCTTGAATTCAAACTAGACAAAGCTACAAGAATAGCTGTGAAGTATTTTTTAGACCGAATTTGGGTCTTTTCTGGTCTCACTTCCTTTGAACTTGAAGCTGCACTCCCAACATCCGCATTATGCCCCCTCCACAGACAATACTGCATCATGTAGGGTGGCCAACCTTCCCAGTCACCCAGGATGCAGGACTTCCATTACTAAAGCAGGACAATCCCAGGCAAATGGGACCATTGATCATGCAAAGTACTTATTTCTCATGGAGGGAAAGGCTGTAGTAATGTGGCCACAGACAAAGCCCTGCTCTCCCAGAAGCCTGATTCACTTAGCTTGATCCCATTGCTGAGAACTTGGCAGACCTTCAGCAAGAAAGGCATGATGAGAAAAGGAGGGGGAAAAACTTCCTGAGTTCCCAGTGGTTTTCTAATTCCTGATTCCAGTGGTACCCAACAACCACCAGCAACTTGATCCTCTTAGTTACATAAAACACTTGTACAACAAATTGCATATTTTGTTGTTATTGTTGTTGTTTAGATCAGTGCAGGTTGGTTTCTGTAACTCAGAACAAAAATAACTTTGATTAATATATTATCCATCAGCAGCACTGTCCAAACAATTTTAAAAGTTTTTAAATCTCATGCCTTATTGACGGAAGGTCAGTAGTATAGTATTTGGGGAGGTTTATAGGAGTAGTATTTTCAAGGGGAGAATTATTAATAGTTTCTAGAGCAGTAGCAAAGTTCATTAATGCATCAGAAAGCAAAGCACTAATGGAAAAATGCCACCCAGTTTCCAATTTTCTTTGTTAATGAGCACATTTCATTCTCAGGCCAACAATGACTAGTTCAGATTCCCTGGTGCCGGGAAAGTTCTAATCTCAGTACTATCTTGGTCTATTTTGAAATCACAGTGCAAATAAAGGCTGATATGTCTAGGCCTTAAAACATTTTTGGAAGCTAAAATTATATAAACAACACACGTTTAAAAAATATTATTACATAAAGTCTCAAGTCAAGGGTGCAGCAATTAACAATCCAATGAAGGATAACAAAAAGATAATTTATGAAAACACCATGATATGTTTGAGCCCTGAATTGCCTCATCTTCAACAGGGATAAAGTCCCTATCCCCTGCCTGGGACCGGTTGGTCATCTACTTTGATCTCTCCCACTAAGTCTGAGGATAGAGAAGTATAAGCCACAAAAAGAGAAAGTCCAAAGTGGGTTGAAAAAGCTCTGCCCTGCCTAAAAGAAAATAATAAAAGGAGCACAATCTTGAAGAGATGATCTATTATGAATCTCACCACTTCTTACCACTTCCTCAGCACCATCCTAGTCCATGCTACTGTCATCTCTCACTTTCATGGCAGTTGCCTTCCAACAACTTCCCCTGCTCGTCTTTTGTCTCCCAAGAGTCAACCACTCACAAAACAGATATAGTGTATCTTTTGAAGATGGAAGCCAGACGGTACCTCTCTTGGCTGAAAACATTCTGATTTCCCATCATACTCAGAACAAAATGCAAACTCCTTACATTAGCTTATAAGGTCTTATATAACCTGACTGTGAAGACAATATCTGTGAAGACTGATATTGTCTGTCCTCCTCACTACAATGTAAAGTTCATAAGGGCAAAATCTTGCTTTCTCATGCACTGCCGTGTCCCCACTTTCTGGCACATAGTAAGTCAGTGAGGAATGATGGAGCAAATGAACAAACAAAGATATAAAACACATCTAGTTTCAAGTCTCAGCTCTTTCGCCTCCAGGCGCTGTTAATTTAACAAGTTATTTTACTTCCCTAGACCCCAATTTTTTTCATCTCTAAAGCAAGCAAAGTTATCTCCTCCCTCCAAAAGCTGCCATGAATAATAATTGAGATAAATTATGTAAATCCCCTAGACCAATGCTAGAACTTAGTAAGTGATATGGTTTGGCTGTGGCCCCACCCAAATCTCAGGTTGAACTGTAGCTCCTATAATCTCCACATGTTGTGGGAGGGACCCAGTGGGAGGTAATTGAATCATGGGGAGGAATTTTCCCATGCTGTTCTCATGGTGGTGAGTAACTCTCACAAGAGCTGATAGTTTTATAAAAGGCAGTTTTCCTGCACATGTGCTCTTGCCTGCCATCATATAAGACATGTCTTTCCTCCTCCTTTGCCTTCCACCATGATTGCAAGGCCTCCCCAGCCATGTGGAACTGTGAGTTCATTAAACCTCTTTCCTTTCTAAATTACCTAGTCTTGGGTATTTCTTCATAGCAGTATGAAAATGGACTAATACAGTAAATTTGTACCAATAGAATGAGGTGCTGCTGTAAAGATACCCAAAAATGAGGAAGCAACTTTGGAACTGGGTAACAGGCAGAGGTTGGAACACTTTGGAGGGCTCAGAAGAAGATAGGAAAATGTGGGAAAGTTGTGAACTTCCTAGAGACTTGGAGATCTCAGAAGACAGGAAGATGTGGGAAAGTCTGGAACTTCCTAGAGACTTGTTGAATGGCTTTGACCAAAATGCTGATAGCGATATGGACAATAAAGTTCAGGCTGAGGTGTCTCAGATGAAAATGAGGAACTTGTTGGGAACTGGAGTAAAGGTCACTCTTGCTATGCAAGGAGACTGCTGGCATTTTGCCCCTGCCCTAGGATCTATGGAACTTTGAACTTGAGAGAGAAGATTTAGGGTATCTGGTGGAAAAAATTTCTAAGCACCAAAGCATTCAAGATGTGACTTGGGTGCTCTCAAAAGCATTTAATTTCATTCATTCATGAAGATATGGCTTGGAATTGAAACTTATATTCAAAAGGGAAGCAGAGCATAAAAGCTCAGAGAATTTGCAGCCTGATGATGTGATAGAAAAGAAAAACCCATTTTCTGGGGAGAAATTCAAGCCTGATGCAGAAATTTGCATAAATAATGAGAAGCCAAATAGTAATGCCAAGACAATGGGGAAAATGTCTCCAGGGCATGTCAGAGGTCTTCAAGTCAGCCCTTCCCATCACAGGCCCAGAGGCCTAGGAGGAAAAAATGGTGCCATGGGCTGGGCCCAGGGCCTTGCTGTTTGTGCAGTCTTGGGACTTGGTGTCCTGTGTCTCAGCTGTGGCTAAAAGTGGCCAACATACAGCTCAGACCGTTGCTTCAGAGGGTGCAAGCCCCAAGCCTTGGCAGCTTACACATGGTGTTGGGTCTGTGGGAGCACAGAATTCAAGAACTGAGGTTTGGGAACCTCCATCTAGATTTCAGAGGCTTTATGGAAATGCTGGAATGTCCAGGCAGAGGTGTGCTGCAGGGGTGGAGCCTTCATGGAGAAACTCTGTTAGGGCAGTGTGGAATGGAAATATGGGGTGGGAGCCCCCGTACAGTGTACCCACTGGGGCAGTGCCTAGTGGAGCTGTGAGGAGAAGGCCACTGTCCTCCAGACCCAAGAATGGTAGATCCATCAACAGCTTGTACTGTGTGCCTGTAAAAGCTGCAGGTACTCAATGCCAGCCCATGAAAGCAGACAGGAAGGGGGCTGTATCCTGCAAAATCACAGGGGCAGAGTTGCCCAAGACCATGGGAACCTATCACTTGCATCAGTGTGACCTGGACTTCAGACATGGAGTCAAAGGAGATCATTTTGGAGTTTTAAAATTTGACTGCACCACTAAATTTCAGACTTGCATGGGGCCTGTAGCCCCTTTATTTTGGCCAATTTCTCCCATTTGGAACAGGTGTATTTACCCAATGTGTGTAACCCCACTGTATCTAGGAAGTAACTAACTTGCTTTTGATTTTACAGGCTCATAGGCAGAAGGGACTTGCCTTGTCTCAGATAAGACTTTTGGACTGTGGACTTTTGAGTAAATGTTGAAATGAGTTAAGACTTTGGGGGACTGTTGGGAAAGCATGATTGGTCTTGAAATGTGAGGACATGAGATTTGGGAGGGGCCAAGGGAGGAATGATATGGTTTGGCTGTGTCCCCACCCAAATCTCATGTTGAAATGTAGCTCCGATAATCCCCACGTGTTGTGAGAGGGACCCAGTGGGAGGTAATTGAACTATGGCACTGAGTTTTCCTGTGCTGTTCTCATGATAGTAAATAAGTATCATGAAATCTGTTGGTTTTATAAAGGGAAGTTCCCCTGCACATGACTCTTGCCTACCACCATGTAAGATGTGCCTTTTCTCCTCCTTTGCCTTCTACCATGATTGTGAGGCCTCCTCAGTCATGTGAAACTGAGTCCATTAAACCTCTTTCCTTTATCAATTACCCAGTCTTGGATATGTCTTTAGTAGCAGCATGAGAACAGACTAATATAGTAAGTGTTTAACAAATTTTCTTTCCCCTTAGTCATTCCTCCACCCTTCCAAGAAAACCAACAGCAACATAAAGTGAGCTTCACAGGTTATCAGAGCAGCTGCTGGGTTATATATGCCATGAATTTATGAACTTGCATGAGTTTGAAATTCTATTTATTCAACTAGATTTCTTTGTCCCTGTACATTTATTAAAGATTCAAATATTCCCAGAAGAAAACATTCATAAAGTCATCCTTCATCTTGGTAAAAGTAGTTTTTCAAGTGAATTCTTTTTGTGACTAAAAGTCCTATAGAAGACATCAAAAGCAAAAACCAAAGATGCCAAAGAAAAGCTTCATAGATGTCTAGATAGTTTTTTTAATCTAAAATCAAAGCCTGACATCAGAGTCACAACTAAATCATGAGATGAAACAGCTGGTTCTTGAACAAGAGTAACTGAAGACACATGCCTTTAGTGTGGACATCACTCAGTGTCAGCAGGTTTGTTGCTACCTGACCAATGCATACACATGCTGAGAAATTCCCCAGTGGCTAAGCCAAAAACAAACTGTGAATGTTTTTCATTAGCTACAGAAATGATCGTATTAAAAATTAAGCTTGTGATATGGTAATTCCAAAAAGCTTTAAGATTTCTGTATAGTTTAGCTAAGATGATGGCCAAATCCTGCTACAATTCAGCCTAATATATCAATGTCTTCCATTCTCCTTTTACTCTTGGGGTAGAAAACGGAGAAACTAGCCATGATCAGCTACCCTTCTTTTCTTTCCACCATCCTTCCACAAAGAATAGATGTACTGAAACAACTCACCTAAGCTGCTCACACTACCATCCTAGCCTTTGAAGTAGTCTGAACCTCTGATGTTGCTACCCTATCATCTCACATCTCTTTAGTGGCCCTGAACTACCTCACCAATCCTGTCTTTTCTGTCCCCATAAAGAGTGTAGCCTAAAAATGCCTGGGCTCCCTGGATCATAGAGAATTTGGAATCAGGAAAAAGTCTCTGGAAGCTGAAGAGCTTGACGGCCTGTAACACTGAGGGATTTCAAAGACTATCCTTTTATTCATTTTATCTTCTTCAATGGCATGCTTCTTTTCCCCATACCTCCATCACCATCCCCAATCTAGATATATTTTTGAAGTTGAAATCCTCTTTGAAAATCAATAAAATTATATCATTTATAAAGTATATTCTCTTTTTTTGGCCCAGATATGTTTTTAATAGTATATCACATCCAAACTTCTGCAGTCATGTGTGTCATCATGGGGTAGATTGTTAATAATCAACCTGGTTTGGCTGAGGTATGGTAGCTTTCTTTTATTTCCTCACATATTCCTTCATATAATTTTGAGCTCACATTCTCAAAATGAATGGCTCTGGTTCAGTAAACAGACATAAATAAGACTGATTTTTGGACAGACATAAACCTTATTTTTATAGAAAGTAGAGCTCATTTCTTGCACACCCATACCTGAAGTTCAGCCAAAAATGTCTTCTCTCTTCAGAAATCTGTGCTGCTGGTATTTCTTAAAGAAAGAATTCTAAATCAGGGAGGGAAGAATGACCTGAAATCTCATCAGTGTCCTAAATTCTCTACTAGTAATTTTAGAACCATAATTTTAGAACATGAGATTGCGCTGAGAAGCTAATAATACTACTAAAACTTGTTGCTATCTTTTCTCAGCCTAGATCAAAGGTTTTATAAGCAAAGAACACCATAGCTCTAAAAAAAATTGTAATTACTACTATGTCATTTGCAGGGCAACCTAGATTAATTCTTTGTTCTGAGAGGCCACCTTGTCTTCTCTGTATGCTAAAGGTAGAGGAAATAGAAGAAAAAAGCAAATTCTTTTTAAATATCAGCTTACTTAAATGGTTAAAAAATATTTTTCAGGTAGAAAGTCCTTGGTCTGTGATTTAACATTCTGTAGAGTTTTCCCTTGCTATTCAAACTTTGCTCATTATAAAAAGGAGGAAAATAAAACATGAGATAGCCCCTGGGGTCTTGCTTTATTAAAGTCCTCCAGGGATCTCATATGATGCATCAGTGTTGACTATATCCCCCTTCATTGTTTTCTCCATTTTCAATTATTTTTGATAATTGTTGACTGTTACTAGAGGCCAAGCACTGTGCTAGGATCTGAAGGTATTAGGTTGACTCCATTCCTGTTTTCAAGACAGTAACTCAGTCTTTTTTTAACTTTTATTTTGAGTTCAGGGGTACAAAAGTGCAGGTTGTGTTACATTGCTAAACTTGTGTCATGGGGGTTTGTTGTGCAGATTATTGAATCTACCAGGTATTCAGCTTAGTGCCCATTAGAATAATTCAGTCTTAAAGATTGCTGATTCTAATCAGTGCCTCTACTTACAATGAAAGTCATCATCATTTGCCTCTGAAATCCATCAACTCTTCTTTTTCTTTTCAGTGCTTTGCTCTCTCAGAAAGCTCTTCTCTAAAATGTAGCTACTGTTTGACTACTAACCTCTCCTTTTACTCTCTTCACCTTCACCTACAATTCACTTTCCCCAATAGACTAAGAATCTACCATTGTAGAAGATATGCAATGATCTAGGAGTATTGCCTTTAAAGGAATATAACTTTAAAGAGGACATTGGGAGAGGACAAAATTTAGCTCAGGCTAAAGCTTTTAGCAATGAACTTTCACAGTGTGGGGCATATGGATACTTGATGTGTTAAATCTCTTATGTTTACAAAAAGCAGAAATATACTAACATAAATACAAAGTAGGATTAATGGTGAGAATACAGGTATTTCGTGGACCAAGGACAGAAAATGAAGAATAGATGGGAATTCAGTGGCATTTTTACTGGAAACTAGAAAAATCAAAGGGAGTTATGGTTCTCCCATCCCTCTCTTTCTCTCGCAAGGTTTCTAACTTCTACTTCTCTCTGAGCTTCGTGCATCTGCCTTTCTCAATGAGCTGATTCTTCTCATTCACCTTGCACATGGCTCAATGTAGTCAGCAGTCCTGCCTCCATATCATAAAGTTCTAGCCCTTCTACCCCTCACTAACTAGTATCAATCTTGGTCCCTCAATTCAAATCTGAAGAAGGGAGAGAAACTGGGGGAAAGTATGTGAGTCAGAGTCTAATTAATCCAGCTCATCTCTTCAAGCCAGGCTACAAAATTTGCAGATTAATGCATAGGCAAATATTGGGTAAGGCATTCCTCTTAGCCCAATCATCTGAGCCCAGAAAGCATCAAGGTAGCAAAGTAGATAGGGCTGTCTAAGCGGGATCTAGATAGGGCAGAAGTTTTAAAAACTCTGTGTATAAGAACAAGCAATAACATATCTTTAACAGACCCAGAGTCTGTATCCTACCATAATGTATCTGTAGGTTTTCACATGTTCAGCCATTCCTCTCTTCCTCCTTTCCAATTATTATTATTATTATTATTATTATTAAATTTGAAATTCATTGTAAATTTGTTTGCTTGCTTTCCACATCTTTTGTATTCTCCTTCATTTTAGGTCCTCAACCTTCAGAACCTAGTTAGCACTGAAACAAAATAAAATCTACATAGATGCTCTAGTGGCTATAATTGCCCACTTCTAAAGCAATCATGATAAGAGTGTACTCAAACTATCTCCATCTGTCATGGAGCACTGTGGCTGGAACACTGTGTATCATAGAGACAAGTGGGCAAAAAGGATGAGATGTTCTAAATGCCCTTCAAAAACATAGCCAGAAAGGAGCCCAGGGGCCTCTGGATTGCCCAGTCTTCAACTGACAAGATTGGACTGGCCCTGCCTCAAAATATAATTTGATATATTTTCTATACTTACCTGATCTCTTTACAGCTCTCTCTCTCTTTGTTTTTCTCTTTCTCTTCCTCCTCCCAATATGTTATCCCTAATCTTAACTGTTCAGAGAAAACAAAACATTTTACTACAGATGGGCAAATTGCTCACTTGCACACAATACATAGTGGTCCAAGAAACTGTGCCATGGAAGATATAAAATAAAATCTGCCCTGACAAAAACTCCCTTATGAAATGCTCCAACATTCCATAAATTCAACTAGCCAATGGGGTTATATTACACACCTCATTTCATAAAGATGACTTTGATGACACAGACAACTTGAAAAGTAAATTCTAATTTTTGTCCTTCAGAAACAACTTTTTGGATGAATAGGAATGAACTGAATGTTAGAAGAATGGTAAACAAAATAGAAGGAGTGCTCAATTAAGTTTACCAACTCCATTACTGGATCTATCATTGACTAATCTTGTGAGTTTGGGCAATTGCCTAACTCTTATGGGGCTCATTTCTCAAAAGTCAAGCACTGGGTTGGATGCTAAAGCAAACACCGTTGGTTCCAGGAGTTATTCTCTCCCCTTGTTTCTTGCTGTTATAGCTCATCTCCTACTATAGAAAATAAACATAATTATTTTCATTTCTTTAGCTTCCCCTGCAGCTAGGACATGGGCACCTAACCAGTCTTATACAATGAAAACGATCATTCTGCCTGGGGCACTCTGGGAAAGGTTTTCACTGCTATTGAAAATAAATTTCCTTCCTAACTACATGCCTTTGGAAGTTTTCATGCCTGCAACTGTGAAAGCCATCATGCAAACCATGACATAGCTAAGAAGATTATACAGAATCTGACCCAGAGTGCTGCCAAATATTTTAGCTGCTGAATCATCAGCCCTAGAAGTCAATAAACAATGTCTCATTATATAAGCTATTTTTTATTTGGGTATTCCATTACTTATAGCCAAAAACATATCCTTATTGAATTGATACCATTATCTCTAAGACCCCTACCAGCTTTAAGAATATATGATCCTATACAAAAAAAGAGAGAAAAGCAATGAAAATTGTCCCATTGTTAAGTAAATTATTTTAAGGATCAACAGAAGAGAGACTTCAAAAAGGGATACTCCAAGAAGGCAGACGTATAGCCAAAGTAGATAGCTGCTTGTATGGTGTGGCTTGTAAAGCCCAGAGGTGAATCTACCCTAAACATCTGCTGCCTTTATACCACAATTGGTGGAAGGGACATCTATGGTGTACACCTGCAATACTTAAACTGACCATTATTGTTAACACTCTTTCTACATTAGGAATCTGCCTCCCACCATAAAAGTCAAAGAGAGATTTTCCCCCTTGCCATCCTTAGCAGCCAGAGTAAGAGAAAATGACTAAGAACTGGCCAGTTGAATGTTCCTGGACAGGATTTTGGATCTTAGAGGGTGTAAAATAGGGATGCCAATGCAGTTATAAAGTTATTGATGGGAAACTCCTTAGCCTTGATGGAGAAGTGAAGGTACCACTAACTGTGGCTTCTTAACCAGACTGTTTTTATGGTGTGAACTTGAATAAGAATTCTTGATGGGCAGTCTCCCTTGGTCCTGCCTATGTTTTGAACCTGGTTCTTCAATTTTCCAAAATCTTTGGATGCTATCCCAATATATTCCAGGTAAATCATTTTTTTGGTTTTGGTTAACCAGGACCCATTTTTGTTTATCATAACCAAGAAAGCTGACTGAGTCTCAAAATCTTCAATGTAAAGAAGTGTATCTTCAGAAGCCTAGATTTCATAAAGACTTGTGAAACTAAAATTTAGAAGAACAACTTCAGCTTTCAAAGAACATCTGGAACTTTCCAATAACTTCCAGCCCTATCAAAGAAAATAATTTTGGTCCTGGAAGGTATCGAGGGAACCAAATCGGTCCTCCATGAGGCAGCCGTGAGTATACTGGCTGCCCACCCCCTGCAGGTGCACACCTTTCCCAAGGACTTTAGAATAAGTGGTGGTCATTCATGACATGAGAAAACACTTTCATTTCTCACTGCCATTTTTCAAGGAGAGCTATGACTGTCCTTCAAAAGTGTCTCCAACATATACTCAGAAAGGTGTGTGTGTTTGAGAATCAACATTGAGTAGAATATGACCTTTATTAAGAACAAGACTTGCAGAGTTGGCTGGAGAGAAAGAGGCCCACAATTGTTCTTTTTGTAGTGGACTTGCTCTCCTATCCACCAAAGACCAGACTTCCTGCTACAATTGTAAAAATAAGTTATAAAATTATAAATAAAATAAAAGGAAAATATAAACAAGAGCTATATCAACACAAATATAATAAGTTAATTGTAGGCTAAAGTGGTTGGTAGAAAAATACACTGAACAAAATAAGTGCAAAAAAGATTATCATTAAAAAGAAAACAGGAATTGGGACAAAATTCAATATAGAGAAAGAAAAATAAAAAATTTAAACAAATAAAAGGTAATGCAAAATCTCAGATTAAAATGAATAGTGAAAAGGAAAATAAGTTATAAATAGAGATCAAAAAGATAATATGAATCAATAAGAAAACACTATTTTTAAAAGCTCTTTTTCAAAATAAGGCGTACCAAACAATGCAAAGCTCTAAATGGGGTATGTGTGTGTTAAATAATGGCAATACCATTCTCAGTAAAGATAAGGAAAACATAAACAACTGAAGGAGGTAGCTGGAAGCCCTCAAGAATCAAACCAATTCCTTTGTAGGAAGGTGTAGAGAGAGCAAAACAAGGACCATCTATAACATTCCAGGACAGTTATCTTTGTCCATTTTACCTAATTAAGATAATACACTGTCTCAGAAAACGTAACCCCAGAAATTAGGCAAGTATGTAGTTTTCTTATTGCTGCCTTTGTTGTTTTTGGTAGCCAAATACCTTTTCTTGAGCCCCTACTATATATACATTAATATGAGTCTCATCATTTTCATATTGGCTGTCTTATGTAATTTCCTCAAAAAAACTGGCCAGGCTTAGTGGTCCTCAAACACTATCCATACACTGTGTTTTAGTTTCCTTCTGTTTCTATAAAAATGACTTAGTGGCTTAAAACAGTACACATTTATTCTCTTACCATTTAGGAAGCCAGAAATCTAACATGATTCTCCCATAGCTAAAGTCAAGGCATTGAGATAGGGCTGGCTCCTTCTTGAAGCTCTGAGAAATAAACTCTTCACTTGACTTTTCCAGCTTTTTGAGGCTGTCCTCATTTCTTGACTCATAGGCTATATCACAATGCCTTTTCTCCTTCCACTTCCATTATCACATTGCTTCTTCTCTGATGCTAACTCTTCCTGTGTCCGTTATGATTATAAGGACCATTGTGATTACACCCAGTCACCTGGACGATCCATGCAATGTCCCCATCTCATGATTCCTAATTTAGTCACATCTACAAAGTCTATTTTGCTATACAAGTTGACATACACAGGTTCTGGGATCAGGATGTGGACATCTTCAGGGGCTGTTATTCAGTCTGCCAAAGACTAGTCATGTCAGAATTTCCTGAGGAGTGAATAGTTAACAATACTGCACCAATGTTAATTTTCCAATTTTCATTATTGTATTGGGATGATATAAATGGTTAACATCAGGGGAAGGTGGATGAGGTGATTGATACATAAACTCTCTACAATTTTGGAAACATTTCTGCAAGTCTAAAATTATTTTTAAAAAACAATATAATTGAGGATATAAACAACAACAAATAATTTCCTGGGGTTTTTAAAAGATTTCCTGGCTCCTCCCAAGATTATAGAATCACATTCACCAGAAATGGAGCCTAAGATTATGAATTATAGACAAGCACATGATCCTGTTTCACAGCCAGGTACAAGAACCGCTAACTTGTTATCATGCTAGTGTTATTCAAAGTGTGGTCCACTATCAGCATCATCTGAGGTCTTATTAGAAATGCAAATTTTCTCAGGCACTACCCAGACCTACCAATCAGAATCTGTCCTAGCCACAGGGCCCAGGAATCTTGGGTTTTAACATATTGTCCAGATGAGTCTTCACACTAAACTTTGATAAGCACTGGATTACACATATTTTAAATCACAGAACACAGCTATTGCTATCTCATGTTTGAAATCTGAGGCAACTGAGGCTGTTAAATGAGATACTCAAGGTAATATGGCTAGTAAATGCCAAAACGGGAAAAAAATTTCAAGTTTGATTGAAATCTTCATCAAATTGTCATTTAATTCTGATATTTCACCTTTAGGCTTTATATTAAAGTATCAAAGTCTTTCCTCAAATGAAAATATATTAGTCTGCTGGATAAATCAGTAAGACATTAAGAATTAATAAAATGACATCCATTCATTAAACATAAATAAGGTGATCTGTTACCAGCAGAGACTTGAGGGAATGAGACCCAGAACAGTCAGCTTGACAGCCAAAGCAAAATCTTATATCATAGCCCATGAATATATTGACCCAATCATATATTTCAAAAATTTCAGATCTAGTCCTTTCTTTAGTTATTTTAGTCTATAGTCTCTATATTCATATTCTCAGATATAACTTCCAAAGAATGAGACTCAGAAAATATATATCTTACATATGGAGGAGTAGCCAAGGAGACAGGTCCACATGTGTACTGGGAGAAGGAACCTATCCTCACTCCCAACCCACTCCCTGCATCTTGGGGACCAGTACATCCAAAGGCCTAGAGAGCAAAAAGAGGCATTTGGTAAGGAAACTCAAAGTAAAGAAAGAATAGGACACAAGGAAGCAACTCTATGATGCTGGCCATCATAGCAGAGTGCCACGTCTGATTGTCAAGCTACACCTGGAATCTGAGCATCTTCCTCAGTACATCCTTCACCCGGGTCCACACTGCATAGAAAAGATGAAACTGAATGATTGACAGTTGACACCAGAAAAGAGGCAGGGCAAGAGAAGAGGAGGTAGAAATGTAAAAGCATGAGAAAAAAAAAAGCAAGAATTTTCCCCTAGTGACATTGGCAAAAGTAGTTAACTGAAAGCGCCCTGTGGGATAGGGATTGTGAGTGGCCCACACTCACTGTGGGTTGGAAAAACTAGCGGAGAAAGAAGCAGAGCCACTTCTACGCCACCTGTGGATTCCATAGAAGTGAAAAGATAATAACTGAACCTGAAGGACTTTTCAGTTCATTTTTCTGGACTTGTGTGTGCTTATCCAGTTGATTGTAAGTATGCTTGATGAGTTGAACTACTAATCTATTTGCAAGCAGTGATGAGCTCTGAGATAACAGTAGAGCAGGCACAAGATTGAGGGTTTGAAGACCTGAGGGAGGTTTGGTGAGAAGAAAATCAACTTGCCCTTTTCAACAAAATTGACAGACCGCTAGCAAGACTAATAAAGAAGAAAAGAGAGAAGAATCAAATAGATGCAACAAAAAATGATAAAGGGGATATCACCACCAATCCCACAGAAATACTAACTACCATCAGAGAATACTATAAACAGCTCTACACAAATAAACTAGAAAATCCAGAAGAAATGGATAAATTCAACACATACACCCTCCCAAGACTAAACCAGAAAGAAGTTGAATTTCTGAATAGACCAATAACAGGCTCTGAAATTGAGGCAATAATTAATAACTTACCAACCAATAAAAGTCCAGGACAAGATGGATTCACAGCCGAATTCTATCAGAGGTACAAGGAGGAGCTGGTACCATTCGTTCTGAAACTATTCCAATCAGTAGAAAAAGAGGGAATCCTCCCTAACTCATTTTATAAGGCCAGCATCATCCTGATACCAAAGCCTGGCAGAGACACAACAAAAAAAGACAATTTTAGACCAATATCCCTGATGAACATCGACGCAAAAATCCTCAGTAAAATACTGGCAAACTGAACCCAGCAGCACATCAAAAATCTTATTCACCGTGATCAAGTGGGCTTCATCCCTGGGATGCAAGGCTGGTTCAACATATGCAAATCAATAAATGTAATCCAGCATATAAACAGAACCAAAGACAAAAACCACATGATTATCTCAATAGATGCAGAAAAGGCCTTTGACAAAATTCAACAACACTTCATGCTAAAAACTCTCAATAAATTAGGTGTTGATGGGACGTATCTCAAAATAATAAGAGCTATCTATGACAAACCCACAACCAATATCATACTGAATGGGCAAAAACCGGAAGCATTCCCGTTGAAAACTGGCACAAGACAGGGATGCCCTCTCTCACCACTCCTATTCAACACAGTGTTGGAAGTTCTGGCCAGGGCAATTAGGCAGGAGAAGGAAATAAAGGGTATTCAATTAGGAAAAGAGGAAGTCAAATTGTCCCTGTTTGCAGATGACATGATTGTATATCCAGAAAACCCCATCATCTCAGCCCCAAATCTCCTTAAGCTGATAGGCAACTTCAGCAAAGTCTCAGGATACAAAATCAATTTGCAAAAATCACAAGCATTCTTATACACCAATAACAGACAAACAGAGAGCCAAATCAGGAATGAACTCCTATTCACAACTGCTTCAAAGAGAATAAAATACCTAGGAATCCAACTTACAAGGGATGTGAAGGACTTCTTCAAGGAGAACTACAAACCACTGCTCAATGAAATAAAAGAGGATACAAACAAATGGAAGAACATTCCATGCTCATGGGTAGGAAGAATCAATATTGTGAAAATGGCCATACTGTCCAAGGTAATTTATAGATTCAATGCCATCCTCATCAAGCTACCAATGACTTTCTTCACAGAACTGGAAAAAACTACTTTAAAGTTCATATGGAACCAAAAAAGAGCCTGCATTGCCAAGTCAATCCTAAGCCAAAAGAATAAAGCTGGAGGCATCTCGCTACCTGACTTCAAACTATACTACAAAGCTACAGTAACCAAAACAGCATGGTACTGGTACCAAAACAGAGATATAGACCAATGGAACAGAACAGAGCCCTCAGAAATAATGCCACATATCTACAACTATCTAATCTTTGACAAACCTGACAAGAACAAGAAATGGGGAAAGGATTCCCTATTTAATAAATGGTGCTGGGAAAACTGACTAGCCATATGGAGAAAGCTGAAACTGGATCCCTTCCTTACACCTTATACAAAAATTAATTAAAGATGGATTAAAGACTTAAATGTTAGACCTAAAACCACAAAAACCCTAGAAGAAAACGTAGGCAATACCATTCAGGACATAGGCATGGGCAAGGACTTCATGTCTAAAACACCAAAAGCAATGGCAACAAAAGCCAAAATTGACAAATGGGATCTAATTAAACTAAAGAGCTTCTGCACAGCAAAAGAAACTACCATCAAAGTGAATAGGCAACCTACAGAATGGGAGAAAATTTTTGCAATCTACTCATCTGACAAAGGGCTAATATCCAGAATCTACAATGAACTCAAACAAATTTACAAGAAAAAACAACCAACCCCATCAACAAGTGGGCGAAGGATATGAACAGACACTTCTCAAAAGAAGACATTTATGCAGCCAAAAGACACATGAAAAAATGCTCATCATCACTGGCCATCAGAGAAATGCAAATCAAAACCACAATGAGATACCATCTCACACCAGTTAGAATGGAGATCATTAAAAAGTCAGGCAACAACGGGTGCTGGAGAGGATGTGGAGAAATAGGAACACTTTTACACTGTTGGTGGGACTGTAAACTACTTCGACCATCATAGAAGTCAGTGTGGCGATTCCTCAGGGATCTAGAACTAGAAATACCATTTGACCCAGCAATCCCATTACTGGGTATATACCCAAAGGATTATAAATCATGCTGCTATAAAGACACATGCACACATATGTTTATTGCAGCACTATTCACAATAGCAAAGACTTGGAACCAACCCAAATGTCCAACAGTGATAGACTGGATTAAGAAAATGTGGCACATATACACCATGGAATACTATGCAGCCATAAAAAATGATGAGTTCATGTCCTTTGTAGGTACATGGATGAAGCTGGAAACCATCATTCTCAGCAAACTATAGCAAGGACAAAAAACCAAACACTGCATGTTCTTACTCATAGGTGGGAATTGAACAATGAGAACACATGGACCCAGGAAGTAGAACATCACACACCAGGGCCTGTTTTGGGGTGGAGGCAGGGGGGAGGGATAGCATTAGGAGATATACCTAATGTTAAATGACGAGTTAATGGGTGCAGCACACCAACATGGCACATGTATACATATGTAACAAACCTGCACATTGTGCACATGTACCCTAAAACTTAAAGTATAATAATAAAAAAAATCAACTTGCCCTAAGCCTAAGAGAACTCAGTGGGTGAGCTTACACCCACACTGTGGGCCTCAAGGCCAGGCCATCCTCCTTCTGCGGACTCCAGAACTTTGCTGTCTGTATTGTGTGGGAAGGTGCCTACTTCCTGCTCAGAACATTTCCAAATGCTAAGGACACTTCAAAAGCTCATTTATTTCAGATCCTCACTTTTTCAGGCCATAAAAGCTTTTGGTATGGCGAAACCCAGTTGACTTTTGAAGGGACAAAGGTGAAGAAAATAAATCCTAGAAATGATTCTGAGCCCCGTTTGACATTGGTTCAACGATTTCCATAATTAACATCTGAAGCTTGATTAGAATGAATTTTGAAGTGCTTTGTAAAGCACTCAAGTACTTAGTGGCTCTTGCTTAGGAATGAAGTCTGAACGCCTCCAAGCAGATTGGGAGGGAGGGAAAAACATGCACTACCCTCTCTGAGCTATCCTGACATGCTGGCTGCCTTCCAGGCTACCTGATTAAATCAGGACCTAAATTTGTCACTGGCCTGTTTTTGCATCTCTGGTATAGACAGTTAATGTAAGCCCAATGCTCTGTGAATAATTTTTGTGTGAAACTTAGTGTTAGCCCATTCTATTTTCCTATCTGAATCTTGCAAATGGTGTCCTGTGATTCTAATTATTGTCAGAAGTGGGTCATGACCTAATTGTGCAGGCAAAAGAAAACTGGGAGAGGGCCAAGCAAAAGAAACAAGATTCACCTCCACGAATGACCTCCACGAAGGGCCTCACACACTTGCTACTACCAGATGCCTGCTGAAGACACAAAAGGCCAAGGAGAAATCAGAAAATAATTGAACTTATTTCTCCTCAACTGGTTTCAATTCGACATTTTTGAAATGTCATAGCTCTGCACTGATATTGAGAAGAATTCTCACCCCAGTATCATTCTAGCCACTTGAGGCCGAGAAGCTCTTTGGTCCTCAATGCCTACAGTGCTAGAGCAGGTTATATAAAAATAAAACACTCAGCTCCTGCCCTCAAGGAATATATTGTCTAGTGGAGGAAAGACAAGTAAACATATCTGTGAAACAGTGTGGTAAGTGCTATGATGGAAGTGAGCCCTGCATTGTAGGAGTGAGAAGATGGCAGCCAACTCACAATGGCATGGCCAAAGAGCAGAGAGGAGGAAGAGAGGGAGCTGGGAGGGGAAGAACAATGAACCTCTTTATTATTTTGTGTGTGTGTTATCCAATGAAGCGTCTTTTTATTTGTTTGTTTGTTTGTTTGCGTCATTCCATATTTTCAGAAGACAGGATCAGGGAATAACTCTGTTAATGCCTCCTGGGTTTCCTATCAAAGACTAGGCCCTAAAGAAGACCTGTCTTTCCCTGAGGCATCGAGAAAAGGAAGAAGCTTGAATGAGCTGATGGCAACAGGAGTCGTTCCAAATGAGAAAAATTGTGTAAGACAGTTTATACATGTCACAAACCACCAGAGAAAAACAATGTAGAACACACAACCAGACACTACTTTCTCTAACTAAATTAACCTTATTTCGTCAAAATTTCCCATAACCATTTTCTACATAGCTTCTCTCCATACCCAGTGAAGTCCCTGACTCTGATGCGTCCATCTTCACAATCTCCCACCCACTCCCATCATTTTGCCTATGCTCTTGCTTGCATAACACAGTCCAGATCCTGTTTACGTCTCTCCTGGTGGTCAATAGTAACAGGCTCAGAAACTGCTCACTCCAGTGCAAACCACCAATGCTGCCAAATGAGTATTTGCAAACTATGGCTACTGCCAAATGAGTCCTCTGCTTGGTGTTTCTGCGTTACCTCCATGAAAGAGCTTCTTCGACATTTGAACCCAACATCACCCTATGCAACAGCCAAACAGACATCCATGCTATTTTTCTCTCAGGGCCTGACTCAAATGCTCTTCATTTTGATTGTTGCTGCTGCTTTTAAAATTTATTTTCTAAAATTCTATAGGTACACATGGTAAATATTCAAACCGTACAAAGGATATGAAGTTAGAAAGTGTGTCTTCTTTCACCATTGAAACTCACTCATACCTCCCTGAATTTCCCAGAGGCAACAATGTATTTGGTTTCAGGGTCATTCATTGCACCTATAAGCATGAATATATATATATATATATATATATATATATATATATATATATACACACACACACACACAATATGAAAGCATAGATCTATCTATATGTGTATATATACACACACCATATATATACACATATACATATATATGTGTGTATCTATATCAGTACATATGTATAGAATTCCCTCATCCTTCTTAGCAGCTGCATAATACTCCATTATAAAATATGTCATAATTTAATCAATACTCTACTAACAAGTTGATTAGTTCACTCTTTTGCCACTAAAAATGGTGCTAAATTATACATTCTAGCTCTAGTCAGAGAAAGCAGAGAAAGATTTTTATAATAAAGCTAATGGTGCTGAAGCTTCAGGGTCCCTCACTTATATAGGCTCATTGATATTTTTTTCTCATAACGAGGGAACAGCAAAATTATATATGGGTCAAGATACACAGAACTTAGATCAGCACCGGGATGTAGTATAATTGTTCTATGACAGCAGAGTCGAAGTATATGTGTATTTTACATTTTGAATAATGTTGCTGAATTCCAGAATCATGTCTGTAATCCATGCTGATGAAAACTCCCTTCCCTTCTTTAGAGTTTCCATGGCCTTCCATTGCCATTTCTACTAGGATATATCTCTTTAGGCCTTGTATGTTATTCAGGTACTCATCTTATCTTCTTCATGCAGTTGTAAGCACCTTGAAGTCCGCACTCAATTGTTCTGTCTCTGTATTCTACCCCGTGCCTACCAAGGTGTCTTTCTCATAGTAGACTTGTAAATATTTGTTGAGTCTGCTCGAAGTTGTTTTTGGATATGATGGATATATAGCATAATAAATCCATTAATAAAATACTTATATGGAGTGAAAAAATAGACCACTTCTACACTGCCTTAAGTACAATTTGAATTTGGATTTATCCATAAGATACCAGCTCTGCCACCTTTGCAAGTTTAATCGCTGTTCTTTCCTTCCATCATTAAAATCATGTAAAAATAGTATACAGCAGTGGCCCAAGGCCAAAGGCCTACAAAATAGTACCTAATTTGTTCTCTTCCCAAAATTTCCAGTTAATATTAAGCAACTGATAATACAGTCTAAAGATAACTTTGTGCCCAAATTTGCAAATATTAAAAATAATCAAAATCTTATTGAAGCCTAAATACACGCTGGCCAATGCTTTCTCCAGCAGAGGCAAATTTTACTTGTTAGACATAGTTAGTTCTTTACAAAAGCAGTGCCAGGTACTAAAAAGCTTTCCAATTTATGTGCAGTGTTTGCCAATCAGTTCAGAGCACTCAGCTTAAACTCATCAGAATACATAATTGTTAAAATGAATGGGATATGTAATTTCTCATTTTAAGCAATACAAAGTATAGCAATGTTGGAATCACTGCTAAAGACATAGTTTTTCCTTGATCTAAATAAAAATTCAGAGTCTCTCAGAACCCCAATTCAGCCTTATCATATATTAATCTTAGCCTTTTTGATAGTCAACTGATATTAACTTGATTCTAACTCTGCCATCCCCTCTATGCTTCCTAAAATCTCTATTTTTTTCTCTCTTATTATTCCTAGTAGTCCTCTCACTTTGATATACATCATGATCACCTGAGAAGTTAGCTAAAAACACAATTTCCCAGTCCCATCCCTACTACAGTGTCTGATCCAGTAATTTCTCAAGAATATGCTACTAAATGTATGGTCCCTGTGACATGGCCTTGACATCACCTGGAGGCTTGTTAGACACTCAGAATCTCAAGCCCCACCCCAGCCCTACTAAATTATAATCTGCAATTTTAACAACATCCTAGTAGAGTCATACACACATTAAAGTTGGAGAAGTGCTGGACTATCGCCCTCTTCCTTCCCATCTTTTTTCAGTTTGTCTCCTTGACTCCATCCCCTCTTATCTACTTAAAGACAATAGTCTTCAAATCACCTCCTCGTTTTCTTATATCTTCACTGTACCCAGTGCTTAAAATATACCAGTGAATGAGTCCAACAAAGCTCCTGCCATCATGCAGTTTATGTTGTCTTTGGGAAGACAGACAACAAATAAAATCAACAAACGAAATAAAAACAGGCCATGACTGGAATAGGTTAAGAAAGAAATAAACACGGCTGGGCGCGGTGGCTCACGCCTGTAATCTCAGCACTTTGGAAGGCCGAGGTGGGCGGATCACGAGGTCAGGAGTTCGAGAGACCTGACCATGCAGCCTGGCCAGCATGGTAAAACCCCATCTGTACTAAAAATACAAAAAAAAAAAAAAAAAAAAAAAATTAGCCGGGCATGGTGGCACACACCTGTAATCCCGTAATCCCAGCTACTCGGGAGGCTGAGGCAGAAGAATTGCTTGAACCCGGGAGGCGGAGGTTGCAGTGAGCAGAGATCGCGCCACTGCACTCCAGCTTGGGCAACAGTGCGAGACTCTGTCTCCAAATAAATAAATAAATACATAAATAAACACAGTAGAATAAGGTAGGTACTATTATTCTTATTTTACAGATAGGGAAACTAAAGTTGGAGGTCACACAATTAGTTGAGGGTCATGTAGCTAGTAAGTGGCAGAGATCCAAGTCTCTCTAATGCCAGGCCGTATGGTCTTAGTCACTCTGCTAAAAGGCCTTCATTGGAAATCCAGTTGGGATTTATCCACAGCCCCTCTCTGGTCACCTGTGAGACCTCTTCTCTTATATTCCCAGGATTTTTGAATTCTTTGCTCCCAGTTTCAGACTTTTTTGCTCTAATAAGTTTGAACATATTTCAGAAGCTCTGATCCTGGCACCACTAATACTTAGCCCATCCTGAGGCTCGTCACAGTGATAGGGAAAACAACAGTGCAAACTTTCTTTGCCACCCTAGAAGCTCCAACTACCCCTCTCTTGGTTAATGAAATTAGACATTCCTGGCCATTTTGTCCATAATTTAAGAATTTCATCATCTTCTCTCTTAAAAAAGAGGAACATATCTCTCTGTATCTACAAATTACCAGTAGTTAGTGTCTTCTCATATCTTTTCCAGAAGTAAAGCAGATAATAAAACATAAGCCCAGGGTGTAGAACAGATCTCATCTTTTCTCCCCAATCCTGAAAATGGCAACTATTCTTTTTCCAAGGTCCTAGGTTACAAAGACACTCAGTTGATACCAGTTAACATTAAACAAATATATTCCCAGAGAGCAGTGTTTAATTTTCTTATGTACTATGCTAAAATATCCACACTCAACTTTGATTCCCTGAAATGTTGATATCATTTATGTTACAACAGAAATATTCAAGTACTAGAGTATTCTAACAAATAAGTCTGATATGCTTTGTACATATTTGCTTCAAAAATATTTTATAGTTTGCCCATATGCATTTCATTTTACTATTTTATATTTTAATTTTTGTGACTACATAGTAGGTGTATATATTTATTATGCACATGAGATATTTTGATACAGGTATACAATGTGTAATAATCACATCAGGGTAAATGGGATATCCATCAAGCATTTATCCCTTGTGTTACAAATAATCTAATTATATTCCTTTAGTTAGTTTAAATGTGTAGTTAAATTATTTTTATTATAGTCATCCTGTTGTGCTATCAAATACTAGATTATATTCATTCTTTTAAACTATTTTTTTGTACCCATTAACCATTCCCACTCCCTCTCACCCGCATTCCAGCCTCTTGTAACCATCATTCTATGCTACATCTTATGAGTTTATTTACTTTTGGCTCCCACAAATAAGTGAAAACACGTGAAGTTTGTCTTCTTATGTGTGGCTTATTTCACATAACGTAATGACCTCCAGTTCCATCCATGTTGTTGCAAATGACTGGATCTCATTCTTTTTCATAACTGCATAGTACACAGAATATTGTTATGTACTACATTTATTTTATTTATTCCCCATTGATGGACACTTAGGTTGCTTCCAAATCTTGCCTATTGTGCATAGTGCAGCAATATATATGGAAGTGCAGATATCGCTTTAATATACTGAATTCCTTTATTTGGAATATATACCTAGGGGTGGGATTGCTGGATCACATAGTGGCTCTATTTTTAGTTTTTTGAAGAACCTCCAAACTGTTATTTTATAGTGGTTGAACAAATTTACATTCCTACCAACAGTGTACAAGGATTCCCTTTTCTTCACATCCCCGCCAACATTTGTTATGGTCTGTCTTCTGCTTTCCACAGTGGCTGAAAAATTTATATTCCCACCGAAAGCATAGCATTCCCTTTTCTCTGCAACCTCACCAACACCTGTTATGTTTTGACTTTTAATAATAGCCACTCTTACTAGTGTCAGATAGTATGTCATTGTGGTTTTGATTTGGATTTCTCTAATGATTAGTGACATTGAGCATTTTTCATATATTTACTGGCTGCATTTATGTCTTCTTTTGAGAAGCGTCTGTTCAAGTCTTTTGCCCATTTTCTGATGGAGCTATTTGTCTTTTGTTTGTTCAATTGTTTGAGTTCCTTACAAATTCTGGATATTAGACCTTTGGTGGATGCATAATATATGAGTATTTTCTCCCTTTGTCTTTGTGTTGCCTGTTTACTCTGTTAATAGTTTCTTTTGCTATGCAGAAGCTTTTTAGTTTAATTAGATCTCACCTAAATAGATCTATTTGTTTTGTTACAATTACTTTTGGGGACTTAGTAATAAATTCTTTGCTACAGCTGATTACCAGAAGGGTATTTCCTAGGTTTTCTTCTAGGATTTTTATAGTTTTAGGTTTTATATTTAAGTCTTTAAGTATTCTTAATTTTTGTGTATGGTGAAAGGTAGAGATCCAGTTTTATTCTTCTGAATATGGCTAGCCAGCTTTCTCAGCATCATTTATTGAATAGGGAGTCATTTCCCTATTGCTTGTTATTGTCAACTTTGTTGCAGATCAGAGAGTTATAGGTGTGCAGCTTTATTTCTGAGTTCCCTATCCTATTCCATTGGTGTATGTGTCTGTTTTTGTACCAATACCATGCTGTTTTGCAAATAACCCTATTTTCTTTATAAATTACCCAGTCTCTGGTTTTCCTTTATAGCAATACAAGTGAACAAATCCATTTCCATATCTTGGCTATTGTGAATAATTCTCCAATGGAAGTGCAGAATTTCCACTTTAATTTCTTTTGATATATACACAGAAGTGGGATTGCTGGATTACATGATAGTTCTACTTTTAATTTTTTGAGGAACCTCCATACTGTGGCTGTACCATTGGACATCCCACTACCAGTGTACAAGGATTCCTATTTCTCCACATCCTCATAAATACTTGTTTTCTTTTCTATTTTTGATAATGGTCATCTAAACAGGTGTGAAATGTTATTTCACTGTATTTTTGACTTACATATGTCCAATGATTAATGATACTGAACAACTTTTTATATACCTGTTGGCTATTTGTATGTCTTCTTTGGAAAAATGTCTATTCAAGTTCTTTGCTCACTTTTAAATCATGTTTTGTTTTGCAGATTTTTTCTATTGAATTATAGAAGTTTCTTACATTTTGCATATTAACACATTACCAGACAAATTGTTTGCAGAGATTTTTTCCCGTTCTTTAGGTTGCCTTTTCACTCTAATTGTTCTTTTGTTGTACAGAAGCTTTTGGATTTGATGTGGTCTCACTTGTCGATTTTTGCTTTAGTTGCCAGTGCTTTGCTATCGTATCCAAGAAATCACTGCCAAGACCAATGTCAAGAAAATTTTCCATTAGTTTTTCTTCTAAGAGTTTTATAGTTTCAGGTATTAAGTCTTCAATCCAGTTTGAGTTGATTTTGTATATGGTAGAAGATATAAGACCTATTTCATTCTTTTGCATATAGATACTCAGTTTTTCCCACAGCATTTATTGAAGAAACTATCCTTTCCCCATCACATATTCATGGCACTCTTGTCAAAGATCAGTGGACCATATACACATGAATTTACTTCTGGGCTCTCTATTCTATTTCATTTGGCTGTATGTCTTTATGCTAGTATTATACTGTTTTAATTACCATAGACTTTGTATCATAGTTTGAAATCAGGAAGTGTGATGCCTCCAGCTTTGTTCTTCCAGACAGATTTGGCTATTCACAGTCTTTTGTGGCTCGCTTGGGAAGTTTAGGATTGCTTTTTCCATTTCTATAAAAAAAATGCCATTAGGATTTTTCTGGGATATCATTGAAATCTACAGATTACTTTGAGTAGCATGGACATTTTAACATTAAGTCTTCAAAACCATGATTACAGGATGTCTTTCCATTTATTTGTGTCTTCTTCAATTTATTTCATCAATTCTTTATAGTTTTTAGTGGTTAAGTCTATTCCTGTTGTTCCATTTATTATAAATTGGATTGTTTATTGATCTTTCTCACATATTTCATTGTTTGTATATAGAAATGCAAATGATTTTTACATGTTAATTTTGTATTCTACAACTTTACTGAATTTGTTAATTAATTCTAATAGCTTTTTTGGTGGCTTCCTTAGGCTTTTCTACATATAATATTATGTAATTTGCAGATAGGCACAAAATATATTATATTTTGTGCAGATAATTACCAGAAATTTTGATGCTTATTGAATCTAGTAATCGGAAGAGATTTAGGTTTCAACAAAAGTGATAAACTTTAAAAATGTGCCTTGACACTATTAGTTTAAACAAAAAGAGAGAAAACCATCGTAGTGGACACTATGAGGTTGCCTTTCAACATTCTTTCCATCCTCTTCCCTTTGTGTGCCAGCCCATGTAGTTTTCAAATTGTACACTGATTAATCTTAATCATTATATTGTCATTCCCTCTTGCCAATAATTAAAGAAATGAGATGTAAGCCAAGCAGCTTACAGCTTTTTCCTACAGACAGAGGTTATAGGAGAATGGACCCATGAAGATCTCTGTCTTCCTCTGGACCTCTGTGTAAGGATGTGAGGCCTGAACCAACCTAAGCATGAGGCTGACACATTAAACCAAGAGCATTGGCTGGAAGAT
Organism: Pan paniscus; assembly: GCF_029289425.2. Taxonomy (NCBI): domain Eukaryota; kingdom Metazoa; phylum Chordata; class Mammalia; order Primates; family Hominidae; genus Pan; species Pan paniscus. The sequence continues at coordinate 63,213,437 of NC_073257.2, read as the reverse complement.
GAAGCCAGAAGCTCTATAGCAAAACCAAAGCCTGTGCTACTTGAGGACCTCCAGCTACCATATTTTATCAAATCTAATACACTACAAGGGTAAGATACCCCTTTATGCACCAGTAAGACAAGAAAAACACTGCCCCATGACATAATGCTTTCTTATCCCTTAGATTTTTAAAAAAACTTTCTTGCTGAAATAGCTTCTTTAGATTTATTTGGATATAGATTTTCATTACATATGCTTTCATACATAATAATAAGGAGCAGATGGAAAACAAATTTAAGGTCATCGCAAAACTTCTCACACTCAGTCTGGCTCTCCTTAGGTCTAGGTTTCTCCACATACTTTCCCTCCCTGTGCCATCAAGATGGTTGAATACACATTTTTAAAAAGAATCACACACTGCTATCTTCAGGACTTTGTTCCAAACCAGTGATAACTAATCCTTCAAATATTGATGTGCATGCCCAAGTAATAACATCATTATATTCACTATTTGGCCAATAGTGATTAAAAGATGCAGTCTGAGATATTAAAATATGGAAAATGCATATCTTAGAATTGCTGAAATACAGTATGTATGCCAATAAATGTCTTTATTTTTTATTACTTCAGTGGACCCTATCCACATAAAAACATGCCCCCTGAGAGGCTACCCTGCCTCCTGTCATCATTGCTGAATTACGTCTTTAGAACCATGTTGAACAACTAGAGAGCTGGAGCCAAGGAAAGTGTTTGAGTTGAAGGATTTTGTAAGGCAACAGCGATTTGCTGTTTGGATGGCGAATTATTAGTGCAACTTTCCACATTATTAGAAAGCAATTCTTGAAGAGGATAGAAACTGGTTGGCAGTAGATATCACAGTCATGGCCATATTACAATTCATGGTCCAACTCACCCAAACTGAGTAATATTTGACATTACTTGTCTTAATACAAATTTAAGTTTGGTATTACTAGTTTAAAAGAAAATTTTCGAAAGTACTATGTAAGTACAGTGAGTGATGATCTGTGCTCTGGGTCATTAACAAGGGGGTGGGAGGTAGGTTTTTCATAGACTATGAGGTGTGGCAGTTAACTAGAGCCTGGAGGCTATCTTTATAAATTAGAGAACAAGTTAAGAGTAAACATATTTCAGTTAATAATACTATTTTTACAAAAGAAATAATCTTATCTTGAAACTAAATATTCTTCAAAACCAGTTGTGTACAGCAAATGAGTTTTCAGCTTGAATCTCCTGATATTCCATAACAGTCCTCCATGAAAACAAAACATTATTTAAACTCTCAAATACATTTTGATCTCTAGAGAAGACAGAAGACAATGACAGCAATAACAAAAAAATTTTTAGAAGGCTATGTGACAGGCACTGTGTTATGCACTTAGTACAGTGTCCCATTTAATCTTCACCTATGAAGTGGGCAATTTTAATATCACCATTTTATTAAATATAAAAGAAAAAACTGAGGCTTGAAAGTACTAGAGAACTTGCCTGCAGTTCTTCTGGGAAATGCAAAGCTGTGAATCAAACCTGGTCTTTTAATACCCTACACGTATTTGCTTTCCTTTATACTTCATTACTTTTCAACATCAATTTTAAGGTGATATAATAAAGCCAAGGACCTCTTCTAGGTCTTCTCAGGCAGATCAAAAAGGTACTTTACCCAACTCTCTCCAGTGTGTTCAGTGAGCTAATACTGATTTAAATATATAACCTGCTCAAATTTTTTCGGTCCTCCAGCCAACTGGGATATGGGAGAAATGTTTGATAGGTGCATAACTTAGGCACTGAGAAAAGGATTGGCAACATTTAAATATTTTCTTGAAATTTGTGCTGACTTTTGGGGTCCATTTTTAATAGACAATATCTGGTTGTATATAAATATGGGGAAAGAGAAAAAGACAGAAATAATGATAGAGGTGGTTATAGGCACATGGATATAACTTTAGGGTCTTGAAAATCCATAACGTATTTCTCAATACCAATATTCATGGCCGCCTGTGGGCATAAGGTTGGGCAATCCTAGGTTCAAGTTCTTGCTAACTGGCTGAGTGACCCTGGGCAAGTTACTTAACTTATCTGAGTTTAATCCCTTCATCTATAAAATAGGGAAAGCATTATTAATGCTTTCCTTTGACAACTGTTTTGAAGTTTTGGAATGGTATACGTAATGTGCCTTACACAATGTTGATACATTCTTATACTCATTCATTCATACATTTCTCCACTTAACATTCACTGAGCATCTACTATGCTCCAGGCACACTTCTAAGTATTAAGGATAAGGTAATAAACACTCAAACAAAATAAGATACCTACCGTTCCCCCATAAACTATATGATTTTGTGAGGGGAAACTACATTAAATTTGAAAATTATACAAATATATGTAAAAGTACAACTGAGATAAGTGTGCCTGGATGCAGCAATTAACTGAAAGAGCTCCCAATATCCACAGCTGAAACAATTTGAATAATGAAAGTATTATTGGGTTATAACCCAAAGTGTAAAATAAATATTCATGAGTCAATACTGATTTAAATAAATAAATAAATAAATAAATAAATAAATAAATAGGGGCAAAGAGACAAATCTCCCATGCAGAAGAATTCCAAATAATATATGCAGATACTATACCCAAAAGGAGAATGAACATAACTTTCCACTTCTTAGATGTGGGCTATGCAGAGTGACTTCCTTTCAAAGAGTACAATATGGAAAGGGAAAGGAAAGAGTAATTTTTCAATGGAGAAACCTGACAAACACTATTTCATCTAGATGATCAAAGTCAACATCAACAGCCGTATATCACATTGCTAGAATATACCCTTGATAGAATGTCATAAAGGCAGCATTTTACACCTGTGATCTTCCTACCAAAAACCTGTAACCCCAGTCTAATAATGAGAAAAACATCAGATAAATTCCAATTATGGGACATTGTGTAACATACTTGATCAGCACCCCTCAAAACTGTCAAGGTCTTCAAAAACAAAGTCTAAGAAACTGTCACAGCAAAAAGAGATCTTAAGTAGACATGATGAATAAATGTATATGGTATCCTCGATGAGACGCTATGATAGAGAATATGAAGTAAAATCTAATGAAATCTGGTTGAAGTATGGATTTTGGTTAAAAATTAATAACCATATTGCCTCATCTATGATAACATGTGTACTGTGCTAATGCTATATTAATAATAAGGGAAACAGGGTGTTGGGTATATAGAAACTGCTCTGTCTTTACAATTTTTCTGTAAATTTAAAGCTCCTGTAAAAATAATGTTTATCTTAAAGAAACAGTTGCAAAAAAATCTAGAATGTACTTGTCCTACACCTTAATAAACATTCCTTCAAAAGTTAAAAAAAAAGTTCCCCTAAAGAGAGGACTAGGGAAGTAGTAGAGCAGGCAATTTCTAGATTTGACTTTTGTATGTGTAGGTATACAAATGGCCTCCTGAGGCAGTCCTGGTGAAGCTGAGTTAAGACTCATTAAAGAGTAGCTACTGTTTTTATTCTGATAAGCTTTGTTTGTTTAATAAAAAAAAGGATCTTTGCCTCTTTATCTATAAATCTACATTACTAGAGTCACTCATTGAGTTAGCCTAGCAAAGGACCATTGCCTGATTGCCTGGGAGAGACTAAGGTATATAAGTGTGAGTTCTCTCCAAGACACCACCATTAGCCATCAGTCTACAAAGGAAATCAATGTGTATTAAATGCTTATGTGCTCAGCAAGGCAGCAATCTTTACATAGAGTATCCATCTCACTCTTTGTAGCACTCCCAAAGACAGGTATGAAAAACCCATTTTACAGATGAGGAAACTAAGGTTCAGAAATGATGTGGCTAGACCTGCCAGAGCTCAAAATTAAATCTTTGACTCCTGCTTTTTCTATACCACCTATAATAATTTGTTTATATTGTATGCCATGGAGAGCATAGATCTAATGAGATAAAATCATTTTTAAAGGCTTGCCTTGGTCACAGTTACATAAGAATATATATATAAGAATATATAAAGTTTATAGGATGATAAAAATGTCTATCGACTATTCTGCTAATTTTTTTTAAGTATAGTAAAAAATAACTCCTCTGGCATAAAGTCAGCAGACAGATGTTTGAACTCAGAGAAACTTAGCAAAGTAGGTCTTGCTGATTTAAGTGTGCCTTTAATTGGCGCTTTGGTTGAATGTCCTTTTTGCAGCAAATGAATCCACAATAACTATCATTAACATGAAGCTCATTTTCCAACTGAGTGAACAGAACTGGGTGAGGTTGTAAAGTGTGGTTGTTCCATTTTCAGTGGTGCTTCATTGTGTGAAGTTAATGCATTAGAATTAATCCATGTGGACAGGCCAAAATATTTCCAGCAAAAAAATCCAGAAACATTTTGGTTGGCCAAAGCAAACACAATCTGGGATGCATTTTAAACCATGAGATGGCTTCCTCTCCAATGCTCCTACTCCAAGATTTAGATATAATAACACTGTCATGAGATCCAAACATACATTTAAATTTATGTTTTGACACAAACTCAATGTACTGTGAGCCCTTTCACTTTCTGTTTTATATCTTTGTCAGTAACAAATAAAGGACTCGCTCCTTCTTCTCTTATTACTAAATCCTTCTGAATAATGAACTAATCATATTATTGGAACTCATGTTTTACTTAAATAATTTACAGTTAACATTCATTGAATACTTACTGTACACCAGACGATAGACTAAGTGTTTTATAGAATTATCTTAATCCTCAAAATACCCCCATTTTATTTAAAAAGAAAAAGCAGTTAAGAAACATGGAGAGCAGTTTCAGACATTTCAAAATGCTTTAAATAGTGGATAGAGTGTACATCATGTGAATTACATCTCAACAAAACCGTTTTAAAATAGATCTATGTGTATCATCTATCTATCTATCTCTATCATCATCTATAAGTGAGATCCAGAAGAGAATATAGGGAATGGTGCAGAGGCGATAGTAAAGAGATAGCAGCTGATCATTTCTAGCACTGAATAAAGTCTAAGTTCTCTTAGAGGAAGCCCTAGGTACACTCTAGTGAATCTGCAAAATAGTGAGAAAATTTTAACAGAATGTATACATTGGAAGTCCTCCTTTATCTAGCCCCTCAATCCTCTTTCACAAACCACTACTAGTAAAATTTGATGTATGGGAATACATATATAACTATATATTTATGCAAATACATTATCCAGTTTGCTATGCATGTGTTTTTGCTTTCTTTTGAATTATTAAAAGGTATCATACAATAGAATTGCTGTGCAATTTTCTATTTTCATGTAACAACAAACTATGAGGATCTTGACATGTAATTCTATATAAATCCAGGTTTGTATTTATTGTAAGGTTTTCCATTTTTAATGCTATTTAAAATAATCTGTTAATTTTTGTCAAATTCATAGAAAAATAGAGATTTTCATGATCCTCTCAAAAACAAAACAAAACAAAAATACTCCATTTTATTTTATTTTATTTATTTATTTTTTAAATACTCCATTTTAGAGAGAAAAAAATTAAATAATTTCATCAAGATTTCACAGCTAGTGAATAGGGGTTCTAAATTTGAAGTAAGAAGGAAATCCAGCTTGAGGGCCCAAATGCTTAGCCCCTGCACCTTCCTACCAGGTACTTAGTAGTGTTACTACTCAGCATGTCTTCCCAGTGCACTCCAGTACTGACCTCCCAGTTCAAACCTAGAACTCACCAAGTTCTAATGTCAGAATTGAAGTTTAGGAGTTTCTTATCTCAGTTCCCTATGTTCTCCTCCAAACTGATCCTTTTGCCAGCCCTGTATAGGTCATTTCCTTATGAGACTCAATTACCTCAATTACTGAGAGAGTCAGACTAAAAACTTTTCCAAATCTCATATTCTCTCTCTTTTCCTGTTCATTGGAACTTCTGATTTGATGGTCCACACAAAAGTTCACTCTGAGCTTCCTACTTACCAGAACTTTAACCTCATCAAGTGCACCTGCCCTCTAGGAGTCATGGTACAACAAGTTGGTAGAATCACAGTCACAGAATGAAAGAATCACAAGATCTTACCACTGGAAGGGAAGTTAATAGTTACAGGGTGCCGATGAGTACCCAGGTGATGAGGGGCAACACAAAAGCAGAGGTCAGTAGCCCCCAATGCCATTCCTTCCTAAAGCCAGACTGAACTTAGCTGCACATCAAGGCATTTATACACAAGTTCTGTTTCTTTCCCTGATTATTTTAGTAGAACAAAATGTAAGAAGGAGATTGGTGAACACTAAATAAAGATTTTAAAAATGAAAAAGAAAAGAAGGCAAGAGAACATCAACTGCCACCACCCTACCGGCAGAGAGTGAGGAAGAAAAAACATTTGCCTGCTACTTAAAATATGTCCATTCTGTTCTATGCACTGTAAAAAGCATTCTTTTAAAAAAGAACAAAAAGTAAACAGCCACTCTTCAGCAGCCTTCTATATATATGTATACATATATATAGAAGGCTGCTGAAGAGTGGCTGTCATATATATGACATATAAATGACATATATATGAGTATATATGTCATATATATATGAGTGCTGAAGAGTGTCATATATATGTCATATCATATATATATGTCATATATATGAGTGCTGAAGAGTGTCATATATATGACATATATATGTCATATATATGAGTGCTGAAGAGTAGCTGTCATATATATATGATATATATATATCATATATATATATGATAGGTTAAAACAAATGGCAGTGAGCAACCCCAGCCTTCTCTTTTTTTGACCCAACTCTGTTCCTACACACCAAATTCAATTGGTTTAAACATCTCTTTACCAACCACTTTACTTAGCAACCTCATCACCAATAGCAGTATGTAGATTTAACTTTTTAGAATAATATTCTAGATACTACTGAGATGTCTTACTGTCAAAATTCCAATAATACTGAAATGAATATATTTTTAGTTGTCCAAGATTTTTCTTTTATAGTAACCTTTTTTAAATGAAGGCAACTTTCTATCAAATGTCTCTGAGAATAATTCTTTGACAATCTACCTTCAGAATTTGTTGCTTCTGTTTCAGAGTTGCTGTTTTAAAAATACTTATTAATTTTGTCTGTTCGTTTCTTAATTTATCACCCCTGTTTGATTACTGTCAAATTTCAAATGTAGGTTTTATAGTAGTCTGCTTCCAGCAAGTGTGTGTGTGTGTGTGTGTGTGTGTGTGTGTGTGTGTGTGGAGAGAGAGAGGGAGAGGGAGGGAGGGAGGGAGGGAGGGAGACAGGGAGAGAGAGAGAGAGTGTGAGAGAGAGAGAGAGGCAGGCTGTGTGAGGACTGCTGAAGTTTGCATAGTTCGTCCTCTGGGTGCTGGGGTTCCTCATGCTGCAGTCATAACCTACCTGGGCCCGTTTCCCACTTTTCTAGTGCCAAAAATCACTAGCAAAGTGCTCTTAGTGAGGACTTAGAGAGCAGTATGCCCAGCTCTATCATTTCACCTCTCCAAGTGATTCTCCTCATCTGTAAAACAGGATCAGAAGACAGTCTTTCTAGACTTCCTTTCAATTGGAATATTCTGTGATCTAGAAAGCTGTATTAGTCAGGGTGCTCCAGAGAAACAGAACCGGCAAGGTGTGTTTATATGTGTCTCTGTGTGTGCATGTGTGTGTGTAGATGTAAAATGTATATATGTATATGTGCACATATATATTTTACACACACAGCTCACTTATGGTACAAACACATAGAACATTTAATTATTTTAAAAAATATAACTTGGAGATTAATAACCCTACTTTACAAATAAGAACATTGATATTCAAAGACATTAAGACACCTTCCAAGGTCTCTTAGAGAGTCAAGGGCCAAAGCCTGTATGCTTTGCTGTACCCCAAGCTGGTTCCTGGTGTGACAATACTTTGCACAAAACATTTAACCTTATTATCTCATTTTCCTCCTCTTCTTCAAAACAGAAGAAATTGCACCCCCTGCTCTACTTCCCAGAGTTGATGTAAGGATAAAATACATATAACAACGTCTTAATTTCCACAGTGATCTATGAAACTCAAAGCATGAAGCTCAAAACACTCCACAGTGTAAATACATAATGTTTTTAACCAAGCCATGCAGATGGGCTTAGATCTTGTGACAGAAAACACTATGGTTTTCAAAGCAGTGTATTTTGAGACTACATAGAATCACAGTTTCATTTTTGTTTGCTAGGATAATGGAAGAAATACAGTTAATGTTGAAGACTCCTTTTAAAACTGATTAATATAAAATTAATATAGGTGAATATTTTTATTTCTTGTTAAATAAGGGGTAGAAATGCAGTTCTATTACATGAATATATTGCATAGTGTTAAGTCTGGGCTTTTAGCGTAACCATGACCCAAAAAGTGTATATTGTACCCATTAAGTAATATTAAGTAGTAATATCTCATCTCTCATCCCCCTCCTATCTCCCCACCCTTCCAAATCTAGGTAAATATTTAACATGAATCTGTCACTGGACTAAGCACTTGCCAACACATCTCTCCTCTGAGTTTCATGGGAACTCTGTGAGGTGGGTGCTATTATTATCCCCATTTCTAGATGGGAAAATAGATGCTTTGAGAGTGAGATGACTTACCTGAAAGCAGGTAATCAGTGAGTAGTTGATTCAGGATATTAACCCAAGTAACTGGGCTGCAAAACCCATGCTTTTTAACATTATACTCTACCAGCTTCTAATACTGACATGATTGTTGTTAAGATCCACTGAAAGTATAATGGAAACTGCAAAGCACATTTGAAAGGTTATTTTCCATTTTGCATAAGCTACAAATAACACAAATTGAGAATTCGGCTCCTCAAACATAACCTCAGTTTTGTTCGAAAGGTTAATATTCTTTTCACAAAAATCTTGCCATTAGTTTCAGATTCCTTTTTTTTCCATTTGAAAACGTATGAATGCATATGATTAGCATTTCATTATTCCACTTTTGTTACTCTTAACTCTCAAGTTTTTCTTGTATTTATTAAGAAAATCAGAAAAAAAAATGCCCTTTTTATTTTATTGATAAATGTTTTCTACTTGGATATAGAAAGTGTGGATTTGACGAATTAGTCCTGATTTAAATTCTGGAAATTATAGTGGCCAGATCTAGTTTTTATTGTGAAAAAAATGAAAAAATACTGCCTAAATTGACGTAGTTAGCTTCTCAGAGTCATTCGTTAGTCATCTGTCAAATGTTTGTGTGGTGCACACACAAACACATGTGTATACTTATTTTAACTTTGCTTCCTCCAGTGTCCCCTACCTTTTGAAAAGAATATATCTCTTTTTATCAAAACTTAGTAAAATTAACTCAAAGAGATAGGTAATGACATGATCATTAAAAGAGAGGTTATGTGATAACTTTTTCTCAGGTCATTATATAAAAGCGAGTGCAGATTTTTCTATGAGAATTTGTTTCTTTACAGTAAAGAGAATGGAGCAGATTCTAGTAAAGATTAAAGACCCGATGATCTGTAATTTTCTAACATGACTAAAGGAATACACCAGATTTGGTAACTGGATTTCTTTTTCTAAAATTGCTCTTTTACACAAAATCAGTATTTGCTTTTATGTTGGTTGAGCTAAATAATATTTCTTTTTAAAAAAAATAACAAGACCACATTTAAAAATTCTAATTTCAAGAACACTCATTAAACAAAGGAGTAAGGATGAAAAGGAACAAGGAAAGGTGGGAGGTACTTAACTCAGGGTGAAAGGTCAGGGCCAGGCTAGCATCCCATTGTTACCATGGTTTTTAGATGTAGCCAGGGCTTTACATTAATTCTTAAGTTCTCATCAGATCCTACAATTATGTTATACTTAAACACCATTCTAATGTGCCAGGAGAACAAGATGCAATTTCCTAAAGCACAAAATAAAGGGGGGAGAGAGAGAGAGAGAGACAGAGAGAGAGAGAGAGAGAGAGTGTGTGTGTGTGTGTGTGTACCTGTGTGTGTGCTTAATCAACTCAACACTAGATGGCTCCAGTTACAAAACCAATACATTTTCAAAAATCTAAAACTCTGGGATATGACATTATGCAAACAGATGAATTCTAACCCACTGAATCAAATTCTGCTGTCTTCCAAAGTCTTGCAAACATTAAGAATAGCATTGAGCATTTAGGTTTGAAATGTTATGAATCTCCAAAGGAACAGGCATAAATCCTAGAAGTTCTTATTTCACAGATCAAAACAAGAAGTTGCACTGACATCACCTCAAAGGCTACAGATCTAATCTGCTTTGCAATCATCTCACTCTGTAAATACATGGTATTCTATTATTTTCAAGTCATTTTTACATATATCAATTCCCTTGACCCTCTCAACAATCAGTGAGGTAGATCAGGGATGTAGTTATTTTCCCCATGAAAGGCAAGGACTCAGACTCAGAAAAGGGGCAGAAACTTCCTCAAGGCTAAGTAGCTCATAAGTCATAGTGTCTTGGGATTGAAGTGCTAAGGTCCCAACTCTTGGATCAGAGTACTTTCTAGTCAATAGGCAAGGAAAGAGAAGGAGGCTTTTGCACTACTCAGTGTGTCTGATGTGGCCCTTCAATTCTTTGAAATGCTCCCTTCCAGTGAATTAAACAACCCCACCCACCCACCCACCCAACACTCAAAAATAGAATGTTGAATTCCAAGGAGACTGAAATCAATGAAGAGATTTTTTTTTTTTGAGATGGAGTCTTGCTCTGTTGTCCAGGCTAGGGTGCGGTGGTGCGATCTTGGCTCACTGCAACCTCCACTTCCCAGGTTCAAGTGATTCTCCTGCCTCAGCCTCCCGTGTAGCTGGGATTACAGGCACCAGCCACCATGCCTGGTTAATTTTTGTATTTTTAGTAGAGACAGGGTTTTGCTATCTTGGCCAGGCTGGTCTCAAACTCCTGACCTCATGATCCACCTGCAAGAGATATTTTTATTGAGCCAGGGCAGGGAGGATGGTGGCAGGGAAGGAAGCTTCTTATTCTTGGTAATCTTTGACTTTTAGTTATATTTTGTGTTTTTTTTAAGCTTTACGTTTTGCCTTCACCAGCAAAAATTAATGATTTTTACCTAAATGTACTCTGATAGTGAAAGCAAGATTCGTTAAAATCCATAAGCCAAATATTTCATGTATGAATGATTGATCATTGCAACCACCGAATGAGTACTTACTATGGACCTGGTATAGCCTATTTTTGTAAGTCTCTTCTTTTTTGAGCATTCTCATTTCAGCAAATAGTATCACCATCCAGCCAATGGCTGCATTCAGTAATTTGAGACTTGTCCTTTAGATGTCATGCCCCTCTCAGTTCCCATATCCTCTTGATGATTTACCTCCTACACATTTCATGGACCATGTCTACTTTTCTCTTTTCCCAGAGCCACCACCCTAATCTTAACTACCATCACCTGCCACCTCCCCTCTTACTGGTCTCTTTTAGATGCTTTGCCTCCTTCAAGTTCAAATCACCAACTTACTTGAATATGTACAAGAGTAAAATTATTCTAAGACAACCAAAAAAAAAAAAAAAGAGAGAAGCAGGCAGTGTTATCCCATGGCAATTTATTCTCCACTCTACACCCAGAATCTATACAAATAGTCCACGTGGCTCCCCTTCTTCAGATGCTTCCATGACTTCCTTCCCATTGGCCCTGGATAATGCTGGGAATCTCGTGATGGCCCTTTATGAATCGTCTGACTTGGCTACCTACTCCAGTCAATTTCCCCATCATTTTCCCTCTTGCCCTTCACAACCGACCTTCTACCAGTTTTTTGAATGTGCCTAACTCATGCGAACTCAGGGCATCCATATGAGCTATTTCCACTCACTAGAATGCCCACCTCCCATCCACACATCCTTCAGGTCTCAGCTTAAATGTCTTGTGTTCTGGAAGGCTTTCCTCAAGTACCTCCCAACCCACCCAGCCCTACACAAGGTTAGGTCCCTATGTTTTATGTTCTGTTTAGCATTCTGTACTTCTCCTTCATAACACTTATTACAACTATAATTAGTTAATCATTGGGGTATATGCTTAATGTGTATACCTTCCATCTGGTCTGTTAACCACTGAATCCCTTAAGACTAGCACAGTATTTTCCAAACGCTTAAAATTGTGATCCACAATAAAAAATAAAGTTTACTTCATAACCAATACACACAGATAGATACATAATTAGAAAAAAAGTTTCATAAATAGTATTACCCCTTTCTTTTTTGTTTTTTGGTTTTTTTGTTTGTATTTTTTTTTGAGACAGTGTCTCGCTCTGTCACCCAGGTTGGAGTGCAGTGGCCCGATCTCTGCTCACTGCAAGCTCCGCCTCCCAGGTTCATGCCATTCTCCTGCCTCAGCCTCCCGAGTAGCTGGGATTACAGGCACCCACCACCACGCCCAGCTAATTTTTTGTATTTTTAGTAGAGACAAGGTTTCACCGTGTTAGCCAGGATGGTCTTGATCTCCTGACCTGGTGATCCGCCTGCCTCGGCCTCCCAAAGTGCTGGGATTACAGGCGTGAGCCACCGCGCCTGGCCAGTATTACCCTTTCTAGATGCAATTCACTTGATATTTTCTGTTCTATTTTAATATGTTAGATACAACCCACTTTATTGATTTTATAGCCTACTAATAGACTCAAATCTCATTTTAAGTAATCACCTTTCTAATGCAACACTTAGCAGAGAGAAGTTTCTCAGTAATTGTTTGTAGAATAAAGTAATAGAAAATTCACATTTACCAGCCACTATCTAAACCGGTTTATTTTTACAAAGTAAAGGCAAACCTTGCCATCCTGGGTACAGTTAGCTCTCTTGATTAGACTGATGAGATCAAGGTCATAAATTTGATCTCATTCTGATGGATTGGTTTCTCTGTCCCAGGGCCACAGACTTTCTCTCTAAGTAGCCCTCAGAAAAAGAAAGGCTGATCCATTGTTTTTATTTTTATTCCTGATCAGTGTATTCCTATCCTTGTAACAAAATGGTTTAAAAAACAAAAGCAATAAAAATAGAAAGCAATAACCTAATAATTCATTACTACCAAATTCATTACTACCACTGGCTGTTAGCAGTAATATATGAATTGTCCTACCGAAATCATCAGATTTTGGGTTAATGCGATTGTAGTCCTGCCCTGTTGAATGCCAGGATCCATCAAATAAGCAACTGACATATTTTTAATAACTGGTTACAATAGACTGAATGTTTGTGTTTCTCCTAAAATTAATATGTTGAAACCCTAACCCCCAATGTGATGGTATTTGGAAATAGGTCCTTTTGGAAGTAATTATGGTTAGAGTAGGTCATGAGGCTAGGTCCCTCATGACCCTCATGACCTAGGTCCCTCATTTTAAAAATAGGTGCCCTTATTTTTAAAAAGGAGAAGACATGAGATCTCTCTTTCTGCATGCATGCACCAAGGAAGGTCATGTAAGGACATAACCAAAAAGAGGGTCCTGCTGGCACCCTGATTTTGGATTTCCAGCCTCCAGAACTATGAGAAACAAGTGTTTGTTGTTGAAGCTACCCACTGTATGGTTTTCTTTTTGTTTTCTTTTGTTTTGTTTTTAGATGAAGTCTCACTCTGTTGCCCAGGCTGGAGTGCAGTGGCATGATCTTGGCTCACTGCGAACTCCACCTCCCGGGTTCAAGTGATTCCCCTGCCTCCGCCTCCCAAGTAGCTGAGACCACAGGTGTGCACCACCATGCCCAGCTAATTTTTTTGTATTTTAGTAGGGATGGGGTTTCGCCATGTTGGACAGGATGGTCTCAATCTCCTTACCTTGTGATCCACCTGCCTCAGCCTCCCAAAGTGCTGGGATTACAGGCATGAGCCACCACACCCAGCCTTGTATGGTATTTTATTATAGTAACCTGAATGGACTGAGACTCTAGTTAATATCGTTCCTTTTACCTGTTGTGTTTTGGTGTTTCCATCAGATGCCTAAAAATCCTAGCTTTCCTTTCTTCATCTCCACTTATCACCATCTAAGCCCCTATCACAAAAAACAGTAAAGGAAACCCTCTCAAAACGGTCCATCTTACAACATCAACAATTCTTTATTGGACCAGGCAAACTCAAAGAATTCCCCACTCAATTGGGAACCATGCAACCCCAGACTGAGCTTTCACTAGGAAACCATCAGGGCTACTTTGTTTTGGTGTTTCCATCAGATGCCTAAAAATCCTAGCTTTCCTTTCCTCATCTCCACTTATCACCATCTAAGCCCCTATCACAAAAAACAGTAAAGGAAACCCTCTCAAAACTGTCCATCTTACAACATCAACAATTCTTTATTGGACCAGGCAAACTCAAAGAATTCCCCACTCAATTGGGAACCATGCAACCCCAGACTGAGCTTTCACTAGGAAACCATCAGGGCTACTTTGTGAGGGAATCCCTTCCCAAGAAGGAAGTAGAGGGATGTGTCCCTCATTCAGCTATCTAGCTGGGTGGGGCATAAATGCTTTCTCTAGGTCTAACATCAGGGGAGAAATTCTGGGGTAAAACAATTGTTCCTGGGGTGTTTTTGTTAAACCCTATCATCCATTGCTATGGGAAAATGGTAAATCATTTCATGTTTGAGAACTGAAATAATTCCATGTTTGAGAACTAAAAACTGTAAGCAGAACTAGCATTCCAACAGTATCTTTTATCTCTTCTCTTACATATTCATAGATGTGCTTAATCGATGGATCTTCCTTTGCGTCTATATTATAGAAGGATTGCTTGTTTTGTCCTTTTCTATAGACAAAAATGCTCTCTTAATAGTTGGTTCCTAGAAAATTAGACTCCTTTTACTGAACTAAAGGCAAGGAGGGGTATCCTCTAATTCTAGTTTTGGAATGTGTGGTTTCCAAGCTCTTAAACCAAAATTTACTCAAAATTAGGAAGGTTTGGTTCTTCTTCCTTTTTTAAAAGCGGGCTTTATTACCCTTAGGGATTTCTTCTGTAGACTACAGCTCTTACCAGAGAACTCAGAGTATAATGTTTGTATTTCTGAAAGCACCATTTCTCTATTTTTCAAGAAACTCAGTTACCACTGAGATTTCAGGCAATGAACAATAGCATCAGCTATCATATAACCCCAGTATGTAGCTGATTATTGTGCTTCTCACACAGTGGCCTCCTCTTAAAATCTAAATGAGCAGCTTGTATACAAAGAAGTATGCTTTCCCCAACCTGATCTGGCCTAAATCTATCTACTTTGTTATATAAATGCTTTGTGTATTTTCTGTTTGTAAGCCAGCATTTATCTACGTACTTGACCTAAAACTCCACACTTTACTCCATGTAATATAGTGATATAAAAAGTGTAAAACAAAGAAATATTCTCCTAAATTACCTTAGCCATAATATCACTTTGGCATAGTAAAAAACAAAGGAACTAACATAAAGGAAAGCTTAGGTATCCAATTGCAGTGAGTTTTTACTTTTTAAATATATCGTATAAGCCAATAAAATATCTTCAAAATAATATTTACCCCAACATTTTTACAACATTTATTTTAATTTTATAAACAAATAACAAAGATAGTTTTAGTAGATTATATCTGGGCTGTAGTGACCCAATTATCTGGTCAAAGGGCTGCATGGATGCAAGAGACAGGGTGAGTTAAAGTTTAACTCCCAGGAATTGTAAACCAAACCTAAAGCCACTGAACCTTTGGAGTTTGATATGACGATTAGAGCATAACCCGAGTGACACGTTGAATTCGCCATAATCAAGGAAACCTTTTCCGGGTGGGGATCTCTGAAATTACTCAGGTATGATCCATGTGTTTTGCTTTTTTCTATTTCAACTCTGTGAAACTGTGTATTGTGGTATCAGTGGGAATGCAGTGAAAACAGCTTTTACCCTCTTCTGTTATCGAGCCTAATTCAAAGAATTATCTAGCTTGTTTTTAGACTA
This sequence comes from Pan paniscus, assembly GCF_029289425.2. NCBI lineage: Eukaryota > Metazoa > Chordata > Mammalia > Primates > Hominidae > Pan > Pan paniscus. Next base: position 63,197,523 of record NC_073257.2, on the reverse strand, counting down.
ATGAAACAACCAGAAAACAAAAGAATATATTGGAATTATTATATAATCTCAAAATGAGATAGCTGCCAGGATTTAATAAATTTCTGTAGACTTACCACGGAGGGTTCAAGAGTGGAGCCAATGTTGTGAGAAGTTTATTTAGCTCTAACCAGACAGCAGGGAGAGTTGTGGTTGAGTGCCTGTCCCAATCCTAGGACCCTGAGAAACAAAAATATAATTAACAAAAGAAATAGTATTAACATCACCGGCAGATTTTGAGTTCTGTGTGTGGGTCATAATTCCTATCATACTTTAGACTTCATATATTCAATTATCTCCAGAGCTACTACCACCATAAAAAAGAAAGTCTTGGTACAACTCTTGCGATTCCGCCTGCCATTATCTTGCTAACCAAAGGAATGTTTAAACTATTCACTTTTGATTCTGACCAAAAAAATATTATGGAAAATGACTGGTTTTCAGCGTGTTAAATCTGAACCTTGGAATGGCTAATTATTATATTGTTTCCACAATTTGGGCAACTGTGCTGAGGTGGATATATTTTCACATTTTTTTTGTGTACTCCAAAAACATTATAATGGTATTTTAGCTAAAGAAAGAAATCAATCTGGACATTTACCAAAAATATCCCATTTTTACCAGAAACCCCCTAAACTCTCTGACTTTTTGTCATGATTACCTATGTAAGTTCCAAGAAGAAAGGATTCCAAACTAAACGATTTTATTTACTATAGGACTTTTCAGATATGTATTGTATATCTCCAAGAAGATGAAGAACACAGCATTATTTGCACATTGTGCAGGATTAGTGTTTTATAGATTGTATTTTGGCAAATTCAGCTCTAGTTATAATTTAGGAGCATCAAAAAATGTGTTGGTCTGCTCTGAAATTTTCTTTATAACGTGTGCTATGGAGCATGCAATGGGAGCACAGATCTGGAAATGACAGTGATATCACTTATTTGTCAAAGCAGTAAGGTTTTGCCCTGCTAAATACAGAGAAAGAGACAAATGACTTATAAGGTTCATACTTTCTGGAATAACATTGACTCTGCCCATTTCAGACAACTCTTAACATTTTACTGTTCTATTTTACTATTTATCGATTTTAAGGGAAAAAAGAAGACAGCTGGCAAAGAAAAGAAATATTGTTGTGGGCAAACATTATAAAATGACATAATGGATATTAAAACACTATAAATACTTTGTTCTTATTTTCTACTGCACTAATGCCAAGGTGGTTTTATGTCATTTCAAATATCAACATTTCCTACACTATATTCAGTGGATGTTAATAAATGTGGCTCAAAAGAAAAGCAACTCCATTGTCAAGTAAGTTGAGGAAACGGTGTTAGAAAAGTTATAGCAGGTCTTGTTACCACATGAGTGTTTTGAGTAATAATGATAACAAGCATCTGTGAAGCACTATATTATCGGGTCTACTTCTAAGTTCTCTCCATGCATTATCTCATGTTATTCTTGGAACAACTCTATGGTGTGATACTATTATAACAGTTTATAAATGGGAAAATGGAGGCACAGACAAGTTACCTAACAGGCTCAGCTACTCAGTTAGCAAGTGGCAGAGCCAGGCTCCTTTGTCTGGTAGTCTGATCCAGAGCCCAAGCACGTAACCATTATATCATACGCTCGAGCACTGGGGACTCATGACACAGGCAAATATTGTCATTTATCACAACTATCTAAGAGAGTAGGCAATGTTTTGTTTCCTGGGCTTAATTTACAACAGAACATCTTCTTTCAGGAACATCTATCAATATCTCTCAAAATTGGCATTTCTCAGAATACAGAACAAGAAAGACCAAATCGCTTTTATAGCCCATGTCCAGCATTCAGAACAATCAGAATCCATTGAAATAATCACAGTTGAAAAATCTAAAGGACTTTAGAGTCTAGTCTTCCACCAAATAGGACTATGCCTATCTGAGAAACTTTTAAAATTAATTACGGAAAGAACACTAGGCTTTTTGCCTCGACACAGCTAAGTGGAAACGCCTATTGTAAAACTCCCTAGGTTTGTGACCTTGGGCATATTGTTTGACTCCACTGAATCTCAGATTCCTCAAATGTGAAATGGGGGTAAGATCTGACCCATAGTATTTTGTGAAGTTTAAATTAGATGATAAAGCAAAGGAGAGAAATGTGGTCCCCGGTACTTAAGAATTCAGCAAAAACCCCACTTCCCTTTTCATTTTCCTATTTGTAACAACCTCCAGAAAAATTTTCTAAAATTGCCCAAGTATACCTATTAGGCCTTGTTTTTCAAAACAATACTAATAAAGTTGAAATCATAAACTGTAAATAAAAAATTTTGATTAATCACAAATAGTAGCACTATTCCATTTATTCAGAGAAAGACAGTCTGTAAATTTTTTTAGTATTAAAGCACACACACAGAGTATATTTTTATTTTAGAGATTATTGCTGAAGAAAACTCTTAGTTATAAAACCCCAACACCTTTTCACCCAAACCCATGGGACACCCTGACACAGTGCATGCTCATTTCATCATGGAGGCAGTTGATGGTAAAAATCTGTTTCAGTAACTGTCTTTTAAAAATTGTCATCCCTTAGAAAGCTGAGTACTGTGGGTACTATTGCACAATGGTTTTCATTACCTTATGTGTCTCTAAAATGACTCAATAAGTTCAAACAAGACAGTATTGATCGACAGAGGATAAACACCATTTTATCTTATTCACAGAAACAGTAACCAGGCTCCTGCAAAGTGCAGCTCTCACAATCCAACTGCCCCCAGGAAAAGCATCTGGAAAAGGAGCAGCACCCTTGCGGTGACATTCTGTATTAGAAATCTGTATCCCATCTGCTCCTTGGCCTGATCCTGTAAAATCTGGAGAGTTATTAACAAATGTTTGCTGCTGATTCAACCAGGAAAGCTAGTTCATCATTTCATTTCATCAAATCTACTCCAACTAGGTTATCAGTTTTTTGTTGTTGTTGATGGTTTGTTTGTATGAGATGGAGTATCGTTCTGTTGCCTAGGCTGGAGTGGTGGTGCAATCTCAGCTCATCACAACCTCCACCTCCTGGATTCAAGTGATTCTTGTGCCTCAGCCTCCCGAGTAGCTGGGATTACAGGCACATGCCACCATGCCAGGCTAACTTTTGTATTTTTAGTAGAGACGGGGTTTCATTATGTTGGCTAGGCTGGTCTCGAACTCCTGAACTCATGATCTGCCTGCCTCGGCCTCCCAAAGTGCTGGGATTACAGGCATGAGCCAACATGCCCGGTCTAGGTTATCAGTTTTAATGACCACTTAGAATTTTTAATTTAATAAACTAAAATTTTGTATTGAATATTTTTGATTGATGCAATCCAAAAATTAAAACATGCCCTTTTGTAAAAAATTATCGTCCTGTCTAAAATATGCTGGTATCTTGAGAGCTCTAATTTGATTTCTTTTAAACATATGTAAGCTAAGATTTTTATCCTATATAGATTTATATGTGGAGTTTTATGCATATATGTATTAACAATCACATGGAGAACATTTTCCAAGTTTGTTTATTCAATAGGAATTGGTCCCTGGTAATATTAAGAGAGAAATACTAATAAGGATGTAAGATAAATCCTTCTGATTTGCGCAGTTAAGTGCAATGCTCTGCTCCAGATGTAATATGACTAAAGAGAATTAACACATGACAATTTAGGCAGACAGAATGTCTAAGTGAGCAGATTGGTTTATAATTCTATAAAATCCCACCTGCAGTAGTGATGTAGTGATGCCTTCCCTTCCTCCAGCAATTAAAAACTATTCATTGTTTTAGGATGCCCAACTGATTTAAAAATCACTAGGTTTAAGTAGTAGAACTAACTACAATATCTTATTTCCATAGGATATTCTAGTTTATAAAGCTTTTCATATACAAGAACTTATAAAGATTTTTAATGGCAAATTTCTTATAGTTGATGTCAATTCAGTATGCCTAGTTTCTTCAAGGTAACTGTGTCAATATTCACCATTCCAATTGTACAAATCTGATTAACTGAAAGATGCTCCCACCTATCGTTTATAAGCCCAACTCTGTTCATGTAACACAATGATGTCCAACTTCACTGGACATTAACTAATGTACCTATCAGTTAAGAGGCTAGATGAGGCCGGGCGCAGTGGCTCACGCCTGTAATTTGAACACTATGGGAGGCCAAGGCAGGCAGATCACCTGAGGTCAGGAGTTCAAGACCAGTCTGGCTAACATGACGAAACCCCATCTCCAGAAAAATACAAAAATTAGCCAGGCATGGTGGTGGGTACCTGTAATCCCAGCTACCCAGGAGGCTGAGGCGGGAAAATCACTTGAACCCAGGAGGCGGAGGTTGCAGTGAGCCGAGATAGCACCATTGCACTCCAGCCTAGGCGACAGAGTGAGACTCCACCTCAAAAAAAAAAAAGAGTCTAAATGAAAACAGTGAAGAGAGGACATAAAGGTCCATGTGGAAGGTGAGAGAAGAACCACCCCCATATGGGACCTAGAAGAAAACAGCCCTAAAAAGATGTAATTATAACTCAGTCCAGACGCTGTGACTAACACCGTGAAAGATATAAAGGAACAGAGGTTTATAAAATCTCCTACCTGCCTGGCAGGGGACTGGCAAAACATTGTGCACAAATGAAATTTTTTATTTCTATTGATTTTAGTATTCTATCCAGCTCTTCTACTGGGATTCTGCTTAGTGCTTATCTTTCCATCTGGGGCCTTCAGCATGAACTAAAATGTACTTTAAATTATTAGATGTAATTAAACTCTAATGCCTCTGATTATTTGCAATGGAAGTCAGAAATCAAAATCAGGTTCCATGGGGGGAAAACTGTGTTGGCACATATAGATGTTCATCTCAGGAATCCTCTTTCTAACCTTCTTTTCCGAAGATCCCTAAGAGTTCCTCGCCATTCATGTACTTACTACCAACTAATTATAACTAGCACCCTACGATGATTATAACAATGATGTTAATAAAATCTCTTACATCCTCTTACATCCTGCCACATGCCAGGCACATAGGTTAACTCATTTAATCCTCCATCACTCTATGGAATGGGTACTATTGCTACGCCATTTTTCCAATAAAGCAGCTACAGCTTAGGGACACAGAGAAATTTGCCCCAGGTCACACCACTAGTAAGTGGTGCAGGAGTGAGTTCAGGAAGTCTGGCACAGGCCACCCTGTGAACAAAGGACAAATGGAACACTGGGAAGCATCAAGGCTTAGAACTGAAGAAAACTTTTGAGACCCTTTATTTGACAGAGAAAAGCAAGTTGGGTTCCCCAACTTGGGTTTTTGTTAGAATGAGAACCCAAGAGCAGAACCTGAACCCTCTGTGGATACTTTTCCATTATACCACTTCCCACTGTACAGCATTTCTAATTCAGCCTGATTCTCTGTGAAAATTCTGAGAGACGAATTAATAGAATCCCTATAGTTAAAGAGGAATACTCCCTTCACTCCAAGTCTCACCTTCCTTGCTGTGCCCAGACTCATGGACTGACGTAGCCAGAGACTCAGTTAAAGGAGACCCATTTTGTGACTTGCAGAGACTGACAGGCCCACATCACAGAGGAAATACATGCAGACACAGACATGGATATGGTTTAGCTTTTTGTCCCCACCCAAATCTCATCTTGAATTGTAATCCTTAGGCCTGAAGGAAAGAATCTGGTGAGAAGTGATAGGATTATGGGGGTGGTTTCCCCCATGCTGTTTTCATGATAATGAGTGAATTCTCATGAGATCTGGTGGTTTTATAAGTGTTTGACTTTTCCTTCTGTACACACTACTTCTCTCTCCTGCTGTCACATAAGAAGGCCTAAGCTTGCTTCCCCTTTGCCTTCCACCATGATTGTGAGTTTCCTGAGGCCTCCCCAGCCATGCAGAACTGTGAGTCAATTAAACCTCTTTCTTTATAAATTACCCAGTCTCAGGTATTTCTTGATAGCAGTATGAGAACAGACTAATACAGGCACCATGAACATAGTGACAGGATAGACCATGGAGGCATTGATAAAAATAAAAAGTAATTGTCATGAATGACTTGGTTGCAATTACACTCAAATTCTGTTAGTGTCTGAAGAGGACATAGCACCTCCTACCTGGAGGACATACCCTTTTCCCCATGGAAAAAATAATTGGGCTGCTAGGTCTGTGTCTGCTAAGGGAGTCCCATATTTAAACTGACCTAATTCAGAACTTTAAATTGAGACTCAGATGCTCCCAAATAGCAGCTCCACCAACCTGAATAGAGTTACTCATTTAGAATAAGAGTTTGTTCCCACAAGTTTTGTTAAAATACAAATTAGTTGGGATGTGGGGTGTGAGTGATAGGGACTAAAATCGCTTAACAGACTAGCCTGGCAAAGCCCTGTGGGAAGCAAGTTTTGATGATAGGGAAGAGAAGATGTCAAGAGCAGATAGTCCAGGGAGGAAGTGTCACAAGTAACTTGGGGTGATATAAGGGACTTGAGTAGCAGGTATTTGTCTGATCTTTAAGGAATAATTAACTTATTAAAGAATTTTGTTAGTAAAGTCATTTGAGTATCACACTTGCAAGATACTAATTCATCCATGTCTAGTTTTCTCATTAAATCACAGATATTTAACAGGTGCATTAACTTGAATTGACCTCATGCAGCAAATGCCATTATATGGACCCTTAAGATATTTTAAGAGAAAAACCTATAATGCCTGGAAACTCTTAGTTTTCTCTGACATTTAAAAACAAGCCGTAAAATCAAATCCTTTCTATAATAATTTAGTAACTCAGAATTGCAAAGGATTTCCTAAAGCCCAATGATCCAAAGCTCTGACCTGTGGTGTTGGCATAGCAGAGTGGGAGACAAATCATATGTTAAAGCAGAAGGCTCTGGATCTGGAATGCTTGGATACAAATTCTGGCTCTACCACTTGCTACAATTTAACTCTAGGCAAATTACTGAACTCTGTGACTATTTCCTCTTCTGTAAAGTCAGGGTTGTTTCAATAATTAGATCAGAAATTATAAAGTGCTTAGAATAATACCAAGCAAGTGTGCATAAATTTTAGCCATTTAGCTATAACTCTCATCATATTTCTGTGTTGATTACAAAATGCTTTACTAGAGGAAAATAGATGAGAAAGAGGCCATGAGGTAAAAATGTACAGTGCTTTTTAAAGTAGAATGAGGTGGCTTAGAAATTAATTCTATCCCCATCACTGGCTTGCAGTGGAAATTTGAAAGTCTCTCCCTGATTCTCTTGCAGTTTTTTTTCTCTTTTTTTCTTTTTTTTCTTTTTGAGATGGAGTCTCACTCTGTCACCCAGGCTGGAGTGTAGTAGCGTGATCTCAGCTCACTGCAACCTCCGCTTCCCGGGTTCAAGCGATTCTCCTGCCTCAGCCTCCGGAGTAGCTGGGACTACAAGCGTGTGCCACCACAACTGGCTATTTTTTTGTATTTTTAGTAGAGACAGGGTTTCACCTTGTTAGCCAGGATGGTCTCGATCTCCTGACCTCGTGATCCTCCTGCCTCAGCCTCCCAAAGTGGTGGGATTACAGGCGTGAGCCATGGTGCCCGGCCCTCTTTCAGTTTTTTCTAAGACAGAGATACTCCCTATCACAGACAGGGTCTTCTAAATTAGTACAGAATGATTTGAAGGAAACTGGGTAATTATCAGAGGAAGTAAAAGAGAAATACAGATCCTCACACCAGAATGCAAATCTCTAAGACTTTATTATTTTCATCACTATGAAAGAAAAGATCAGTACTCAAAGCCACTTATGATGATGCATGTAAATTTGCATAAAATCAGAACAAATATAATATGGCTTTTAAAATAGAAACATAAGGCTATCTTTCCTTACAAGTGTCAGATTGCTTCTGTGCCACTGTAACACAGAGCTTTAGATGGATTTTTTAAAGCTTCACTCAGAGATCAAATGTACTCCATTAGTCAGTGATTGGCAGACTTGGTGAAAATTGAGTTTTCAACTAAAATTTCTCCAAATTGGTCTGAGGAAACCAGATGCAGCAACTAAGTTCAGAAGGTCAGAGTCTCAATAAGGTTAAAAAGAGAGGGAGAAACATAACACTTGAAGTATGAATGAATGAAATAGAGCACACACAGCTCATCAGGTCTCTATAATATACCACGCAAATAATTGGCACAAGGACTATTGAATAATCAACTGCTTTTAAGCTGAAGAATATCTACATTGTATACCATGATTACCACTTTACCAATTCAAAAGACAACTTAAAAATTAAACATATATACAAAGACATTCTGCTTTTTTCATTAGGCCATGTCATTCTATAATTTCTAAATTCTGTCAACTCTCTTCCCCAGGAATCTTCTAGAAGTCAGGCATTTTGGGAATAGTTGAGTATCATAATTGAATAAAGATAGCACAACAGTCACCTGCAGTAGTCTGATCTTATAGGTACTAGAACAATGACAGCACAAAAACAGAGTTACGTGTATGTATTATTCAGTGTTCTCTAGAAAAAAACATAGTATATGTATATATAGGCAATACATTTATAAATGCATAAAACAAATATAAATTTGTGTAAGTATGCATATAAATATGTAAGTCTACACATATAAATACAAATAAAGAGATTTATTCTATGGGATTGGCTCATGCAATTATAGAAGCAGGAGTCCCAAGATTTGCAGTAAGCAAGCTGGAGATTCAGGGGAGCCCATGCATAGTTCCAGCCCAAGTCCAAAGGCTTGAGACCCAGAAAAGCAATAGTGTAAGTTCCAGTCCAGAAGCCATCAGGTTAGAGACGCAAGAAGAGCCAATATTTCAAGTCTGAAGATCAGGAAAGGCCAATGTCCCTGCTCTGTCATGCAGGCCCAGCTCCCTCTTACTCAGCTTTTATGTTTTATTCAGGTTTTCAATTGATTGGATGAGGCCCACTCACATTGCATCTGCTGTTAAAATTTTCCAAGATCTTTTTGGGGTTAAAAACCTATCATTCATCTCTCAATCTTCAGTGTTGACAAGGACAGGGCACTTATGAGTATTCCTGTTTCTGAGTTTCTGATAAGCTTGTCCAAGTGGAGCACAGGCTGGACAATTTATAAGACAGTATTGAAGTCAGAGCAATTACAAAAGGAAAGGGGTAGGTTTCTTGTGTGATGTGCTGCAAACACTGACCTATCAGAGTTTATTCGGCCCTGTGTGTATATACATATTCATGTCTGCACATATGTGCTAGTTCACTTATACATCTATACATACACACAATCACATATACCCAAGATCTGATGGAATAGACATGAATTTGGCTTAGCCAGGGAAATTATAGAAAGAATAATGGGAATCCTAGGCATGTGGGAAATGGGAAACAAGGACAAAGGTGCCTAGGTAAAATTAAAAGCAACTGGTGTGCCTAGGAGACCTGATGGACTTGAGCATGGAATAGCTCCAGACTTGTATTGAAAGAAAATCAGGAAAGTCAAGTTACGACCAGGTCATGGCAGGCACTGAATGTCAGGTTAAGGGGCTGAACTGTTTCTTTCTAGTTAGTGATGGGTCCAGTGAAGGATTTGGGGCAGGAGAATACTGGAAGGAATATTTTAGGGAGATTGATCTTCCAGTGGTGTGCAGAACAGATATGCCATGCCTAGAGGGTAGTAAGCAGTGACATTTCTTTCACTCTACACTTTAGCTGAGCTCAGGGTAAGTCCAGTAATGGAAGATGGGGTGGGAAATAGAGCTAGGAGCGTAGAGAGGGCAACAGGTAAGGATACATATGTACCAAAAGCAGAAAACAAGTTAAGATCCAGGCTTCATGAGGTGCCTATATTGAAGATTGCTTTGGATAAAGAGACTGTTAGGACTTCAGAGTTAGAATTCATAGCAATTCACAGAACTGCTCAGGCTCTTCATTATTCACCTGACTCAACTCTCCTACATCTGCTCCTTTCTCCTAAGAGATTTCCTTGCTCTCTGTCCTTTCTCTACCCCACAGCTTTTGCTTCCTTTCCGTACATAGAACCACACAACAAGTACTAGTTTTATGCATGCAGTGGTCATATAAATATCTTATTGGCGAGTCCTCATCAAAACTGAGTTGAAACAAACCATTTGAGCCAGAATTTAGTAAGAGTCAGATTTTTTAAGGTACTTCAAGGATTTTATTTATAAATACAACTAGGAAAACATTTACTCATTAGAAATGATGAAACCGTAGACAAAACAATTATTAGAGAAAATTTTGAATTATTCTTTTCTCCTGCTGTCTAATTTCTACCTTTCTCATGTAGTCTTTTTCTTTTTAATTAGATTTTTTATGTGAGTATATGGTCCATGTATTTGGCAGGTGGAATAAATTCAATTATTCTCAATTGTTTTGTTTGACCTGTCACGTGTGTAAATTAGAGCTTCAGTCAGCTGTTCTAGATGCAACTGCATATTGTTATCACCTGAGAAGCTTTAAAATCTGTCATTTCCTGGGCCCCATTCCAAACCAGCTGAATCAGAATCCTTCCAGGAGGGTAAGATGATGCCTAAGCACAGGTGATTCTACCATGAGTCCAGGCAGGGAGTCTGGTTTTTGTGCACAGCTTCTGTATGTCATGGCTATTGGCACCTGGCTCTGCTATGGCGGTTCTTAAGTGATCTTTTAATGCCGATTGGGAGTATGTTTTAATAGTGGCACAATATTTTAAGAATAAGGCTTTAAAGCAAGTTATTGCAAGTAACAGTTAAGGGATTTACTCAAACTGGACACAACCTCTGTTGGAGCAGATTACAGTGAAGTTTTGGGGGCATGGGATAAAAAAGAGGAAGGAGAGATTTAATGGAGCGAATATTATTTGCTAAAATTTAAGAACGTTTGCAGTTAAATCTTGTACTATTGCAACAAGATGTGCACAGGTGCATAGGTGAATGCTTCCTCTTCTGGTATTTCCTTGTGTCATTTATAGTTCAAGTTAAATCCTAGGGATTTAAAGTGCTTCTCATTGATATTTAAAGGGCATTTTTAACAAATGGAGAAATGTCTTTCGAAACAGATAAAATGTACCTTTATAAAATCCACTTTATGAGAATATGCTAAAAAGGAAGATGTGTTTCTATTGGATCATAAATTATACAGTTTTAAACATATTTTTATATGAAAGTAAATTGTTCCAACTATTTGAAATTACTTTTTCCTCAAACAAAACAAAAAAGATTTCTAGATGCCAGGATTGTTTTGCAAAAATGATGATCTGATGATCTGTGGGCCAGATGAATATGCTTAACTTTCCTAAGAGTTAAGGTAACATTTTTCCTTTAATGAGCCTGTATCTGATTTCTGATTTGATGTAGTTTTTTAAAAATTGAGAAAATATGCCTCCTCTACCCCTTGCATGTTTTAATGCCCTGATTTAATGCCGGTGTGTGTACATATGTGCATATACACAGATATATACATATATACACAAACACATATTAAAATTATAATAAAATAATCATTTGTTCATTTTATATCTGCTTGTTCTTTTTCTCTGATAAACTCTAAGACAGTGGTTCCTATGGTATTTTTTCTCTGATATAGTTTTTCTTTTCTCTATAGATATTTTCATTACAGTGCAATTTTTCCAGTGTCTTAGGTTTTGCTATTTTAATTTACTCTACTTAGGACTTAGAATGATTCCATATAGGATGGTATATAGATTTTAAACTTCAACAAACAGTAATCAAACATCAGCTAGCCCTACACATCCTTGCAAAAATAACAATTTATTTAGAAAGTTGTATCAGCATTACTCCTCTACAACATTTAATATCTTGCCTTAAAAGTTCAATATACATGTCAGATGGATTCAGAAAGTTCTTTAGCCATGGGTGTCACCAAAAGAGCAGGAAAGGGAACAAAAAATTAAAGAATAAAACAGAAAAAGAGAAAAAGGAAAAATGAATTATATGGTCATTTGAGGATGGAGAGTGAGAAGACCTTACTCATTCCCTGTGTGTAGCTGTGTGTAACACAACTACACGTAGTTGTGTTAGCTGTCTTGAGAAGCACTTGGGGCTTTGATTACCTCCATTGCAACCTCATGAGATATTTGGTCTATAGATAATTTCTTCTTCTCTTGCTATCTACAATCCAGAAGAACTAAAGATCAGTGGAAAGAAGAATCAACACTTTAAAGAATTTAAATGGCTGGGCGAAGTGGCTCACACCTATAATCCCAGCATTTTGGGAGGCCAAGGTGAGTGAATCACTGGAGGTCAGGAGTTCGAGACCAGCCTGGCCAAAATGGCAAAACCCTGTCTCTACTAAAAATACAAAAATTAGCCAGGCATAATGGCACACATCTGTAATCCCAGCTACTCGGGAGGCTGAGGCAGGAGAATTTCTTGAACCCAGGAGGAGAAAGTTGCAGTGAGCTGAGATCACCCCACCACACTCCAGCCTGGGTGATAGAGCGAGATTCTGTGTCAAAAAAAAAAAAAAAAGGAACTTAAATATAAGAATAAAAGTAAGCATGAAAGCTGAGCCAGATCTTGCCAAATGATACATCATTTGGTAAACCATGAAGGTGCCACACTTGCCAAGGAGTAACATTTCAATGAGATATGACTCTGCATAGCAGACAGCTGGGTCCATTTGGACCATATCCACAGGGGATCAATCCTTGATGTGTCCGAGTGAAGCATCAGACAATCCACCCACACCACTCCTCGAAGGAGCTATTACAATAGCTCACTTTCATTCCGGCAAAGAGGCTAAGTTACCATAGTGCTTCAGATGCTCCAGACCATGTGCCCCTATGGAAGAGAATGGGGACCACAGCATCGCCCTCATTGGTTCATTATGGTGTCCTGTGTTCTTCACAGCAACACTTTAAGGAAGGCAGGGTAGACATAATTTCCACACCCCCTGCCTAATTTTTTTTAAGATGAGGAAACTGGAAAGAAGTAAAATTAGTAATTAGGAACACAATCTCAGCCTCCAGGCTACCTAAATTCAAATCATCTGTCTGCCACTCATTACCAGTGTAACCTTGGGCACTTTAGCCTCTCTCTACCTTGATTTATTACCTGTATCATAGGAATAATAATAGCTACATCACTGAGCTTTTATGAGGATTAAATGAATTATGTTTAAAATTTTCAGAACATAGCATATGTGTTCAGTAAATGTTAGCTATGTTTATTATCCTTATTTAAAATATTTTTACATATTGCCACATAATAGGCAAAAAAATGTTATCTTGGTTTTTTGTTTTAATTTGCCTTTTCCTGATCACTAAAGATTACCATTTTTAAATCATAAGTTTATAAGCTATTTTGATTTCTTTTCTTTAAATTGACAGTTCATTTCCTTTGCTCATTTGTCCACTGATATGTGTCTATTATTTAAAAGTAATCTGTATATTACAGATAATATTTCTCTATCTATTATATAAATAACAATTATTCTCTTCCAGTCTGTAGACTCTTTTTAACTTCATTTATTTTGCCATTACAGAAGTTTGTAATATTTTTGTAGTCAAATCTGCTAGTCTTTTCATTTATGGTTCTTAATATGCTTGGTTTAGAAGACCTTCTGTACCATGAGATTATAAAAACACTCTACTATATTTACTTCTGGAAGTTACACAATGTTTTTAAAGGTTATTTCTTTATTCCATTTAGAATGCTGGCATGTTATGAGGTGATATGCCCACTTTATTTTTTTTCTCAAATTGTTTATGATCCCCCTATGAATTTGAAATAGCACCTATTGGTGAATTCCAGTATAAACAAAACTATGGGTCCAGAGTTTTTATTTTACTCCATTAATCTGGTTCTCTATTTCTATGCTTGTTTTAATCTAAACTGTTAATTAGGGCTGTTCCAAATCATTATACACTTTCAATATATGTTGTGGCATTTATTGCACATTGTTCCTGCCTGGTGAACTGTGAAATCAATTTGTCAAATTTCAGAATAATTTCATTGGACTTTAAATTAGAATTGCATTAAAGTAATAATTTGGGAAAAACTGATATTTTTACATCAGCAAAACTTCCATTTACTAAGGCCTTTAGATCTTTCAGTCAAATTTTATCATTTTTTTATATAGGTTTTAAACTTTTCTCATTAAGTTTATTCAACTTTTATGTTTTTATTCTATTGTTTAGACCTTATTATACTTCACTTGTTATTTCTATTAAATACAGAACATTTATTTTATAATTTTCCTTGTAGTAATCTTTCATTAGTTTCAATCATATTATATAGTTGATTTACTTGTTTTTAATGAGAATAAATGATTGTGGTGTTTCATTACTAAGTATAATGTTTGTTTCATGTTTCTGAGAGATGCTCTTTATCAATTTAAGGATGTTTTGTTCTATTGTTCACTTATGAAGATTTTTTTTAAACCAATACTGGGTATTAACTTTCATTAAGTGCCATTTTTAGATTTACTGTGATGATCACGTGTTTTCTTTTTATCAATGAAATGAATTAAACTTCGAGAATCCCTAATGTTTAATAAACTTTATATTTTTGTAGTGATCCCATCTTGTTCATTGTATATTATTATTTTGGATGCTTTTTCACATGTAGTTCATATCTATACTCCTATGATACTGGTCTAGTGTTCTACTTTGTAGTATATTTTTCTCTATCAGATATGATGAGTTTGTAGATAATTTCAGAAGTTTTCTATTATTTTCTACTCTTCAAAAGGCTTTACATGGCAAAGGAATAATTTGCTTTTAAAGAGATTTATAAAACTTGCCTAATAAAACAATCTGGATCTGGTGTTATTTGGGAGGAAAACATTGAATGTTTTCAACATAGATTATGATTACTAGTTTATTCAAATTTTTAACTTATCCTTGAGATTAAAAATTCACACTTTTCTAAGGTTTTGTCCACTACATGTATATTTTTCAAATTATTGGTAAAAGTATTCTCTTTTTTAAAAGTCTATGAATCTTTGGTTATATCCAATTTTTCTCTTGTTTTGAAAATTTATTTTCTCCTTTTTACCTTGTCAGGATTGCCAGCTGAATGCTAATTTACTACTACACTCAGCTGTTACATACATTTATCAAGTCTACAAATTTGTTTTATTAATTCTACTTTTATCTTTGATTCCTTCCAATTTCTTTTTGTCCATTTCATTCTTTTCCTAGCTTCTTTAGTTGAGTGCTTATTTTCAGTGTTTATTGTCTTGTAATTAATAATAAACAGACTATCGTTTACAAAAATCTAGTGTACATTTCAAAATAGCTAGAGAAAATGATTTGAATGTTTTTCAAATCATAAAGAAGAGACAAATGTTTAAAGTGATAGATATCCCAATTATACTTCTTTAAGCTTTACAAATTATATAAATGGATTAAATTATCACATGTACCCTCAAAATATGTTAAATCTATTATGTATTAATTAAAAAAGAAAAACAAGAATAGAAACTTGACCACATCTTCATGAAAAGTATGACATTTTCATTAACATCCATTTATTAACATAATTTTAACTTTTATATTTTATATTATGAGCAAGAGCTATATATCATAGGAAGCTAAAAATAGTCAAATAAGCAAGAATGAAAAAAACAAAAATAATTTGTTAATCCACTCACCCAGAGATAACCAATTAGCCTTGTGTAATCAAAGCATATTTGAATATAAAAATTAATACAAATGAAATGAGACCATACATTCTGTTTTGTAACCTGCCTTTTCTACTTTATTATATTTCACAAATATCTGTCTAAATTATTATATATTCTTCTAGAACATTGATTTGATTAGCTGTACTGTATCACTGCTTATTCAAATATTTCTTTATCATTAGATATTTCAGTTGTGCCTACCTTTCATAACAATACTAATATATTCTATGAGAGGTGACAAACATGAACAGTCTTAGGACCTTAACAACTTTTCTACTAGGTAGCAAAAACAAAGATAAATGAAATAACTGGATCCATTAGTAAGGCAATATAAAAGAGCTCAAGATAATGCATTCGAAACTGAATTTTTCTCTGCATTGGAGAAACAGGAGGAGAATAACCAATGAGAAAATCACAGGTCATGGCTAAGATGAGTTAAACAAAGCAGCAAATAAAGAATAAGAATAGAATATTTCTACAGCACCTTCTATATGCCAGGTACTATGTTAGGCGCTCTCACATTCATTACCTTATTTATTCCATGCTTAAAAAAACCTTCAAGTTAGGTATCAGTATTCTTATCCTTTTTTAGACTAGAAAACTAGACCTCAGAAAAGTTAAAATCATGGTGGCAGAAGTAAATTTTTTTTAACTTTTTTTTTTAAGTTCAGGGTTACAAGTGCAGATTTATTACACAGGTGAACTTGTGTCATGGGGGTTTGTTGTGCAGATTATTTCATCACCCAGGTGTTAAGCCTAGTACCCACTAGTTATTTTTCCTGTTCCTCTCCTTCCTCCCACCCTGCATCCTCTGAAAGGTGCCAGTGTGTGTTGTCCCCCTCTATGTGTCCATGTGTTCCCATCATTTAGCTCCCACTTATATGTGAGAACATATGGTATTTGGTTTTCTGTTATCCTCCTCTGCAGCAGGTTCCACAATTTTAAAGATGCTTACATTTACATTTCAGTTCTGTCCCTGTGTAAGTTTGCTACAGATAATTCAAGAACAGAACTGAAATTTCGGTGTAAGCTTGTTCTTCTTTAAAAATGTGGAAACCTACTACAGAGGAAAATTTTTGTCAATACTTACAAGTAAAATTAACATGTCCACTATGAACAACTTTTACATTTCTTTTCTTTCTTTAATTTAAGCCTAGTCTTGGCTTAAATTGACAAGTTCCAAATTAATAGATGATTTTTTGCTAATGCCTGAAAAACATAGAGGAGGTTCTGGTTAGTTTTTTTTTCTAGTATTGTTTTAAAAAACTAAGATGTTGCATATTGGGACTTTGTGTGATGTCTTCATGGCTATATTTTGAAATTTTATGTATACATATTCTCTATTAATTTTGCTATGGCTTATGATGCATGACCAAAGTGCATGCTACCACATGAATTAATTTCCAAAATAGACTTAAGATCAATTGTAAATATTTTTCCAAGGTGGATATTAGAGCTTTGTATCAAGCAATGCAAAGCAATATTTACTTAGCATCATCAGGCAAATATATAGACTTCAGTCATAAATCCTTCACCAACCATTTCAGTACTATCTAGAATTTCTTTCATGTAAAATTCCCAGGAGATACTCAAGGGCTGAAATTCATGCTAAAACCACTTGTACAACTTGCATGTTACATAAAAGTTATGTCCAGCCTACATCATGTAATATCAAGGCACAACTAAACATTGAGGAAAGACTAGGTTCAGTTTGGAGAGGTCCCAGAGGCAAGTGAAGCCATCATAGATTTGAAATGCACGTGGAGCACCTCACTGTACGGGCCCCAGTGGCTTCTCACTCAATTATGAAAGAACACTTCTCTGCTTACCAAGTCAGAGATAGTCTTTATCCCCATTCAGTTTCCTTATCCAATTTCTTCCGAAAAATCAAGTCAAGATAGTAAACATACTATTAACAGAATGCCTTCATTTCCTAACTCTAAATTGTCTACCACGGTGCAGATATTAAATTAATATTTGCTGATCCTTTTGTTAAAGTCGAGGATAATTACTTTAATTTTTAACCAAGAAATCTTCTAACTTTAATTCTGTCTTTATCTTTTGTCTCCTTTCTGTTCCTCTCTGCCTGTCATTCACAATGACCATTTATTTTGTTTGTATAAACTTATAGGGTGCAAGTGTAATTTTGTTATATGCCTAGATTGCAGAGTGGTCAAGACTTTTAGGGTATCCATCATCCAAATAATGTACATTGTAACCATTAAGGAATTCCTCATCATCCACCACCTTTTCACTTCATTACCCTTCCAAATCTCCATTGTCTATCATTTCACTCTCTACCTCCATGTGTACACATTATGTAGCTCCCATTTATGAATGAGAACAGATTTGTTTTTCTGTGTCTGACTTGTTTCACTTAAGAAAATAGCCTCCAGTTCCAACCAGGTTGCTGCAAAATATAAAATAAAATGAAAGAATTTCATTCTTTTTTATGGCTGAATAAAATTCTACTATACATATATAATATTATATAAAATTTTCTTTATCCAATTGTTGATGGATACTTAGGTTGATTCCATATCTTTGCCATTATGAATATTGCTGCTATAAACATATGAGTGCAGGTATGTTTTTGATATATTGATTTCTTTTCCTTTGGATAGATACCCAGTAGTGCCCAACTACGATTTCTAGTTCTGTTTTTGCCAAGCTATGCTTTCATGACTCGTTAAATGTGTTTTTCTAGTATGTACTCCTCTTACCTTTGTCTTGTATCTTCCCCAATTTACCATTTGAAAGACATAAGAAAAAAAAAAACAGGCCAGGCATGTTGGATCACGCCTGTAATCCCAGCACTCTAGGAGGCCGAGATGGGAAAACTGCTTGAGCCCAGGAGTTCGAGACCAACCTGGGCAACATAGCTAGCCCCATCTCTATTTTCTTTTAAAAACTTATATACATATATTACTCATTTTCCCTCTTTGTCTGTTTCCCTAGCTGCCAACTTATGGTCCACTAGGGCAGTAAGACCTTCTACCATTCTCATAACTTCAGGCAAATCTAGATAACCAATCTCACTTAAAATCCTCGCTTAGTTTTCTTTCCATGACTTGGTTCTTCATGTGGGATCAGCTTTTAGGTACAAGATAAATGTGTTTCCTCTTTCTAGCTCAGGGTTATAATCAAAGAGCAGGACATACTATCCAGCTAACAGGTCTAGATTTAGAAAAGTCAGAATGTACTACACTGCCTGTGTCTCTCTTCCAACTTCCTTCTCATCTGTTTCCCTGCCAACTTCCCTGAAACTGGACCCACTGGCACCTGAGGCCAACAGGGTCGGGAACTGCAGCTCTAACTTTGCCCAATAGTGAACTATGGCAATTTCCATTGAGCAGTTGCAGCCAAGTGACGAGGTGAGCTATTCATTCCAATCCCTCTCTGCCTCTCAGGAAGGCAGAAGTCTTGAACCCCCAAGAATTTCTAGATCTTTGTTTTCTTGGTCAAATAGGCACTGATGTTGCAAATATAAAACCAGAAAGAGATAGAAAAGTGTATACAAATATCAACTTTATATTTTAATCACTCTGCACTCTGAATTTTTTTACTTTTCTTGTCTCTCTCACAAGTATGATGACATATTCATAAATGCAGAGAAACAACAAAAATCAATTTCTTATATAAAACAAATTCATTCCAGGATGGAACTTTCAGGAAGTAACTGGAAAAAGAGAAATAATAAGTATTAGGAATTTCAATTCAGATTAAATTTAATTCTGATTGACTGCAAGTCTCTGTAATTTATAAAATTGCTGATCCAAAGTTTTGCATTTCTTCTAAAAGTATCAATTAAGCACTTAGCATAATGTCAAGCTGAGCCTTCTGGGCAAACAAAGATGAGGTACAAGATAGTCCCTGTGCTCAGAAAGCTCACAGTTTAGTGAAAAAGTTAGACATGTAAGCCAATAAATACAGTCATGTGCGAAACAATACAAGGATGTACAGGTTTTTTTGAGAGCACTGAGGAGCTGACACTTGAAGGTTACCTACAGAGGTTGTCAAAGAAAGAAAGCATCACAGAGCAAAGAAGATGTTAATCAAGTCTAGAAGGATCAGTAAGGCCAATGTGGCAAAGTTAGGAGGCATGGGAAGGAAAAGACATTCCAAGCAGAGAAACTGGAAGTGTAAGAAAGCATGGGAAGGCCAAGTGGCAGGGCATGTGAATGACACTGGAAGGGGAGTCTAGGGTCTAGTCCTGAAGGGACAATGTGTCATGCTAAGAACCTGGGACTTTATCCTTCACACAGTTGGTTTTGAAATTCTGCCTCTTGGAGTTAGAGATTGATAATTATAATAATTAAAATGATATAATAGCTAATATTTATTGGATGGTTATTAAATTCCAGAAACCATTTTAAGTATTTTATTTTATTTTATTTTATTTTATTTTTTTAAGGTTCATAATCTTTTTTTTTTTTTTTTTATTATACTTTAAGTTTTAGGGTACATGTGCACATTGTGCAGGTTAGTTACATATGTATACATGTGCCATGCTGGTGCGCTGCACCCACTAACTCGTCATCTAGCATTAGGTATATCTCCCAATGCTATCCCTCCCCCCTCCCCCCTCCCCACCACAGTCCCCAGAGTATGATATTCATGTCCAAAACACCAAAAGCAATGGCAACAAAAGACAAAATTGACAAATGGGATCTAATTAAACTAAAGAGCTTCTGCACAGCAAAAGAAACTACCATCAGAGTGAATAGGCAACCTACAACATGGGAGAAAATTTTCGCAACCTACTCATCTGACAAAGGGCTAATATCCAGAATCTACAGTGAACTCAAACAAATTTACAAGAAAAAAACAAACAACCCCATCAAAAAGTGGGCGAAGGACATGAACAGGCACTTCTCAAAAGAAGACATTTATGCAGCCAAAAAACACATGAAAAAATGCTCATCATCACTGGCCATCAGAGAAATGCAAATCAAAACCACTATGAGATATCATCTCACACCAGTTAGAATGGCAATCATTAAAAAGTCAGGAAACAACAGGTGCTGGAGAGGATGTGGAGAAATAGGAACACTTTTACACTGTTGGTGGGACTGTAAACTAGTTCAACCATTGTGGAAGTCAGTGTGGCGATTCCTCAGGGATCTAGAACTAGAAATACCATTTGACCCAGCCATCCCATTACTGGGTATATACCCAAATGACTATAAATCATGCTGCTATAAAGACACATGCACATGTATGTTTATTGCGGCATTATTCACAATAGCAAAGACTTGGAACCAACCCAAATGTCCAACAATGATAGACTGGATTAAGAAAATGTGGCACATATACACCATGGAATACTATGCAGCCATAAAAAATGATGAGTTCATATCCTTTGTAGGGACATGGATGAAATTGGAAACCATCATTCTCAGTAAACTATCGCAAGAACAAAAAACCAAACACCGCATATTCTCACTCATAGGTGGGAATTGAACAATGAGATCACATTTTAAGTATTTTAAAGGCATATTCATTATTTAGCTCCCAATATTAATATTGAATCCTCAAAGAACCCTATGATGGAATTATCATCATCCTAATTGTATTTATTTTAGTAGTAGTAGTAGTAATAGCAGCAGCAGCAGCAGTAGTAGTAGGAGTACCTTTGAGACAGGGTCTCATTCTGTCACCCAGGCTGGAGTGCAGTGGCCTAATTGCAGCTCACTGTAAGCTCAACCTCCCAGGCTCAGGTGATCCACCTCCCAGGTAGCATGACTACAGATGCATGACACTACACCTGGCTAAATTTTTGTATTTTTTGTTGAGATGAGCTTTTGCCATGTTACGCAGGCTGGTCTGGAACTCCTGGGCCTCCCAAATTGCTGGGATTACAGGGATGAGCCACTGCACCCGGCCCCATCGTAATTTTATATGTAAAGAAACAGGCTCAGATAGCTTACTCTAGGATGAAAGTGGAAGAAGAAAAGAAGAGACCTGCTGGGAGGATTGGCCAGGCACGGTGGCTCACTCCTGTAATCCCAGCACTTTCGGAGGCCGAGGCTGGCGGATCACCTGAGGCCAGGAGGTCGAGACCAGCCTGACCAACATGGAGAAACCCTATGTCTACTAAAAATACAAAATTAGCCAGGCGTGGTGGTGCCTGCCTGTAATCCCAGCTTCTCGGGAGGCTGAGGCAGGAGAATCGCTTGAACCTGGGATGCGGAGGTTGCGGTGAGATGAGATCATGCCATTGCACTCCAGCCTGGGCAACAAGAGCAAAACTCCATCTCAAAAAAAAAGTAAAGAAAAGAGGGGACCATTTTTACATAGCAGGTTTGGTGGTGAGGATACATTTAAACCAAGTGTTCCATTGCTAATAAAAACACAGTGTCTGAGAGGACAAGAAGACTCTGATCGCCAGTTAATGGAAGCTGTAAGAACTAGAGGAAGCCCTGGCTTTCAATACTTTGTGTCCTTTGCTCATCCCATTGTTAGAAGGGATATAAAGGAGAAGGGAAGGGAAAGGGGAGGAAATTATACAAGGAGGAGTTGACATTTCATCAGGCCCTTTCTGGAGTCCTTTTGCTGTTCCTCTACTCTGCTTCTCTCCTCCAATATGAGATATTAGCAAACCTAGGGCAATGCTTCACAGGTGTTTTCTCATTTCATCTTCACAACAATATGTTGCACAGCCTGCTCATCACCCCAATTCACAAATGAGGAAATTGATGCTTAGAGACAGTATGTGAATATATGATTCTTTCCTGTAATACTGACCGTAGCCTTCCCCTCCATCCAATCTCCATCTTTTTTGACCCTTTCTGCTCTCACCCATCCTCAACTAGATAACAGTGCTGTGTCAAAAACCTGTGGATTTTCTCCACAGAAATTATTTAAGTATACTATATTTTACTTACTGTGTATTGGCATATATTAGTTGTACATATTCTGAGGGTATACGTGATATTGTGATACCTCTATACAATGTGTAATGATCAAATCAGGGTAATTGGAATATCACATCAAACATTTATTTTCTCTTTATGTTTGGAACATTATAAATCTTCTCTTCTAGTTATTTAAAAATATATAATTATTGTTAACTATAATTTCCCTACTATACTATCAAATAGTAGAACTTCTGTCTCACTGTATTTTGTACCCCTTAACCAACTTCTATTCATCTCCTTCTCCCCACTACCTTTCTCAGCCTCTAGTAACCACCTTTCTACTTTTAACCTCCATGAGATCCACTTTTTGTATTCTACTTATTGATCTTATTTATTACCTCTGTCATCCCCTGTAAAACTCCATGATATTTTGGGGGATGAGAGGTTTGGTTTTATTTTTTCTCATCTACATCCCTATGTCTTGAAAATTCTTAGAAGACAGTAGATACTCAATAAATAATTTCTGAATTAATAGGTGATAAATACTCATGAAAGCTTTTCTCTATCTTTCCAAAGTCTTAATGCCTGCTCTATTTGTTTTAAATTCTATTGCTTCAATAAGATACTTTGAGAACTATTCTTTCATAATTCTGATCTGAAGAACTTACAAGGTGCTAAATTAGAAGATGTATTGCAAAGGCTTTATTTCAATTTGGCCAAGCTTTTTAATAAAAGTTTGACTTGCTTAAAAGAAATATTTATCTGGGATTCAAGTTCACTCCTTAGACTAGGTCAACACTTTGAGAGGGGGTTGTTTTTGCAAAATAAAAATTAAAGATTAAGTGTTTCTTATGACAAATTTTGAATTTTATTTCCATGCCCTGATTCCCAATGACTTGACACTATAATTGAGATATTATACAGATTTTCTCAATAACTTTAGAGTGAATTTATATGTGATCAAAAGACCTTTCTGATTTCAAGATACCTTTAATAACCTTTACTAATTATTAACCAAAACTAAAGGCAGATTTTGCAAATATAAACTTGTCATTTCAGCATGACTGTTATCTTTTTGATGGAAAAGATGAAGTTCAGCGAAGAACAAATCTACAACTTGGCCAGAAGACTGTAGACTTTGCCTTCAAAGAGGTGTAACACATACATAAATAATCCCATCAGACCCCATCCACAGCCTCCCTGCTCTTGCAATTTAATTAAGCACAGTGAGAGGGTTTGAGAGTATCCTCATGAAAAGACAATTTTGGTAGCATTTGGGAAAAAAGCAAGAGTTAAATTTTATCTGAAAGACTAGTTTCCTTTGTAAGTCTTCAAAATGTTTTGCCTTTTGCAAAGTACAGACACTGAAGCTGGCATGTTAACTTACTAAGTTAGCAGATTCCCCCTAAAATGCAATGCCCTAAAGCTGGACAGAGGGTAGAAATAGCAAACAGAGAGCATTAACTATATGCTTCTTCAAACAATCAGTGAATACAAACTGAATTGCCCTGAGTCAGCAGCAGGCAAGAACCATCAGAAAGGTGAAGGCAAGAATGTCCATGTTTATATAAAGAGGATGACATTGTTCTGTCCCTAAAAACAGCTAACTCTTGATAATCTCATTTTTTCCTTTGATGTTCTAAATTATAATGAAAATATACTTCCTTTTTTTTTTGAAACAGAGTCTCACTCTGTTGCCCAGGCTGCAGTGGAATGGCATGATCTCAGCTTACTGCAACCTTCACCTCCCAGGTTCAAGCAATTCTCATGCTTCAGCTTCCCAAGTAGCTGGGATTACAGGCATGCACCACCACTCCTGGCTAATTTTTGCATTTTTAATAGAGACAGGGTTTCACCATGTTGGGCAGGCTGGTCTCGAACTCCTGACCTCAGGTGATCTGCCTTCCTTGGCCTCCCAAAGTGCTGGGATTACAGGCCAGAGCCACTGCACCTGGCCAAAATATTACTTTCTAAATGATGCTTATCTATTAGCTTGGGGACATTTATTTAATTCTACTACTTCAGTAGTAGAATACCCATTGCTATTACTAATAGTAGTACTATTAGTATTACTATAGTATTACTATTATTACGATTAGTATTGCTAATCATAATATATATAGTATTAGCATACTATATACACTACTATAGTAATACTATACTAGTATACTAATAGTAGTATTACAAATAATATTAATATTCCTATTGCTACTATCATAGTATTATTATAATTACTAGTAATAATTACTATTACTATTATTACGATTACTATTACTATAATCATAATAGTAGTAATAGTAATAATTACTAGTAATTATAATAATATATTACTATTGCTACTACTATTACTATATTGGTATTACTACTATTAGTAATACTAGCACTGTCATTATTAATAGTGCTACAATTAGTAATACTAGTGTTATTAGTAATATTGGTACTAATATTGGTGCTATTAGTAATAGTAGTACTATCAATACTAATATTAGTAGGTAGTCCTAATAATATTGTTATTGTTACTAATAGTATATCCTATTACTATTCTGTTATTCAAATAATAGTAATTTTAGTAATAGAATACCTCTACTTTAGTAATAGAATACCTATTACTATATTGTTATCATTACTACTATTAGTAATACTAGCACTGTCATTACTAATAGTGCTGCAATTAGTAATACTAGTGTTAGTAATATTGGTACTAATATTAGTGCTATTAGTAATAGTAGTACTATTAATACTAATATTAGTAGGTAGTCTTAGTAATATTGCTGTTGTTACTAATAGTAATATTCTATTACTATTCTGTTATTCAAGTAATAGTAATTTTAGTAATAGAATACCTTAAAGCTGCATTTTTCAGAAACGATCACTTCAGCTTCACTTTTTTCTTTCACCCAAATTTTCACCCAGTTTCTTATATTATTAATGGTGTCTTCATTCTGAGTCTTTAAAGGACAATGTGAAGCAGTACAGGAATTCTCAATGCATATGACAGAAAATTTTCAAAAGTACCTATATTCAAATACATTCTAGTTGCATTTGATTCAGATCATTGTAAAACATATTCCTCTGTCCTGGTTGGCAGAGCACATTACGCAGGGTGAAAACCCAGCAAAGAACCTTCCCTGAGCCACTAATAACTAGAACCCAGTGTGGCAGCCTTCACCTCTGTGTATGTGGGAACCTCCAGGGCCTCACACTCCTACAGCCTAGAACCTTCAAAATGGACATTATCTTGTTCTGGGAACTTGTGGATGTGAGCAACCATCATATTTGGAATGTGATGCAAATCATGTTCCCAAAATAGAAAATGTAGACAATGAAATGCTGAAATTATATATTTATATCTGTACACATAAACGTGAACATATGTAAACTTTCATCATTTTTTAAAATTTACAAAAGTTTTCATGTACTCTACTGAACATGTCTGTGGTATGTGATCTGGGTGTTAGCAAACCCTTCCCACGTCAAGTCAAAAGCATCCATTGTTCTTGTTTTGTTAAAATTAATGTCACATTTTTATTACATAGAGTACTTTGCATGATGACTTCTATGTATATGATACTGGCATATTTTGTTCTAAAAATTTATCTTTGGAGAATAAGTAGATAACTATCTTAGCTGACACACAGACTAAAACTCAATCTCTGAGAATTCTGATTTCTTATCTTAGTGGTTAGAATGAGCGACAGTGTCCTCTTCTGACATCTGTAAGGAACATTCTTCATATTCTTTTAATAGATGTGAGCTGATCTGTTTTTGAGTATTTGGTGACATCCTGAGATAAGTGGATTCAGAATTACTAATCTGCATTATAATTGGAGAATGGGTATTGTTCATTTTTTTTGTTTCTAAATTTCAACCAATATTGTGCATTTTTAAAAGTTTTTTTTTAAGAGCACATTTACACAGCCTTGTTTGTGTGTAACTCTTAGTTGCTCTAACTTTAATGACGCATTTACAGAGAATATTTCCTAAAGATGTCCTTCATGAAAAGGAGAAGTTTGGCCTTGACAACAGTAATTTACTTAATTTATCTTAAATTTGGTTTCAGTGAGCAACCCTAATTAACCTGATTTTTTGCTGATAATCACTCTCAATGGAATCAAATCACAAATCCGGGGATGGATTGAGCGGCACTCAGAAGGAAGCAGCCCTCCGCGCACTGGTCCAGCGCACAGGATATAGCTTGGTCCAGGTAGGAACTTCTTGTGAAATCTGCTGAGACTCACCACTGAATTTGCACAGTGGTGGGAATATTAGTGGTCCTAAGATGCAAAATGGGAATGGTCAGTTACATAGCTCTTTAGAGAAATGTCCCTTTCTAAAAGAGAAGGAGATTGCAACATTTCTGTTTTGTAGATGACCCTGAATGTAACCTTCTTTCTACTCTAGGTTATCAATTCAACCTTAACTTGTCACAGAATCAGTGTCCACAGTTATAGAGACTATCCCAAAAAGGCAGCTAGAATTTGCCACCCAAGGCTATGAAGTAGAACCACATTGGTGTTTCAGGAATCAGCAGAAAATAAACTACAGCAGGAACCAGGCTTAGTTTCCAGAGAGATCACTGCACACGTAAGACTTCTAGATGTGGGATCCAAGGAATGAACGTTTTGTGTCTAGCTGCTGCAGTTTGTTCTCTCAGAACACTTGCTCATCCAGTCTAGGATATGTAATACTAACTTGTCTCCATGCTTAGCATTTTGTAAAAGGAAAAAAGAAAACACCACAATCTTAAAACTGTCTATTTATAGACACTGCCTTTTAGAAATTATCTGTATATTATTATTATCTTTATGATATCTTCTTTTAGAGAACTTATGCTGCATTTTAAAAAATGTAGTGTTAGATACATATATTATCTTATTTAAAGAAAAAAATGTTGCTGTTTTTACAGTAGGACAAAGTATTTTAATTTCTCAGCTATTTTCTTTCACTCACATACTTTCCCAACTTAACCAAATCTTGAATTCAAACTAGTATGAATTCAAATGTCATGTGTGATTAGCAATAAAATATGCAAGAGTGTCCTTCCATTAGATGCTCCTTTGTCAGTTGCAAAATATACATTTATTTTTAAATTAATTTTATAAGTCATGGCATGCTTTGTTAGACATAATAATAGTTATTTTCTTCATCCTAATGAAGAGTGTTAGTCTTTTTTAAGATTTCAAAAAGTTTCTATTATTTCATAGTTGACTTTTTGAAGTTTCACCTAAGTCCATGGAGATACTGACATATTAGTTTTTTTAATACTTAAAAGTCAAATTATTTTAGACTCATTAAACTTTTGAAAAGAGGGTTTTCTTTCTTTTTGCAATCAACACTTCCATAGATGTTATACAATCAAGAATGTTTTTGAATCTTTTTAAAATTTTGAACTTCTTGATATTAGAAACATTTGTGCAAAGACAGTAGAAATAGAAAGCATTTCAACCCTTTCAAACAGCAATCTGTTAATATTTATATATGAGTGTTCCTTTTCTGGAACTGTATTTCTAATGACCCATAATATAAGATAGAAATATGTATAAATCTGTCAAGGGTGACATTAGCTGTAATGCATATCACAAACTTAAATGTATAAATACAAGAAAATTATTAAATTATGAATGTATAATTATTATACCCAACAAGCAGAATTTATGAAAAATAATCCTAAAACAATATAAATTATCAATTACATTTCATTCAATTCTGGATACTGGTTCTTCCTTTTCCCCCACATGAAATTCAGGTAAAGTCTCATAACTTTTCTGGTAACGTTCAGGTAATAAAAATCCTTCATTTAAAAAAATTGATATTTTTTTCATATTGATGTTATTCCAAACTAGATTGTTTGGAATAATAGTAAAGACATAAAATCATTCAAAGTTGCAGTTATTTCCCTTTCTCAAGTATGTCAGGGTGGAGGATAATTTCTTTTCTGTTTTTCTGCACTATGTTTTCCTCTTTCAACACCAGTTTGGTAACTACAATTTCTGACTCCTGATTGAAGCAGAAGGGAGAAATAAAAGCAAAGAAAATGGTAAAGGAAAGTTTTTACTGAGCTACCTTCATTGGGCTCTCAGGCCTGACAGGTATCGAAGCTTGTGAGATTCTTTTTACGATCTTCAGACACCCAGCCTCCTGCTGGGTTCTCTTTCGTATTTGAAGCAGCCCTCATGGAGAGGATGGAAGATAATCATTAATTTCTACACGTGGCCAAACTCTGATCCCCGGAAACACACATTCCCTGACCCAACAAAATCTGGAAGTTGAGGTGACACAAAGCAACCACTTCTCCTTGCCAACAACAAAGCTGCAGGCCAACCCATTGTTCACAGTGAGAGATTTCAGGAGTGAGTTAGATCCACCAGCTTAGTGTGTTCCCCAAACACAAAGGCAGGGAATACACATCAAGCTGTCTAAGTGGTTTCTCCTGCTTTAGGCAAAATGACAGGCGCCTCCCAATTCCTCCCACTTAGGGGGAACTAAGAGTCACAACACAACAGCAGTCATCTCCAAATATCTTTGTGCAAATTCCAAAAACTTCTCTCGAACTCTCCAATCTCTTTTCTAAGCTTAGGGTGTTGGGTGACAGTTAACAATGGAAAAATAGTTTCCTGCTACCTTCTCATCCTGCTTGGTGCTCTAGTCACTTGGTTTCATACCTAAATCAGAGGCTAGAGTTAATGATAATTTATTACATATTTCAAAATAGCTAGAAGAGAAGATTTGAAATGTTCCCAACACAAATAAATGTTTGAGGTGAGGGATATCCTAATTACCCTGATTTGATCATTACATATTGTATGCGTGTATTAAAATATCATACATGGACTCCTTAAATGTGTACAATTATTATGCACCAATTTTAAAAGTCCAATTCCATCTTAAAATCCTGTCACAGATGAAATAGTATTCAGTAACTAACAGTAATCATATAAAAAAATCTGAAGGACAATTGTAACACATTATTGTTAAAGCTATGAAGAAACCTTGCAAATAATTTTTTTGAAAAGAGACCCAAATAACAATGGAGATAATCTTACTCCATTTAAAAATTTTGCTCCATTGTAAGGTCAAATGTTATGATTTAAGGACATTTATCTGATAGAGAAAATAATGATATGTATAATTGAAAATGTTAACATATAAAATACTCCTAAAATATATGGCCAATCTTTATTTTACTTTGATCTTATCTATTAAATGATATTCAGAAAATGCTTATAATAAGGACCTAGACCACAAGTTAATTGTAATAATAATAATAACAAAAAATATTCTAACTGCTTTGTGTATATTAACTCATCTAGTCCTTACTATACACTGTGTGATAGCTATTATGTTTATCCCCAATTTCCTGATGAAGAAAACAAGGCACAGACAGTTTAGATAACTTGTGAGATTAAGATTCTGTTGTTATTGGCCAAAATTTTTGGTTAGACTCAGAAAACTGAGAGTTGTTATAATGTGACGTTTAAGATTGCAATTTTAGAGATCAGCATCCTAGAGCATGTGACAAACATTTTTTTGGAACCTAAACTTTGTAACATGATTCACTTTAAGTAATATTGACTAGCAGCGTGACTGTTGAATCAGAAGTGCTTCAATAATGTAGAAGCTTAATGTTCCAAAAGCTAGTTATCTATACCTAAGGCCTCTAATCAAAATGTAAATACCTATATAACTCAATCATTTTGAATGAATTAAAGAATCCCTCCTGATTTTGGCTACAGAGTGTGGAAAATTATCCAAGACTTTAAATCAGAAGGCCTGTAATCTAATCTAGTCCCTATGACATATGAGTTGTATGATCTTTAAAAAGTCCCTTAACATCTCCAGGCCATAATCTCCTGGAAGATCAGCTACGCAATACCCAACTATTTGTCCATGATTTTTGTGATTCTAGTATCTTCTGAATCTAGTCACTGGTTAGCACACTGGACTATTTGGTCGAAAGGGTAGCCTAAATATGTAGAAACACAACTTCAAACTCTTTGTAACTTAGGGAAAATCCTTTAGTCTTACTAATACTTCAGCATTCCTACTCTGGATTATACAAAAGATCAATATGATTATCCAAAAAGAAAGAAAGAAAGGCAACATTAAGAACATCAAGTTTACTTTTTAAAAAAGTTTTTGTACAAAAATTAAGATAAAGAAACATCCTAATACAATCCAAGCAGCATACCCATAAAATGATAGTTTAGAATTTTATAGATTAGGGTTTGAAGGATTTACTTTTGCTGTATCTTTGCAGTCTCTGATATTGAAAGTTGAATATTTACAGAACAAGGATTCAAAAAACAGAGGGTGATGAATTTGTGCTCTCTTATCACTAGCAAGACAAATACAGCTATCAAAAATAGAATTTTGTGAGTTACTTAATAACGTGACCCAGGCTTTTATGTAGCAACTGATGCAATAATGCCTGCTTCTAAGGGTTTGGAAATATGCTTTGTGATCTTTTTAAAATAATCAAACATCTTTGGATATTGATGGCTGAAGTTTTTATCAAAGTACTGTAGAGAAAAAAGAGATATAATGCAGTACCCCACATATAGTATGTATTTAATACATACTCTTGTTGAAAATTGTATAATGTTACTAAGTTAAACTTTAAGCTTCATAATTGTATTATGCCTTATAAAAATATTTTGTAAGGAAGTGTGCTGCAGTATTAACATGTGAACAGTCTTTGTCTCTGTGTAATGGAATTATGTGTGGGGATTCTTTTTTCTACTTTTTTATTCTTAACTGTACTTCCTGATTTCGAAAGCTAGCATATACTTCTTTGATAGCTAAAGACAAAAAAAATGACATTATGATGAGTCTTTCCTCAATAATGCATTAATGATGTGGGTCATAAACTGTGATATGTGATGCTCCTCTCACCTGAAATTTTCTCCTTAGAACTAGAAAAATACATTCTCATATGTGAGCATATTCAGAAAAATATACACTTCCACCCAACGTGGTGTCTGTTGACATCAAGTTTAATTCTACTGCAACTAAACCTAAATATATATTTAATAAAAATCACCCTCAAGTAGTCTGAATTTTTAAAAAATAGACTCATTATACCTAATATATATAAAATTTAAAATGTGGTGTGTATTAGCTTTGTTTATCTAGTTATCCTATTGGTAGTCTGTTTTCTAAAAATCATTACAGCACAATCAATTTTTCTGAGGTATGATAGTCCCCTTGCTTTCGTAAACCAATGATCATCCTAAATAAACATCAATATTTTTTGTTTTGTTTTGTTCTTCTGTTTTGCTTCCTTAGTCCCTATTATTGAGAAAAATGTATTAGTGCTGGGTCTTGGGATTATAGAGTAAAAAAATGCAGTGCCTGACCTAAAGTTCATATAAAGTGGGTGAAATGAAAAAGAATATATCCAAAATTTACAACAACATAAGGCAGCCTCAAATGAGCAATACAGCTGTGGGTACCAAAAAGATCAGCATTTTCTATATAGAGCCTTAAAATTGACAATGCTCTTTGACCTGAGGAA
Organism: Pan paniscus; assembly: GCF_029289425.2. Classification (NCBI taxonomy): domain Eukaryota; kingdom Metazoa; phylum Chordata; class Mammalia; order Primates; family Hominidae; genus Pan; species Pan paniscus. Next base: position 63,165,514 of record NC_073257.2, on the reverse strand, counting down.
TGAGGACAAATATTCAGACATAATGATGTTCATCACAGTGAAATGTATAATTTTTTAGAAATTTAAATTTAAACATATCCTAAATATCCAATGTAATATTAATGGTCAGGTAAACTATGATCATTCTTATATTTTCAAATTATACAGTAATATAGAATTATGATTTCAAAGAATTTTCAAAGACATGGAGAAGTATTCAATTTTAACATTTAGTTAAAAATCTGAAGGCTACATATAAATTTGTGAAGAATATTTTAAGAAATTATTCACATACAGTAAAGAATATTGTAAAATAACAAAGTATAATCTCTAAATTTTTCTTGCCTGATGCTCTTCTTCATTTTCTAAATTTTCTATAATAAATGCAGATCGTTTTTATCACAAGGAAAAAATCTCATAAGGTAGAAAAGATTTCTAAGGGTCAGTCAGGAGTTAAAAAAAAGAAAAGAAAAAAATCATGGAAAAATCTTTATTATTAAATTTGGTTGATAGGTCCCTAGGTTCACTAGACTATTCTTTCTAATTCTATATATACATGAAATTTGTTTAATATTGATATAGTCCAAACCTTTTGTTCTGCAGTTAGAAAATAAGCCCCAGAATTACACAATTATAAATCAGGGGTCAACAAACTATGCCCCATGAATCAAATGTGGCTACAGCTTGTTTATGTAGTAATTGCAAGCTATGATTTTTTTTTTTACATTTTAAGCATTTTTTTAAAAAAAGCCTAAAATATCAAATATTTGGCCTTTTACAAAAAAAAAAAAATTGCTGACTCCAACTCGATTCCTTAGCCTACTGCTCTATATTAGAAGCGAATCTAGGTTTTAAAGAAAATTCTTTAATTTAGTATTTAATCTTCCTTAAAAGAAGTAGGTGCATCCCTTCTTGTGCTGCCCATTCACACCAACTCAAGCACTGGGCCCTCACTCGTTCATGTATTAATTCATTTGTTGATTCCACCACAAAGAGAGACACGTTTCTACCTTTATGAAGATTAGTCTCATAGAAAAGATAGAAAATTAACAGATAAAGAAACAAGCAAAGTAATTACAGATCATGGTAAGTGTCAAGAATGTGATAAACCAGGCTGTGTAAAAGTCAAAGCCAGGTGACCTTCTTTAGGAAAAATTACATCGAAGCTAAGACTTACCAGATGAGAGCAAACAAACTCTGCAAGGAGCCAAGTATCCCTGGGAGATGGAGCACACAGGCAGTACTCCTTAAACAAAATATTTATAAAATGCAGAACACTTTTGGGTAGTGAAGACATTAATGTGTCCTAATTTCAAAGATCTAGTGAGATTACAGCAGATAAGTAGGTGGATTTCATCTTTCCCTTCCTCTATTAATCAGCCACGGACCTGGTGTCCTGGGAACAATCTCCTCAAACTAGGAACAAAATACAGTATTCAATTCCCACCCCTCACACTTTCCTTTATATGCATACTCTCTTGTATGGAATTTCAATGGAATCACATGTTTTGATTCTAATTTGTTCAGTTCTTCAGCAAATACAAGCCATCAGGTACAAAGAATGGCGCTAGATCAAGTCTAATTAGAATACCGTTCCTCTTCTAAGAGTGCCCCAAATTAAGCTAACTCTCCATCTTTCCGGTTTGAGATAATGTACTTAGGTAATTTTAATTGAATGTTCCTCAAATGGCATTTTTTCCTATAAATAATACAATAAAAATAACCTGAGGGTCTCAGGTTTACTAATTGGCTTCATCTAGACTGGCTCCGAGAGGAGCAGATGGAAAAACACTGTGGCATTGACATTCTTTTTCAACCACTGCACAGAAATCCTAGGGACAGAAATAGGAATTTGACTTCATGGCAAAATATAGCTCCTGGGTCCTACTTTTTCCTCTATTGCCTGTTTTCACCACCTGCTCACATCCCTGCTATCCAAGGACTTAGGTCATTCACCAAGTGCATGGATACCAATTCCTTAAATAGGTAGCAATAAGCATTAGAACAGGATGGGACCAGTAGATCATCACAGGCTCATGCTTCCCTAAGCTTATCACCCCAGCCACCCACAGGCCAACTTTATTTTAAAGCTCAGAAGCAGTCTTACTTCTACTAGCCAGAGATGCCATAGCGTGGTGTGAAAGACTCCAAATGAAGGAGCAGTTCTGTGAATCTCTTTGTGGAGGGGATGTGTGCCCAACATTTGTGGGAACTTTATCATCCCAAGGAACACAGATATGTTCCAGAAGCTATTATTTCCAAATAGCAATGAATTTCTCCTCGAATAGCCTCATAGGGTGTTGACTATATATGAAGTGTTTGATATAAGATTCAAAATCTTCATAAACTACACAAGGTAGTGCTTTCCCTTAAGCTAGAAGCACAGAGTTTTTCTATTTTATCAGCTTAAAAATTGGTGTGACCTCATGACCCAAATATGCAGAAGCATGAGCAGGTCTTGTGGACTTTGGACTGTGCATGCTGACAAATTCACACTTTTTAAAAAAGTGCTATTCATTTGTTAGTACTGATTGGCAACTAAAATTAAGTGACTCTTCATCTTCAGAACCTGAAAGCTTAGCATTATGAGATGCAAAAGACAGCTTTCAAACAAGCTAGGCAAAGAAGAAATTATTGAGATCACAATTCCTTGCAATCATGAATTTGTATAGGATTTCAGCAGCTGTGATCCTTTATAACATTGTTAAAGAAGTGCTGAGCAGGGAACCAAGATGATGTTAAATGGCACATTGTCCACATCATTAAATAACATCCAATCCCATATAGAGAGAATTATTCCACTTTCAGTTCTCTCTCAGGCTTCCAGGTGAGGAAAGTTAGTTGTTGGAGGTATGATTTAAACACCTCTTCAGGCCCTGCTAACCTTTTTAAATCCCGAGAGCAGAACTAGAGTGCAGAGCTTTTAGTAGATGACAGTGTCTATGTAGAAGTTGACCATGATTTCACTTGTTTGCAATTGTTTTTATAATCACCGTCCATTTATGGGAAACGATACTGACATTCCACTTATAAGAACAATATATTTTCTTTTTGGTATAAGTTTATTTAAGTAACAAAGTGAATCAATGCATAAAGTCATTAGGTAATTAACAGAATAGATGTCAATTGGACATGGAATTGAAGATACACTGATTCTTAAAATTACAATATCCTCTTAAGGCTCCAATTGACTAACTCACAAAACATCCTATGAACATTTTCCTCCATTAAACATGATATCAAAGTCAGCCTTCCTTTCACAAGCACCCTCACACCCCTACAGGACTACTGCAATCACCTAGTCAACCCTCCTACTCCTTCATAGATGAAATAATTAAAGTCAGAATAGATTTAGTGCCTTGCCAAGTCCCTCAGCTTGTCAGAAATTAAAATTCACAAGAGTGTTGTAAGGAGAAGAATGATTATACAAAATTCCTTACATGCCTCAAACCCGGTGCATTGGATGGGATTATGTTTGGCATATGTTGAACTAGGAAAAGATAGAAGAGCAATTACCCAAACCAAATGTTCTTTATTATGTCTTTATCTGCACATGGGAAGTTTTGCATAACTTAATCAGATCTAGCGGCAATAATAATAGTTAATTCAAAAAGGCAAATTGTAAGTAAACAAAAAAGTTAGATGGGCCTATTGAATAAATTACACATTCTTTAAGGATAAAAGCTCCAAACGGATTAAGGAATGACTGAAGCTGTCACCTAATTACTTCTTGAAAGGAATTTAGAGGTTCCTATAGATGGAAGCAGTGTGTCTGGGCACATGCCCAGAGCCAGAAGCGAGCATGAGCACAGCAATTCCTGGCCTCAAAAAAAGGAAATAATGCTTTGCAGTCCATCATTTTGCAAACTTTGCTGGAAAAGGTAAGCAGAGGGTCTTAGAAGTGAGTTGGCATTTTACTCGTTCTCTTTTACAGAAACACACACACACACAAATGCTTTTTGTTTTCTAATTTTGAAAAACACTCGAAAAAGTTTTCTGTTTTGTAATTTTGAAAAACACTGACAAAACGTTTTCTGTTTTCTAATTTTGTCTATTTTCAAATTCAATATTCTTATGAATGACCAAAATCTTACATTATAAAAAGCTTTGCAAAACACATCATTTAAAAAAGCCTATTTGCTTTTGAATGCTTCAAACATTGATACTGAATAATCCTTAAACATAAAGGGAAATTATTAAAAGATATTATTAAATGCATCAACTTGAAAACATAAATTGCTTCTGCTTCCATAAGATAGTTAACAACTTCAAGTGAAATTGGGATTAATTTCCTTGGAAATAGACTTTCAATAGTCAACCTTCCAAAGTGAAACAGGAAGGTGACTCATAATTTACTAATAGTTGTTTCCTTAGAAGAACCGTATCATACATTTTTTAAAGATAAAATGTCAGGGCTTTGTAAAAAGTGAAACCAATAAATGAAAGTCAAGAGCCAAGAGCCATTTGCATCTTTCTTCATGATTTTTGCCATAGATACATGCCACCAATATTATTTATTTAGAATTCATTAAATCTCCTGGCTAAAACGGTGAAACTCCGTCTCTACTAAAAAGTACAAAAAATTAGCCAGGCATGGTGGCAGGCGCCTGTAGTCTCAGCTACTGGGGAGGCAGAGGCAGGAGAATAGCGTGAACCCAGGAGGCGGAGCTTGCAGTGAGCTGAGATTACACCACTGCACTCCAGCCTAGGCGACAGAGCGAGACTCCGTCTCAAAAAAAAAAAAAAAAAAAGAATTCATTAAATCAACTCACTATTTTTAGTCGTTTATGTTAAAAGTAAACTTTTTCTCACATATGTAAGAAACCCACAGGTTTTGTGTGCTAATTATACTTTTTCTAATGTACATTAAAATAAATGCATAATTATTAAAATAAGAAATACTGACCTATAAACCATCTAATATCATCCTCACATATTTTGAGAAACACTAGGCTATATGATGATAAAGCTAAATTAATATTTGATAATGTTCATATCGTAGCTTTTCCTGTCTTTGTTTCTAATCTACATTTCCACAAAATTTCAACAACTCATTTAGTCTTTATACCACAATTTTTATTATTCTTCCTACTTTAGGAACATTATACCTGGCATTCATGTTGCATACATCTTGTAAAAATTGTAGAAAAATAGCTAATAGAAATAATGCCAACTTCTACAGTATATTAAGCCAAATAAATTCTGCTTTCTAAATTCCAGTCTAAAAACAGATTTTACCAACATGAAGTCATTGATTTTAACAAGATGTGAAGGTGAACAAACTATACAAAATAGATAATTATTTTATATACAATTTAGAAATGAATATTCCCTGCAGCACTGTGTGTTGTCCTCAGGCAACAAAAACTTTAGAAGAGACCAAAGGTAAAATCACATTGAAGAGGATCCTGTTGGTACATTTTATGGCCCCATAGACTTTCCTTAAACTATCTATCACATAATGAAGGATCTAGTATATAGGTGGAATACAATAGAAATAATGTCTAATAAATACTTTTATTCAATTTCACAAATCAACAACTAGGAAAATACAGTATAGACTCATGAAACACAAGTGACACAGTCAAGAGAGATGTCCTCCATGCCTTGTTGTCAACTTTAAGAACCATGTACAGGAGTCTGGTCACAGAACCACTGTTCTGGGTATGGTCCTGGTGACTGGCAAGCTGGTAAAGTCTTGAAATGCTACTAAGCAAGGGTAGATTTGGCTAGGACCCAAGGGAACAGGAGCAGGAATAAATACTAACCTGGTCAATTGGAAAATGTACAGGAAAACATCTGAAACAAGTTTAGTTATGAAAAATACACAGTTTCTTCCCTCTTAGAGAGAGGGGAGAAAAAGAAACAAAGAATCAAAGAGAACCACAAAGACGATTACAAACTTGAAATATGAACTTTCCAAAGAGCCATTAAAGAAACTGAAATTACTACTCAGGAAAAAACAGGCTGAATGAGGGTTCATTAATTAATGTCCTTCCGGTTATGAATGGGCTCATTTATGGGAAACAATAACCATCTGGTGTCCATGATTGGTGAAATTGAGCAGGAAAATAAATGTAACACACAACATGAGGATTTATGAGGCTGATAAGCCTGAGAAGAATAATCATCACAATTTTTGAGTACTATATATGCCATAAAGTTCACCAAATTGAGAATGATAGGACCTTTATTCTAGTCTTTTCTACAACAAATTAAACCAGTGTGATATTAGACAAGTTATGTATCTCTGTACTTAGTTTCCTCATCTATAAAGTTAGTATATTGTGTTAATGTAAAAATGAAGGAAAGATAATGGAACTACAAGCATCTTCATATTTTTTCTCTGCTGTTTACTGCTTGTATGAATTTGGACATATTTTATGCCTTGGATTCCTTGCCTATAAAATGAAAGTAATAGTAGTAGCATCCTCATAGATTTGTTGAGAAGATTAAATAAATGTAAAACACTCAGAAAAATACCTAATTCAATTGGAGATTGTTGTTGTTTTTGCTGTCATTACTATCATGTGCAAGTAACAGAAGCTAACTCTGACTGGCTAAGTATAAAAGAGTTTATTAAAAGGGTACTGGTTCACAGAAACTTTAGATGTGGAGAATCCAATTCAAGGGTAAGCTTTTAAGAACAAAACCCAAAACCACATCACATATTTGTCATGATAAGGAAATGTTATCTGCCATCACAGAATGCTCAACATTAAAGTTTGCACCATTTGTGACTTTTGCATCAGAACTCAATTTTAGTAAGGGAAACCATGATTGTCCATGGTTTAGTAAAGGAAACCATGATTTTCCAATAACCATGATGGCCCCAGCTGCAAGGAAGGCTAGAAAAATCAAGTATCTGTCATTTTTAAGTTCTATAGGAGAAGGCAATTTTTGCCCAGATTCCCCAGGTATATAACAAGTTCAAACGCTCAGTGGCCAAAATTAACTCAGTTCATTCAATCTTCATGCTAAGACTTACTGCTTAGAATGATTTATTGAGGAAGGTTTTGTGGCTTTTATCCAAGGTCAAGAAGATGGTAGACAAAATCTCTTGAAGACTCAATGGCTTCATCATGAAGGACTTGAAATATCTGTGATAGGAGGAAATTTCCAAGTACTCTTGACATATAAACTGAGTAACTGGGTAGGCTCAGCATCCAATATGTAAATTAAAGCCACTGGATTTATAGTTAGAATTGTGTCCTCAATTGTTAATTTACATAGGTGAAGACTTTCCACCTATTTGTATATGACTCTAGAGATACAACGGTTTGTAAGTCTTTGGAAAAATAAAAGTTTCCAGAGTTTAATAAACATTCTCTCATGAAAAACAAAAATCTATATTCTTTTAGTCTGAACTATTAATGCATTTGTGCTGCTGGGGAGAATGCTTCCCTTGAGGAAGACATCAGCTAGGAGAGAAAAGAGCAGTTATAACTGGGCTTTATCTATTTTAAACTCCTCAACTATGAAAATAGTACCTGACATATTAGCAACCCAGAGCCCAACTGTCCTTTCTGAGTAATGGACAGCTATTCTAACCCCATGACTAATGCCCATTGCCTGTCTTAAGTTGATCTGAACTTCCATTACTGGTACATTCCAAGACCAGTGGGTGGCTCACAGAGCAAATCTCCCCTACTGAGTGAACTACAGGGCATCCCTGAACTGGCCAGACTCTTTACAGTCTCAAAAAATATTCTTTGGATTTTTTTTCAAGTGTTTATAAAAAACAAAGAAAGACAATTAATATGCTTTCTTGCCCAGTTATTTCAGATTGTAAGCAGGTAAATCTTCCTATATGCATCATATGCATAAATAGTTGGATGGCATTTTTAGCAATTATAGCAATCAAGAAAGTTGAAGATATATTTAAAAAGGTCAATCTGCTGGTTGCCTATTTATTTTCAAACTATCAAAGCTTTTCAAAGCAGAATTTCTGGAATTACCATTTTACTATTATGGGATTAAAGTTTGGTTTCCTCAACTTGAAGGGTAAAAATACCACCCAATGTATAGTAAACTTATAATCTGTTGAATGTTATAGACATCAAAGATACATAAAAATGGGCTCAGAAGCATCATTATCACCAAAATGGAAAGAGTTTGCCCAGGGAGAAGGATGGTAATTTGGCAATTCAGGTTGAGTATCTTTTATCCAAAATGCTTAGGACCAGAAGTATTTTGGATTTCAGACGTTTTTAATTTTAGAATTTCTGCATATACATTATAAAGATATCTTGGAGTTGGGACCCAAAGTATAAACACAGAATACATTTATAATTCATATATACCTTATACACATAGCTTGAAGGTAATTTTATACAATGCTTTTAATGATTTCGTGTACCCATCACATGAGGTCAGGTGTGGAATTTTCTACTTGTGACATCATGTTGGCACTGAAAAGTTTTGAATTTTGGATTTTGGGGTTAGAAATATGAGATATGTTCTTCCAAATATTTTATGTAATAAAATGATCGGAAATTGAAAGGATTTTAAATTGCAGTAGAGAATTTGCTATTTAAAGGCATGATACATTTTTTCATAAATAAGGAGTTTTTTTTTTTTTTTTGAGACAGAGTCTTGCTCTATCACCCAGGTGGGAGTGCAGTGACAACATCTCAGTTCACTGCAACCTCTACTTCCTGGGTTCAAGTGATTCTCATGCCTCAGACTCCCAAGTAGCTGGAATTACAGGCATGTGCCACCATGTCCAGCTAATTTTTGTATTTTTAGTAGAGATGGGGTTTCACCATGTTGGCCAGGCTGGTCTCGAACTCCTAGACTCAAGCCATCCACCCACCTCAGCCTCCCAAAGTGCTGGGATTACAGGCATAAGCCACCATGACAGACCAATAAGGAATATTTTAATGTATATATCTGTTATAAGTGGCTTCCACGTATCAAAGGAGCAAAATGCAAAAATTAAGCTGATGAACTTTGATGCCTGACTGCCTGGGTTCAAATTCTGGCTTCTCCACTTCCCAACCATGTGACCTTGGCAAATTAATTTATCTGGGCTTTGATACCTTATGTAAATGGGATAATAACAGTCCTTAACCCATGACATTAAGTAATGACAGAGCAGTATCTGACATATAGTAAATGCTATATAGGTATTTGTTTGAAAAGAAGTAAATAAATAAAACTCATTAATGTCTCTGAAAATGTCAATTGCACAATTTTTAAGGTAATTCTTGGTTGAGATATAAACCACTAAATTACCAAGGTTTTGGCGTTTTTTTCTATAAGCATAAGTATTTCAATTTCTCAGATTTCTCAGTGATATCAAAGTTTTACTAATGGACAAGAATATTAGGGTAAGAAAAAAGTACAGGAACTCTCTAGGCAAAAATTTAAATATTCAATTAGATTTTAAAAATACTCAGTTGTTTGAAACAAAAAAAGTAATCCAGGCAAAGTAGAAGACTCATATGATATCTTTTTAAATTATTATTTTTAAAAAACATGGTATGAATTATTAGAAATAATGTGTGATCATGACCCACAGACACCACAGATATGAATTAAATACTGTGATCCAAAGAGCCTTTGTGCTAACACTTACAAAATATAATTGAGAAAGACTCAAGTTGGTGTATATGAAGATTTAACAGGGACACGACAAGCTGCTTTACTTCAATTTTAAACAACAGTCATACAAAGCAGTGTATTTAAACAACTAACATATGTCTTTTAAAAATATACATAGAAAAATATTTGAAAAGGCCTATGAAATTTTTGACAGTAACTACTTCTAAGGATGGTACAGTGATACATTGGAGAATTTTTCTTTTTACTTTACATGTCACTGTGTTTTTTCCACAACTTGTATCATTTTATAGCATGAAACTTCTTAAAATATTAGTTGTAGAAGTTAGTAGTGAACTCTTGGGCTCAAGGGATCCTTCTGCCTCAGTCAGAGTAAGTTCTATTGTTCTATAGCACTGCAGGATGACTACGGTTAACAATAATATATTATTAATATGTAGTTGTAAATAGCTAGAAGAAGGCTATTCCTTGTGTTCCCAACACAAAGAAATGATAAATGTTTGAGATGATGGATATACTAATTACCCTGATCTATTTACTCTTTAATGTGGTAAGAAGATAGATCTCTTAAGTGTTCTTACTCAATGAAATTAAAAAAGAAAAAAAATATTTGCCTAGCAGTTTACAAGTTTTCACAATGTTTATCTCAAGCAAGCTGCTGAAGCACAGAGTATGGTATTATAATCCACATAAAAAGCTTTAATTTTTCTCCTTTAACCAGTCCACTATTATTACTTGTCAATGATAAATACATTCATTAATGTGAAATTATTTTGAAAAATGCTCAAGGAAATTGAATTAAAGTCTTGATCATTTTCTCCTCTCCTTCACACCTGCCCTGGATTTGCAGGAAAATGGACAAAGAAAATATGGTGGCCCTCCACCTGGCTGGGATGCTGCACCCCCTGAAAGGGGCTGTGAAATTTTTATTGGAAAACTTCCCCGAGACCTTTTTGAGGATGAGCTTATACCATTATGTGAAAAAGTGAGTCCAAATTTAACATTTAATTTTTCTTATCGTTCAAGGGAAAAATACTGTTCTCTTCACTTCGCTTTCATTCTCAGCCTTCTTGGTCAGTGGCTGTTTCCATTCCAATTACCATTCCTCAATTATAGACAAAGTTTCTAGTGATTATCTCTTTATAATCACTGCCTTGACCTAGCTCTTGTCCTGTTACTGACAGCTTGAATTGCTACAATTTCTAATGACTGTCAAATCTATATCTTGTTCCCCAATCTTTCCACTGTCATGCCATCTGACTACAAACTATCCATCAACAATAACCCTACAATAACCTGTCTAAAATTAGATATTGCTCCAACTTGAAATTTTAATACAGTTTTATAAAGTACAACATTTTCATTTTAAAAGAATGTGTATGTTTGACAAGGCTCAACATGTATCTATAATCCAGAATGAAATCTCCAGGTCTGAATTTTTTGTCTACCTAAATGCATCAAGAAGATTAAGAACATGGCTTTTCAGTTAAAGGAAGAATACAAAATTAAATTTTATTTTTCATAATTTACCAAGTAGTTTTTAGCAACAAGCACATTCCTGAAAAATTTAGTAAATATAAGAATTTAGCTCTCTGCCTGAATGCCAAAATCAATTTTGTGTGTGTGTGTTAACAGCCTCAGATTCAGAACTGCACCTAATTTTACACATACAATCCCTCTTGGCATGAGGACAAATGATGAGGACTTAATTCTGTAAGAATCTTATATACTGAATCTGAAAATGAGCATCAAGAAACACCTGAAACATAGAGATGTAACATGTCCAAACTATTTCCTAATGAGCCCAGAAGAAATAGGTGTTCATTACTGAATATGTGAGGGTGGGCTAGGGTAAGGCTGAGCTGAGAAGTGACCAACCACAAATGGCATGTGCTTAATGGCACTTCTCTCCAGACATGCGCCATCACATTTATTTGGGCAACCCTTCTTAAAGCAGCCAGTGATAGTAAATTGCTCAGTCTAGATTGCTGCAGGACAGTTGTGGAGTAGAAGGGAGTATTACATGGGCAAGTAGAGTCACTATAGCCAGGGGAATAGAGTGTTCTCCTGCTCTGGAGTCCCTAGCCCTGAGTTAGTAGTATTTAGGCTAGCATTTACATTCAGCCAGCAGACAGAGAAAATGACAAGCCTCCCAGATCATCCCCTGAAACATATCTGTGTTCATTTTGATGTCATGGCTGAGGAAAAAGACTGCTAAGAAGTTAGTTTGGCGAATGAGCATTCTTGGATTTTATTTTAAACATCAATGATAGAATAGGACCAACTGGAAATTAAACTATGGAGATTTCAGAGGACAATTTAGAGGAAATGGACATATACATCAAAAAATTGCACTTTTTTTGAGACAGTGTCTTGCTCTGTTTTCCAGGCTGGAGTGCAGTGGCACAACTATGGCTCATTACAGCCTCTATTGCCTGGGCTCAAGCAATTCTCCCACCTCCGCCTTCCAAGTAGCTGGGACTACAAGCACGTGCCACCACGCTCAGCTAATTTTTGTATTTTTTGTAGACTCAGGGTGTCACCATCTTGCCCAAACTGGTTTCAAATTCCCAGGGTTAAGCAATCCACCTGCCTTGGCCTCCCAAAATGCTGGAATTACAGGTGTAAGAAACTGTACTTATGATAAAATGTGTTTTCATGTCTCTAAGATGTTCCAGATAATTATGTGATAAAAGGTCATTTGCCCTACCAAAAACACATTCTGTTAACTCAGGCTGAAATGTCACTTGTACACATTTTATTTAACTTAACTTCTCTCATGAATCAGATAACTGATCTGAACCCACATGAAAATATGCAAACCATTCCACATGGGATGCAAATGCCAAATAGTACTGGCAGGAGGCAAACTTCAGAAAGCATTGTGTGTGTGTGTGTTTGTGTGTTTATCAGCACATGCACACATACATTCAGAAGTACAAATGTATAAATATAAATTTTCTATTTCTATTACTTGCAGATCGGTAAAATTTATGAAATGAGAATGATGATGGATTTTAATGGCAACAATAGAGGATATGCATTTGTAACATTTTCAAATAAAGTGGAAGCCAAGAATGCAATCAAGCAACTTAATAATTATGAAATTAGGTAAGCTCCGCCTCTTCTAGATTAAAAGTGAAACAAACAATGCCCCTGTGTCTGTTTTTCTATCAAGTTTATCTAATATGGTGTATGCCAAAAGAAAAAGCCAAGCCAGAAATGAAATAGATTAGTATTTTTCCTTGGCAAAAATAAATTTGATTAAATATTTATTAATATCAATACTATATGAATACCAAACTAAGTTCTATGAGTGTTCAAAGAAACAAAACTTAATAATTTGCCTGTTTCATAAATATATATTGGGCACTGTTCAAAATATTGGGAATATATCAAGGTATAATTTCCTACTTGCAGAGCAAATATATAAGATCACTCAAAATAGTATGAAAAAATCAAACCAGGGATGGGATAAAGTTGTGTGAGAAGGTGGCTACTCTAATTTGGTGTATTTAAGAAAATACTCTCTGGCAAAGTGAAACTTAATCTGAGACTTGAATGAAAAGAGCCAGTCATGACAGTCAGACCTTGGGAAGGTTATTTCAGGAAAGGAGAGAACATCAAGTATAAAGTTCCCAAAGTGAAAACAAGCGTGATATGTTTGAGGGGCAGAAAGCAAGCCCATGTGGCCGGAGAGGGTAAAGAGAGGAGGACTGAAAGCAATACAGTTGGAGAGCTGTGCACTCTGTGAGGAAGTGTAGATGAAGTACAGAAGTCTCTGTGGTGATGAATTTGAATTTTCTTCTAATAGAAGGGAGGAAAGAGTTTTGATTACATTTATAGTTTTTTAAACATTCCTCTGCTGTTTGGTTGAGAATGTACTATAGCAGGTGAGGTTTGAAAGAGGACACCAGTTAGAAGGCTGCTGCAGTTGTCTAGATTTGGACAAGAGATGGTGGTAGTTGGATGAGGGGGTCCGTGGTGGACAAGATAAGAAAGGGTGAGATCTGGGATATACACAAATCTAACTAGAGATTGGATTTAGGCTGAGAGAGAATTCAGAATTCAGGGAGGAAACCTAGGATTTTGGTCCGAGTATCTGTGAACTTGTTAGTGCCATTGCAATGGAAAAGACTGGAAGAATAGCACAGGAAGGACCTTTTGGGGCACTTTACATTTGAGATGCACATTGAACATCCCAGGGGAGGTGTTGAGAAGGTGACTGTCTGCATTGTGGTGGAGTCAGGAGACAGGTCACAGTTGGAATATAAATTTGGGGGTCAGCTAAATATAGATAGCAATTAAGACCATGGGACTAGGGGAGAGTCCCATGTAATTGACTTTGTGCAACCAATTGCCCGTTTTGATAAACTGGAAATAAAACTGACATCATGAAATTGTCTGATTTCTAAAACCTTCACTTGGAGAGAGAACCGTCATAAATTCTTTCTTAAAGGAAGCCCTGAGCCACGTGAGAGGAAGATTAGTGCAGCAGTTAAAGAGCAATAGTTTTGGAGTCAGCCATGCTTCATTTGAGTGCCACCAAGTAACTTCACCATTCTAAGCCTCAATTTCCTCATCTATAAAATGGGGATACCATCTATTTCATAGGTTTATTGCAGGGATACTATAACAACTTTACAGCGCTTAACCCAGTGTTTGGAACACAGTAATAAGCTGACAAATGATAAAAAAAAAATTGTATTTTAGCACAGTTCATCAATTCTAGATGCAGTTTTTTTTTTTACATCTAATCCCCTTCTGAAAGAGAACTGCACCTTAAAATGGGTAGATCTTAAATTTGATGAATGCAGAAAGAGCAGATTTACCACAATTATTTTTCTCTCACTTTCTATAGGACCAAAAGAAGTCATACATTATCCTTACAGTCTGTAAATCAATTAACTACTGGCTTGTTTTATTAAAAATTCCTGGGCCGGGCACAGTGACTCACGCCTGTAATCCTAGCACTTTGGGAGGCCAAGGCGGGCGGATCACCTGAGGTTGGGAGTTTGAGACCAGCCTGACCAACATGGAGAAACCTCATCTCTACTAAAAATACAAAATTAGCAGGGCGTGGTGGCGCATGCCTGTAGTCCCAGCTACTCGGGAGGCAGGAGAATCGCTTGAACCTGGCAGGGTGGAGATTGCAGTGAGCCGAGATCACACCACTGCTCTCCAGCCTGGGCAAGAAGAGCGAAACTCTGTCTCAAAAAACAAACAAACAAACAACACCTTAGCCACAGGAAGACCAGTTGGATTCGGCAACTACTTGTAGTCTAACCATTCAATTCCAAGGCTGGATTCTAGAAAAGAGTCTTGGAGAAAACATAAAAGAGGCTCCCCTCCCACAGGTGCCTCCATGGACCCAAAAGAGCTTTGTGTAGTATGTGGAGGATTGTTTGCAGTAGGAATCAGGAGACCTGGGGTCCAGCCCAGGTTCCTTTGGACGAATGCTTTAACCTCTTTGAGCATCACTTTTATCATTGGCACCTAAACACAGAGATGTTCTGAGCATTCACCATATGAAAGAATATATACTAAAGTGCTTTGAAAGGGCTACAAAACGCTACATTACAGTTTTATGATTTCCAGAATTGGAAGTTTCCCCCATTCCTTGGTCTTTCATGGAACCTTGACATCGTAACAGTAAGGGTTATTCCCAAAACAGTATTTGAGTTGAGATAGATATGGAATTGGCTATGTAGGGAATCAAGTGGATTTGCTGTATCTACTTAACACATTGTTACCCAATAGGGCCTGTAAATACTTTTGGACAACAGATAGGATATGAATAATGAATACAATCAATCCACTACGGCCACTGATAATTAACAGTATCCTCTGTGAATTTTAGTGTCTTTGTCTGTGAAATAGAGATAAAAATATACCTACCTCATGAGGTGTTTTGAAAAATAAATGAGATAATATACATACATCTCAGTGCTGACACATACTAGGTGCTCTATGAATGTTTGCAGAAGGTTATGGTGGTGATGATGGAGGAGGAGAAGGGAAAAGAAAAGGAAAAATATGACAGAAATTAGGAAGAGAAAGTTACTGGCCAAAATTCCAGTCAAAGCACAGGTTGGATGCCAGAAGCAAGGTAAAGGCAGAGTGTTACCTTAAAAATTAGGGGGTAGAATAAACGGAATAAGACAAGCCAGAATAAACACCCCATAGACAACCTCACCTACTTCCACTCTGCCTTGGGTCAGTCCTGCCAGGGAAAGAACTTTTGTTGCAGAGAAGAAACCTTCAATTTGCTTTTATCCACCATTTCTCACCCACCTATCATTATATCAGCTTCTACTTCATCAGATATTCACTGATCGTCATCTAAATGTCTGGCTTCTAGAGACATTAAAGTTGTGGCCTCAGCTTTTGAAAGGAGATGGCTCTTTGTCTCAAATAATTCCGGGAAAGGTGCCTGACAAACCACAACCGTTTAAAAATAAAATATGGAATTCTAGGCTCCCCCTGCTGGTAACTGATACATGTCCAGCCCCCTAACTATCAAAAATAATATAATTTCTAAATACATTAATACTGTGGAAAATAAGGTTTTGGTGTTTTCTTTTTTAAGTAAAGTTAAAAAAAAAACTTGGAAGATTATTTTTTCAACCCTTCCCTCACCTTGAGAACCACACTCCTGGCACAGTTCTTACTAGACTGAGATGGACCTGTCACAGATCTGACACACGGTCCTTGGTTCTTCAGCAAAGCGTAGGAGACAGCTAGGACAGTGACCTAACCCTGGTCAGAAAACCTGCCACACAACCAAGAGCCATTCGCTCCATGGATATCAGACCAATCGCCCACTCACCTGGCTGAGAGCTTTTATTCATGGCAAATGGGTCGTTTCTGCTAAGCATACTTCACCCATTTTTAATAACTTAGTGTTATTACAAAAGTCATATAGCCTAATATGTAACACATGGAAAACATCAAAAAGCATAAAGTAATAAAAGTTAAAACCATTTCTCCGCAACTCCATTGCCCCAAAATAACCACTATGTTGGTATTTTATTATCTTTCCAGATTTTTCTAAACATTTTTAATCAAAATGGCCTTCACATATACATTTTATAGCCTTTTAAAGCCTAGCAGCCAATTGTGAACTGTTTTTTTAAACCAATATATATTCTTCTACGTTACTCTTTTTAACGACTGCAGAGCATGCAATGGTATGAATGCCTGTCTTTTGTTTACCAGTGATTCTCAATCAGGAGCAGTACTGTCCACCCAAGGGGGCATTTAGAAAGGTGGGGAGGCACTTTTGAATGATCAGATTTGTCACTATTGGCATGTAGTACGCAAGAACTAGAGAAGATAAATGTACTACAGTATGCAATGAGAAAATGTCCAATCCAAAGCCAGTAACATCTCAGTTGAGAGACATTAAACCAGTTCTTTACTGTGAGGTATTTTGCTCATTTCCAATTTGGGAGGGGGGGATTTTAAACAGCAGTAATAAATATCCTTAAACATAAATTCTAGGGCTCATTTTTATTTTCCAGGGACATATTCCCAGAAGATACTTTATTTGGTCAAAAGTTGTGCACACTTAAGACTTTTGATACATTTTGCCAAATGTTCTCCAGAATAGTTTAATCAATGTGTACTCTGCCAGTGAAGGTGTACATACCTCAACTTGCTAAGAAGCAACTCTGCACAGTGGAAGAAACAGGAACTGAGATCCCACAGCTAGGTTTCATTCCTTAAAATCTATAACATTTTAAGCAAGTGTTTTTATTTCTTGGAGTTTCAAGTTCATCTGTAAATGGAAATAACTTCTACTCTGCCGATCTCACAGTCTTTTTGTGTGGGGCAGATAAGGTCATATGTGAAAATGTGTTCAAGTATAAAAGACTGTTTTTAACAGAGATCACATCAGAACAGCTTTTCTCTTTGGCTACAAAAGAAAAGGAATGTCAGGTGTTGCAAACTCAAGCGACTGCAGGGCCAGGCAGGTGGCTTCAGTAACCTGGGTTAGGTGTAGGGGCCTCAGTGTTGGGGATGCTTCAGGGAGCGGTGAGGATTGACAACTCTTGAATCCACATCTAGCCTAAAGAAAGCAGATGCTATGCAGCCATGAAAAAGGATGAGTTCATGTCCTTTGTAGGGACATGGATGAAACTGGAAACCATCATTCTCAGCAAACTATCGCAAGGACAAAAAACCAAACACTGCATGTTCTCACTCATAGGTGGGAATTGAACAATGAGAACACTTGGACACAGGAAGGGGAACATTACACACCAGGGCCTGTTGTGGGGTGGGGGGAGGGGGGAGGGATAGCATTAGAAGATATACCTAATGTAAACGACGAGTTAATGGGTGCAGCACACCAACATGGCACATGTATACATATGTAACAAACCTGCATGTTGTGCACATGTACCCTAGAACTTAAAGTAAAATAAAATAAAAAAAGAAAGCAGATGCTACTCAGCTTCAGATAACTTTTTTGTTTGAAAATGTAGAGCACATGTTGACACATCTAATAATCTTGCAAAAGAAGCCACAACTCTCCAAAAACGGTTTCAACACTATGAACCCAAACATCCCACATCTTCAGGCCACATTTGGCCCAGAGCCATACATTTTCAACCTGAATCCTACAAGGATTCTCATCAATCAAAATCCCTGCTCTTTTTGCAGAAATGGGCGCCTCTTAGGGGTTTGTGCCAGTGTGGACAACTGCCGATTATTTGTTGGGGGCATCCCAAAAACCAAAAAGAGAGAAGAAATCCTATCGGAGATGAAAAAGGTTACTGAAGGTGTTGTCGATGTCATCGTCTACCCAAGCGCTGCAGATAAAACCAAAAACCGAGGCTTTGCCTTTGTGGAGTATGAGAGTCATCGAGCAGCTGCCATGGCAAGGAGGAAACTGCTACCAGGTTAGCAATCCCCTCCTCATGAGACTTCTCTGCCTATCCTGCCTGCCTCCGCAAAGAAAATAAGCATTTTTAATTTTTTTGGCTATCTTTCATTATGCTGTATTTTAAATTTTTTATCCTTCTTCACTGTCTCACAGTTGATTCCATTCCCTGAAGTTTTCAGACTCAGTTTTGAAAAATATTCATTCTGTGCATTGAGGCTAATTTACATGCACTAAAGAAACCCAGAACTTTAAGTACAGCAATCCTTCGATGAATAAAGAGTCTCCTTAAAATTAAGTATATCAATCACAGTTGCTTTTGTGTATAGCTTTTGTAACCGGGCTTATTAGAATTAGGGTATATTCTCCATTACAGTGTAGAAATAAAAACCTCAAGTGATACATTATTCCAATGACAACTAGGTGACATACTTTCATTATGACTCCCTGTTGTCTAATAATTTCTGTCTAATTTGAGAGAAGAGAGATAAAAGCTCTCCTTAGAAAGGCACCTTTATTTGTTAGTTATTACAACCACAGGATAGATCCCATTTGGTGAATAACTATCAAATTCTCTGTCCACCCCAACACTGCTTTGGTCAGATCAACTTTTTACAGTTCTTGGCTCATTCTAAAACATTTGCTACAACTTACACAGGTTTTTAAATGAATACTAAAATAAGAGGATTTCAAAAATGATAGACTGGACACACCGGAATGAACTTTTCTCATGAAAATTATGGGAGAGCCACCAGAATTCAAAACAAAACAACCACAACAAAGATGTCTACATTTATGTTGCCTTTGTGAACACTCTTCAAAACAAACCAATACTAGATCAGCCCCCTAGATATCTTCAAAACTAGGAGACAGTTTCTGGCTTGGGGAAGATCTTTCAATAATATCTTCATGAAGGCAACTTAAAGGGAAAAAAAATGAGACAGTCCCAAAGGTTGCTGAATCTTTTAGAGAAGTAGATATTTTTAATGTTGAATCTTTCATTCACAACTTCTTCCCTCTTCACTGGCCAGCATTTGGTCAAGTCATCTAAATCACAGGTCCATAGATAGACTCACTAAGACTCCTCATGGGGGCATACCTTTTGGTGACCTGGACGTAATATTTTGCTATCTGCTTCAATTCTTCTTTCTTCTTCAACATCGACAACTCTACCACTGAAAAGTCTTTTGTATCCATCCTGTTCTTAGGCCACCACTGAAGTCTAAACACACATATTCTAAACCTTATGTAATTTTTTTCAAGATCTAATTATTCTCCCAGCTCTACTTTCTCTTCCATGTGCCCCACCCTCCGACTTCTCCATCCTGAACATTACCACCAGATTAATGTTTCCAAAATATCCTATTATCCTTTCAACACCTTCTTGCAAATAGTAGGAGTTCAATCTCTATCTATAGGCTGAATGATGTCTGTCACTAACTGGCCAGTTCAAAAATATTCATAACTCCTTGCTGTGTGTAAGAACTAAATATGTGATTTCATTATTCAAGACCTTTTATTCATTTCCTGGTCTTTTATGACCATATTTGCTACCTTCTATTTCCCAATAAAAACTCTTCCTTCTATCAGGACAGACACCTCAATGACCTAGACACTTCCACGCTTATGTCTGTCTCGTTTATTCCTAATGCTATATCCTCTACTAGGAATACCTGCCCCTCCATCACTTGTGACATTCACCCCAGCTCAGCCAGCACCTTCTTGAGAAACCTACCTCCAGTATTCCAGCCCGAATTAGTCACTTTCCTCCCTCAGTGCAGGAAGCCATTCATTATCTGTAAAAACAGATATGTGAAATAATTTGGGGTGTGGGGGAGTAGGACAGTGAAAGAAGGTCCAAAACAAGTGAAAGACAGTTTCCAGTGTCAAGACAATCCAGTAATCCCGGAGAAGCTCCACCTCCTGAAAGCTTCCCTATCTCTTCAGGGAGAATGGCACATTGGCCCACCGAAGGAACTCCTTTTTGTAAGTCAAGCAGACTAGCTAGCCAGGTCCTATCAGATAAGCTTCAGAAATTTTCAAGCACTTCATTAAGCTTCCACCCACAGTCCTCACTTTTCCTTGTGGATTCTCTGTCCAGGATACGCCATAGGGAGGCTGCCTCCCCTCCCCGTCCACCACTCATAATCACCATGATCCAATGCAACCCCCTTACCTATGGCCCTTTGAGCCAGTCTCAGGTGGATTTCACTCAGCTGGATTTTAGTCAGCAACTAACTCATCAGCAAACTAACAAGATGAGGCACAGTGGTGAGTAAGCCAGCCAGAGCAAACTTCTTCACCTCTAATGAGATCTCAGAACAAAACCTATCACCCATTTGGATCACTCTACCTGTTACCCCATTGCAGACTCACCCACAACAAAGGAATTCTTTAATTGCCAACCCTTTGAGAACCTAGTTTAAAAGAACAAGGAGACTGTTGAGAAAAATGATAAGTGAAGACAACAAGAAACTTTTCTTTCTTAATTGACCCAGACTTGGAGACAGAGAGACAATAGTTGTCTAAAGGGATGTAACTGCTCCTCAGCCACTTACCTCCTCTCTAAACAGTGGCAGTTCCCCCTTGAGAAATCTCACCTTTATTGAGCTCTTTACAGAACAAAGTTGCTGCATCCCACTCAGAAACTAGAAAGGTGTTCTGAGAATGCTCTGAAGAAAAGTCCTGGCAGTGATTCTCAATGTCAGGCTGCATCAGCATCACCTGGAGGGCTTGTTCTAGCACAGATTGCTAGATCCCACCGCCAGAGTTCTTGATTCAGTAGGTCTGGTGTCAGGCCAGGTAATTCGCATTGACAACAAGCTCCCAGGATGCTACTACTCCCAGGACTGCACATTTGAAAACCCATGATTTGAATCAATGATTTTCCATCCTAGGCTGCACATTGGAATTACCTGATGTTTTCAAACAATGTGAGTACCCATGTCAGCCTCTAATCAATTGAATCTGCATCACTGGAATATAAAGTTAGGGAACCGGTGTTTTAAGTTTTCCAGATGATTCTATTCTTCAGTCAAATTTTGTGATTCACAGCTAAATCTATCAGCTAATGATACTGGGTAATCATCTTCATGTCATGTAAATAGGAATACCTGGGAACTGCTCAGTCAGTAAATATTTAAGCATCTAGAACACATACTGCTCCCTTCTGAATGACATGAGAGATTCTAAAAATAAAAAAAAAAAACAGTACCTAACCATTGCACTCAAAGAGTGCATATTCTGAGAAAACTATACATACACAAAAACAGGAAAAATTATTAAGAGGAGAGTGTATTGTTAAATCATAATTTAAAAGTTATTAAGTCTTCTCTGCATCATCTTTTCCTGACCTAACAACAATAGTAGGTTGTAGATAAGGAAACTGATGTTAGAAAGGATATGTTTTCTAGCCAGGATCATTGTTCTGACATTTGAACTTGTCTTACTTCAAGCTTATGTTCTCAAATCACTCTGTAACACTCACTTTCACCAGAGGCCTTCACAAGGATGTTGGTGGAAATCACTGCTTCCCATATTTACTCTCATTTCTGTTCCCTTAGCCTTATGCAGCTCTTCGTGGTGCTAGGCTGAGAAGACTAAAGCTAGAGCAGTAGTGCTCAACGTGGCTGCATTTTAGAATTAACTAAGCTACTTTTAAAACTCCTGAGATCCAGCCCACTTATATCAGAATTGGGAAGGGTAGGTAGTCCAGAGGTCAGTAATGAGCTGGTAAATCTTTAACAGCCAGCTCCCAGAGGAAAAAACAAAAGCCCTGATTTGTAGCATTTGCCAGTTTCCATGGTATTAACACTCCCACTGTGGCTGATTTCAAGCTACCAATGTGACTTTAACTGGCTCACAAAATTCTGATACTTTCTTTATCTATTTATCTGTCAATGAACATTTAGGTTGATTCCATACCATGGTAATTGTGAATAATGCTTCAATAAACATGGGAATGCAGGAATCTCTTTAATATAATGATTTCATTTGGGGTGAATACATACCCAGTATGGTGATTGCGGGATCATATGGTAGCTCTATTTTTATTTTTTTCAGGAACCTGCATACTGTTTTCCATAATGGCTCTACCAACTTACATTCCCACCAACAGTATGCAAGTATTCTCGTTTCTCCAAATCCTTGCCAACATCATCTTTAATCTTTTTGATAATGGCCATTCTACCAGGTGTGAGGTGATAACTCATTTTAGTTTTGATTTATATTTGCCTGATGATTAGAGATGTTAAGCATTTTTTCATATACCTGTTGGCAATTTATATTTCTTCTTTTGAGATATGTCTATTCAAATCAATTGCCCTGTTTTTGTTTTTTATTTTTGAGACGGAGTTTCACTCTTATTGCCCAGGCTAGAGTGCAATGGCATGATCTTGGCTCACTGCAACCTCTGCCTCCCGGGTTCAAGTGATTCTCCTGCCTCAGCCTCCTGAGTAGCTGGGATTACAGGCATGTGCCACCACGCCTGGCTAACTTTGTATTTTTAGTAGAGATGGGGTTTCTCCATGTTGGTCAGGCTGGTCTTGAACTACTGACCTCAGATGATCCACCAGCCTCGGCCTCCCAAAGTGCTGGGATTACAGGCATGAGCCACCACGCCCGGCCTTTTGCCCATTTTTAATTGGGTTATTTGTTTTCCTACTATTGGTTGTTTGAGTTCTCTATATATTTGGGATATTAACTCCTTATCAAATGTATGCTTTGTAAATATTTTTTTCCCATTCCTTAGGGTGTCTCTTCACTCCATTGATTTTTTCCTTTGCTGTGCGGAAAGTTTAGTTTGATGCAATCCCATTCATCTATTTTTGCTTTTGTTGTCTGTGCTTTGGGGGTTATAGCCAAAAAATAACTGCCCAGACCAATGTCAAGAAACTTTCCCTTATGTTTCTTTCTAGTAGTTTTACTGTTTCAGGTCTTACATTGAAGTCTTTATTCCATTTTAACTTGGCTTATGTGTATGTTGTAAGATAAGGGTCCCATCTCATTCTTTTGCATATGGATATCCAATTTTCCTTACACCATTTGTTGAAGAGGCTGTTCCTTCTCCATTGTGTGTTCTTGGCATCTTTGTCAAAGATCAATTGGCCATAAATGTGTGGATTTACTTCTGGACTCTATTTTGTTTCATTGGCCTAAATGTCTGTTTTTATGCCAGTATCATACTATTTCGATTACTATAGCTTTGCAGTATATTTTGAGATCAAGTAGTGTGATGACCCCAGCTTTGTTCTTTTGGTTCAGATTTCTTTGGCTAGGGTCTTTTGTGGCCTCATACAAATTTTAGAATTGTATTTTCTATTTCTGTGAAAAACATCACTGGAATTTCGATAGAGACTGCACTGAATCTGTAGATTGCTCTGAGTAGCGTGGACCTTATAACAATAATAATGCCTCCAATCCATGAACATAGGATATTCTTCCATTTATTTGTTTCTTCTTTAATTTTTTATCAATATTTTATAGTTTTAAGTATACAGATCTTTCATTTTGTTGGTTAAATTTATTTCTAAGTATTTTTTGGGGGGATGATATTATAAATGAGATTGTTTTCTTGATTTCTGTTTCTGTTTTCTTGATTTCTGTTTCAGTTTTCTTGATTTCTTGTTGTTAGTGTATAGAAAGGCTACTTATTTATGTATGTTAGTTTTGTATTTTACAGCTATACTGAGCTTGTTTATTAGTTACAATGGAATATTAGTCAATCTTTACAAAGAAGGAAATTCTGTCATTTGCAACAACATGGATGAAACTGGAGGACATTATATTAAGTGAAATAAGCCAGGCACAGAAAGACAAATATTGCATAATCTCACTTATATGTGGAATCTAAAAAGTTGAATTCATATAAGCAGAGTGTAGAATGGTGGTTACCAGGGCTGGGGGCAGAGGTATGGAGAGATATCGGTCAAACGATACAAAGTTTCCATTAAAATGAATAATTTCTGGAAATCTATTGTATAATATGACTATAGTTAATGTATTTGTATACTCGAAAATTGGTAAGAGTACTCTCTTAAATGTTATCTTAAATGTTAAATGTTAGATCTTAAATGTTATCACCACCAAAAAAAAAGTATTGAGGTGATGCGTATGTTAATTAGCTTCATTTAATCATTTTACAATGTATACATGTATCAAAACGTCATGTTGTATACCACAAATAGATGCAATTTTGATTAATCAATTATACCTTTAAAAAGATGGGAAGGAAAAATGCAAAAATTTAATAATCTATTTTTGCAAGTAGATAAGAACTGGCTCTAGTACATCATTGGGTGGAACCCAGGTTTCATTATTTTTTAAACCTCACCCAATATGGAGCCAAGGCTGAGAACCACTGAGCTACCAAAACCAGAGTTACGTGGGAGCCTTGGGGATCTTGGAATAATACAAACAAAAAAAGTCTATGTAAAGCATAGAAGGGGAAAGGAAGAGAGTAATGAAGAAAACTATCCCTTGAAATGCAACACAGAACAAGATGGTCACAGCTAGGGTAACAAGAGCCAGCTTCTCCAGGGTCAGTTATCTCTTAAGACATGCCTATTCTTCATTTGGGTTTTAGAATGCCAGGGCCACGGATGCTTTTACTGACTGCTTTTCAAGGAATATAAAGATGCATTCTTATTGAAAATAATTGCTTCCTATGTGTAGTAATTAAACAAATAAACCCTTACCAATACTGAGAGTTCCTGATTTTGTTCTCTCAAGCTTTGTATTGCTTACAGGATAAAGTTTATTCCCAAATAACGAATAAAAAACAAACTAGATTTCCAATCAAATTTAGAACTTGGGTTGACTCTCACTCTCTTCTCATCACTTCAACAAGATCTGCACTGCGTAGGGGTATAGGAGCAGAGTCACCAAAAAACAAAACAAAACAAAACAACAACAAAAAAGGGGGAGGTAGTTAAGTAGAATAGGCCTGGGAAAGTTATCCTCTCTAAAGCTCATTTCCCATTCTGTAAAATTGGGAGTAATTCACCTCCCCACAGGGTTACTGTGAGAAGTAACTGAGATGGCACATGGGAAACAGATGGTACAGTACAAGACACTCAATAAAATGTGTTCATAGTAATACAAAAATATATGTAGCCATGGAGAACAACTACCCTTTACAGAAGAATTAAAATTCTCATTATAGACTCTTCCATTGCTTGTCATCTGTCTTCTTAATTAGGACTTTTTGAAAATGTCTCCAGATTCCCAATTTATTCATGTTGTGAAAGAGGATTAAGAGGGAACACAGCTGGTCTAAGCCTTGACCAAGTGTGAGGGACAGAGAACAAATTAAGATGCCTGAGCCCCACCCACCTTTGCCCAAACACCATTTTTTGAACATCTCAATTGTGGTACCTAGCCTAATTAACAACACAGATTCCAGCAGCAGTAAATGCTCTTCCTAGTAACCTTCTTAATGTTCTGTGGAGTCAGATTCTATATCTGGGCCATAAATCCATACTTTTCCTATCTCCCTTGTGCTATCTTACCTTAAGTGACTACCTTCACCCAATGAGTGTTGCTCTAAGAGCCAAATGTGGCCTCTGCTGCCTCATTTCTGTTCAACCTCAAACCACATCCTGGTTCCCTTTATAATCGATAGTTATAACAAGCCACCTGTCACACAGAACTCCCTTCTAATCAGCTACTCCATTTGGAATGTCTCTTAAGATCAATACTCACCAGTTTTAATGGTCTTCTTGCTCATTCAAGACCTCAAGGGTCAGGTCAATTTAAAAGACCATTGGTATAAATTGAGATGATGTTGTCCTGATTTCTACATAATTAATCATAATGGTGATCATTTTCAACAGGAAGAATTCAGTTATGGGGACATGGTATTGCAGTAGACTGGGCAGAGCCAGAAGTAGAAGTTGATGAAGATACAATGTCTTCAGTGAAAATCCTATATGTAAGAAATCTTATGCTGTCTACCTCTGAAGAGATGATTGAAAAGGAATTCAACAATATCAAACCAGGTAGGACATATATACAAGATTAGTTTTTCAAAACATTCTTTATCCTGGTTTAGTCTTGGGAGGGTGTATGTGTCGAGGAATTTGTCCATTTCTTCTAGATTTCTAGTTTATTTGCATAGAGGTGTTTATAGTATTCTCTGATGGTAGTTTGTATTTCTGTGGGATCGGTGGCGATATCCCCTTTATCATTTTTTATTGTGCTTATTTGATTTTTCTCTATTTTCTTCTTTATTAGTCTTGCTAGTGGTCTATCAATTTTGTTGATCTTTTAAAAAAAAACAGCTCCTGGATTCACTGATTTTTTTGAAGGATTTTTGTGCCTCTATCTCATTCAGTTCTGCTCTGATCTTAGTTATTTCTTGCCTTCTGCTAGCTTTTGAATGTGTTTGCTCTTGCTTCTCTAGTTCTTTTAATTGTGATGGTAGGGTGTCAATTTTAGATCTTTCCTGCCTTCTCTTGTGGGCATTTAGTGCTATAAATTTCCCTCTACACATTGCTTTAAATGTGTCCCAGAGATTCTGGTATGTTGTGTCTTTGTTCTCATTGGTTTCAAAGAACATATTTATTTCCGCCTTCATTTCGTTGTGTACTCAGTAGTCATTCAGGAGCAGGCTGTTCAGTTTCCTTGTAGTTGAGTGGTTTTGGGTGAGTTTCTCAATCCTGAGTTCTAGTTTGATTGCACTGTGGTCTGAGAGACAGTTTGTTATAATTTCTGTTCTTTTACATTTGCTGAGGAGAGCTTTACTTCCAACTACGTGGTCAATTTTGGAATAAGTGTGATGTGGAGCTGAGAAGAATGTATATTCTGTTGATTTGGTGTGGAGAGTTCTGTAGATGTCTATGAGGTCCGCTTGGTGCAGAGCTGAGTTCAATTCCTGAATATCTTTGTTAACTTTCTGTCTCGTTGATCTGTCTAATGTTGACAGTGGGGTGTTAAAGTCTCGCATTATTATTGTGTGGGAGTCTAAGTCTCTTCGTATGCCTCTAAGGACTTGCTTTATGACTCTGGGTGCTCCTGTATTGGGTGCATATATATTTAGGATAGTTAGCTCTTCTTGTTGAATTGATCCCTTTCCCATTATGTAATGGCCTTGTCTCTTTTGATCTTTGTTGGTTTAAAGTCTGTTTTATCAGAGACTAGGATTGCAACCCCTGCCTTTTTTTGTTTTCCATTTGCTTGGTAGATCTTCCTCCATCCATTTATTTTTAGCCTATGTGTGTCTCTGCATATGAGATGGGTCTCCTGAATACAGCACACTGATGGGTCTTGACTCTTTATCCAATTTGCCAGTCTGTGTCTTTTAATTGGAGCATTTAGCCCATTTACCTTTTAAGGTTAATATTGTTATGTGTAAATTTGATCCTGTCATTATGATGTTAGCTGGTTATTTTGCTCATTAGTTGATGCAGTTTCTTCCTAGCCTGGATGGTCTTTACAATTTGGCATGTTTTTGCAGTGGCTGGTACTGGTTATTCCTTTCCATGTTTAGTGCTTCCTTCAGGAGCTCTTGTAGGGCAGGCCTGGTGGTGACAAAATCTCTCAGAATTTGCTTGTCTGTAAAGTATTTTATTTCTCCTTTGCTTATGAAGCTTAGTTTGGCTGTATATGAAATTCTGGGTTGAAAATTCTTTTCTTTAAGAATGTTGAATATTGGCCCCCACTCTCTCCTGGCTTGTTGAGTTTCTGCCGAGAGATCAAAACATTCTTTAAAAGCACCTATGCTTGAGATGACTTCCCATAACTTTAAATAGAAATGCTTTTATTTAGCTCATCTCATAATTCCATGCAGACCTCTCAAACTATGTTCCTAACTTTGGATTAGAAAATCAAGCCATATGGTCCTACAACATTTATCAATATTATAATTGTATACTTATCTATGTGATTATTTAATGAATATCTATTTTCTTCACTAAACTATAAATTTCATGAGTTTTTCCCCTCTTATTGTTTCCTCCATCTTCAGACATTTAATCTCTGGGCCTGGGGTACAATGATTGCTCAATAAATATTTACTGTAATGAAGAATGCATGCCATAACTATAGGTCTGATGCAGGGTTTCTCAGCCTCACCACTATTGATATTTTGGAACAGATCATTCTTGGCTGTGGGGGTCTGTCCAGTGGATTGTAGGATGTTTAGCAGCATCCCAGGCCCGTCTCTGTTAGATACCAGTAGCAACCTCCAAGATGTGACAACGAAAAATGCCTTCAGACATTGCAAAATATACTCTATGGGTGGGCAAAATTGCCCCCAGTTGAGAACCACTGGCCTAATGGAATACACTTGTGACATAAGTAAAAAGGTGACAATCCTAGGAAACTGATTTGAGTGAAGAGGAAGGTAAAGGAATAGAGGGAAGGTGGAAGGGGATAGTTAGTTGCTACTCATCTTGTCAATACTTTTCAGTATCAATTCTAAGCCATCAGATTGACTCCCCATCTCTTTCTTCTCCATATAGGAGCTACAACACTGAGAGAGGTAGAGCATTTCAGGAAACAATATCCAAATTACCATTTCCCAAAAACAGTTCAGAACATTAATTCTACAATCTTTTGGTGGATGTTGCTGATAAAAGGGCTCCATGGTCAAATAAGCTTGTAAACACCAGATTCTGCAAAATTAAATGAATTTCTTCATTATGGAACTTATCAAAGTCTTTTGCCTTCTAACATGCTTTGAAATTCTCCAAGAAGAGATGCAGAAATCTTCATTTTTCAAATTTCTGAAACATGACTGCTCTTTTTTGCCATATCATTTTGTGGGATTACTGTGTCTTTAAACACACTCTGGGCAGTAGTGGCTTAGGGTTATCATAGTAGTAATATCCTTTCATAACTGAGAATTTCCCAGTCTCCTGGCAAATTATCTAGGTTGTTAATAAGGGTGGGCCATGGTGCTGTCATGTTAAAGCTGCCTAAGAATATTCACTTGCACATACTCACATCGTCTGTTTCCAACTCTGGGTGCTACTTCAGATAGAACAGAATGATAAGCTGATGATTTGCTCTGAAGGACATTCAGGAAGGATGTCACTGCTCCATTTTGAAAGATTCACCAAAGATCTTTCTCCAGCCTCAGGGACTCTGCCTTCCCTGAAATATTAGTGTGAGGGTGTGGCTCCACACCAACAGCTGTGAATCCATGACTAAGCTAGAATCTGCAAATGATGGACCACCTTACTGTGTGCCAAGCATTGCAGTGGGCACTTTCACAGCATGTGTCATTTATTCATCACAACCCTATAATACAGGTTGCTTTATTCATTCCATTACTTTCTAGATAAGAAAAACAGGACCCAGAGTAGTTAAGTAGTTTGCCCAGGTTCACACAGCTAGCAGGTCGCAGATCCTGGATTTGAACTCAGGTCTGGTAAAGGGCATGTTCTTAAAAACTTTAATACTCTCATGCCCCCTCCTTATTCCATTCACTCACTCATTCATTCAACTGTCTTTCCTTCAGTAGCTCCTACATGCGAGGCACTGTGGAAGGAACAAACAAGTATGATGTGTGCATGGAAAAAGTTTAAGAAATTCCAGAAAAATACAGCTTAGACAGACTACTCTTGGAGTGCAGAGAAGACTTGTGTTTCGAAGCGACATCTAAGCTGAGATCTGAATGTTGATGCAGTTGTAGGCATAGGAACATTATGTGTGTATAAATATTGCCCACTATTCTCCCCTCATTCCATGTTGACTTTCTACCTTCCCAGAGTGAATAATACTTCTTATTTTTATCTAATTAAAACAGCACCTTTTTTTGCCAAGGGCTAGAATGAGAAACTACTAAAAGGCTGCTTCCTTTCCTAGTCCCTGATTATCAGCTTTCCCAGTCTGTGTATTGGCATATATTAAAGAGACATGTATGCCCGGATCCTACTAATTATCATGAAAATAATGAACATCACATATCTCTCTCTCGCTCACTCTCTCACTTTCTCTTTCTTCTTGGGACTAAAGTGTGTCCAGCGATTTCAGGGCACAGTCTGCAGCTGGTGGCACAGCTCTCAGGGCTATATAATGATGTATGGCTTGTTCTTCGTGGCCCTCTGCAAAAAAAATATGAATTTCAGAACGTGAACAACTAGCAGACATCTGCTGCATTAAGAGGGAAAAGTCAGAGCTAACTAGTTTATCTTGGAAAGTATGTACTGTGCCAAGGGTATACTTATCTAGAAAAATTTCTGGAAACAAACAGAAAAATGACTCTCTAAAAATTCCATTTAAAGTTTAGGTCCCTCAGAGGAACCTACATATTACCTCAAAATATTTGACCACGTATCAGTTTAACCATGATGAACTTGAATAATATTATATTGCCACTCAGAGACACAAAAGATAATTAGAACAAAAATTGAGACCTGAAGATGGTTTGTTCTTCCCCACTGTAGCCTAAGGGTATCTGCTGAATTTCCAATTATAGTCATTCTACAAAATCTGATCTTCCTACAAGAGTTTAGCAGTATTAGAATCACCTGAAGGGCATGTTAAATCACTGATTGCTTGGCCCATCATGGGTGGGTTCAAGCATTTCCATTTCTATTAAGTTTCCAGGCAAAGTGGATTCTGCTGGTCAGGGCACCACACTTAGGGAACCATGACCCTCTGATAACCTTCCCTTTGGCATGCAGGTGTGTTTCTCCCCAGGTTTATGTGTTGCTGACAAGTTGATAAGAAACACAGCAATAATTTTCCAATTCCTTGCATCATGATTTCAGAGGATCTTTTTCTTCTTTGCTAATGGATGATTGAGTAATAATGATCACTCATATTCTATGGACTCACCCTCTGCCAAATGAGGATCAATTATTAAACAATCTCCTATGCACTAAAGAAGAAACATAATAAAATAAGCCATGTGGTGAATACTATTGTAGAGAAAACCAACTTTTATGACACAGACTCTAACTTTTTAACTTGTCTGTTTTATGAGGCTAAGTTTTTAAATATCAAATTTTCCAAAACCGGATGCATCTGGAAGTTATCGTCCAACAGTGTAAGATAATTTCAGATATCTGCAAACAGAATTTCAGAAAATCTAAATTCATTATCATCTCAAATGCCACTAACTGGTGTAAATGACAGAAGTTGGGATGTGAATTAACTGATAATATTCCCTTATTCCATGTATATTTATAGAGTAGCTCCTGTGTCCAAAGGCAGTAGGCAGGAACCAGGTGAAGATGATACCAAGAAGTCTCTGAAGAGGGTCCTGTTCTCAGGGAGATAACAGACCAGTGAGCCTAGGTGGAGAATGACATTGAAATATGAACCAAGCAAAGGCTGGAAAGGTGAAGGTCATCATTGGCCAACGTCTTCCTTCTCAGTTACTAAAACAAGTCATGGGATTAAGTCATGATCATCACCCCATGTGACACTGAAAGGAATGAAGAGACTATATTGGATATTCAGTTAATTATATGTCCCATGCTTCATGGTCTCAGAGAGCTTTATTTATCCTTAGCCTGGCCAGATAATTTTGCTCTGTATAACCATTGCCATAAGAAGTCAAGGGTCGACTGTTGAAGGGAGTGAAAAGAGAAGTATCACAATGTCTTTAAATTGTCCTTATGTTACAGGCCGACTATCATTCCAAAGGAAGATAATTCTTAGTCATTGAACCACGTAGGAGAGTAAAAACTCTAATTACCTTTGTTACCTTGAATCTAAGAAGATAATGAAACTTTGATAGGGACAGAAAGGACTTCCCCCTCTTCTTTTCCCTGGCATAATGTCTCATCCTATGTTGTCTCCTGGCACTCTCAAGGTACACCCAAGTGAGTGTAGGGATTAAAGAAGATAATTGGCATGCTAAACTGATAGTGGTTAAACAAATTTCCACCTTACCTTCACTCTAAGCAAAAGGTCTATTTTTAAAATTGAGTAAAGAAAAACATTTTAAAAATATAACATCCAACTATCTCGGTACAACTATCTTTTTCATTTTTATATGTTGCCATCATGTTCAGCAGTTCCCTTACATAAAAATAGATAGTTGGTTTGTTTGGGTTTTCTACACAAATAATATAAATAAACTTTGCAAATATTTGTAAAATACCAAATATATCAATTAAAATATGAAAACCCCCTTCATTCTTCCCAACTTTTCTCCCCATTCCTGAAGTAACCTCTGTTAAGAGTTTGGTCTCTATCTTTTCAGTTCACTTTCTGTATGAGTGTATTTATATTTGTGTGCACATATATATGGTTTTGGATTATTAAAAACACAAATGCTGTAATATTGTACTTACTATTTTATAACTTTTTAAAAATTAACAATAGGTCTTGGGCCAGGCACGGTGGCTCATGCCTGTAATCTCAACATTTTGGCAGGCCGAGGTAGGCAGATCACCTGAGGTCGGGAGTTCGAGACCTGCCTGACCAACATGGTGAAACTCCTTCTCTACTAAAAATACAAAATTAGCCAGGCACATGGTGATGCAGGCCTGTAATCCCAGCTACTCAGGAGGCTGAGGCAGAAGAATCGCTTGAACCAGGGAGGCGTGGGTTGCGGTGAGCTGAGATCACGCCATTGCACTCTAGCCTGGGCAACAAGAGCAAAACTCCGTCTGAAAAAAAAAATAGGTCTTTAATCTTTCCATTGTAACAACATACAGGTCTATTTTCTTTATCGACTCCTTGGTGTTGGTATAAATGCAGCGGATTTAATCACTCATGAAAATAGACATTAAATTGTTTTATTTTTGCTCTTTCAACAGTAGTGTAATTGATATCCTTATGCATGATCCTTGTACATGTGTGTGAGTGTTTCTGTATGAGACATTACTCAAAGTAGAATAGTAGATATTTACATTGTTTCCAATCTTTAGCTATCATGACAGCAAGGCAGGCAACTTATCTTTGTTCCCAGATGTTCTTTCGGAAACAACTTTCTTTTTCTTCTTTTTGTTTTTTATTTAAAGATTATTGGATAAGGATATAGAGAATCCAGTTGTAGTTCCTCTCTGTGTGCACTCTAAATCTCAGTTGCCTTGTCAGAACTGTAGTTACCTAATATTTAAATTTTTAAAAGTAATTTAAAGTTAATTACATAAGACAAAAGAGATAAAGACATTTTGCTGGGGTGAAAAGCAAAAGTAATCACCTAAATATATGTTTGTAAAATGATCAATAATTGAGTTCAACTCAGTTCAACAAATATTTCACCATGCAAAATGTACTATCTTTTACATTACATAAAATGCAAAAGAAGATGGAATTCCCACCCTTAGACACCTTGTAATCTAGGAAGTGGAAGACACAAATCCGTAACAAATTATAATAAGTCAGAATATAAATTTTATTTTAAAAACTGCAAAAAAAACCTTCTGTTGAATGTTCTTGATGAGATCCTTACTTAAATATGAGGTATCCATAAAAAAAATCAAATACTCTTTGCAGCTAGGTGCTAAAATACATCACGTTCAAGGCTCTCTTAATTTTGTTAATGGGGCAACCTTCACTCTATTTTACAGGTGCTGTGGAGAGGGTGAAGAAAATTCGAGACTATGCTTTTGTGCACTTCAGTAACCGAGAAGATGCAGTTGAGGCTATGAAAGCTTTAAATGGCAAGGTAAGGTAGAAGAAAGAAAAAAATATGCAGATTCCATCCAAGTTTGGTGTGGATATTACATTCAAAAGCACAGTCCTGCAAGCCTGTCTCACTCCAGCCTTCTCTGACATGGCTGCCTCAGTCCATTTAAGATGTACTAAAGAGAAATGATGGAAAATACAATGGAAGTTGGAGATGTACCTAATATATCCAACTTTACCTCTATTTGTTTTTTATAATTTGGACAAGTCACTGGCCCTCAATTTCCATGGAAAGAGGAGATTTAAGTAGATTATTTCAAGATGTTTTTCACAATTCCAGTTTTCTCTCATTACTTCAAAGAGATTATCATCATTTTAGTGCAGTATTTTAGAAGCTGATGAATTAAAAACTTGTCAAGATAGCTGTTATTCTGCCTTCATAGTTTGATCTTCCACTTGGAAAGCTTAGAGTCTCTCACCTTGCCAAGAGTAGGGGCTGGGGAAGCTTCTATATCCTCACTACTGAGTTGTCTACAGAAAGCAATATAATATTTATATATCAAGCCAATAAACATTTAAAACCTTCTGTAGACCACTTATCATGCTAGGATACAAAGAGAATCAAAGATGTTTGACAAAGGGTTAAAAGTTGGTTGGAGGAATAAGACAACTACACAAACTCATGCAAAGTATAGGCAAGTAAATATCATAAAAAGAGATAAACGTGGTGAGCAAGTTCAAAGGAAGAAGTGGGCTATAAAGAATAAAACATCTTCATGGATATGAGAAGATAATATTTAAGAGAAGCTACAAAAATTGGGTATAATTTCAAAAATCAAAATATGGAAAGACAGGAAGTCTTAGAGGCACAGAATTTGAGAAGAGCAAGACAAGATTGGAGAACAGGAAAATGTGGAGTAACTTGGTTGGAACATAATGCACGTGGGACTGTGTTACCTATCGGATCTGGCATCAGTCAGGGTCCCAAAAGAAAACAAATAGCAAAGGAATTAATTACAAAAGTGTGAGTGGGGACTAGGGAAATCAAAAAAGAGTGTCAGAATTTGGGGCTCACAGCATTCTGGAGTCAAAGGTACAAGGGGCTGGAGAATTAATAGAAATCCTGAAAGGGGAGAGAATTGTGTAGAGCAGATCTCTTTGCAAGAAGTTGCTGGGTGCAGTGGCTCGCACCTGTAATCTCAGCACTTTGGGAGGCTGAGGTAGAAGGATTGCTTGAGCCCAGGAGTGCAAGACCAGCCTGGACAAGATGGCAAGACGTCATCTCTACAAAAAATTAGCCGAGCATGGTAGCATGGACTACTACAGTAGTCCCAGCTACTCCGGGGGCTGAGGTGGGAGGATCTCTTGATCCCAGGAGGCTGAGGCTGCAGTGATCTATGATTGTGCCTTTGCACTCCAGCCTGGGCAACAGAGTGAGACCCCACCATTAAGGAAAGAAAGAAAAGAGAAAAGAAAGAAGCAGTGATTTTGGTCAAAGGACACAGTCAGCCCAAGGTGACCTCTCAAAGAGGGGTCCAGCAGAATAAATGCCCCGAATTCACTATTGTCTCTTCTCCAACCTCCTACCAGTGTTCCCCATTGGCTAAATGCAATCACAATCTAGAAGGCTAAAGAGGACCCCATGTAGAGAGCAGGCTGGAGCTGGTAGGTGGTGAATTCCATAGGCAGTGGATCCAGATGGCAAAGGGAGGATCTCTTAGCCTAGGCCCTTCAGACACTGTGGAGCCTCTTGCATATTAGCTCCTCAGGGGCCCACTCAAACTGAAAAAGTTTGAATACTGGAGGGTGGGGTGGAGAAAGTATTCACTCTGAAATACAAAAAAGAAAACTGCAAAGAAAAACTAATGCATAAATACATGTCTATAAAGAAAAGCATTATTTCATCTTCATTGATGATCACATTTAGTATCATAAAAGTGTTATTACTTGGAAAACAATTTGTAAGTTAGATTTTCTCTATATGGAAACATTCCTGAGTATACATGATGATTGCTGGGAAGGAACAGCCATCACAAATTAAATGCCAAAAATTACATTGGAATAATTACAATGGAAACATATTCAAATTCCCAATTTTTGCAGCTAGATATTTTTAGAGTAATTATTTACACATATTATTTAGTTAAATATATATTTAATATTATGTTTGACTATAATGTGGTATGGAAAAATCAAAAGTAAGTTTTCCTAGGAACTATGAAGGTTTTTGAGCATATATAGAGATATTTATATTTAATTTGTTAGATGAAGTGAGATCTTGAAATTTTTTCTACGATAATTATCACATTTAAAATTTAGGAAAATTAGCCTAGTAAGAACTGACTTTTTAATACAGGTGAGAGAAACATGTCATAGAAACTAGTTATAAAGCTATTATAGTCAACCAAATGGGACAAAATAAAGTCTTGAACTTAGGTAGGAATGGAATGTAGGAGACAGCCATATGCAGAACAGTAAGGGATAAATTCAAAGGACGCAGGAGCTGATTGGAGATAGGGGTGAAAAAGAAGGACAAGTCATTATAAGCTTCCAATATGGTAGGTTGTTATGAAAGTCAGGAAGGGAAGCCTATTCAGAGAGAAAAATGATGAATTGAGCTTCAGAATGATTATTCATTTATTCTTTTTGTAAGTCTATGAAGTGAAAGAAATTTTACTAAGCTTGGGCTATACAGATTAATAAGATATTGTCCTAGCTCTGGAAATATCTAAACCAAATAACTAAAATACAATATTGAATTTAAAATGCTTTTGGATGGGACAAAGGAAGGCAGAACAAAATTTGTTACAACAAGATATCTGAATTTGCCGCAAAGAATCATTCCATGCAAAACATCTCTTGATATGGAAGTGCCTATAAGCAGAGACCTATTTGGGTCTCTCATCTTCCTCAAGACTGGACTGAAGATATAAAGAATCTTATACCCAAGTTCCTCCCCTATTTTCAGTATGCCAGGTCTACTTTTTCTAATTACATCAACATCAATATAAGATTGTTGAATATCAGCTGGATTCTGTCTGTCTCTCAGAGTATTCCATCTAACTTATTTGACACTGGCTCCTGCTACTAAAAAGTAAGGTAAATACATAATACTGGGGACACATTGACCAAGAGGCTGAACAAAATGGTCAGGATGACCATGAAGCACAAGCTTTGTCCAGCAGACTTCAATAATCCAGGAACCACTGAGTCACTGTTGAAATCAGAGGGTAAGGGTGCACACTCAGCTGCTGTGAATGGGAATTTCTGTAGAAACACTTTACATAAAAGTGTTCTTTATATAAAACAGAGGATCTTCACATTCTTATTCAAAAACAAAGCCACAAATGCTTTCAGACAATACTTTGTTCCTTTGATAATAAATACATCAATCTATCAAGAATTTCTTGAGAGCCATCATTGTTTATTGTGTAGGCAAGCAATACATAGAAGTTAGTAGCACACGTAGATCTACATACATCCATTATCTTTGACATCTGGAGCTGTTTGCAGTCTCAAAATTTGTGTCAGTAATTCTTAAGGACAGGTTTTAAGCAGTGCATGATCTGAGAACCTCAATACTACTCTCACTCC
Source organism: Pan paniscus (assembly GCF_029289425.2). Lineage (NCBI taxonomy): Eukaryota > Metazoa > Chordata > Mammalia > Primates > Hominidae > Pan > Pan paniscus. The sequence goes on along the minus strand of NC_073257.2, from coordinate 63,127,959 downwards.
CAACTACTCCTGACCCCTGTCATCCCTGTTTATTAGCTCCCAACTGTTCAGCAGATCAAAAGGTGGCTTCACAAGGAAGAACCTGTGGCAGGCAATGTAACAGCCTCCCAGATTCCTCTTCCTTTGGTAGAGCCACAGTATGTCTCTCTTCTCCAGTGAAAACTTACTTGTGTGGCTGCTCTAAGGAGCAAGACAGTTAGCAGGCTATCAGCTGGGAGGGCCTGATTTGGCTGCCCATGCTAAATGCTAATAATTGATAAGATTTCGTTATTGATTTCCTTTCACCTTCATCTTATTGTGCAAGGTAATGGAGATTTTATACCATCCATAACAAACCTAAATTGTCTTGTAGTTATATAATTATATAAATATGTAATTTAAAACACATATATGACCTAATAAAAATATTACATAACTTTCTGTCTCAGTGACTGTAACCAGATTGTAAATTTATAATGAATATGTCAATGGACACTGGCCAATATGTCACTGTCAAACCTGTTGGCATCTTATGCAACTTACCAACAAAATGGCTCAGAAAAAGTTCAACTGGCATACAAAACAAACCTATAAAATGACAAGATACAATCAATAAACCTACAGCAAATAGTCTAACACTTAGAAGGAGTCATGTTATTAGGGCTCAACCACACTTGGTTATCTTCATATCATCTCGTGTTGATATTTCTTTGCTCTCTACAACAGGTGCTGGATGGTTCCCCCATTGAAGTCACCCTAGCAAAACCAGTGGACAAGGACAGTTATGTTAGGTATACCCGAGGCACAGGTGGAAGGGGCACCATGCTGCAAGGAGAGTATACCTACTCTTTGGGCCAAGTTTATGATCCCACCACAACCTACCTTGGAGCTCCTGTCTTCTATGCCCCCCAGACCTATGCAGCAATTCCCAGTCTTCATTTCCCAGCCACCAAAGGACATCTCAGCAACAGAGCCATTATCCGAGCCCCTTCTGTTAGAGGTAACAGCAGTCAGATCTTGCTTTAGAGTAATCCCAAGATTTCAAATGACTCAAATTGCAGTAGCCTTAGATACATTGGATGGGTCCACTTGGAGAAAAGCACTGAAAAATTGTTTATTAAAAATCAAGTATTATATCAATAGTTTTCCTTTAATAGGAATGTTTTTCACATTACAACTGGTTGTTGAAAAAACGTCATCAGAACATTGTGCAAATGAGCCTAGTGCACAGATTCAAACTTTGCATGGGCCCATAAAATATGCACAAACTAAAACCTAGTTCTATAATTGTTAGCTTCTTCTATATCACTTGTCCACCACTGTGTAGTCATCTGTGGCTCATTACAACACTTCTGGAATAGACTAGTATAGTCCAGTGGAAACCAATTACCTCAAATAGCAAAACCCTTTCAAGGCATGTGTGTATTTGATGGTGACTCAGTGGCATTGTCTTAATATATAAATCACAAATTATTATAAATATAATCTAACAAACATATGAGATGTTCTCATCTGACCTCCTCCAGGAAATATGTTATACTTTCTTAGAAGCCAAATAATTAAGGACATTACTATATTTCTTTAATACATGGAGAACTGAACAACAAATAGAAAAAAAAACCCTCAATCAGACTGCTAATAAAACAATAAATATTTCACATTTGAATCCTGTAAGAATTCTAAATGTTTGAGCAGTTTTCCAAGCTCCATTTCTTCAAGAAAGCTAGAAGATAAAGAAAGCCTTTATTCTATTTCCAAGAAACTAGCTTGTCCCTGTCTTTTTGGCTCCTTCAGATGAGTTTTTCTAGGATGTGGCTAATGCCAACTGAATCCCAGTTCTATCCTCCAAATACGACATGAATCTGGGCAATTCGATAAACTGTGCATTTAAGTCTATTCTTGGGTTTGACTTAGAAGCAAAGAGGCACATCTAGATTACTGTGGAAACAATTATCTCACTATGTTTTACTACTTTTCAGTATAACTAAATTGATCATCTTAGGAGCTCTAGTCTTCAACAGCCTTAAAAGTTTCATACTCATAATTACTTGCCCCAAAATTGTAATGCAAATGAAATAATCAATATTTCCTTTAAGGTAACTTGTCTATGTGAAAATAAATTATATCATTGCAACATTATGCATTTAGAATATAAAATCACCTCATTAACCAATCCATACATTAAATACAAATTGTCAACCAGTTATGATGTCGAAAAAAAACAAACTCCACTATAAGGGAAAAAATGCCTATCTTATAACAAGAAAGGAATCAATGAATGATATTCATGGATGAAGGGTAATCAATTTAATTTTTTATCTCTATGCCACCAATATAAAATCAAAGTAGTAACATGGCAAAACAAAAATCAAAAGGAATCTATGCATGAAACTCAATGGAAATTTAAGCCTCACATTGACCGATCATCAGAGAGCATGGTGAACCTAAAAGCATGCTTTCTAAATGTTTGTTTTACAATAAGTCATTGGAAGTGGGATAATTAGGGAAGCCAGAATTTATTTCTGATATACTGATCAGTGACAGTCTCTATGCAAGACTGATTTCAAAATAAGTGGTCACATTATGTTGGAATGTTCTAATAAATACATTCCCAGTCTTTATTAGTCTGTATAAAATATCAAGAAAAGGTTACCTAAAGACAAAAATTGCAAATTTTCTATACCAAAATTTTTAAGTTGTTTGTGTACTTATCAATAGTATTGTACTTATCAATGGCATTGTTTTCTTCTGAAGGTAGTTTTTCAAAAACGATAGACACCTACGTTAAACCTTACCTTATGTTGAGTTTCATTACATTAGAATCCTAGAGTCTCCCACCCATCTTCAGGGCAATAATCAACGTGAATTGGGCTAACTTTTCCATTACAGTAAGATTCAGGGTGATTTTCTGGTGGTTTGATTCAGTTTAATGCCTTCTTACGTTCCTAGAAATTTACATGAATGTACCTGTAGGGGCTGCGGGAGTGAGAGGACTGGGCGGCCGTGGCTATTTGGCATACACAGGCCTGGGTCGAGGATACCAGGTCAAAGGAGACAAAAGAGAAGACAAACTCTATGACATTTTACCTGGGATGGAGCTCACCCCAATGAATCCTGTCACGTTAAAACCCCAAGGAATTAAACTCGCTCCCCAGGTAGGTAATGTTATTCCAGAAATAGTTTCTTTAAGTTGTGCCAATGAGCATCATTCACTTTTATCAAATGATTTGACTTGATCCCTACTCAAGCTATGGGTTTTTTTCTTTTAATATATAAACCATCCAATGAATGTCACAGTCTTTGAAGGAAAGCTGGGCATCAGGTGCCATTATTCTATTATAGGTCCTTTCTCTTTTTTAAAAAATCATAAAGTCTAACACCTTGAACAATATTCCACTGAAACGCAAAGAATCTGAGAGCTATTAAGAATTATCAACCCATACCCGAAATGAGGCAAAGACCCCATCTCAGAATAAATGCCTATTGTATGTGAGCCAGGTTGGTTGGCAAATGAAGAGTATTATGGCAGTGCCGTGAATAGACCATTTAGGACATCTTTTCTTGGAAATACTGTATCTAAGAGAAAACTCCACCATGATATCTGGGTGAATTATTAACTATGAGATGTCATCAGTCATACCAAATTAACTCTTCCTCCATAGTTATATTTTGGCAGTGGCATTACAGAGAGTTTTTACTGTGTTCATTTAACAGTTCTAAGTTTCCACACTTCAACATTAACCTGTGGTTTTTATTATTGGAAAATTAAAAGCTATAAAAGTTTCAATATGGAAACTGACTCCCGGGGTTAAAAATAAAACGAAACAGAGTCTATGCTAACCCTGAGACTGTTCCCTGTGGGAGTGTGATAGGTGCTGATCTCTCTGAAATACATTTTGGCTGAATAATCAGAGTTACAGTTTGTGTATCTTGAAGGAAACTTCCCTATTCCCATGACAAAGGTGGGCTTATAGCCTCACATTTATGGAAGTAGCCCTTATAATTTCAATCCAGAAGAAAACTGGTTTTCTAAAAGCTCATCTTGGGTATTTTTTTAATGGGATTTCTGGCTTTCTTTTATGCACAAATTAGCTTATCTAAGGTTTCTGCTAGCCCCACCCAGGGAATTTTTTTAAAAATGCCTATCAGACTGCTAAACAGCAATCATTTGTTCACATAAGATTTAGTAAACTTCTCTTATGCACCATGTAGTGCGCTAGGTGCTGGAGATGTAGAAGTGAATATAACAAAATCCTTATCATGAAAAATTAGATGCAATCCAGTGGGAAAAAACTGACACGTAAACATATAATTATAATGAAATCTGGGAGTGATATGATGAAGTTTGTTCAGAAAATATAAAAGCCACTCATCCAGTTTCTCTTAGGTTAAAACCCAAAACAAAAAACCTGATTAAAGTACTGGAATACTTAGAAATATTTTAAGAAAATAAAAAATAATAGTCGCAAATTCTGTATAATAATAGTTCCGAGAGCTGCAATAGTATGAAAAGAGATCTCTTCATTTTACATTAAACTCAAGTTAGAAATTCATCATGTCTTTTATTAGTATGTGAGTAACAATCTCTATCAATTAATAAAAGTTCTTTAATTTGTGTCTGACCTTCTACAACTATGGCTTAGAAATGAAGACCATGCCACCACCAACCAACACAGATGGGGCCTAAACAATCCCAAAGTAGAGTTGTGAACTTCCAGCCAGAAGCAGAGAGACAAGCCCTTTCCTGCAAAGTCAGCAGTGAGAGCTGGTGTTCCTTCCGCCCAGGTTTGCTCACCTGGCATAAACAAGCAGGCATAATATCTACCAGCAAAAGCTCCTTTATTATTGCCCAAGAACTGTAGAGAATGCTCTGAGGATTACAAGAGATCCTACACAACAAGAGTATTAAAAAGAAAATATCAATAGAAAAAACAGTAACAATCTACAAATTAATAAACTGGAAAATATCATGCTATTGCAGCTGGGTTAGTTAGCATAAATGAGGTAAGAAACCTCAGAGACACATCCTGAGACATTGTTCTGTCTTACAGAGTTATTTTCTCAGGTTTATGCCCTGCTTTCCACAGTCTACTGAATCTGCTGACTAACGAGAGCATCAGGACCTCTGGACAACCAAAAATGGCTTCAGAATAAAGAAACTATGAATCTTTAGAAAATATTCAGTTTGGAGTAATTACAGAAGAAAAAACATGCAGGAGAATGCTAAAAAGCATATTGTCATTAAGCAAAAAAACAAACAAACAAACAAAAAAGCCAGAAATAGTGTCTTACCAAACAAATAAAAACATTGCAACTGTCAACACCCATCTAGGAACGCTCGATAAATACCAAGCATTAAACTTTTTAATTCTATTTTTATGAAATTGTGAGATTAAAACCCTATGACAAATGTCACAAAATAAAAATATATTCTTAGGCTATCATCTCTAAACCATTATAAACACAGAGATTGAGAGTAATAATGAGTAAATCTATACAAATCTATACACACAGTGTTGGAGCAACAATTTTTACAAAAACAAATATTCCAAACAAATCATAAAATTAAGCTTTTGGTAAAAAGTTACAGCTAATGGACTAAACTAAAAACATATTACAGTAAATGGTGTGAAAGTGATTTTATGAACTAATAGACCTAACATTTTAAATGGAGTTCAAATTGAGTTCATCTTAAATTTTATGAGTCATTAAATCATGTGGCATTTTATATCTTCAGATACTAGCTTGAACTCTGAAAATTAGAGTTTAAAAACCTGAAAACTTGGGAAATAATGTGAATGTGTCATTTGAGGGGGAAATAACTTTTTTTATTCTTGTAGATATTAGAAGAGATTTGTCAGAAAAATAACTGGGGACAGCCAGTGTACCAGCTGCACTCTGCTATTGGACAAGACCAAAGACAGCTATTCTTGTACAAAATAACTATTCCTGCTCTAGCCAGCCAGAATCCTGCAATGTGCGTAACTTCTCCAAATTCCTTACCATTTTAGAGCAGGATACACTTATAAATTAAATGCATTTAGTCACCATCTAAACAAGATACTGAGGTCTACTACCTACTCATTTGTCATTCAAAGCAAATATTGAGATGTGTAGTTGGGATGTGCCAGCCATGAAACCAGCATATAAAGGCCCCCAAATTTCATATACACAATGAAGGTTGTGTAGTATCACCAGCCAGTGGAAAACAGTCAGTAGTGTAAAATGTAATAGAAATAAAAACTATAGCCCATTCTTGGCTGGGCATGGTGGCTCATGCCTATAATCCCAGCACTTTGGGAGGCTGAGGCAGGTAGATCACTTGAGGTTGGGAGTTTGAGACCAACCTGGCCAACATGGTGAAACCCCGTCTCTACTAAAAATACAAAAATTAGCCGGATGTAGTAGCCGGTACAGGCAGGCGCCTGTAGTCATAGTTACTCAGCAGGCTGAGGCAGGAGAATCACTTGAACCTGAGAGGTGGAGTTTGCTTAGATTGTACCACTGCACTCCAACCTGGGCAATAGAGTGAGACTCCATTTCAAACAAACAAAGCTATAGCCCATTCTTTCATCTGTGCAGTGTTTAGGTTGAAGCATATGAAACTACCATTTTATACATAATAAGACAATGGCCCATCATTTAATTTTGGACCAAAGATATGACCTCTCTGTTAGTGGATATCACCTCATGAATTTTACCTTGAGCCTGCATTTCTATATATTTTAGGAACAATTTGTTTCACTTGTGCTTTAGAAAAGCCATGTGTTGAATTACTTGTATGTCCCAGGAATGTCATCAACCACTGATGTTCTAGATCAATTTGTAAATATTTCTACATGCAACCTATATTTAGAAGCTTTAATAGCAAACAGAATGAAAAACACCCACTCAAAATACCACCATCCAGTCATCTTACAAAGCTGATAGTGCCTTAAGTTTTCACCTGACTCAGTTGTACCAGTTTAAAAATGCCTACCCTGACTGACTTGCTTTCCAGCCACCCTTTCACACCTCCAAAGCTGAGTGCCTTTGTGGATGAAGCAAAGACGTATGCAGCCGAATACACCCTGCAGACCCTGGGCATCCCCACTGATGGAGGCGATGGCACCATGGCTACTGCTGCTGCTGCTGCTACTGCTTTCCCAGGTATGGGAAAATTGTGCCAGAAATGGCGCCCTGCAGAGAGTATTTGGGAAACCCTTTTTTGGTACCATTGAATCACAGAAATGTTTGTGTACCCTTCTTACAGCAATCTGACTTGCACCACCTTGGGACCAAAAACAGTTTCCCAAATGAGTGACTCATTAAAACACGAGGCAAGAAAATCAAGCTGGGCAGCAGAGTGGTGGGTTCTGGTCTCGGCTCAGCTTTAAACTGCTGTGTGATCTTGAATGAGTCAGTCTCTCTGAGTCTGGTTTGTTTTGGTTTTTACTTTTAGTACGAGAGTTTGAAACTACCTATAGATATATGATGTTTATTGGAGATCTTACTGTGTGCTAGGCACTCACTTAAATGGTCAGGAAGCGTTATAATATCTTAGTGATACTGATGATACCACCAAGAGTTAGGTTCCATCAGAAAGTCTGGTATACAAATGAAGAGCCCATGTACAGAAAGATTAAGTAATTTGGCCACTGGCAATTAGCTTTTCAGCAATCTTTTCTCCCTCTCCAGTCTTCAATCTACTTTTATTAATTTGATTTCAAAAAAGATTTTTTAAAGTCAAAAATTTTGTGAGAGTGAGAGACAGACAGAGATCCTTTCAATATGTGAATAATCAGGACTCAACTCAATTTATTTGTTCTATAATTTTGGTCTGGGGCATATGCTGATTGCTTAAAGCAAAGCCTATCCGTGGATCAACAATGCCTTCAGAGGTCACATTTTAAAAGATTTGTCCCCATTTGTTATGTACCCACAACAAATGGTAATAATTAAAAATGAATCCTTTAGAGATTGAAGGGGACCAGGCAAGAAAGTTGTTTAGGAAATTTTTTCTCAGCTGAAAATTTTTTATCCTTTTTTTTTTAGTAAAAGATTACTTTTATTAAAGAAATCTGTCATTTTTTACTTCTCATTGTGTCAGCGTGTGCCACATAAGTCCAAATTAGAGCTCTAAGTAGACCTAGAAACATGATATTCTTATTGATTAATTAATTCATATATTGGTCATGCGTAGGTGTGAGAAATTTTATATTCCTCACACCCACTGCACCTGGGGCTCCTTCTCAGTAGTGTTTTTTGGTTTTGGGGTTTTTTTTCTCAAAAGTTTTGAATATATCCTCCATTCTGGCCAGTGGGGCTAACATTAATGATGTTTCACATCTGAAAGTGACCTCAATTCTGGCTTTGTTTCTCTGTAAGAACATGGAGATGCTCTGTGGTGAGTCCCTCGGAGGTTACCAAGGTAACAGCTGACACTGCAGAGGGCAAGGTCCTTCCTGGGCAGTGTGGGGCCAGCAGCCAGTGCTTGCTTTCCACATAACAGGGTGTTTACATGTCCATTTACTCAGGATGCCTGCCAGGGCTTCTCAGTTCCTAGAGAAAGTCGAGCCCCTGTCTTACAGAAAGCTGCACCCCAAAGATACCTAACAAATGTACTATTAAACTAATGAGCCACTGTCAGAATTTTAAAGTTTGCTTTCACATTGGAAAGGATTTGCTTTTACCCAAGAATTTTTTATCTTATTCTCACTTCCACTGGCTTCTGTGAGAAGTTAAAAATATTTAGGGCATGAGTGTTGTCTTGGGAATGCCTAAGAATCTGACAGCCTCTCTTATAACTTTGCTGTGGAGTCAAGCAAAGAATAATAGGCTCCAAGGGAAGAATCAGTTTGAAACCCAAACACCCTAGCACTTAACAAATTGACCAAGTTGAAAAAGAAAATTCAAAATCCCTAAAGGTAAAATCTGTGCCATAAACACATGCATGCATGCGTGCACACACTCACACAGTTACATTACTCACTTAGTTTAGAAATACTGTTTCCAAAACCATGAAAGTAACTGTTAACACATGTCTCCTATCCTTGGAAAATGGACCAAACTTCACTAGTGCATTAATCAGCATTACTGACCAAAGTGAATGCACCAAGAGTGGATTCAATTTTTGTTCAAAATAATCCAACCAGCTTCCTGCCACCACTTTCTGAGAAGCCACTAGAAAAAAATCAATGTGTCTGGGGTTGGGCAGGCTTCTACTGCACATAAACTAAATGGGGTTTAAAACAACAATGAAAAATAGGTGCCCATTTGTACTTAAGTATACTTCTCTCTTTTTCTTGCTATCTTTTACAATTTCTGGATAATCTCAGAAATACTCAGGTTTTAAACTAAAACAATACAGAGAAATAATGCTTTAGATAGTAGCTAATATGCTCTCTTCTTCAAAAGTGAATGCTCATCCACTAGACACAATGCTAACATGAAAGCGCATAGATTATTTTTTTAATTCTCAGATACTTTGGTTCTCTGAGGCGGAGAACCAGCATCAAGGCCTCTGAATACAACAAGCACAGGCTTGATGAGGGGCTTGGGAGGTAAGAAGGTGCTTTTGCCATTCATAGTTACATCTAAATATGGACAGGTTAGGCATTTGCTTTTAAGGTATTATGGAAAAGCACACTTAACCTTTACAGTATTTCTCCTACTGATCTCCCAGTCTTTACACATCTTCTTGGGTAAAGGCAAATGTTTTAAATGTTTCATTTAGGCAGGTGTGGGGTTACAGGAGAACCAGTCCCACAGATCCCCACCTCCCCACATACCATGCCCAGCCAGCCCCTCAGTCACCTTTTCTCATTTATAAATTTGGAGACCCTCAAAAAGCTATAAATCACAAGCTTTAATCAACTCAGTATCCTGTTAAGTTTCTCTTTCTTGGACCCTATCCCAAGCATCTTTAATTCTCTTAAGTATAAAGTGATTCTGACACAGGTGGTTGACCCCACTTTAGGGAACATTGTCCTAGGACTGTTTAAATATCATTGAAAATCACTGAGTCCACATATTGTGTCCTTAAGGACACTTTTTAAAACATATATATTAACTTTTAGCTTTAAGCAATATGTTAAATGTTCGTATTTCTAAAAGAAGACAAATAAGCCAAAAGGGAGCAAATGTGAATTCCTTTCATCAAGTTTTCTCTGCCTCTTCCTCCAGGATATGCTGTCCCTAATGCAACTGCACCCGTGTCTGCAGCCCAGCTCAAGCAAGCGGTAACCCTTGGACAAGACTTAGCAGCATATACAACCTATGAGGTCTACCCAACTTTTGCAGTGACTGCCCGAGGGGATGGATATGGCGCCTTCTGAAGATACTTTTTTAAATTTAAGAATAAGACACACAAAACTCTATTAAAAAAAAAGAAATAAACCTCTAACTCGGTCCCCCAATGATCATAAATAATATGTTTCCTAAAGAAATGCCTTTCCAGAGACTGTATAGCTTATACCAATTATAGAATCATGAAGTAAGAACGTTATTCTGAAATGAAATCAAATGTTAAAGAGCCTTTTGTTTAACAGAAAGCTAGAGAGCCACTGCCCCAAAAGTTGTTCTTCCAGTCTTCCTGAGTGTTTGGGGAGTATGTTTACAAATCCTGCCAGGGTGAAGAGAGATCTTGTAGCTGGCAAGATTTGGGAGGGATGGAGCAGACCTGGGCAGTCAGTAATAATCAAGGGAAGCCAAGTAAACTCCAGAGTCTTACCTCTGGCTCACAGCTGCTTTTGTGATACACAAAGTCACAAAGAGGAAAAGGGAAGGGAGGAGGTTGCTTTTCAAAATGCATTCACCATGGCTCACTGTGTGGGGCATGATTGCAGGCCTGAGCTCATGAAAGACTGTCCAAGATTTTGTGGGTTCAACCTCTCTTCAGCCTGAAAATTCCATCCAGTCGATTTGTCACAGATCAGGATCTTCCTGTCCCCTGCAGCTCATGGGGACTTCCTAGAAATAGATATGATATGTTGTAGATGTGGTTAAAACAAATCCAAGCCCCATTGTTTATTCAGCTCATTAGTCCACACCTATTTTTCCCTAGAACTCCTACCTTTTCCAATAATCATGCCAGCATGAAATGACCTTTTCTACTTTAAAATTTTTTGACTTGTTCATATTGCTTGATTTTCATCATCTCAGACTCATTTTTCTCCTACCTAATATCATAAAAAAGTAAATCAGATATACAGAATATCATTTATGATACTTCTTCCTTTCAGCAAATTGACTGAAAAGTCATTTTAAAGAGAGAAGTGCAGATTTGCTCTCATTTCTTTGATATTGTTGCAGTATCCACCCTACCATCTAGCAATCAGAGATGCTTATATTAACTTGGGATTAGCTTTGCATTATCTAACCCATTTATTTTAAATCTGCCAGGAAATCCTCTAACTTTCCTTCCTTTTTGTTTCAGTAAGTATCAGGCAGCTTCACCATACCTGAGTCCTTTTGTCTTGAAGCTGCCACAGAAAAATCTTACATCAATCATTGCTGATTAGAAACTGTTTCAGACAATCAGCATGGGTGTTATTTACCAAATTCCCCCTAGAGTCCTAGGCCTCTTCTCCAGAAATATCTGATGATGAAGTGAGGGGAGGGCAACGGTGCTACAAAACACGGAACAGAGGTAAAGAGAAGGCACTACTTTCTTGCCATACTTGTAAATGATTGCTTTGTTCAAACATAAATAATCTTAAGTCCAACACCAAATACCTGTTACTCCTACATCAATCTCATTAGTGGTTTAAGACACAGTACTAGAATTTTCATTTTTTAAAATCCCTTGGCCCTTAAGAAAATTTACAGAACACAAAGGAAAACATAAACACAAAGACATGGAAAATTTTGTCAACTCCTTAATGGAATTCTGTGATCAAAAAGCAGGCCAGATTCTAATCAAAATCAGGTAAATTTTAATCACAATCAGAAGTACTTGTAACATTTCAGTTGTCCTAACTCCAATGAGATAACAAAGCCTCCAAGGCTACAGCTGAAACTCTGAAAGGCCCTGTGCTTTCTACTTTACATTTAGCTTCTAATATTTCCTAGGACAGTAGTTCCCAAAGTAGGCTGTACATTAGAATCTCCTGGAGAGCTTTTTAAATGCTAATGCCAATAACATATCTCATAAAATTTACACTAGAATTTCTTTGGATGGGTGCCTGGCATCAGTATTTTTTAATGATCCCTAGGTGATTTCAATGTGCACCTAGGTTTGGGAATTGCTATATTCTTGTATTTATACTCTATCTCTTTATTTCTTTTCCTTTTTATTTCACTTTTAGTAAATAGAAAAATGCAATTAAAAAATCATCTAAGTTAAGACAAATAGCCAAATCATATTTATCCCATAAATAGTATGAATTTAAATGTAACTTATGTAGGCTTCAAACTAACTCTAAAAATGAGAAAGTAAAACAATCTTGTCCTAAAACAATTCTTAGATCCAAATTTACACTCCCCTACAGATCTGCTTTTATTCTCAAAGACAGTGATTACATTGACATAACAAATGTCCATTGGGGCAGGCAAATTTCTACTGAGTCTAAAAAGCATTCCAAATTCTAGGAGCAAAAGTTCTGATTTTCCTTAAAATCTTTGCAAATAAACAGCAAAGGGTATTCTGGATGTCTTGTCAATACAAATTAGGTTTGATTTAGAGAAGTTTTAAATTTAATCGCAATGAAAAGATTAGTTAATACATGAATCTTTTTATGAGAAAAAATCATTATTCTGGATAAAGTCATAATTGTTTTTTTACAATATTAAGAGCAGACACCTAAACATACAATAATACCAAAGTATTGAGAAAATTACCACTGGAACACCATCTCAAGTTATCACACCATTTACCTCTTTAGAGCCAGTTTTATATAAGTAGGTAGAAGTGGTTTTGGTTTTTTGCTAAAATTTTACTTTGTTTTAGTAATATCTAGGGAATACTTTGAATTCCATTAAAATACATTCATAGAAAGTGTTAATGTGTCTACCATGCCATATGTTTATTTTTACTTTCCCCAAGTTAGGTAGATAGAGCAAGTCCTGCTACCATAAGTTTAAAATTATTAAGACAACAGGCTTTTTTAAATTGCTGGTAGAACCAAAGGCTAATTTTGCATAGGTTTATATTTTTAGACTTAAGAAATTAGCACCTATATAATACCTTCATACCTTCTGCATCACTATCAATTTTTCTGTAATTTCTTATTTGAATGCTTCCTAATTCTTTACAGAAAAAATTAAAATTTGTCACCCAACCAGGTGATAATAACAAAACAATAATTTAGGAACATCCAGTAAATTTGAATTAGTTCTCTAAATTTTGGTAATTAATAGCTTATTGATAATTAAAATCAGCCTAATGTTGCTTAGGTAGGAGGAAATTGATCAGCAATGGGATTGGGTATCTATTTTCTTTCCTATAAAAGTGCTGCCTCTTCTCAAATTGCTTTATTTCTCTCCCACTGCAGTAGTATATCTAGAACAGCACCTTCAACTGCAACAAAATATAATTCTCCTAGATGACTAGGATATCCTCCAATCTGGTATCATGCCAAACAACACTGTTTGGGGAACAGCACCCAAAATGCTGCTAAAAAGCTACCTCATGTCAAGAAAATATGGATTTCAAAAAATATCTGGCACAGTGGCCCATGCCTATAACCCCAGTACTTTGGGAGGCCAAGGCAGGAGGATTGCTGGAGGCCAGGAGTTCAAGACCAGCCTGGGCAACATGGAGAGACTCTGCCTCTACAAAAAAAAAAAAAAACAAATTTAATTTCATTGGCCAGGTGTGGTGGTGTGGGCCTGTGGTCCCAGCTACTTGGGAAGCTAAGGCAGGAGGATTGCTGGAGGCCTGGAGGGCAAGGCTGCAGTGAGCCATGTTCACATCGCTGCACTCCAGCCTGGGTGACAGAGCAAGACCCTGTCTCCAAAAAAAGCAAAAATAAATATCTAACAAAAAGGGACCTGTTTCCAAACCACAGTTTCTTAACTTTTTCATGATGGAATAGAAATTAAACTATAAGTATATACTGATAATAGCTGTGCAGGAAATTGGTTTTTATTTTACTTAAAAGTATTTTTTAGAAAAAATGTTATTCTGATTGCATAGATTAGCAAAATATTGCATCAATATAATGTTCCATTTTTATTAATTTTTGTTATATTCTAAATGACTGTTTTATAATTCTGTCTTGGACAACTGGGCCACAGTTAGAATCCACATAGACAGGGAGGTTCTTAGGTGTGCCATTTGTAGAATAAAGGGCAATCAAGTTAATATTCGGGGTAAATTTTCATTGCATTCTAACCTATGAAGTTTGATAAAGTATATTATTATTGAACAACTCTAACAGTAAGATTTCCTAAAAGTAACTTACAACAAAAAATGAACAATGTGCTCAATATTCGCATAAAGTCATGATTATTCTCTTCTTGCATTCATATAAAAGTTCCCAGGGGGAAGAAAATATATCTAAAAATTAGACTAGAAACTTGGCACTTTTTATGTATTGTAGATACACTTTCATATATTGTAAATACATCTGTTAAAGATAAAACTAAGTTTCTAACATAGCACTACAAGGAAACTTTGGATAAATATTTTTAAAAAGAAAATGTTAATAGGATAACTTAAGATTTTGTATATACTTATTGGAAGACAGGAAGAAACTAGGCAGTAAATATTCCTACCTGACGTGCAACCATTGTCAATCAGGTTTTGTTAAACTGTCAAATTTGATTTTGAAATTTTAGTTTGCCCAAATAATATCTAGAAAATGCTCTGAATTTTACTAGAACATATTCATAGAAAGTGTAATGTATCTACCAGGCTCTATGTTTGTGTTTGCCAACATTAGAAAAACAAAGTAAGTTGCGCTATAATGAGTGAAACTAAGGAAAATGAGATTTTTCTGACTCCCATTCCCTCTCTTAAAAAGTAAAATATTTAAGCTTTTTTTATTAAATGAAAAATGGGTACAGAATACTCTATTGCCCTCCAAATGTCCAACATTTTTAAAGCCATGTTGTCCAACAATGTTTATACAGAAAATAGAATGCATAGGTTTAATATAGATAGCAATGTATATGTAGGCTCATTTGTGGGAGATTGCAAACTTTATGTGCCCCCAGTTCTCCTTGGTTTTGTAGGAAAGCTAAAAGAAAACCTTGTACTCTCACTAATAATGAAATTCATAGCCAATTTAGAAAGGGAAAATAACCTGAAAACCAAAATACCTCATTCATCTGAAGATGCCTGGAATAAAATATGGAATTCTTCTGTACCTACCTCCCCCTTACAGACTTTTCTCCTATTTTGAGAGAGAAATTCAAGAAGAAGAATACAGCTTGTTCTCTCTCCACAAATGATACTTTGTCTAAGGGAATAGGAGATACCAAGAAACAGTATCTTTAAAAAAGTAAGCTGCCCACAGGCCTTCTTGGAGAATGAAGAATATCAGCCCCATTCAGGATTTACCAATGTCTCTCTGAGGTGGCAATACATTCTGGTTTTCCAGGACAGTCCTGGCTTAGGTCTGCTGTCCTTCTATAAATATTAACAATGATCCCTCTTATTTCCAAACGTGTCCCAGTTTAGACAACAAATTATACAGTGTCTGCCCCCCAACACACACACACACACCCCACCATCTTTATGGGTTGTTGTTGTTTTCTTGTTGTTTTTAATTTTGTAGAATTGGCTTTGTCTTCTCCAAAGCAGATAACAGCTTAAACTAAAGAGCCTAGCTACTTCTTTCTGACTGAGCAGGGTCATAGTAAACAGAGAAGAATGGATCACTTCCTCCTCTGAAATCTCCATCAATCCACTTTCTGTCCAACTATCTCTCTACCCAGCCTATTTTTGGTCCTAGTTTTCCTCTCATAAACCCTGGGCTGTGAGTCCTGAGTTCTGCCTTCATATGGCAGAGCAAGCTAGTCATTATTATGCCAGGTTAGGTGGCAGGGCAAGACAAAAGATAGCTCTTGGGGACACTTGCTTGGTCTGTAGAGATCCACAGGGCACTGGTAGGGTATTAGAGCATTTACTGGTTTCTTTCTTCCTTGAGTTGAGTTACTTCTATCCCAAAACAGACAGGTCTTAGGTTAACCTTCACCTTAAAAAGGATATTGCCTTTTTTCCTTCTGCTTCACAAATTTGCTCCAACACTAATTCCCTTGCATTTGATTTCATCATTATGATTGTTCATCAACCATTCTTCACGAAAAATCCTCACATCATGTCATATAAAGGTTTTATTATTTTTAATGGAAAATAACATTGAGAGATTATTTTCCTTTTTCATAAAATTTCCCTTTTTCCCTCCCTCTATTCTCTTTACTAACATTGGAAATTAAACAAGTTTTACAGGCTCTATTGTTATTAACCCTCAAATCTATTCTTCAGAGAATATATGATCAGCCTGTGTTTACTATGCACCTACTCTTATACCAGAAACTGTGAATACAAATACATATATTTCCTACTTCTCTCTTTAATTGGGGCACACAGTCCCATGGTCCATTCTGCATTTTTCAAAATTGAATATAATTGCATCACCTGATAGGTTTTGCCACTTAGAATTCTGAAAATAAATCAACTCTGTTCTAAACCTTAAGTTTCCACTATTATTGCCAAACTCTGGACTGATACAATAAGCCTTTTAAAAGGTGAATTTAACACTTCACCTATTATGGTTATTTAAGTAAAATGAGTTTTCAAATATTTCCCCCAGGAGAAATATAAAGGACTATGCAAAAATAGAAGGAGAAAAAGGTTAGTTAGAGGTCCAGAAGGAGAATTAAAACATGGAATTGATAAATTCACCTACTGATTTATGATGTTAATGAGCAGGTACCTATACATTTTATTTACTTGAAAACATTTTGGCCATTAACTATTTCTGTTTTCTAAATACATTTGTGTTTATAAAATTTTAAAATCTATATCACAAGCCTTAGTCATGCCTTTCTTTGCAATAAAGTATATATACCTTTTTACAAATGTAAATTTTATTTTGAAACTTGGCATTTTCTTTATAATTCCTAAGATATCTTTAGGCACACAGACTACAGATAAATCTATTTAAATCAATTCATCATTATCACTGGTTTAAATATTTAATGTAACCATTGGAATTTTTATTCTTATTCCTTCAGAGAATTCTCCTTTTCTTCTATGTTTCTGACTGCAATACAGCCCGATATTGTTATTCCCTATATCTTAATGAAAAGCAAGCTGTCAGCAAAATGCATTTATAGTTTCCAGATGTTTAACAATCTCTTTCTTCTTTTCTTTTTTGTTATTATTTTTATTTATGTGAAGTTAGTTAGCTGAGGTACCAAAAAAGAGACAAAGACAGTATTAAAAAGTGTGCATAAAGCACTTATTTTTGTACTTTAGTACAATGTTTTATAGAACTTTGTGATCTATCTAAATATATTAAGTAAAATTACACCATTCACTTGTTAGGAAAATAATCTTTGGTTTGGAAGATAGTAACATAATGGGCATCTTAGAATCATAAATCACATGAAATGAGAGACAATGCAATATTGTATAATTCCTGGATGATGCAATTGTTTTAGTTGAATTTTCAAGTGCCATTATAAAGTTTTAAAAATTATCAATATGAGTTGGTGCCTAATTTTTTCTTTCCTAAAAATAAAAGTTTTTCTTTTTGTGAGTAAATACCTGAATATTAATAATCCATAATTGCAATGTGGTTTTGACAACTTCTTTACATGATTCACATCTTCTATATAAGTTCACTCTTCTGAGATTAAATGCAACTTTTAATAATTAAATGCATTATTTTTCAATCCATAAAAAGACAAGAGAAATACTTAGCAATTAAAATATTGAGAAAACATGACTCCAGAAAGGTAAGTGGGCCCTGAAATCAACATTTGCCTGGGGGCATCTGCTGATCCCTAAGAACTAGAGCAAACTATTCCTCCTGGACCAAATCCAGCTGCCTGATGTTTGTTGGCCCTTGAGTTAAAAATGACTGTTATGTTTTTAAAAGGTTGAGCTGAGAATGTTTTTCACATTTTTGAAAGGTTGGTTTAGAGAAAAAAAAAAGGAAGAACATGTAACTAAGACCACATATGGCCCACAGAGCCTAAAATATTTACTATCTGGTCCTTGACAGTGAAAGTTTGCTAAGCTTGCCCTAAGCTAATACCACATATTTTAGCTTCTGTTACCTGTAGCACCCCACTTCTTGATGCCGAATTCTGAATTAGCTAAGACTAGGTTTGGTTGGCAGTGACAGTATTCCCAAATAGCAATAGTTTAAATAAGATAGCAATTTATTGTCTCTTACCCAAAAGTCCCAAAGGGCAGTACAATGCTGGTATTGTGCTTCACAGTTTCATGAACATAGGCTTCCTTTTGTTGCTTTACTTGAATGGTCTCAATCTCATTGCCTAAGATTTACATCCAAGTAGAAAGATAGAGAAAGGACAAAGAAAGGGAAGGGCACCCACGAGCTGTCCCTTTAGGAGAGCTACTGGAAGCTGCCACAGGACACTGTAGTTTACATCACATTGGCCAAAATTTAAGCATGTGGCCACACCTAGCTGCAAGAGAAGATGGGAAATGTAGTCTTTATCTAGGCAGGAAAAAAATTCTTTTACTATGAAAGAACGGAAGAATGAATACCAAGAGAAAACTAGCAAAGTCTGCTACAAATTCCTACATCACAGGAAGGACGTGATGTTTAAATTAAGTAGGCATATGAAAACATCTGGCGCTGGCCTTTCATGATGGGTACTTATGAATCTTGGCTCTGTATCCAACCACCTGATGGGTTCTTCTTGCCCACTGCACAGACAAAACCAATTCACTGAGACCATGACATTGCAATAAAGAGTTTAATAGACATGAGGCCAGCCATACCATGTGGGACATAGAGTTATTACTCATCTCAATCTCCCTGAAAATTCGGAGACTAGGGTCTCTCAAGGATAGTTTGGCTGGCTAGGGAGTTTGCTTCTGAGTGGGGTTATGGGACAAATCAGAGGGAGTCAGTGGGCTTAGGTGAAGCCATAAGTAGTCAGAAATGCAAAAACCTGAAAAGACACCTCAAAAGGCCAACTTAGGTTCTACTATAGTGATGTTATTTGCAAGAGTAATTGGGGGAGTTGCAAATTTTGTGACCTACAGAATAATGGCTGGTTATCCTTTAGTGGACACCTTAGAAGAATTCAGGCTCTACACCCTCCTAACCTGGTAGTCTTTCATGAGCTTTACAAAGGCAGTTAGTTCGAGGGAAGGACCATTATTTAAACTATAAACTAAATGTCTCTCGAAGTTAGCTTGGCCAAGCCCAGGAGTAATTAAGGGCAGCTTGGAGCTTAAAGGCAAGATGGGGTTTGGTTACAACGGATCGCTTTCACTGTCAAAATTTTCTCAATGTTGTAATTTTTGCAAAGGCAATTTCAGCGCTTTTACCCTGCCTTTACCAACTAAAAGGAAACAGCCAATTTACCTTAGAGTTTCTCGAAGTATTGTCACCCATTGAAAGTGTAACTGTGTAGGGAGGATCCCATTGGCCCCACTTTCTGATATTCACACAATCGTATTATCTCCTTCCTTTGTGTGCATAGTGGACCTAGTAACTCCATTCTAATGAACAGAATATGGCAAAAGTGATCGGATATCACTTCCAAGGTTATGTTATAAAAGATTATGATTTCCACCTTGCTGGTTCTTCTTGCCTGTTCACTGTGATGAAGCTGGCTGCCATATTGTAAGCTGGGCTGTGTAGAGTCACATGGCAAGGAACTGAAGGTAGCCTGCAGCCAACAGTCCGTGGGGAACTGAGTCCTGCTATCAACCACATGATTGCTCTTGGAAGTGGGTCACTCCTCAGCAGAGCTTTGAGAGGACTGCAGCCCTGGCTAATACATTGAGTGGACTTTATGATAAACTTCAAAGCAGACGACCAAGCCAGCTGCACCTGACTCCTGCCCCACAGAAACAGTGAATAATAAATGTTATTTTAATCTGTTAAGCTTCAGGATAATTTTTTGTGAAGGAACTAATAACCAATATAACAGTGAAAAGCTACAAACTTACAATGAATGTGAATGTGTTTATTACCTGAGAGTCACAGCAATCGATGACTAATATAACAGTGAGAAGTTATAAAGTTACAGGGAATTCATATGTGTTTATACCTGAGAGTCACTGAAGCTGTTGTGCAAAATCAGAGAAACCAACTCAGGTTTTGAGTTTATGGATAACTGTTGCTGATGTCAATATCCAGAAGCATATGCCCAATGTTGGAGAGGATAAGAAGTTAAAGAAATGCTATGTATCTGATACAAAGTAGGTGCTTAAAAATGCTGGTTGAGTGGGAAGAAAAAAGGGAGAAAGGAACAGATGAAAGAGAGTATGGGATAGAGTGGAGGAAAATGAGAGGAAGGAAGAAAGAGAGAAAGGGAAGAAATTGAAGCAAAAGAAAAATGGAGGGGAGAGGAGAAGAGAGAGGAGAATCTGGACTTCCGAGAACCAGGAATGATATTAAGTAACAGCAAGTGGGTGGTATCTTTGACTCCAATATTTCAAGCAATTCTGAGTAAAATTTCCTTTTGATGAGCAATGTCATGATATGAACAACTTTAGATCCAAAAAAGTTGCACTAAGAAAAAAAAAAAAAAATCCTCTAAGTCTGAACATTCACAAGGACACCTGATATAGTTTCCATGAAAAGAGTGAACTCTGAAGCAAGAGTCCAGAATTCTGGCCCCAGTTCTGCCACTGTTTTATAAATACCTGATTCAGACTCTCAGACTCTATAGCAGAGACTATCAATTGAAACATGTGACTAACACTGGTGGGCAGACTGTATTCGTCTGTTTTCACGCTGCGATAAAGACATACCTGAGACTGGGAAGAAAAAGAAGTTTAATTGGACTTACAGTTCCACATGGCTGAGGAGGCTTTAGAATCACGGTGGGAGGTGAAAGGCACTTCTTACATGGCAGCGGCAAGAGAAAATGAGGAAGAAGCAAAAGCGGAAATCCCTGATAAACCCATCAGAGCTCATGAGACTTCTTAACTATCACAATAATAGCATGGAAAAGACCAGCCCCCATGATTCAATTACCTATCCCTGGGTCCCTCCCACAACATGTGGGAATTCTGGGAGATACAATTCAAGTTAAGATTTGGATGGGGACACAGCCAAACCATATCATTCTGCCCCTGGCCCCTCCAAATCCCATGGCCTCACATTTCAAAACCAACCATGCCTTCCCAACAGTCCCCCAAAGTCTTAACTCATTTCAACTTAACCCAAAAGTCCACAGTCCAAAGTCTCATCTGAGACAAGGCAAGTCCCTTCCACCTATGAGCTTATAAAATCGAAAGCAAGCTAGTTACTTCCTAGAAACAATGGGAGTACAGGTATTGGTTAAATACAGCTGTTCCAAATGGGAGAAATTGGCCAAAACAAAGGGGTTACAGGGCCCATGCAAGTCCAAAATCCAGTGGGGCAGTCAAATTTTAAAACTCCAAAATGATCTCCTTTGACTCTAGGTCTCACATCCAGGTCATACTGATGCAAGAGGTCGGTTCCCATGGTCTTGAACAGCTCCACCCCTGTGTCTTTGCAGGGTACAGCCTCTCTCCCAGCTGCTTCCACAGGCTGGCCTTAAGTGTCTGTGGCTTTTTCAGGCACACAGTGCAAGCTGTCAGTGGATCTACCATTCTGGGATCTGGAGAACAGTGGCCCTCTTCTCACAGCTCCACTAGGCAGTGCCCCAGTAGGGACTCTGTGTGAGGACTCTGACCCCACATTTCCCTTTCACACTGCCCTAGCAGAGGTTCTCCCTGAGGGCCCCACCTCTGCAGCAAACTTTTGCCTGAACATGCAGGCATTTCCACACATCTTCTGAAATCTAGGCAGAGGTTCCCAAACCTCAATTCTTGACTTCTGTGCATCTGCAGGCTCAACACCACGTGGAAGCTGCTACAGTTTGAGGCTTGCACCTTCTGAAGCCAGAGCCCCAGTTGTATGTTGGCCGCTCTCGGCCTTGGCTAGAGTGGCTGGGACACAAGGAATGAGAATAGCATGGGAAAGACCAGCTCCCATGATTCAATTACCTCCCCCTGGGTCCTTCCCACAACACATGGGAATTCTGGGAGATACAATTCAAGTTGAGATTTGGGCCAGGACACAGCCAAACCATATCACAGACCAATATTGTTTCAGTAGCACACAGTCAACATATTACTACCACAAGGCCTACTTCCTTGCCACTTGCCAAATTTTCTATCCCCTCTGTATGCTCCTAACAATAATAAATATGATAAAACACCCCAGGGAAAGCAAATGTCTGGCACATGGGCAGACAGTCTCCTCTCCCATACCCTTGGCAGACATTGAGGAATGACTCATTGATCTCCTATTGGTCTAAGTCACAGCCTCAGAATCCTTTTCAGCATAGGGCTCCAGGTAGTCATTACCAATCAATCAGCATACCAATGAATGATACCACTGTAAATTTCCACTTTCCTCATCATTACATATTCAAAAAACTGAAGGTATCATTAACAAAACCACTTAATAAACAGCTTATTTTAAAAAGTGAAACCTTTCCACAACCAATACTTGAAATGTTGATCTATGGAATTAACTACAGATTTCTTAGCTTACATGGCTATATAAATATTTTCTATAGTAACTTTCTTCTATTCTCACTGTATTCTTCCCCTTTCTTAGCAGGTACAACTGTCTATCATTGCTTCAGTAAAAGTATCTGGCTAAACATCAAACAGAGATTTCCTGCAAGGCTTTCTAGCTGTGGCTTTTCAAAAGCTTTAGGGACTGGAAGAATTTGTAGGGTATTTGAAGAAACTGAAAGGGTGGCAGAAAGTGACAAAGGCAGAGACAAACTATCATAGAAAAGCAAAGGGAGAAATGCATATCCTCATCCACAAAACATCATGGGGATGGGAAGAGAGAGAAGGTAGAGACCTCAAGAACCAAGAACATAGGGAATTCAGTTCCAACTTCCAAGCAGCACCCTCCAGAAGTAACAAAATCTCAAAGAATGGCTGCAGAACAAGTTCAAGCAGCCTTGACTATATATCCATGCCTCAAACATGGCAAGGGCTTCTCTAAGGGAATGAAAGGCACTGTAGAGACAGAGACATTGGCCTTCTCATAAATCGTCTCTATGACCCAATGATGAAGACCAAACTCTCCCTTTCTGTGGCTATATTCTGGCACTATACAGGATACTAAGGATTGCGGCAGAGTCTCAGGAATGGGAAGATGAGTCTTAGCAAGTTTTTATTTTTACCTGTCTGATAAGATGGGAGCTCAGTGAAAAATCAAGTTGAGTTGCAGAAAAATAAAGCAATGTTTTCTTTATGTTGTGTTTATGGGCTGAGACTTGCTACTCTAACACTCAAGGTCCACCTCAACATGACTCCCATTGGGCTTTTTAATCCCATGCTACCTTGCAGAGTGGCATGAGCACTGGCTTGGGAGTACTCATTATTTGATCTTGGAAAATCACTTAAACTCCCTGATTTTGTTTCTTCATCAGTTAAAGAGAAATCATAATGTCTCCCTCACAGGGTTACTGTGAGGATTCATTGAAATTATGTACATTAAAATACCTATCACAGTGCCTGACATGGTAAGCATCATATAAATAACAGTCATCATTATCACAAAAATCTGCAAATGTAGCCTAGTAGGGTTTTCACAGAAATTTTCAGGTTCATTTCTCTATGGAACAAGTAAAAATTAAAATTTCAGACTGGAAAGAAAGAAGTAACACTGTCTTTATTTAAATACAACATAATAGTCCAAATAGAAAATTCAGTGGACTCTACAATAAAGCTACTTGTATCTTATTTCTTCTTTAAGAAATAAGAATAAATTTGCTCTTAAAGAAGAAACAAAATATAAGTAGCTTTATTGTCATATTATTTATTTGTCCTATTATTTATTATCATTTGTTTGTTTATTTGCCCTATTTTTTCTTAATAAAGAACCAATAAGTGAGTTTAGCAAGGTTTCAGGGTATAAGATCAATCTACAAAAATCAATTGTATTTCTATATACTAGCAACAAACTACCCAAAGTTGAAATTTAAAAAGCAATACAACTTGCAATACCATCAAAAAATATGAAATAGGGATAAATATTTTAAAAAGATATAAAAGACTTGTGCAATGAAAACTATAAATATTACTGAGAGTAATTAAAGAAAACCCAAATAAATGGAGAGATACACCATGTTCATGGGTCAGAAGACCAAATGTTGCCAAAATGTGAATTCTCCCCAATCATAGTTTCAGTGCAACCCCAGTCAAAATTCCAGCAGGTTTATTTAGAAGTTGGCAAGATGATTATAAAATTTATATGAAAATGCATATAGGACCTGCTAACACAACTTTGAAAAGAAGAACAAAGTTTGAAGTCTTGTACTACCTGACTTCCAGAATTATTTTATAGCTAAAGTAACTAAGACATTGCAATATTGGTGTCAGGATATTAAAGCAGATCCATGGAACAAAATAGAATCCAAAGAGATAGATAGATAGATAGATAGATAGATAGATAGATAGATAGATAGATAGATATAAATGGCCAGTTGATTTTTGACAGATGTGTAAAGTTAATTCAGTGGAGAAAACATAGTTGTTTCAACAAAGGGTGATGAAAGCAATTGAATATCTATTGGTAAAACAATAAAGTTTGATTCATATCTCACACCATACAGCAAAACTAACTCAAAATGCATCCTAGAAAAACATTTAAAACTTAAAACAATAAAACATCTAGAAGAAAACATAGGAAAAATATTGTTACCCTAAGATACACAAATATTTCTTAGATATAACACCAAAAGCATGATGTATAAAAAACCAAATTGATAACTTGAACTTTATCAAAATTTAAAACTTCTGGTCTTTAAAAGAGAATGAAACAAGCCACAGACTAGGAGAAAATCTTTGCAAAGAATATATCTTATAAAGGCTGTGTATCTAGGAGATTTAGAGCTCTCAACATTCAACACTAAGAGCAAAAGCCTCATTTTTAAAAATGGACAGAGATTTGAATTGACATTTCACCAAAGAAGATATATGGAGGACAAAATTACCTAAAAAGATGTTCAACGTCATTAGTCATTAGAGAAATGCAAATTAAAATCACACTCACATATCCTTATACATGTATTAGACTAGCTAAAATTAAATAGACTTGCCATAAGAAATGTTGGCAAGGTTGTAGAAGAACTGGAAGTCTTATACGCTGCTCTTGGAAATGTAAAATGATACAGTGAATTTTGAGACAATTTGGCAGTGCCTTAGAAAATTAAAGATACACTCACTGTATGATCCAGCCATTCCACTCCTGTATATTTACCCAAGATAAATGAAAGCATATTTCCATATAAAAACTTATGTATGAATGTTCCTATCAGCTTTCTCTGTAATAATCAAAATCTATCCATACAATGGAACACGACTCATCAAGAAAAAAGAAATAAACTATTGATATGCTACAACATGGGTGAAATGGAAAATAATTATATTGGGTGAAAGAACCCAAACATAAAATAGCACATATTGTATTAATTCATTTTAAACAATTCTGGAAAATGGAAACTACCCCTATAGTGACAGAAAGCAAGTCTGAGTTTTCCTGAGTTTGGAGCTGAGAAAGGTAGGGAGATTACAAAGAAACACCAGGAAGCATCTGTGGGTGACTGATATGTTCACTATCTTGAATGTGTTGACATTTTCACAGGTGCATACGTATGTCAAAGTTTATCAAATTGTGTAATTTAAATGTGTACTATGTATTATATATCAATTGCTCTTCAATAACACTGGTTTTTAAAAGAGTTTAACATACTCCTATCATATAATCCAGCCATTCCATTCCTAGGTATTGACCCAAGAGAAACAAAAGCATGTATTCATATAAAGACCTGTGCATGAATGTTCATAGTGGCATTATTTGTAACAGCCAATAACTGGAATAAAACCCAAACATTCACCAACGGATGAATGAAGGAATAAACAAATTGTGGCACATTCATTCAATGGAATGCTACTCAGCAACTAAAAAGTAAACATGCTGCAACATGGATGAATGTTAAAATAAGTATGTTGTATACAACAGAAGCCAAACAAAGGAGAGTAGATACTGCATGATTCCATTTATATTATATTCTAGAATATGCAAGTGCATGTAGAGTGAGACAACACAGGTTGTGGTTATTTGGGGAGAGGGGCAAAGCAGCACTAGGAAACTTTCCAGGGTGATAGATTTGTTCATCATCTTGACTGTGATGATGGTTTTGTGAGAATAGACATGTCAAAACTTATCAAAGTTTATAATTTAATTTCTGTAATTTATTTGTGCAATTTATTGCATGTCAATAATACCTCAATAGAAAAACAAAAAACAAAATGAGCATAAAATAGCAAAAGCAGTAAATACTTTCTGGGTATAAGAAAGCACTGGCTCAGCTAAATTGCTGTCTACCCTTCAGCAAGTCCTCTATCAGCTCCAGACCCCCACTTCTGATTCTGTCATGTGAAAATCAGCTTGATGCTCTTTCATATTTGTTCCACTTCTAATAGGCTATGCTACTATTTTTAATCATTGACATCAAGGTTCTTCAAAAGACTTTAAAGAGCCTGCCTGTGAGCTTCCTTAAGAACCTTCAAAATTCATTAACTGAAGAGACATGGCTCCCCGTCCACATTTCTGGGTCCCCAGGGAAGGAACCACATGCTTCCCAACTTGTGCAGGATCTCAGAACAAGTGCCCCAGGCAGTAAAATGTTTTATAAGGAGACCTGACTCACTCTTTTCCTGGTAGCTCCTATAGGTCTGCAATTCTGCCACCAACATCCCACAAATAACCTACAATTTTAGTGAGAATACAACCAGGGAGAGTTTAATTTGAAAGACGATGATCCTTCCTGCCTTTCCAAAGGCAGTGGGTATAGTTGAAGGCAATATTAGCCTATATATTCCATCTAACAGTTATGAAAATTTAAACTTCTATGTTTAAGAGTGTGTATCCACTATGCATGTGTATGGTTACATTATAACTTATTAGTACTCAGAGTGAGCTCTCTTTGCTTGCTTTTTCTAACAAGAGCTGGGATAAATCATAACCCTTGACTTGTCTTACTGATTTCCTGTTAGAGGTTTCGTGGACTTTATTGTTAGCCTAATGTTTCTCTGCTAAGTGCCTTGGGACTCATAATCCAACCACAGTCCCATCCCTGAATCAAAATCATGAGATAAAATATTCATGAGATAAAACACCCAATCAAATGTCAGTGTGAAGGCCAGAATATTTTATGGCTTGTCACTAGACAGAGCTTAGGAGAGAGGCAGAACCAGATAATGATTCATACCATCTGCTTCTGCATAGTAGAAATTTCCTAAAGGTACATAATTTTGATGTGGCTCTAAAGTGCCTGGCTCAATGCCAAGGACCAACTGGGGAGTTCAGTGACCTGAGTTCTAGGTCCAGATTTACAACCAATTTAACCTGTGTTTTGGTCAAACCATGTAAGGTGCCTGGGTGGTCAGGCTCCTCCTTTGTAAAAGGATATAAAGGGCTCCTACACTCTCTTCCCTTAAGGAACTAGTTGGGTGACCCAAATGAGTGAAGCACACCTGTAAGACTCCAGGGAGTAGGACACAGTTGTCTCAACTCTGATCATTCTGAAGAGTGCACCCTTTGCCGTGATGCATCCAAGTACAATGAATACTGAGAAAAATAAAATGTGTGCAAAATAAAACTTGCCTATAACCCACAGTTTTTAAATTCTGGCCTCGAAGATTGCCAAAGTCTATTCTATTCCTAAAAACCTAAGACTGTCCAAGCCAAAGTGCACTGGACAGTATGTGTACAGTAGCTTAGATCAAGTATGACATCCAGTGGCCTATTTGGCTAATGACACCTAGAGACTTTGAAGGAATCTGGGGAATTCTGATCTCTTTGGCATTTAATCTTGCAGAAAAAATTTCAATTGAAGAAAGGGAACTGGAACTAACCAGTACTCTCCCCTGGGTTGCAGGAACTGTAAGAGGAATTTTTGCCATTTATTCTACCCACACCTCACAGTAACTATGCAACCAATATTATTAACTATCAAAATGGACAAGAAAACAGAAAGAGACATAGAGATGAACTAACTTGCTTAACTATCTTACCAACCTTGCAAATAAGAATTTCTGAATACCATCTGACTCCTGAAAACATGCTGCACCCATCATTCCAAGACTTCAGAGAACATGTTTCCAAGTTTCTATTTTACAAATGTGGAAATTAACCTGAGGAAGGATAAGTGATACCCAAAACATAGCTACTTAAGGACACAGATGAGGCTGGAACCCAAGGCTTGCAGAAGATCTACCAATTAATTATGAGATCCAATATATCACAGAAAAGTCTTTACCTCCAAACAAGGCCCATAAAACACAGACTATGCGGAGGAGGAGCTAAGATGGCCAAATAGGAACAGCTCCAGTCTACAGCTCCCAGCGTAAGCGACGCAGAAGACGGGTGATTTCTGCATTTCCAACTGAGGTACCGGGTTCATCTCACTGGGGAATGTCGGAAAGTGGTTGCAGGATAGTGAGTGCAGCGCACCAAGCGTGAGCCAAAGCAGGGCGAGGCATCACCTCACCCGGGAAGCGCAAGGGGTCAGGGAATTCCCTTTCCTAGTCAAAGAAAGGGGTGACAGACAGCACCTGGAAAATCGTATCACTCCCACCCTAATACCGTGCTTTTCCAACAGTCTTAGCAAACGGCACACCAGGAGATAATATCCCGTGCCTGGCTCAGAGGGTCCTACACCCATGGAGCCTCACTTACTGCTAGTACAGCAGTCTGAGATCAAACTGCAAGGCAGCAGTGAGGCTGGGGGAGGGGCGCCCGCCACCGCCCAGGCTTGAGTAGGTAAACAAAGCTGCCAGGAAGCTTGAACAGGGTGGAGCCCACCACAGCTCAAGGAGGCCTACCTGCCTCTGTAGACTCCACCTCTGGGGGCAGGGCATGGCCAAACAAAAGGCAGCAGAAACCTCTGCAGACTTAAATGTCCCTGTATGACAACATTGAAGGAAGTAGCGGTTCTCCCAGCATGCTGCTGGAGATCTGAGAGCGGACAGGCTGCCTCCTCAAGTGGGTCCCTGATCCCCGAGTAGCCTAACTGGGAGGCACCCCTCAGTAGGGGCAGAGTGACACCTCACACGGCCGGGTACTCCTCTGAGACAAAACTTCCAGAGGAATGATCAGGCAGCAACATTTGCTGTTCAACAATATCCGGTGTTCTGCAGCCTCTGCTGCTGATACCCAGGCAAACACAGTCTGGAGTGGACCTCTAGCAAACTCCAACAGACCTGCAGCTGTGGGTCCTGTTAGAAGGAAAACTAACAAACAGAAAGGACATCCACACCAAAACCCCATTTGTATGTCACCATCATCAAAGACCAAAGGTAGATAAAACCACAAAGATGGGGAAAAAACAGAGCAGAAAAACTGGAAACTCTAAAAATCAGAGCACCTCTGATTTTTAAAAGGAACGCAGCTCCTCACCAGCAACGGAACAAAGCAGGACAGAGAATGACTTCGACGAGTTGAGAGAAGAAGGCTTCAGACAATCAAGCTACTCCGAGCTAAAGGAGGAAGTTTGAACCCATGGCAAAGAAGTTAAAAACCTTGAAAAAAAATTAGACGAATGGCTAGCTAGAATAACCAATGCAGAGAAGTCCTTAAAGGACCCGATGGAGCTGAAAACCACGGCACGAGAACTATGTGATGAATGCACAAGCCTCAGTAGCTGATTCGATCAACTGGAAGAATGGGTATCAGTGATGGAAGATCAAATGAATGAAATGAAGCGAGAAGAGAAGTTTAGAGAAAAATGAATAAAAAGAAATGAATAAAGCTGCCAAGAAATATGGGACTATGTGAAAAGACCAAATCTATGTCTGATTGGTGTACCTGAAAGTGACAGGGAGAATGGAACCAAGTTGGAAAACACTCTGCAGGATATTATCCAGGAGAACTTCCCCAATCTAGCAAGGCAGGCCAACATTCAAATTCAGGAAATACAGAGAATGTCACAGAGATACTCCTCGAGAAGAGCAACTCCAAGACACGTAATTGTCAGATTCACCAAAGTTGAAATAAAGGAAAAAATGTTAACAGCAGCCAGAGAGAAAGGTCCAGTTACGCACAAAGGGAAGCCCATCAGACCAACAGCAGATCTCTCGGCAGAAACTCTACAAGCCAGAAGAGAGTGGGGGCCAATATTCAACATTCTTAAAGAATTTTCAACCCAGAATTTCATATCCAGCCAAACTAAGCTTCATAAGTGAAGGAGAAATAAAATACTTTACAGACAAGCAAATGCTGACCGATTTTGTCACCACCAGGCCTGCCCTAAAAGAGCTCCTGAAGGAAGCACTAAACATGGAAAGGAACAACCGGTACCAGCCACTGCAAAAACATGCCAAATTGTAAAGACCATCCAGGCTAGGAAGAAACTGCATCAACTAACGAGCAAAATAACCAGCTAACATCATAATGACAGGATCAAATTCACACATAACAATATTAACCTTAAATGTAAATGGGATAAATGCTCCAATTAAAGGATACAGACTGGCAAAATGGATAAAGAGTCAAGACCCATCAGTGTGCTGTATTCAGGAAACCCATCTCACATGCAAAGACACACATAGGCTCAAAATAAAGGGATGGAGGAAGATCTACCAGGCAAATGGAAAACAAAAAAAGGCAGGGGTTGCAATCCTAGTCTCTGATAAAACAGACTTTGAACCAACAAAGATCGAAAGAGACAAAGAAGGCCATTGCATAATGGTAAAGGGATCAATTCAACAAGAAGAGCTAACTATCCTAAATATATATGCACCCAATACAGGAGCACCCAGAGTCATAAAGCAAGTCCTTAGAGACCTACAAAGAGACTTAGACTCCCACACAATAATAATGGGAGACTTTAACACCCCACTGTCAACATTAGACAGATCAATGAGACAGAAAGTTAACAAGGATATCCAGGAATTGAACTCAGCTCTGCACCAAGTGGACCTAACAGACATCTACAGAACTCTCCACCCCAAAACAACAGAATATACATTCTTTTCAGCACCACACCACACCTATTCCAAACTTGACCACGTAGTTGGAAGTAAAGCACTCCTCAGCAAATGTGAAAGAACAGAAATTATAACAAACTGTCTCTCAGAGCACAGTGCAATCAAACTAGAACTCAGGATTAAGAAACTCACCCAAAACTGCTCAACAACATGGAAACTGAACAACCTGCTCCTGAATGACTACTGGGTACATAACGAAATGAAGGCAGAAATAAAGATGTTCTTTGAAACCAACAAGAACAAAAACAACATACCAGAATCTCTGGGACACATTCAAAGCAGTGTGTAGAGGGAAATTTATAGCACTAAATGCCCACAAGAGAAAGCAGGAAAGATCTAAAATTGACACCCTAACATCACAATTAAAAGAACTAGAGAAGCAAGAGCAAACACATTCAAAAGCTAGCAGAAGGCAAGAAATAATTAAGATCAGAGCAGAACTGAAGGAAATAGAGACACAAAAAACCCTTCAAAAGAATCAGTGAATCCAGGAGCTGGTTTTTTGAAAAGATCAACAAAATTGATAGACCACTAGCAGGACTAATAAAGAAGAAAAGAGAGAAGAATCAAATAGAAACAATGAAAAATGATAGAGGATATCACCACCGATCCCACAGAAATACTACCATCAGAGAATACTATAAACAACTCTATGCAAATAAACTAGAAAATCTAGAAGAAATGGATAAATTCCTCGACACATACACCCTCCCAAGACTAAACCAGGAAGAAGCTGAATCTCTGAATAGACCAATAACAGGCTCTGAAATTGAGGCAAAAATTAATAGCTAACCAACCAAAAAAAGTCCAGGACCAGATGGATTCACAGCGGAATTCTATCAGAGGTACAAGGAGGAGCTGGTACCATTCCTTCTGAAACTACTCCAATCAATAGAAAAAGACGGAATCCTCCCTAATTCATTTTATGAGGCCAGCATCATCCTGATATCAAAGCCTGGCAGAGACACAACAAAAAAAGACAATTTCAGACCAATATCCCTGATGAACATCGATGCAAAAATCCTAAATAAAATACTAGCAAACCAAATCCAGCAGCACATCAAAAAGCTTATCCACCATGGTCAAGTGGGCTTCATCCCTAGGATGCAAGGCTGGTTCAACATATGCAAATCAATAAACGTAATCCAGCATATAAACAGAACCAAAGACAAAAACGACATGATAACCTCAATAGATGCAGAAAAGGCCTTTGACAAAATTCAACAACCCTTCATGCTAAAAACTCTCAATAAATTAGGTATTGATGGGATGTATCTCAAAATAGTAAGAGCTATCTATGACAAACCCACAGCCAATATCATGATGAATAGGCAAAAACTGGAAGAATTCCCTTTGAAAACTGGCGGAAGACAGGGATGCCCTCTCTCACCACTCCTATTCAACATAGTGTTGGAAGTTCTGGCCAGGGCAATCAGGCAGGAGAAGGAAATAAAGGGTATTCAATTAGGAAAAGAGGAAGTCAAATTGTCCCTGTTTGCAGATGACATGATTGTATATCTAGAAAACCCCATCATCTCAGCTCAAAATCTCCTTAAGCTGATAGGCAACTTCAGCAAAGTCTCAGGATACAAAATCAATGTGCAAAAATCACAAGCATTCTTATACGCCAATAACAGACAAACAGAGAGCCAAATCAGGAGTGAACTCCCATTCACAATTACTTCAAAGAGAATAAAATACCTAGGAATCCAACTGACAAGGGACATGAAGGACCTCTTCAAGGAGAACTACAAACCACTGCTCAATGAAATAAAAGGGGATACAAACAAATAGAAGAACATTCCATGCTCATGGGTAGGAAGAATCAATATTGTGAAAATGGCCATACTGCCCAAGGTAATTTATAGATTCAATGCCATCCCCATTAAGCTACCAATTACTTTCTTCACAGAATTGGAAAAAACTACTTTAAAGTTCATATGGAACCAAAAAAGAGCCTGCATTGCCAAGTCAATCCTAAGCCAAAAGAACAAAGCTGGAGGCATTACACTACCTGACTTCAAACTATACTACAAGGCTACAGTAACCAAAACAGCATGGTACTGGTACCAAAACAGAGATATAGACCAATGGAACAGAACAGAGCCCTCAGAAATAATGCCGCTTGTTTACAACTATCTGATCTTTGACAAACCTGACAAAAACAAGAAATGGGGAAAGGATTCCCTATTTAATAAATGGTGCCGGGAAAACTGGCTAGCTATATGGAGAAAGCTGAAACTGGATCCCTTCCTTACACCTTATACAAAAATTAATTCAAGATGGATTAAAGACTTAAATGTTAGACCTAAAACCATAAAAACCCTAGAAGAAAACCTAGGCAACACCATTCAGGACATAGGCATGGGCAAGGACTTCATGTCTAAAACACCAAAATCAATGGCAACAAAAGCCAAAATTGACAAATGGGATCTAATTAAACTAAAGAGCTTCTGCACAGCAAAAGGAACTACCATCAGAGTGAACAGGCAACCTACAGAATGGAAGAAAATTTTTGCAGTCTATTCATCTGACAAAGGGCTATTATCCAGAATCTACAATGAACTCAAACAAATTTACAAGAAAAAAAAACCAACCCCGTCAAAAGTGGGTGAAGGATATGAACAGACACTTATCAAAAGAAGACATTTATGCAGCCAAAAGACACATGAAAAAATGCTCATCATCACTGGCCATCAGAGAAACGCAAATCAAAACCACAATGAGATACTATCTCACACCAGTTAAAATGGTGATCATTAAAAAGTCAGGAAACAACAGGTGCTGGAGAGGATGTGGAGAAATAGGAACACTTTTACACTGTTGGTGGGACTGTAAACTAGTTCAACCATTGTGGAAGTCAGTGTGGCGATTCTTCAGGGATCTAGAACTAGAAATACCATTTGACCCAGCCATCCCATTACTGGGTATATACCCAAAGGATTATAAATCATGCTGCTATAAAGACACATGCACACATATGTTTATTGCAGCACTA
The DNA here is from genome assembly GCF_029289425.2 of Pan paniscus. Taxonomy (NCBI): domain Eukaryota; kingdom Metazoa; phylum Chordata; class Mammalia; order Primates; family Hominidae; genus Pan; species Pan paniscus. Next base: position 63,093,787 of record NC_073257.2, on the reverse strand, counting down.
TTCACAATAGCAAAGACTTGGAACCAACCCAAATGTCCAACAGTGATAGACTGGATTAAGAAAATGTGGCACATATACACCATGGAATACTATGCAGCCATAAAAATTATGAGTTCACATCCTTTGTAGGGACATGGATGAAACTGGAAACCATCATTCTCAGCAAACTATCGCAAGGACAAAAAAACAAACACCGCATGTTCTCACTCATAGGTGGTAATTGAACAATGAGAACACATGGACACAGGAAGGGGAACATCACACATCGGGTCTGTTTTGGGGTGGGGGGAGAGGGGAGGGATAGCATTAGGGGATATACCTAACGTAAATGACGAGTTAATGGATGCAGCACACCAACATGGCACATGTATACATATGTAACAAACCTGCACGTTGTGCACATGTACCCTAAAACTCAAAGTATTAAACACACACACACACACACACACACACACACACACACAGACTATGCTCACAAAGACCCTTTGCCTTACTTCAGAAAAAGAGGTAGAGCTACTATTAAGCCCCTACCCTGACAATTGGGAGACTAGAAATGAGCCTATTATAAAGAATTGGCAGCAGAAAAGGGACTAAAGAAGAATTAATAATTTTAAAAAAATCTCTTGAATGTGTGTAGTGCTATTAGCACTGGGGCAAAAAGCCTGATGCACTTTAAGTTCCAAAGTCTTTACCCTGTACAACCTTGCATAATAACTAATGTCCACAATGATGACACTGGGCCATTAAGGGAGACTGAATTATTCTTATGGTCCCTATATTTAATCAAGTAAGGAAATATGTAATCTAATTTGGAAATCTTTAAGATTCAAAATAATGAGAGTTAACATTTTGTGTGCAGCTAAATATCTTATCTTGAAGACAGACTTTCATTTGCCACATTCTTAAACCCTTGAGTGCGGTCTATAGAAGTAGTCAGAAGTCATCTCCCATCTGGCCCAAAATTCTTCTCCCATTATTCTTTGGTTTATGCCACAAATATAAGTGCACTATTCCCAGATAAGGACTATATTCAATATCCACAGCCAGCCTGTTTTGCCATGACAAAACCTGGTCCCTTTCAGTTCAGTCTCAGAACAGAGTCACATTCAAGAAGCAGTTTATAAGGAATTCAAATTTTTACTTACATTTCCCAAATGACTGAAAGGAATTCAAATATAAAGTCTGGAGTAACCTTGGTAAAGGTGTCATCTCGCCTTTGTCCACTTCCCTCACGTACTGCATCTTCTCTGGGATTTTCAGTAAATGTTTTTTCTGCTCCCCTACCAATAAGGCTTTTCTTCCACCTGAAATTTCTCCCCAATATCCACCTCCTTTTTTTGTCTCCTTTATCTTCTTAGCCATTCCCATTTGTCAAAAGTTAACTCCTACTTTAGAGTTTAACTCAAATACAATAAAATCTCCTTTTCAAGGAATTCTTCAATCCTATCACTGAAACTGAATTCCTTCTCCTACTACATTACAATGACTTCTTTAGTTCACATCCAAGAGTAACAGGTAGACTTAAAGAAAAGATAAGAACAGGCTCTAGAGCCATCAATCCTATTTTATTTGTTTAGTTACCATTTATTATGCCCCTTCTGTATGCCACGCATGTTGCATGCATTTTGCATGTGTTAACTCTTTAAGTCTCACTACTTGCCTATGACATAATTACTATAAACCTCATGCTTTAAGATACGATAACTATAGTTTAAAGAAATTAAGTACCTTGCCAATAATCACATAGCCAATGAGTGGCATAGCCAAGTTTCAAATCCAGAAATGCTGACTCCAGAGCTGAGGTTATTAACCAGTGGGGTGGCCATGGAGGAGTGCCACTCAGAATTCCTTTAAGAGAACCTGCCACAGTGAACATAGTTGGATCTGCCACATTGTTCATACTGTTACAGTAGGTAACTAGTCAGACATGAGCAGGGCAGGAGAAAGCTCCCACTACCCCCACACACACCAAAAATGTTACACCACTATCACGTGATGATCAGGCAGTTGTTAGCTGTCTCTCTAAAATAATAATTGATCACAGCTGGTGACAGGGAAAGGCCAACTCCCAATAGATAGAAACACTGAATCTGGTGATCAGCAGCTTCCCAACAAGATCTCAGGAGTTGGGTGAGTGGGCTCAAGCATGTGCATTAAGAGGCAAATGGTAGAGTTTAACTGGTATATGACCTTCTAGGATCCTTCTATCGGAAAGAGAAGAACACCTTAAGTGAGCATGCATCCAACTCCAATAAACACACTGCACATGCTCATTTCCCAAGCGCCAGCAGGTCACTGCACATGTGGACAGCCCAACCCAAGAGAAGAATCAGTGGAGAAGGGACACAAGACCCCAGAAGAATGCCAACCTACAAAACTCCAAGTCAAAAGGTCAAACCACACACTTGATCTCTGAAGTTGCCCAGTTGGCCCGCTTCTTACTTCCTTTCATTCCTGCTTTAAAACTTGCCTCGGTCTCTCCTTCTGCCTTATGCCCCTCAGTCAAATTCTTTCTTCTGAGGAGGTGAAAATTGAGGTTGCTGCTGGCCCATATGGATTTGCCAGTAACAATAACAAGATCATACTTTCCCTGGGTTACCCCCCAAAAATGACTAAGCACAGCACAAGTACAAGAACTGAGCCATTCTTGCCCAACACAAGATCCCTTTATCAAGCATTCTTTGCTGAGAAACTCCTCGCCAGCCTGACTAATGCTTTCTCAAGACTGCACTGTAGTGTGAGGATCTTCCTTTTCAATCATGCCTTCCTCCATCTCTCCTTTCACAAATACCATATCTGCACTTCAGTCTGAAGTTTCACCAAACTGTTTCTGCTCCTTTCCCTTTTACCCTAAATAGGTGTTTTTCCATTAAATCTCTAGCATGCCTAAGCCCATCTCAGCTTCTGCTCCTTGAAAGACACAGGTGGTACCATAAGTGGTCCAGGAAAACAGGTAATATAATGGGGTTCCAGGAATGGCTCACTCACCACCCATTTGGCAAGAAGGACTGCATCCCAAATAGAATATCAAGTACAGATAGTCCCTGGCACAGGTGACAGGCCAGCTGCTGAAGTTTTCATTGATGTTGACCTGGGAAGATGCCCTAGTCACAGTTCAATGATTCAGTGGGAACAGCTCAATGATTTGGGCATTTGAAAGATATTTGGGACCTACACATGCAAAGACAGCAGAGCTGGTAAATAGTTATCAAGTTATTATAATGCTTCACAGGGACATCATGTGAAAGTGAGGATGATTGGCAACCAGCTACAAGCTAAGTGAGGAAACCATGGAGCCTCTTTGTTAATTTATCTCTGACAATAAAAAAGAAGACATGGCCAAGGAGCAGATTCAGAACTTGATAGATAGAAATGCAAAACTCCAGAGACATTTAAATACACAGCCAAAGTAGGTCAGTTATACTAAGGCCAGGACTCTGGTTAGGAAAAGATGGAACCCTAGAATATGGGATGGGGATATCTGAGTGGATGGCCACAAGGATTTTGGCTCTGGAGACTATCCAGACCTTGCAGAGGTGGCCCACTGCACCACAGTAAGAACCAGCACTTCACTTATGTGGAAGACACTGCAGAAGCTTTAACTCCACAAGGCAACAGGTAACTTCCAAAAGACATGCTCCCATCTCCTCTTCTTACTCCCACACCACCCCAGTGGGTACGATTATATCCAACATAACCCAGCTCAGGACACACTGGGCTTCATAAGAGGGAAAGGATTATATATACTTCAAAGGAATGGCAAGAATTACCTAATAGGTACACACAGGAGCTGGGATTGGATTGGATTGGGCTTTGGCTTGATCAAGAGGCCAAAGCATAAGATTGGAAAAGGAAGGATTCATGGACTTGAAGGCACTTTCTTGAGATGTAGGATTTAATGCTCTGGGAAGGGTCCCTGGGCAAGGGGCAAACTTACTACTGAGTGGGATACTAGTTTCCCGTTGTTGATGTAACACATTACCACAACCTTAATAGCTTAACACAACACAAATTATGTAACTTACAGTTGCGGAGATCAGAAGATTGAAATAGGTCTTATTGGGCTGAAATGAAGGTGTTGGCAAGCTGCATACCTTCTGGAGACTCTAAGGGAGAATCTGTTTCTTCATCTTCTTTGGTGTCTAAAGCCTGCTTATGTTCTTTGGTTCATGGCCCCTTCATCCATCTTCAAAATCAAGTGTAGCATCTTCAAATTTCTCCTCCTCTCTAACCATCCTACTTCTGTTTTTCACTTATAGGGACCCTTGTGGTTATAATGGGATACTGGGATACACCTGAATAATACAGGATAATCTCCCTATCCCAAGATCCTTGATTTATCCGTACCTGCAAAGTTCATTTTGCCATGTAAAATAATATGTTCACAAGTTCTGGGGATTAGGATATAGACACCTTTAGGGGGACGGGGCATTATTCTGCCTACCTCAGGTAACTTTTTGGAACCTGAAAAAGCAAAAGCCCACACTGATTGAAGCAGAAATACTTAGATTTTCCTGGAATATGGAAAATACTTGGAGACTTTGGAGATTATTGGATATATGATTTGAGTTGATATTAACTCCTAGAAATATCATCAAAGCATCATCATTATCACCTGTTACAGTGGAGCTTATCGCGTATCAAGTAATAAATGGGAACTGGCTAAAGTCTGGCTTACTGGGGCCCCACCAGGTCCACAAACCCGCCTAATGCTCACTGCTATTCACCTGAGCCAGTGTTGTTGAACAACAGTCTCCCCGAAGAAAGAAAATAAAAGCCCAATGCCTGGTGGTCCTCTTTGTTTCTAGAGAGAGAATATTCCACTCCTAGACATACTGCTCTGGCCAATCTACAGGATGCGATACAAGCCGGCCTGCCACTGGGGCCATATGAGCCTGCAGAACCCCGTGGTGTGGGAGGGATCAGGGATAGGATGAGATGCATTGCGGAGTATATGGCAAACCCTAAGGAGACATTTACACCACAGGCCTGTGGGTATCTAGCCAGGCCATATCATCCACAGTGAAGAAACAGCTCCCGGCTCATTATGGGGCCCTGCTATTGATGAAATGCCTGACACCTGCTTCTCAAATTGTCTGAACCCACAGCCCCTCTGTTAAACTGAATCACTTGTTCCGGCCTCCCTCCTCCTGGAGCTGAGAGATAGTCCAGAGGAGGCCAGGCTAGAAGCCTAGCTGAGGACCACCACACACTAACACATGCAGCAGCCCCTCCACACCAACAGTGTACCTCACCTCAACCCTCTACCAGAGTGAGCACCTTCCCCATCGAGTACAGGATGTGGTGTTTAAATGATTTCCTCCAAAACCGAGAGGGGTTTTCTGGAGGAGCTTCACTCTAGGAGTATATTTTTCCTTCTACCACGCTCCTCAACTCCTAAAGCAAGTAGATCTATGGCCCATTTGCCCTGGAATCTCAAGAGCTTTGCCCCTTGCTCTCAGGTCCCTGGCGCAGTTGTTCACTATTCTCCCATTCTATGCCATTTTACGAAAATCCTTCCTCCAAGTTCACCACCCTCTCAAGGCCACAGCAGCTTACAGGCAGATTCTGAACATGGAGGATTGCACAATCATCTTGAAAGTGAACATCATCCACAGCTCACTTCTAGCCACAGAGTTCTATAGCTTCCCCTGGAAAGAGAAGAAGAATAAGGAAAGATCTTCTAACTTGGGAACCCTAAAGGGAAGAGAGGGGCCAAAAAGCCTACACTAGCACCTAAATTCAAACCAAACATACAATTGGGATGAAAAGATACAATTATTTTCATAATGTTCCATAATAAGATTTCTAATCCAAAGTCTAAGCTTTCTTCCTATCTCCTCAAACTTTTTCATCCCCCTTTTGTAAGTCCACAATTTGAAGAATTGAAGCCAGGGGGCAGGACAAATGAATTCTACAACATAGGGCAGACACTCAAGTTTCCTCTACATACTTCATAAATCTTGTCATCTGCTTTCCTAGCTCTGCTTCATAGTTGTCTTTGTGGGGTTTTATAGACCCATAATACTTTGGAATAAGAGAATGAAATATCCAGGATCTCATCTGGTACTCAGTTCAGCCCAAAGACATAAGATACACTATTTCCTGTTGATATGTGGAGAAACTGAGCCACAGAGGCACAGAGAGTGAGGGACACAGCCAGGATCCAAAGAGCCCACCTTGTCCTGTCCCCTATCCTGAAGGGAAGCTCTCAACCAACTTTCAGATACAAAGGACCCAAATAGTCATCTTAAAAAATTAGCTCTGGGCAAGTGACCTTCTAGAGTTGCCCGTTCTTTAATATTTGTTTCTTATTGGTAAGGTACAAAATCTGTGATCTCTTCAAGAGAGAGGCTTTGGAAGTTGAATCCCAGATAACTGAGTCATAAATTCTGCTTTCATGGCTAAGAAACCCAAAGCTTAGTAGAGACCTAGAGGTGACATATCTTATCCAAATTAAGAATTCCTTGCAGACATTCTTTCTCTCCAAGTATCCCTCAAAACAGGGCCAACTTTAGGAGTAGTAAATGGCTGTGTTTTTGAGGAGTGACACACAAAGACCACTCATCACAAACAGGATACAATTTCCAACATTCAAAGGAAAAAATCACTTGCTTCTCCAAGAACCTTTAAAATGTCTCTATCCGAGGGAAATGTCAACTGAAAAGGGGGGCTCTTGTGACTCTCCTTGTCAAGCAGATGATCTTGACCTCAACCACGTGAAAACCAAAATGACCTATTGAGAGGCCACATAATTCAGTGGGAATAGCATGAGCTTAGAAGTCAGGCAGGCCTGGGTTTTAATTCTAGCACTGCCGTTTTCTAACTATATGCTTTGTACAGGTTGCTTCAACTGTCTCAACTCCTACGACCTCCTTTGTAAAACAGGAATAACATCACAAGGCTGTAAGGAGGTGTATTCAGTTAACATGGCTGAAGCCCCTAGCACAGTATCTGGCACCTGAGAGACCAGTATTAGGAACACATTAAAATAAACAGGCCATGTTCAACAAAATGTAAGAAACACTGAATTAGACAAACTTAAACAGGTTTCTTGCCTTCAGAGCTTCTGGAAACCTGTGTTGTCCTAATGTGCATGGTAAATCTTCAAGAGAGGGACTATTATAGCAATTCCCAAACATATCGGATCATAGATCTTTTTTCATGGCACTAACATAAACACTGCTGAAAAAACCAATTTGGAGCAAAACCTAATAGACCCTTAATGGACATTAATTTCCTCCTTTCTTCTCTCACCCAGATTTCTTTACCTCCTAAAACTAACATACAAATAAGACACGTTGCTCTTTGTGACTTCAGCGACATCAGAAGTGTACTTTTGGGTTTTGATATTTTAACCTTAAACTCTATCATTTAAAATAGTAGTTTTATGAAAGGAAACAGCCAGGCACTGTGGCTTAAGCCTGTCATCCCAGCTACTTCGGAGGCTAAGGCAGGAGAATGACTTGAGCCCAGGAATTTGAGGCTAGAGTGAGCTATGATGACACCACCGCACTCCAATCTGGATGACAGAATAAGACTGCGAGACCTATTTCTAAAAAACAAACACCCCCAACCCCCAAAAAAGGAAAACAAATGATTTAACGTATATTGACAAGATACTTATGAATGACTGTTATTTTTTTTTCTTGTTTTTTTTTTTTTATTTTTTTTATTTTTTACTTTTTATTATACTTTAAGTTTTAGGGTACATGTGCACATTGTGCAGGTTAGTTACATATGTATACATGTGCCATGCTGGTGCGCTGCACCCACTAACTCGGAATGACTGTTATTTATACTGAATTTTTAAAGATGGCTTTGAGAACCTCTCCAAAGAGCTCAATCAAAGCACTATAATTAAGTTCAGGCAAATTATGAGATTAAAATATATGGCCTTAAATAACAAACAAAACATTTTCCTTCATTGTCATCTGGCCTACATTTACAGTCTTTGCATTATTTCCTGTCCGATTCAGTAGATGGCACTGCAGAGTGAACATAGAGAAAATCCCATAGGGTTGCTGTGGATTCATCCTTGGGTGAATACTGATTTGTTTTGTTTTGCTAACCCTCTCTAGTTTCGATGTTGTTCATCTGCCAAGAGGGGAACTTGTGTATTTTGTGGGAGTGGGATGGGGTAAAGTAGTGTAAGTAATGATTTTCTGCCCCTACTGGAAACTCTCCCTGTGCCTCCTAACCCCTTGAAAATTGGCATTTATAGAATTCCCTAGCTCAAGAAGGCCAAACGCAGGACTATCATTTGACCACCGATGCAGACCCGGCCCATATCAGACAGTGCTAATCACCACCCCAGGCCCGTGACCAGACAGTGCTGATCAATCATAGCCACTTTTCCACTGGAGCCAAACAACATTTCTCAATTATTTTAAATACACTTTTCCAAGCAACTACTATAAATCCCACAACAAAGGCACAACGATGCAATCTATTTCTAATACCTGCCGGAGAGTTCAGAGTTTTTTCAAGAGCAAATCCTTGATAATACTCAAAGTTGTTAAGAAATGTATCCAAGCTTATCAGATGATTTTTGACAGAACCAGGACAAGAATTCAGGACTCTTGACTCTTGCAGAAGAGTTTATATTCCACCCTGACTTAATGCCCTACTGCTAAGAGTCAGACTGCTGAAGTACAGCCCCTGAGGACCAAGTTCTGATAGCCGAGTACAAAAGGTTTGTCTGGACTCTGGTGGCCCCACTCATCATTTGGAGGTGGGGAGGGGAAGAACAGGCAGAAATTAAACCCAAAAACAGTTGATGGGGTCCTGTACTATTTGTGCAGGCCAATTTTGCGCTGGCCCAAGATAATCCTGCTCCATGGACCCAGAAGGGCATAGCCCTCCAGTTGCTCCTCCTTCAGGGCTGTCCACCTTCAGTTGCAAAGAATTTTTATCCATTTTTTTATAAGGCAATCGGGTATCAACTATGAGTCAAATGGCAGGTCCCTTCATTAATATTGCATTTCCAGGGACAGCTTTTTCAGCTTCTGATTTTGTGGTCTAAACGTGTTTTGGGGAAAAAAACAGGGTGAAGCTCTTAAACTATATCCTGTGACTTTTTTTCCCTGAAAACTACTGATGATGTCAGAATGAGCATTTTCAGTGGGTTTGGGGGCATTTCTAGATAAGGTTCAGTCATAATTTTAAATATCATGCATCCAAAAGTGGTATTGCCTCCCTCAGTCTCATTCCTGATTTTCATCTAGCAGTTGAAACTCTTAAAGGCACTGCTATTCTCCAGTCAACTCAGATTTGAAATCTGTCATTTTGAAATCCCCCCTTTCCTTTACCCTGTTTCCACCAATCATACTAATTCTTGTCTGTTCTGCATCTACCCCCTTTTTTTAATGTCAGTGAAATATTTCAAGCCAATACAAAAGGTCAAAATAATAATCTAATGGACACCCACGTACTCATCAAGTTCTGTCAAATGTTCGCATTTTGCCAAACTTCGTGGTATTTTTTTAATAAAAGTCATGTTGACAATTAAAGGCCTTGCAAATCCATCCCTGATTCCATTTACTTATTGCTTTAGCTAGCAAATATTTATCAGTCATTACTAAGTGCTAAGCCCTATTCTAGGATTGGATGCACATCAGTAAATGAAAGAAAGCCCCTACTTTCCTGGAGCTTACATGGCCCAGAAGTTACCTCCATCCCAAATTTGGTATAAGTGGTTTCACACACATTTTCTCATTTATTCCATTTTATGTCCCAAAACAGTATACACTATTATCATGCATGTTTTCAAACTTTATCTAAAGAGCACTTTATTAACATGTAGTACATATGCTTCTGCCACTTACCTTTTTGCTTCACATGTTGATAATTATTTTGAGAGCTGTAGCTCCAGTTCATATATGTTAATTACAGTGTTCCATTGTGTAAAACACCATTCCCTGTTGAGGAACATTTAGGTTATTTTGCAATTTTCATAAATAAAAAACATTCTGTGATGAATAAGTCCCTCTCCCCAGGATTATATTTATATGGCCTCTTTCCCACTCATTACACTTGCCAATGCCTTGTTCCTAAGAGGAGTTCAGCCAATATGTGCTCTCTTGAATAGTCTTCTAGAGTTGACCAGAAGTTTATTAGTGGACCACTCTATCTTTCAGAGAGAGTGGAGATTCCTATCCTATCTTCAGAAAAGAATTTACATAATACAAGGATAAGAAAAAACTATCCCCATTACTAAGTGATACGGTTTTATTGGACGAAGTATAAATAAGGTTAATTGGAGCAAAATGCCCTTTGTCTTCCTTGGCACAAACTTCCTTGAGTCCACCACTCCTTTATTCTTCTTATCAGTATAGTAGTAATATCTGCAATGGTCTTTCTCAACCCTGACTGCCCATTAGAAGCCCTGGGAAAACTTTTAAAAGCCTGACCCTCAGCCACTCATCATACCAATCAATTGAGAATGTCTGGAGTGGGCTCAAACATTAGTACATTTTTTAAAGTTCCTCAGATATCTGTAACATGCAGCCAAGGTTGAGAACCATGGAGCTAGGGCAGGAGTGATCCTCAAATTATGGGCCCCAGCATGCTGCTGTGTGCTGAGCTCTCTGCCAAATTTTGGTCAATGTGCACAATTTATTTGCACTCTTACTAAAGATGCATGTGGTTCTCAGATTCCTAAAATGGTCACCATTTGGCATTCTGTCACCATTTGTGTAGAATGGCTTACTGCGCTGACCATGTACTTATGTAACCCCAAGGCTAAGTCCTTCCATGTTCCACTAAACTTGTGACATTTCTCTGGCATCAGTTGAATGTTGTCAATGCCTCTTACCTACAGAAGATTGAGTGCTCTTTACCCCTCTACAACATGTCACACAATTTTTTTCTTGGCTCATTGTTCTGACAGGTGCCATTATAATAGTGTGTTCCCTCTCTAGTAGTAAAAATGAATTGTACATATTTACTGAGGTATACGGTGTTGTCCAGCCCCATGTTCTAGAACTAATATAAGGATCTTTTTCCATCTTGAAACTTGTTCTTTATATCAGTGGTTACCTTTTAATCTCTTAAAATGTATTACCAAAAATTCAACTATTACAAATAAATCATGAAGCTTGAAAGATTAAAAGCCACAATCTAGAGGGCTCATATTAGGTTGTGAACAGCAAAAGGGTTCAAGGAGGCTGCTTCTTCTGGTTTTAGTGTATGATCATGTTTCTCAAACTTAGGTCTTTCTAGGAGTTCAATGGTTATCTATAAGAAATTTATAATGTTGTATTTTGATTCCAAGCAAAGTCAAAATATTTATATAAGTGCAGGACTGTTCTCCAGGTGGCCTTGGACTGACCAAGTTCTCACCTTCTTATTTGTAGTTTTTAAGAGTAACTAGAATGTGCTGAAAGTGCAATATCCTGAGGAAGGGAGGAATTGCATGGAGTAGCCCCGGCCTTATTCCTGTCCCTCCTAGGGAAAGTAACATTTTGAGTTAGGCAAGAACTGCCTAGTACAGCTTAGGCTTTGTTCCTCTCTCCCCTGGAAGCAGGATGTTCTTTGAAGTTTTGCTTAGTGAGCCACATTGCCCCTGAGGTATATAATCCAGAAGAGGCTGCCTTTCTGGGTCCTTCAGCTGTAGCACAAGTGGGACACGTGGAGTTGAGGCACCATCTGCCCCAGGAAGGTTTCTTGAACTTTGGGGGACTGTCTCACAATGTATCCTAGACAGAGTCTTGCTCTGTTGCCCAGGCTGGAGTGCAGAGGCACGATCTCGGCTCACTGCAAGCTCCACCTCCCGGGTTCACGCCATTCTCCTGCCTCAGCCTCCCGAGTAGCTGGGACTACAGGCGCCCTCCACCAAGACTGGCTAATTTTTTGTATTTTTAGTAGAGATGGGTTTTCACCATGTTAGCCAGGATGGTCTCGATCTCCTGACCTCGTGATCCACCTGCCTCGGCCTCCCAAAGTGCTGGGATTACAGGCGTGAGCCACCGCACCTGGGCTCTAGGCTTCTTTTATCACTTTCTGCCTGTTTGTAGGTAATAAATCTACTTCATTTAACTTGTTGCATATGAGTGTGTTCTGTCTCACCAGCTGCAAACAAGTTGGTAACAAGTGCACAGTGAACTTGCTCCATAATAAGCACACTAGGAACTATATTGAGTACTTCTTATGTGCTAGGGATTCTAAGGGTTTAACATGCATATCTCATTAATCCTCACAAGGTTAAAGTATTACATTAGAGTTGAAGAAAAAGCATAGAACACTTATTAGCTGGGCCTAAGGATGCATAGCTGATAGGTGATAAGGATAGGACTCAAACCCAAAGCGTGTAACTCCTAGGCCCACCTTTGTAATCACTACACTATGCTATTCCTTAAACTATCACAGTTTACTGAAGAAAGAAGTGAGATGGGCTTAAATGTAATTGATGCCTTGTGCCACGTGATGATCAACTGATGCCTTGGCATCTGCTCAAATATGAACTTCATGATAGAACAAACAGAGAAGAGTGGTGACTAGAAGTGAGTCATCAAACTCACTATAGCATAGTGGCCTCAAAAGGACTCATACAAGAGAGGTCAGGAACATAGTCACATTACAAGTGATTTAATTTCTCTAATAGAGCTTCATGAACCACATTTAATAATGATTATTTGATTCTTACTGGTTCATAGTTTTTCGTGTATTCAGTATTCTTTACTTATTTTTATAGTTGTGGAAGATTGATAAATAAAATGATTTATTCCTAATTTTTTCTACATACTTAACTAATATTTTAATAAGAATTTATAAGAAAATATGGGATCCATGAGGATTGTTTTTCCTTTTAACTCCAGTTCATTTATCACTCAAGTTTAAGGAACATTGATGTAGACTTAAGGACAAAGATGCACCAAACGTCCCAAAGTTCACAGAGGGTCCAGTCCTTGTCCCCAGGGCTTAGGGTACAAAGCCCCTGTGTTTCTTGCCCAGCCTTGTGCTCTCTGTTTGGATCTAGCAACACAAATTATCAGACAGCTGACTGAGCATTCAGGTTTTCCAGGAACCTATTTTCCTCCCATTTTCTTACCTCTATAACTACCTAACTTGTCCATAGATGTAGCCCACTGATATAGTTTAGATTTTGTCCCCACCCAAATCTCATGTCAAACTGGAGGATGGGCCTGGTGGAAAGTGACTGGATCATGGGGATGAATTTTCTTCTTGCTGTTCTTGTGACAGTGAGTTCTCACAAGTTCTGATGATTTAAATGTGTGTGGTAATTCCCCCTTCTCTCTTTCTCTCTCTCCTGCCACCCTGTGAAGACAGTGCTTGCTTCCGCTTCACCTTCCGCCATGATTGTAAGTTTCCTGAGGCCTTCCAGTCATGCTTCCTGTACAGCCTGCAGAACTCTGAGTCAATTAAACCTCTTTTCTTCATAAATTACTCAGTCTCAGGTAGTTCTCTTTAGCAGTGTGAGAACAGACTAATATACCCACCATCACAGGTGACCATACTTTAAATGAACACCCTACAAGTAGAAGAAATAATTTCAGAGCTCAGAGACAACGCTTTTGAATTAACCCAATCAAACAAAAATAAAGAAAAAAGAAAGAAAAAAAAATGAACAGTCTCCAAGATATATGGGATTATGTGAAATGGCAAAACCTAAGAATAGTTGGTCTTCCTGAGGGAGAAGAGAAGATAGTAAGTGTGGAAAACTTATGTGAGAGAATAATTGAGGAAAACTTCCCTGGCCTGGCTAGAGAGCTAGATATCCAAATCCAAGAATCGCAGAGAATTCCTGGGAAATTCCGTGCAAAAAGATCTATCTAAAGGCAAATAGTCATCAGTCTATCTAAAGTCAATATGAAAGAAAGAATTATAAGAGCAGTAAGGCAAAAGCAGCAGGTAACCTACAGAAGAAAACCTGTCAGACTAACAGCAAACTTCTCGGCAGCAACCTTACAAGCCAGAAAGGATTGGGGTCCCAGCTTCAACCTCCTTAAACAGAAAAAACTGTCAGCCAAGAATTTTGTATCCCACAAAACTATGTTTCATAAATGAAGGATAAATGGTCATTTTCCGACAAACAAATGCTGAGAAAATTTGTCACTACCAAACCAGCACTACAAGAAATGCTAAAACATGAGTTAAGCTATCTAGGTAACAACATGATGAAGAGAACAGTAGTTCACATCTCAATATTAACATTGAATGTCAATGCCCTAAACACTCCACTTAAAAGACATAGAATAGCAGAATGGATCAAAAAAAATTACAATCCAAATATCTGCTATCTTCAAGAGACTCACTTAACACAGAAGGATTCATATAAACTCAAGGAAAAAGGGTGGAAAAAGGTATTCTATGCAAATGGAAACCAAAAGCGAGCACAAGTAGCTATTCTTTTTTTTTTTTTTTTTTGTAGACAGATTCTTGCTCTGTTGCCAGGCTGGAGTGCAGTGGCATGATCTTGGCTCACTGCAACCTCCGCCTCACGGGTTCAAGCAATTCTCCTGCCTCAGCCTTCCAAGTAGCTGGGACTACAGGCGTGTCATGTTGGCCAGGATGGATCTCCTGACCTCATGATCTACCCGCCTCAGCCTCCCAAAGTGCTGGGATTACAGGTGTGATACACTGCCCCCATCCAGAGTAGCTATTCTTATATCAAACACAACAGACTTCAAAGCAACAACAGTAAAATATATATATATAAAGATGGTCACTATATAATGATCAAATGAATTGATAATCAATTCAACAAGAAGATATTATAATCCTAAATTTATATGCACCAAACACTGGATCTCCCAGATTCACAAAACAAATACTACTACACATAAGAAATGAGATAGATAGCAAAACAATAGTAGTGATAGACATAGCACTAGACAGATCTTTGAGACATAAGGTCAACAGAGAAACAACACACTTAAATGGCATGCTAGAACAAATGGACTTAACAGACATTTACAAAACATTCTACCTAAGATCTGCAAAATATAAATTTACCTCATTAGCACATGAAACATTCTTCAAGATAGACAATATGATAGCTCACAAAACAAGTCTCAATCAGTTTTTTTTAAAATTGAAATCATATCAAGTATCTTTTCAGACCACAGTGGAATAAAATTAGAAATCAATTCCAAAAGAAACCTTCAAGACTACAAATACATGGAAATTAAATAATCGGCTACTGAATGATATCTGGGTTAACAGTGAAATAAAGATAGGAATTAAACATTCTTGGAATTGAAGGATAATAATGACACAAGCTATCAAAACCTCTGGGATATAACAAAAGTGTGCTAACAGGAAAGCTGATAGCACTAAATGCCTTCATCAAAAAGTTTGAAAGAGCACAAATTGACAACCGAATGTCACACCTCAAGGAGCTGGAAAAACAAGAACAAACTAAACTTAAAGCTAGAAGAAGAAAAGAAATAACAAAGATCAGAACAGAACTAAATGAAATTCAAACAAACAAAAAGATCAGTAAAACAAAAAGATGATTCTTTGAAAAAACAAACAAAATTAATAATCATTGGCTAGATTAACCCAGAGAAGAAGAGAGAAGATCCAGATAAGCTCAATTAGAAATGAAACTGGAGACATTACAACCGACACCATAGAAGTACAAAAGATCATTGAAGACTATTATTGTAACTGCCCAGTGGGTTCACCTTGCCCGCTGCCTAGACAGAGCAGATTTATCAAGATATGGGAGTTGCAGTGGAGAAAAAGTAATTCATGCAGAACCAGTTGTGCAGGAGACCAGAGTTTTATTATGACTCAAATCAGTCTCCCTGAGCATTCAGGAATCAGAGTTTTTAAAGATAATTTGGTGGGTAGGGGCTTGAGAATTGGGGAGTGCTGATTGGTCTGATTGGAGATGAAATCATAAGGGGTCAAAGTGAATTTTTCTTGCTGTCTTCTGTTCCTGTGTGCGATGGCAGAACTGGTTGAGTATTCTGGCCAAAAGAAAAAAAAATTGACCTGAATCTAATCAAACTGTTAGATCTAGCTAATATGTAAAGGAAACAGCAAGGATAGAAGAAGAAGTTAAAATACACCACGAATAAACAATTGGTCAGAAGAAGCAATGGGAAAATCTACTGGATAAACAACAGGATTTCCTTAACAAACAAAGGCATGAAAGAAGAGATCATGAGAAATGTTATATATTAAGAGTGACATAAGAGACAAACCAAATGCTATGTATGGAACTTGTCTGCACTCTGATTAAACAAATCCAGTGTAAAAGACTTTTTTTTAGATAATCATGGAAATTCGACCACAGACTGGGTATTGGATGATGTTAGGGGGTTATTGTTAACTTTGTCAGACATGAGAATGACCCTGTAGTTAAGATTTTTTTAAGTCGTTATCTGTTAGAAAAATATACCAAGGTATTTACAGGGTAAATACTCTCCAGCTCAACCTCCCTCTCCATTCCAGAGAATGGTGAGGAGACAGATGAAACAACATTAGCAAAATGTTGGTACCTTCTGAAGTCGGACAATGGGGTAGGTGGAGTATCATCAGACTATTCCCTCTAGCTGCTTGTATGTTTCAAAATTTCCATGATAAAAGGATTTTTTAAGGTCTCAGAATACTCAATGACAGTCTAAGGTTGGAATCACAGTGGAATTCTCACGATGCGCCTCCCATGGTAGAGGCACAGGAAGAGTAATATGTATGGAAGGGGATCCTCAGGTTCCCCTTGGCAGGCTTCATATTCCCCAGCAATGAGGAAACATGGTATTTCCACAGGACCCCACTACATTTTCTGCTAAAAGGTGGACACTGTTTAAAGAAAATAAAAAGCCCCCCAAAGATTGGAAGATCTCTCTTCAATAGGGTCTGTAAAGCATTCTCTAGTCATAAACGCATTTCCTGAAATAGAACATATTCACATATTTAAATGTAAAGTGAATCACTTACAGAAAACACTGTTATTACTTTCTGCAATGCCTTTCTACAATCTGAATACAACTGTCTTCTGCCTTAATTTAAAACTAG
Organism: Pan paniscus; assembly: GCF_029289425.2. Taxonomy (NCBI): domain Eukaryota; kingdom Metazoa; phylum Chordata; class Mammalia; order Primates; family Hominidae; genus Pan; species Pan paniscus. The sequence continues at coordinate 63,076,798 of NC_073257.2, read as the reverse complement.
GCCTACCATTTTTTTTTTTTTTTTTTTTTTTTTTTGAGACGGAGTCTCTCTCTTTCGCCCAGGCCTGACTGCAGTGGCACTATCTCCGCTCACTGCAAGCTCCGCCTCCTGGGTTCATGCCATTCTCCTGCCTCAGCCTCCTGAGTAGCTGGGACTACAGGAGCCCGCCACCGCGCCCGGCTAATTTTTTTGTAGTTTTAGTAGAGACGGGGTTTCACCGTGTTAGCCAGGATGGTCTCGCTCTCCTGACCTCATGATCCACCCGCCTCGGCCTCCCAAAGTGCTGGGATTACAGGCGTGAACCACCGCGCCTGGCCTAGGCGCATATTTTTAAAAGTACAGCACAATTCCTTTCTGGTTTTGCCTCCATGTAAACAGAAAGAAGGACTATACACTGACATTTCCCCTATTTGCTGCAGAGCTTATAGTACTTGCATAATAAATTAGAGAGGAAAAAGACCAACTCAGTTCAACTGCAACTGAGAAGAAACATGCATAATGATACTTCTCCTGATTCTGTCAACTTGTAAATATGTATAATAGATATTCACACTTACCCACAACCCATAAAAGATCAATTTCCAAAATTGCAGAATATTTATTCTCTGTAAAATTTTAGTTAGAGCTGCATCCCAGATGATTCATTTGGCATTTAATGGTATGTAAATTAGTTCTGGAATTTACTACCGTCTTTGACAATGATAGATGACATTCACAGGCAACCAATGATAGACAAGATCACTTGCCATAAAATGACTATGTTATCCAGGAAAGTAAAGAAGAGACATAATTACTGGCCCGTTAAACTGGAAGGCACCCAAGAATCTCTTTTAGTAGGTGACTAAAGGGGAAGACATTTATCTATTGACCAGTGTATTTATTTCCAAAGCCTGCCATAGCAAAGTAACACAGATGGGGTGGCCTAAACAACAGAATTGTCTCATGATTCTGGAGGCTAGAAGTTCGGGATCAAAGTGTCAACAGTGCAGGTTCCTTCTGAGGGCTACAAAAAAGAATCTGTTCCATGTCAGCCTCCTAGCTTCTGGTGATTGCTGGCAATCTTTGGCAATCATTTGCTTGTAGAGGCATCACTTTGATCTCTGCCTTCCTGTTCACATTTCATTCTTCCTGTATGTGTCTCTCCATGTGACATTCTTTTTTATAAAAACACCAGTCATATTGGATAATGGACCCACTTTACTCCAGTATGATGTCATCTTAATTAATCACATCTGCAATGATTTTATTTCCAAATAAGGTTGCATTCTGAGATACTGAGGGTTAGGTCTTCAACATATCATTTTGGGGATACACATTTCAACCCATAACAACTCAGAGAGTCAAAAAAACAAAGAGGCCACCATACCATTTTCCACAGGTCAACTAGTAAAGACCTGCTTTCTGATTGTATACAAATATGTTGACATTTGTCCTAACCACAGTAGAAAAAGTATATAAATGGTAGCCTTCATAGGGCTGTAACAGGTATGTTATTTAGAATCCAGGTTCCAGATGCTTTAACAATGAGATGATACAGTGAAAAATGAGATAGAAGTTTATTTTCCTTTCAGTTAATCATCTGAGAATAAGCACTTTAGGGATGATTTAACAGCACTGAACTATTAAGGACCCTGGGATCCTTTATATTATTGCCATCTTCAACATGAAGTTTCCATCTCTGGGCTTTTGCCATCATGTTTGCCACACACCTATTAAGAAGGAAATTAGAGCAAGGGAGTTGTATTTGTCCATTCTTGCATTGCTATAAAGAAATACCTGGTTAGGGCATGGTGGCTCACACCTGTAATCCCAACACTTTGGGAGGCCCAGGAGGGTGGATCATCTGATGTCAGGAGGTTGAGGCCAGCCTGACCAATATGGTAAAACCCCATCTCTACTAAAAAAAAATACAAAAATTAGCCAGGCATGGTGGTGTGTGCCTGTAGCTCCAGCTACTTGGGAGGCTGAGATAGAAGAATTGCTTGAACCTGGGAGGCAGAGGTTGCAGTGAGCCGAGATCATGCCATTACATTCCAGCCTGGGCAACAAGAGCAAAATTCCATCTCATAAATAAATAAATAAATACCTGAGACTGGGTAACTTAAAAAGAAAAGAAGTCTAATTGGCTCTCAGTTCTGCAGGCTGTACAGAAAGCATCGTGCTACATCTGCTTGCTTGACTTCTGGGGAGGCCTCCAATAACTTACAACCATGGCCGAAGGCAAAGGGGAGCAAGATATCTCACATGATGGGAGCAGGAGCAAGAGAGAGCGTGAGTGGGGAGGTGCTAGACACTTTTAAACAACCATATCTCTCCAGAATTCACTCACTATCATGAGAACAGTGCCTAGAGAATGGTGCTAAACCATTCATGAGAAACTGCCCCCATGATCCAATCACCTCCCACCAGGCCCCACCTCCAACATTGGGGATTACAATTCATCATGAGATTTGGTGGGGACACAGATCCAAACCATATCAGGAGTGTATGCCCATTACTTTTGAGAGTACAAGAGGAAAGTAGAACACATCACTTCTCTCATCTCATTGAACAGAACTTAGCTATACGGCTACAACCGGCTTCTAGAGGTAGCCCTGGGCTATACAAAGGCTGGGAAATACAGTCCTAACCCATGACCAGTTAAAACTATCACTGTGGAAGAATGGGAGAGCAGATTGTGGTGTGGAGTCTAATGGTCTCTTTCACAGCCAGTCAACCTAATAAAACTCTGCAACTCCTTATAATCCCCTTCCACTCTTATGAAATTGCTGTCAAGTTTCAAAGGCTTAATTCAGTCCTTATCCCTTTAAGCTTCTCTACAATGTTTGATATAATTGACCTGCTTGGAGTTCTTTCTTCCTGATATAGTTTGGCTCTGTGTCCCCAGCCAAATCTCACCTTGTAACCCCCATAAATCCCACGTGTTGTGGGAGGGACCCAGTGAAAGATAATTGAATCATGGGGTCCAGTCTTTCCCACACTGTTCTCATGTTAGTGAATAAGTCTCACAAGATCTGATGGTTTTAAAAATGGGAGTTTCCCTGCACAAGCTCTCTCTCTTTGCCTGCTGCCATCCACATAAGATGTGACTTGCTCCTCCCTGCCTTCCGCCATGATTATGAGGCTTCCCCAGCCACGTGGAACTGTAAGTCCATTAAACCTCTTTCTTTTGTAAATTGCCCAGTCTTGGGTATGTCTTTATCAGCATCGTGAAAACAGACTAATACACTGCCCCTTCTCCTAACTCTTCTAATTGTTTCTTCTTAGTAATATTACTTTCTGGCCCTGCTTCTGTTCATCTTCCTTAAAGTAAGTGGTTCCAAAAGGCCTGTCATCTGAATCTCTTTTCTCTTTCTTATATGCCCTCCCTTTTGCAAAGTCATCAACTTTCTTGATTTCAACCATCAGTTTGAAGTTTGATGCTTCCCATATATCTGATCTGTTGCCCTACTTTCTCTCCAGTGTCTCTACTCCACATTTCCCACTGTGTGCTGGACTTTGCTATATCTTGTCAAAGTCTCAGACATCCAAAACTAGATTTACCATCATCTCTCTGAAATCTGTTTCCTTTTACCCTGGCTCTTGTTTATAGCATTACTATAACCCAAATGTTTTAGAGTTTGGGTAGTTGTAACTGTCTTCTCCCTACCTTATCCAGTCAATGAGTATATTGTGTCCATTGTAACTCTGGAGTTTTATACACCCACACCTTTCTGACCTGTTCCTAAAGCCATTGTTCTTATTCTTGTTCTGACTTCATTACCTCTTAGTCTAGACCATTCTACTAATTTCTCTCCTCATTCTAACTCTTCCTACACTAATCTCAGGGATGTCAAAGCACAACTTTGAAAAAGATCAGGGAAAGCATAGTCATTGTGGCTAACCATGATTCCAGTCTCAATGGTAGAATTTTTTAATTCCTACAATTTTCCAGAAACTTACATGCAATATCTCATATAATACTCAGTAACATCTAACTAAATTAACAGCTAAGTAAATTAAGTGCATACATACACCAGGCACCGTGCCAAGAACTGTACCTTATTTTAATCTCACAACCTAAAAAGGTAAGTACTATTATTGTTCTCTTTTTGTATACTAAGCAACTGAGAGGACGAAACAAAGGCTTTACAAAACTGAGTAATTTACTCATGGTCTGATATTGGTTAAATGGTGAAACTAGGATTTGAACCAGTTAGTTTCCAAAATACCCTCTCATAAACATTAACTTAACCTCATAGCAATTATAGAAGGTCATTATTACTATTATTATTTCATAAACCAAGGAAATTAAGTAATCTTAAATTGACCAGTCTTCAAAGCCCAAGTTCTTTCTTTTCTTTTTTTTTCTTTTTTATTATTGTACTTTAAGTTCTAAGATGCATGTGCACAATGTGCAGGTTTATTACATATGTATACATGTGCCATGTTTGTGTGCTGCACCCATTAACTCCTCATTTACATTGGGTATATCTCCTAATGCTTTCCCTCCCCCCTCTCCCCACCCAACAACAGGCCCAGGTGTGTGATGTTCCCCTTCCTGTGTCCAAGTGTTCTCATTGTTCAATTCCCACCTATGAGTGAGAACATGTGGTGTCTGGTTTTTTGTTCTTGCAATAGTTTGCTGAGAATGATGGTTTCCATCTTCACCCATGTCCCTACAAAGGACATGAACTCATCATTTTTTATGGCTGCATAGTATTCCATGGTGTATATGTGCCACATTTTCTTAATCCAGTCTATCATCGATGGAAATTTGGGTTGGTTCCAAGTCTTTGCTATTGTGAATAGTGCTGCAATAAACACATGTGTGCATGTGCCTTTATAGCAGCATGATTTACAATCCTTTGGGTATATACCCAGTAATGGCATGGCTGGGTCAAATGGTATTTCTAGTTCTAGATCCTTGAGGAGTCTCCACACTGTCTTCCACAATGGTTGAATTAGTCTACAGTCCCACCAACAGTGTAAAAGTGTTCCTATTTCTCCACATCCTCTCCAGCACCTGTTGTTTCCTGACTTTCTAATGATCTCCATTCTAACTGGTGTGAGATGGTATCTCATTGTGGTTTTGATTTGCATTTCTCTGATGGTCAGTGATGACGAGCATTTTTTCATGTGTCTTTTGGCTGCATAAATGTCTTCTTTTGAGAAGTGTCTGTTCATATCCTTCGCCCACTTGTTGATGGGTTTTTTTTTTCTTGTAAATTTGTTTGAGTTCTTTGTAGATTCTGGATATTAGCCCTTTGTCAGATGAGTAGATTGCAAAAATTTTCTCCCATTCTGTAGGTCGCCTGTTCACTCTGATGGTAGTTTCTTTTGCTGTGCAGAAGCTCTTTAGTTTAATTGGATCCCATTTGTCAATTTTGGCTTTTGTTGCCATTGATTTTGGTGTTTTAGACATGAAGTCCTTGCTCACGCCTATGTCCTGAATGGTATTTCCTAGGTTTTCTTCTAGGGTTTTTATGATTTTAGGTCTAACATTTAAGTCTTTAATCCATCTTGAATTAATTTTTGTATAAGGTGTAAGGAAGGGATCCAGTTTCAACTTTCTCCATATAGGTAGCCTGTTTTCCCAGCACCATTTATTAAATAGGGAATCCTTTCCCCATTGCTTGTTTTTGTCAGGTTTGTCAAAGATCAGATGGTTGTAGATGTGTGGTATTATTTCTGAGGGCTCTGTTCTGTTCCATTGGTCTATATCTCTGTTTTGGTACCAGTACCATGCTGTTTTGGTTAATGTAGCTTTGTAGTATAGTTTGAAGTCAGGTAGTGTGATGCCTCCAGCTTTGTTCTTTTGGCTTAGGATTGTCCTCACAATGTGGGCTCTTTTCTGGTTCCACATGAACTTTAAAGTAGTTTTTTCCAATTCTGTGAAGAAAGTAATTGGTAGCTTGATGGGGATGGCATTGAATCTATAAATTACCTTGGGCAGTATGGCCATTTTCACGGTATTGATTCTTCCTACCCATGAGCATGGAATGTTCTTCCATTTGTTTGTATCCTCTTTTATTACATTGAGCAGTGGTTTGTAGTTCTCCTTGAAGAGGTCCTTCGTGTCCCTTGTAAGTTGGATTCCTAGGTATTTTATTCTCTTTGAAGCAATTATGAATGGGAGTTCACTCCTGATTTGGCTCTCTGTTTGTCTGTTATTGGCGTATAAGAATGCTTGTGATTTTTGCAAATTGATTTTGTATCCTGAGACTTTGCTGAAGTTGCCTATCAGCTTAAGGAGATTTTGAGCCGAGATGATGGGGTTTCTAGATATACAATCATGTCGTCTGCAAATGGGGACAATTTGACTTCCTCTTTTCCTAATTGCATACCCTTTATTTCCTTCTCCTGCCTGATTGCCCTGGCCAGAACTTCCAACTCTATGTTGAACAGGTGTGGTGAGAGAGGGCATCCCTGTTTTGTGCCAGTTTTCAAAGGGAATGTTTCCAGTCTTTGCCCATTCAGTATAGGCTGTGGGTTTATCATAAATAGCTCTTATGATTTTGAGATATGTCCCATCAATACATAATTTATTAAGAGTTTTTAGCATGAAGGGCTGTTGAATTTTGTCAAAGGCCTTTTCTGCATGTATTGAGATAATCGTGTGGTTTTTGTCTTTGGTTCTGTTTATATGCTGGATTATGTTTATTGATTTGCATATGTTGAACCAGCCTTGCATCCCAGGGATGAAGCCCACTTGATCATGGTGGATAAGCTTTTTGATGTGCTGCTGGATTCAGTTTGCCAGTATTTTATTCAGGATTTTTGCATCGATGTTCATCAAGAATATTGGTCTTTTTTTGTTGTGTCTCTGCCAGGCTTTGGTATCAGGATGATGTTGGCCTCATAAAATAAGTTAGGGAGGATTCCCTCTTTTTCTATTGATTGGGATAGTTTCAGAAGGAATGGTACCAGCTCCTACTTGTAACTCTGGTAGAATTCGGCTGTGAATCCGTCTTGTCCTGGACTTTTTTTGGTTGATAAGCTATTAATTTTTTGCCTCAATTTCAGAGCCTGTTATTGGTCTATTCAGGGATTCATCTTCTTCTAGGTTTAGTCTTGGGAGAGTGTATGTGTCCAGGAATTTATCCATTTCTTCTAGATTTTCTAGTTTATTTGCGTAGAGGTGTTTGTAGTATTCTCTGATGGTAGTTTGCACTTCTTTGGGATTGGTGGTGATATCCCCTTTATCATTTTTTTATTGCATCTAGTTGATTCTTCTCTCTTTTCTTCTTTATTAGTCTTGCTAGCGATCTATCAATTTTGTTGATCTTTTCAGAAAACCAGCTCCTGGATTCATTGATTTTTTGAAGGGATTTTTGTGTCTCTATTTCCTTCAGCTCTGCTCTGATCTTAGTTATTTCTTGCCTTCTGCTAGCTTTTGAATGTGTTTGCTCTTGCTTCTCTAGTTCTTTTAATTGTGATGTCAGGGTGTCAATTTTAGATCTTTCCTGCTTTCTCTTGTGGGCATTTAGTGCTATAAATTTCAAAACCGCTCAACTACATGGAAACTGAACAACCTGCTCCTGAATGACTACTGGGTACATAACAAAATGAAGGCAGAAATAAAGACTTTCTTTGAAACCAATGAGGACAAAGACACAGCATACCAGAATCTCTGGGACACATTTAAAGCAGTGTGTAGAGTTCTTTCTTTTCTTTATACAACTTCCTATTTATGTTCCTCAGTTATAAATGAAGTTCCAGTCCCTGTGAGATTTCTTGCATTCGTGGATTATTGACATTAAGAGAAACTGAGAAGAGACAGGCAACAAGTCAGCACAATACAGTCCACAGTGTAGGAAAGCCTTCCAGAGGTTGTATTCTCCTCATGATAGTGGAATCAACTTTATAAAATCACAGATACTAGTTTCTTGAAATTCCACTTAAGGGTGTCTTTCTCCATGTTATCATCACTGTCCCTTGGCCATTTAGGGGATGTGGTTGGACTTTGTCCTAAGCTTGCAATTGCTGGATTATTAAGTTCTTTTGTCCGTTTAGCTTATTTTGGTCTGGGAAAAAAGGGTAAATCTTTTATACTGAATATGAAAAATACAATGAGACAGAGAAAATGATCAAGTCAATGTTTCCAGATACCTGATTTCAGACAGGGATAGTAGATCTTCTATTCTCCTCTAGCTAGTATTGACCCCATACCCCTAGGCTTCTAATTTTTCATTATGGTAAAAAAATCCAGAAATAGGACTAATCAAAGCTGGGTCCCTGATAACTTGGCAGTATGCAGGCCAAGATGCTTTCAATTTTATGTGGGTGGCTCAAATTTTTAGTATTCACAAGTATTTATGAACTTGTACGGCTGGAACTCTGAACCCTATCTAAAGGGAGAGAATGGTCTTCATTGGCTATACTTGCCATTTTAGCAGGTACAACAAACAAACAAAAAACAAAAGAAATCATAGATTTGGAAATACGAAATTGACATAAGCAAAAGAAGTCTCTTAATAAATTCAATTCCATGGGTTTGTCTATGGACAGGGTTATAGCCCTGAAGACAGAAGGATGACACTAAGTGGTACTGGAAACTGGGAGTCAAGGTAAGTTTTTGGTTATAGAAAGTGTATTTTATTATTAGAGCAAATGGCAAATACATTCAAGGACATTGATGTTATAGGGGAAGAGTCTCAAGGGGGAAAAATGCTAATACAAGTATAAAACCAAATTGCTATTTATGAAGGTAAAGTTTGGTGCTGCCTCACTGTCAACTCTTTCCTTATACTCTAACTATAGTCTTGATAAAGTACTCAATATTCCCTCTACATGGAATAGTCTATTTGCCCAGTACACAAACACACACACACACTAATACACACATACATGCACACACCATTGCCTTTCTTCTAGCTAATTTCTACATATCTTTTAAGTCTTAGCTTATATGTTATTTCTTCCAGGAAACTTACTGAAACATCACCAAGACCATATTATGTGCCCTCTCTAATTCCCTGAACAATAACAATATGGGTCACTCTGTACAGTAATTACCTGTTTATCTGTTTGCTTTGTTCGTTAAACTCTAAGTTCCTTTTGGCAGGGAATAGCTTTGCCTTCATTATTGTTTCATTCTTAGGATTTAGCATAATTTCTGCCATAAAGTATATAGGTGCTTGATATAAATCTGTTAAAGGAACGTATACATTTTGCAATACAGAAAGCAATTTTTTTCATCATTATTCCAATGTGTGTTCTTTTCCAAAATATATTTTCTAGAGTAAAACGAGTTCTAATTATTTCAAAGAGCAGTTAATTTGGATATGCAGATATTATTGCTTGCCCACTGTGGTAACCTTTAGGGCTGCTTGCAAATATCCTGGTTCTGTCACCTGCCCAGTGAAAAATGCACAGTAATGTGGAAGCTTCACGAACTATTGCATGATTCTCCCTGTCCCTTCCCCCTAATCATGGAAGCACCTGTTCCTGTTCCCTCACAATGGAAGAATGTTTAGAATGGAAGTTTCTGTAAGCCTGTGAACTCAAATGAGATGTGGAACAGATCCTTCAGCTAACCCCAATGGACAGGTCATGAGATCAAGAAATAAATCTCTAATGTTGTAGCATAACTAATCTGTCTTGACTAACATAATTTTATGACAGCTACTTCGGCTATCTCTTCTTTCTTACTATCAGAACTTGCCTCACTCTCTAGAAGCACAAAATACTAAATATTCTTTTTTCCAGCCTCCCTTGCAGGTAAGAGTAGCTGTGTGGCACAGTTCTGAACAAAGAAATAGAAGGAAAATTCAACTTGTGTTCTTACTATTTTCCACCTTCTAAAAGGGGATTATAAAGAGAACTCTCTCCTCCCATTTTGCTGCTGCATTCAATTATATGTAGACTTGAGGGAGCGATCTTTTAGCTAAGAGGATAAGCCTAAGAATTAAGTCAATATATTAAGAAGAGCCACTGAGTGGCTGCACCAAACCTGAATTTATCACTTCAAGACTTACTGCTATGTGAGGTTATAAATGTCTTTAGTGTTTGGATGGATGTTGATCAGGAATATTTTCTGAGTTACAGCTGAATGCATACTAACAAATTGCATAAGGAATGTGCAAATTTCCCTCTCCGATACCCTATCACTCTAAAATTTTGGAAGCCAATATAAACCAGCAAGTCAGGTTGGATACCCAGGAAGCAAGAGCATCATTTGGAAGAACTAAACACATGAGAAGTTCATCTAGTGATGAAACCTTTTGGCTAAAGATAGAATCCATGTGCTAATCTTAGAAAAAGACAGTAAGCTTGCTTACATTGGAGGAGAAGCATAAGAGGGCACATTAGAAAAGGACATTCATAAGTAAATTCATTCTTGGTCTTTTTGTTCAGAATTAGTGCATGAAACAATTTCATAGTTAGCTACCTGCCTAGGAAATTTTTTTGCCCAACTAGTAAAAAAGAGAAAGAAAATAAAAGAAATGCCAACCATACATGTGTTTTACCAGCAGTACATCTTCAGAAGTTAGAAAGGAACTGATAAAGAAGTGGTTCCCTTGTGCTTCAGTGGTTATTTACAAGTCATTTGTATCACTTTCCAACCTAATTTACATGTAATCTACCACCTTTTGTTCCACCTCTTTTTTTAAAAAAGTGTTCGTTTGTCTACATTACCTTTCATTAGACAATACTTTTATGAGTGTAATTCTTAATTTATTATTAAATAATCCATTGAATATTGACAATTTTACACAGTACTCATCAAAAAATCTAGACCCAGAAAAGAGATTATTCAGTGCTTTTCGAAGAAGTCAAAAAATCCTTAAAACCAGAGTAGGCAGGGTACAGCAAATAAAATGCAGACACTTTAACATGAGAAACAAAATCTCCAAAATTGTTCTCCTACCTACCCAATCTGCCATATTCCACTTTTTCCACCAATTTCAGGAGTTTCCGCCACATGGTTTGGCTCCAATGAGCCAGTCCCTGCAGCATCCACAGACACGAATTGGATCTGTGTTTTTATATCAACAGATAAGTTCAATTACTTCATGATATCTTTTATGCACAGGTAAAGAACTGATATTGATAATCCAGGAATTTGGTTTTATTTTTACACATGAACTGTGAACATAGAACTGCATGCCCTAGAAGAAATGACAGCTGGTGAGAAAATAGGTTTCTGTGCGTTATCTGGAGCCAAGAGTGCTAGGTGCAGAAGGATCAGTAGATGATACAGTGGCCACCTTGGTACAGTTGCCAGTGAGCTATCAGGAATCACAAGTAGATTTGAGGAAAGCTTCAATAGAAGGAATAGAGGTAGTGGAAACTGATTCACAAACCCTTCTGAGTAATAACAAATACTTTAAAAAACCATATCATGAGTTCTAATATAATTTTCTTGTCTGGAATCAGCTACTTTCAGGATCACTTGCTCTTTTAGGCTTCTGAACTTTTACACTGAAGACTGTGGCATCATTAGAAAAAAGATCACAACACTTGGAATCCCTGATTACCTAATCCTCCAGCAGTTAATGCCCAAGGAAACAGCCTCTAGGATACCAATTCATCAAAAAGTGTTCCAGGTTCATTCTAATTCAATAAATTATGTTGAGATTAAGTTATACATAATAGATGTTAATACTACCATTATTAATATTGTTATTATTTTCAAACCTCAAAGTTTATTTTTGAAATACAGATTGATTTTTTTTCCTAAAATGCTAAAGCTTTTACATACATACAAAAGTATGACCTGGGGTTTGGAAATTTGCTTTGCAGTCTGGGAGCTTGTAGTTAACTTAAAGAATTGTAAATGCAATTAGTACTTTCAGACAATCGATGTCAGATTGTCATATCTTATTCTTTGGGGTATGAAGCAAGGTATTTTACAATGCCCAAAAATAACTTTCAAAATAGTATTTAGCAAACTGTCTGGAGCCTCTTTCCCCCCAAATTAGAGTATCCAACACAGATGATACACAAGATATAACTTAAAGATTACTGATTTTTTAAATGCCTCCCCAGAATTTACATATTAAATCGATTATTTTCTCCTTCATAATAGTTACCTTTTGACACTTACACATTCACCCCAAGTACAAATTCACTAATTATCAAGGCCTAGGCACTATTATAATTCTGGGCATATAAATCTTAAATATTCTATGATTGAATGGGTCCATGAGTGAGTGAGTGAGCAAATGGTAAAAGAACAGATAAATTAATTTAGAACCTCTGCTTTGAGGAGTGCTTTCCCAGACAGTAATATTTTTAATATCTACGCTAATGGCAAAACTTTCTGGTTTGGGGTGAATTTGATTAATGAAAAGAGTCAAAAAATCATTTGGAATAAGTCTTGGGAGTAAGAGACACAATCCAGTGGGATAAGGACACTTAGGAAAACACAAGGCATGATCAAAATATTGGAAGTCTGACTTTCTCATAATTGTGTCCTGAAGGCAATTCCAGAAATGATTTGAGCATCCACAGCAGCTCTGAACTAGGCATGTTAACTCCAGAATGACTGCTTAGAAAGACTATGTTATTTTGAATGAAGGAAAACTGACATGCTGATTTTCTGTTTCTCTAATTAGGCTCATACATTTATGGTCAAGGTTTATATCATATTTTGTAAATGTGATTAGAAGAAAAGACCATTTTTCTTATATGTAAGATGAAGGGTAAGACTAGATGATTTCTATAAACTTTCCCAGTACTAATATTCAGGAATTCTATATATAAATAAATAGTTTAAACATTGTTCACATTAGTGAGCCATTCTCACTAATATTTCAGAGGTTTTATATTGAAGGGACTCTCCTTTAAACAACCCCAAGACTTCAAGGGAAATCATGCTTTAGGCTGTAGACCACAAGATATATGGCTGCTGGAACAAGATATATGGGACAAACCTCTCTCTCTCTCTCTCTCTCTCTCTCACACACACACACACACACCCCCCTCCACCCCATTAGCAGTAAACTATCTGTCCCCAAATAGCGACGATTATAGAAGTCAACATCGTAGTTCATTAGTTCACATTCATTTGAAATCACTTATATAATGTGTAGAGAGTAAAGCTGTTCTTTAAATGATCTATCAACTTTTCACTAAATAGTTACAACTTCAAAAGCCGGGGAAGTGCCTTCAAATGAAAGTGTGACAGCAAGCTTCAGAATGTCCTGCTTCCGATTGTGTCCAAAATATCTTATTCTGTAGATTCCAGGCTGGGCAGTGTCTGGAATATGCCATTCCACTGTTGCATTACTCAGACCCAGGAGTCCCTTGTGCCAGTAAAAACTGTTGATAAAAAACAAACAAGCAAGCAAAACTCAATTTTACTCTTAAAAATGTTTAATTAGAAAAATACATGATTATTCATTTAATGAATATTCAGGGAATACCTACAATGAGCAAGGCACTATCAAGACATTGAAGATACAGCAATGAACAAAACAGACAAAAACGTCTATTTTCTAGAAGAGAAACTTTAAAGAACAGCAATTTGTAGAAATAGCTTTACTTGTTCTACCTTTCTACCTACCTAAATTATACTCACCCCAGGAAACCTTACCTGATAGCCACAAGATGTCTCTCCTGCTGTAGAATTGCAAAGCACTCTTTTAGCCCTTATCTGACACTTATTTTCACATCTAGATTCATTTGTTTTATATATTATATATATATATATAGAAAATGAATACATGTCAGACTCTCTTCTGGAAGTACTGAGGGTACAGTAAGGAGCAAGATAGATATGGTCCCAAGTTTCATGAAGCTTATGTTCTACTGAGTTGAGGATGGAAATAAATGCAATAAACAAAAAGCAATAAATATAAAAATCTTAAGAATGACAAGTTTAATGTAGAAAACAAGATGGACTTTTTTTAGGGAGATGTCATTTAAACTGAGTCTGCAGAAATCTGGAGGAAAAAACATTCTAACAAGAAGGAACAGAAAATACAAAGTGTCCAAAGCAGGAACAAACTTGATGTGGCCACAAAGCAGAAAGCAGGTCAGTTGGTACAGGGAATGGTAAACCATGGAAGAGTGCTTGAGATGAGAGAAACAGATGGAACCAGATCATGTTGGCCCCTGCAGATCACAGCAGAGAGTTCAGACACTCTTCTAGACTCAGTGAGATACAACGGGCTAACTGATATCCTCAGTTATGCTGAAAGTAAATCTCTTGGGCACAGAGAGTGTGCTCGACATTCTGTGTTTCTCAGTGATGGGTTCAGTACTCTCAACAAATATTTGATTATTCTGCTGCTAATGAACAAGGCAGAGATCTAAACATATCCTCAGTATTGACTGCTATTAGCCAAAAACTTTGAGCATTTAAATATAAATCATTCTTTTTATTACCTGTATAACCTTTTTAACGATAAGTATACATTACTTGTTTTAAAATGTACCTATACTCTACAGCTCTAAATACCAAAGAAAAATTTTGCCCATATTTGTATATGGGCCATGGTCAAATTCCTATTTTCAATTAACCATCTGAATCATACTAACATATTTACATTTAACAAACTAATATCACTTAGTTTGAGGCAATCTGAATTAGACCCAAATTGCCAAAAACTGTACCTACTTCCATGCCACTGTCATGGAATGTTAAATTTATAGACTTGGGAACAGAAGTATTGTCTTATTTCAGACACATTATCAAATCTTCAAAATATCTATTCAGCTCAGGAATTTGGTAGCAAAAGGCAAAGAGATATGTCTCTCCGGAGAAATTGCCTGAATATATTATCTCCTCACTCAAGTCATTAAGAGTTAAACACCCAAGCCTCTAGTGTTTTAGTAACTCAAATGAAGAATCATTGATCATATACAAACATGCAATACATGTCAGGTATAGACTCATTTTCCCTATAGAAATATCAAGCTCTACAGAGACATCTCAACACTTTTACTCTATACTCCTTTCAACCAATTTGCAAGGAAGCTAGTTAGATTTTACAAATAATACCTGTGTCCATGGGGAAAAAAAACAGAACAGATGTCTGTAAGAATGGAAGCCATAACCTCATTAGCACCTAATCTTACAGAAGCACACACCACACTGTTTTGTAGAAAAATGAATCAAAATGAAATCTAATAAATCAACTAAATATGTCCAGAAACCTCCTTGGGAATTTGATATCATTAATACCTTGTATTGAGCCAGTCTTTTCATTTGTCTTCCCAGCATTACAAGCCAACTGGTTTCGAAGCTTGAAAAACAAAAATATTCAATAAATGTGCTCACCGAGTCTCCCAGGAGGCATCATTACACACTATCTGCCACGATGTTGAAGTAGCCTCATATTTCTCCACAGTGAGGAAGGTCTGATGGGTCTGAAATGCAATTAATAAACCTGATCAGGTACTGCACAGTCACAGAAGGAACCCGTTTGTAAATACTCCCCTTGTTGACCATATGTTAGCCTACCAATACCTTGTGTGAAAATGTGTTAGAATTTCATCCAAATTCTTAGGCTTTCCTCTTAACATTCTATGCAATGTACTCAGAATGTTAATTTATCCAGTCTATTAAAAAACATGATTTTTTTAGAAATGTGAAAGAAGTATAATTTTAGAGTTAGTAGCAAATTTCGGAAATTAGGGCAGAAAAGAGGCTGGGAATAAAACTTACTTGAGATTTTAATAAGGTATAAGTCAAACCTTTTCATGATATGTTTATTGATCTATATATCCCAAGACTTTCTCTAGTCACCTCAAAATTTGGAAGGGAAAATGGTAAAGTTTAGTCTACTTTCCATCTCCAGGTGAATGAATTATTAGTTAACGTACCTCCCTGAGTGAAAGAATTGAAAAGAATACATAAATCTTCCCTATCCTGGGGTACTAAAGGAGGTCTCTAGATTTTTTATAATAGATTTCTAGAAACCACATCATAAAAAGATTTTATTTCCCCATTGGAAGATTATTATAATAGAAGAATTTGTTTCAGACCAAGAATTCAGCTTCAAACAAAGCACAGATTTGAATCATATGACAAGTTAATAAAGACAAAGGCTATAAATTTCTAGTATCCTTTTAAATCCTTGAGATTGTGACCCTAAAAGGCACATGTCTAATGCACCTCTATTTATCACAGTTCTTTACATCTGTCATTTACTGGTGCTCAAATAACCCCTTGCTAAATGTATCACCTATTTACATGTGGGCCATGTAATTGTTTAAAATTCTTCTTTAAGTATTCAACTGATGAATTACATTCAATAAGGAAGTTTTCATAACCATAGGAACTTGTAAAGAGAGTTATTTCTGTCTATTTATGGCAAATGACATTGGGAAGGCCTTAGATGGAGAAGATATGGTGGGCTTTTTGAATATGTCTAGAGTATAGACTGAAGAACAAGTCTAGGCCTCTGAATACCAGGGATAAAACATATGACAATCTTTTCCCAATTGCTCTACCGTAATCTCTTCCAGATGCATAATTAGGTACTGCATACATTAATTATGCATAATATAAGTTACTTTATCTCTCTAGGCCTCAGTTTCTTCATCTGGAAAGTAGGGGTAATAAAACTTAACTCACTGGGTAGTCGTAAGGATGGAATTAATCATGTGATAATGCATATAAAGCACTTTAATAGGAATACTTGCAAATACTACCTGCAAAATAGTAAGCATTCCATAAATAGTGATGATAACTACTAATGAAGAAGGGTGATAGAAATTGTTTTATACCAAGTCCCAGAGCATTCTTTGAAATTAATTCTATTACCACTATAGTAGTTTAAATGTTTTGTTCTCCTGCTTCTCCATGGCAATAATGATGATAGAATTTCTCTACCCTAGGGATATCAGGTGACAGCTAAACATGCAGTTTTGATATAACACTTTGATATCTTCAGAAAATAATGTTATAAACACGTAACTATTGTGGCACAGATTCACTTACTAAAGAAATTACTTCAAACAGGTGCATATTGACTACCTAAGAAGTAGAAGACTTGCCTCCAATGTCATATTTGAGAATGTCATATTGCCACAATTGTTATCTTGGCAATAATGACATTTTAATGAACAAGAATGGGAAGGTTCTTTTGGAAGGAAGGTATTTTTGGATTATAAGTGACTATAGGCCCTGGGAAGAACAGCTAATTGATATAAGGAATGCATCCTCAGCCACAGTGAAAACCATGACCTCGAAATCAGTCATATGCCCACTCTTTTTCCACTATAAATTCCTTTATTATTTGAGGTTTTACAACTAGAATGTGTCCAGTTACTGCTTGTGTAGTTATAAGTATATTTTAAGGAAGTTATACAAGTATACATTAATTTTATTAATAGATATATTACATATGTATATAGTTTATCATACATATGATAAAAACAAAAAAGTCTGAAATGCTTTATTAAAAAACTCTTAACAGCTATTACCTCTGGAAAGCAGGTTTGTGGGTAGAAGAGCACTTATATATTCTATTTTCTACACTTCTATATTGTTTTAACATTGGGCATGTATTTTGAATGTCATTTTTTAGGTTTAATAAATAAATGCTCTATTAGCACCAGTAGTAAATAATAGGGAAATGGCCAATGCAAGATAAAGTAAAGCACATGCACCAGGACTCCAAGCCAGAAGAGTATACACCCGGGGATCTGTGACCGTTCCACAACAGTACAGGTAGGACCAGAGATAGCAGTGTAGAGGAGGAGGAGAGAGACAAAAAGAGAAGAAGAAGCCAAAGACACACATCCTTCAGTTGGCCCTTTGACTGTTTCACAACATTTGGTAGAGTTCTATATATTTGAATACAGTCATATATCGGATACATCCTGAGAAGTGCATTGTTAGGCAAATTCATCATTGTATGAGCATCACAGACGTAGACTTACACAAACTTAGATGGTGTAACCTCCTACACACCTAGGCTATATGGTATAGCCCGTGGCTCCTAGGCTACAAATTTGTACAGCCCGTTACTGTATTGAATGTTGTAGGCAATTGTAACACAGTGGTAAGTATTTGTGTATCTAAACATACCTAAACGTAGAAAAGGTACAGTAAAAGTAGAGTATTATAATCTCATGGGACCAATGTCATAAATGCAGTTCATCTTTGACTGAAACATCATTGTATGTGGCGCATAATTATATATATGGGATTGTATTCAACTTAACATCTGCTTGACAGACAATGCAGTCATACATGCATTATGCTATACTTGGTCCTAAGTGGAGCCAATTATATGTTTCCTGTGTGCTTTTACCCAGACTCAATCCACATTAACTACCTATTGAATATTTTCCCGTACCTACAAAATAAGATGGAAAACAAGTTGGAATATTTTGTCTTTATGTTATTAACCTCTAGAGGGATATTTAAATGAATGAATGGCTAAAAAGTGGATTTACATTTGTAAAAGAAAATCATTGATACCTACCTGGTTTTGTACTGAATTCTTCGGGTTAGCACCTACAAATATAACTTCAGCAACTTCCCCCTGAAAGTAAAATTTCATTTAATGACTTCTAATAAAAGGTTTTTTTGCTATACTCATATTTTGGACATTATTTATTATAAATTCTATAATTTAGGGTGCCTTTATAGATTTTGTTCTATTTAATCAAGTAAGTTATCTTCTAAGAATATTAACCCTTGCAACAATAGACATAAGAATGTTTGGCCAATGAGTTTGCTTTGGGTAGACTCAGATACAAGTGAAGATCTAGGGCTGTAGTTTATATTAGTGACAGCATATTAAAATGGCTTCTTCAGGCCTTGATAATTCCTCACACCTCCCTCCCAACACAAATACAGGGAATATTTGAATCAAATTAGAACAGTCAAAACTTTCCACAGATGACTCATATTTATGCTTACATTTATAGTTAAGCTTTTATTTTTATAAGAGATGGAGTGGCAGGATGTGTATTTATCCTCCCACCTGAAACGACTAAAAAACTGGAAAAAATATATATTAAACAATGGATTTTCAAGTGACAAAGAAAGACAGTGATATTTGAGTGGCAGCAGACAAACAAGAACCCTGTAATCCACCAGCTCAATGTCATCAGAGTTTACGGGCCACGGCAGAAGGAGGAGAATTCAGGCCAAGTCTGGCAGTCTAAGTTGAGGATATGGAGCTGGGGGTCCACAAAAGCCAAACAGTCTTGAGTTTATAGCACAGAGCATCATAGAGAGGATAGCTGCACAGAGACAGAAATCTGGAGATTTGCAGAAAGCTCCCCTCAAGTTTGCATGCATATAAGGGAACTACTGGAAGCCAGGAAAAGAATGGGCTAACAGAATTACAGAGAACAGTCCCCAGGCTCATAGAGTTGTGACAAGATTCTGTTCCCACCAGGCCAGACTGGAAAACCTCATAATTCAAAAGAATTTTACATTAGTGTGTGAGGGGATGAGGGGTGCTGGGGGAAGGGAGGAAGGGATTTGCTCAAGACGAAAATCTGCTCTGGTCCTGCCTAAAAAATTTAGTAATAGGTAATGCAATAGGTAAAAGCAATAAAACTAAATGCTAGTTCTTTGAGGACACAAATTACCAAAATTAGAAAGAAAGAGGGGATATCATTGTCAACTCTTCAGAAATTAAAAGGATTACAGGGGATTATCATGAGCAACAACAACTTTTATATTACACCAACAAATTAAACAACTTATATGAAATGAGAAAATTCCTAGAATGATACCAATTCCTATAAATTCCTAGAAAGACACAAAATTGATGCAAGGAAAAAAAATAGGACATATGAATGGGCATATAACAAGTAAAGAGATTGAATTAGTAATAAAAATTTTGCCATAAAGAAAAGCCAGGTCCATATGGCCTTGCTGGTCAATCCAATCAAATATTTAAAGAGTAAATAATGCCAATCTTTTGGATACTTTTTCAGAAAGTACAAGAGAAAACATTTCCCAACTCATTCTTTGAAAGCACTATTGCCCCAATACCAAAGGCAAAGACAACACATAAAAAGAAAACTAAAAATATGCCTCATGGACATGAGTAGAAAACTCCTTACAATATATCAGCAAATCAAATTCAGCAACATCTAAAAAGGATTATACACCATGACTAAATGATACGGCATTTATTTAACATCTGAAAACCAATGAATGCAAATACCTTCTTAAAATAACAAAAGACAAAACCACATTGTCACCTCAGTAGAAAAAAAATTGCAAAACTCCAACACTGATTTCTGACAAAAACTTGCAATAAGCTAGGCATAAAACATGTAAAAGAGAATCTACAAAAATCCTAAAGAAAACATCATACTAAATGGTGAAAAACTGAATACTTTTCTACTAAGATTGGAAACAAGACAAGAGTGTCCAGTCTCACAACTTCTATTTGACATTGGATTGGATCTTCAGCAAAAAAAACAAAGATGAAGGTACCACACAACCTGACTTCAAAATATACTACAAAGCTATAGTAATCAACACAGCATGGTACTGGCCTAAAGTAATCAACACACCATTGGTACACATAGACCAATGGAGCCCAGAAATAAGCCCGCACATTTATGATAAATTGATTTTTGACAAAGGTGCCAAGAACGCACAATGGGGAAGTGACAGTCTCTTCAATAAATGCTGCTGGGAAAACTGGATATCCACATGCAGAAGAAGGAAATATAAAAATTAACTCAAAATTGATTAAAGATTTAAATATAAAACCTGAAACTATAAAACAACTGAAAGAAAACCTAGAGGAAAAGCTCCATGATGTTGGTGTAGGTGATTTTTTTTTTTAATATGACCCCTAATGTAAAAGCAACAAAAGCAAAAACAGACACATATTACATCAAACTAAACAGTTTCTGCACAACCAAAAAAACAATTAACAAAGTGAGGAGACAACCTAAAGAATGGGAGAAAACACTTGCAAACTATGCATCCAATAAAGAGTTAATATCCAAAAGATATAAGGTACTCAAACAACTCTATAGCAAGAAAACAAATAACCCAATTTGAAAATAAGAAAAGGACCTGAATAAACATTTCTCCAAAGAAGACATACAAATGCTCAACAGGGTATTTTTGTAAATGTTCAATATCAGTGATCATCGAAGAAATGCAAATTAAAACTACAACAAGATATCACCTAATACCTGTTAGAATGTATAATATTTAAAAAGACAAAAGACAAGTGTTGATAAGAATGTAGAAAAAGGTAACTCTTGTACACTGTTCATGACAATGTGAATTAGTGCAGCCATTATGAAAAGCAGCAAGAGGTTTCTCAAAAAATTAAAAATAGAACTACTGTAAAATATATACACAATACCATTTCTGGGTATATAGAGAAAGGAAATGAAATCAGTTTGTTGAAGAGATATGTGAACTCCCATGTTTATTGCAGCACTGTTCACAATAGCCAAGATATGAAACAACCTAAGTGTCCATCAATGGATGAATGGATAAAGAAAATGTAGTACATATACACAATGGAATACTATTCAGTCATAAATAAGAATGAGATCCTTACATTTGATACAACATGGATAAACCTGGAGAACATTAGATTCAGTGAAATAAGCCAGGTACAGAAAGATAAATACCACATGATCTCACTTATATAGAGAACCTTAAAGAGTTAAACTCATAGAAGTAGAGAGTAGAATGTTGGCAGAAGGTTAGTTACCAGGGGCTAGGAGGTTAGGGGGTTGAAATTTTATATTCTATTGATCAAAGAATATAAAATTTCATTTAGACAAAGGGAATAAGTTCAAGAGGGCTACTGTACAACTTGATGGCTTCAGTTAAAAACAACATATTTTGTTTTAAAAATTGTTAAGAAAGTCTCAAATTTTCTCACAACAAAAAATAATAAGGATGTGACATAATGTATATGTTAATTAGCTCAATTGAGCCATTCCCCATGTATACATATTTCAAAACATCATCTTGTACACAATAAATATATATAATTTTTATTTATCAAGTAGAAAATTAAATAAAATTTTTTAAAAAGCAGAACATTCTATTGAAGGTTCTAGCCAGTCCAATAAGGATAAATAATTAGGTGCATTTAGAAAAGAAATATAGAAAGGAATAAATAAGCTTATTTTTATTCACAGATGACATGATACTATAGGTAGAAATTCCTAAGGAATCCAGACTCCCCTCTTACTCATCCCTCCTCCGCCCAGAAAAACTGTTGAAACTAATAACTGATTCAGCAAGCTTTCAGGACACAAGATTGATATAAAATAGTAATGGTACAAATTCTGCTTCATTTCTGTATGTTTTTCCTATCCTTGACTTAAGAGACAACTCTCAGTGCCAGTGAATAGTTCCATGATCATTCACTTAAGAAAGGGAATAATTTGGATTTTAGAATTTCAATTTGACACAGTTACTTACAAAAAATAAATATTTCCCCATTCTCATTACTTTTGCAGAGATAAGAACAATTGTCAAAATTATCATTGCTAACAGTTGGTCTACAGCATGATTAGAGGCAAATGGTGACACAAAGTGACATCCCCCAAAACATCCCTCTAAAGGATTCCAAGGTCTGCTCATGAGTCTTACCACTCTGTATTCAGGTTTTGCTGGCTGCAGGACATCCCCAAAAGTTCTGCCTTTTGGTGCTCTATCCACAATACTAGGAATTAATGGAACTATTAATTGTTTGAAAAAGGGAGGTTCTGGACCTCTGCTCAGGTTGGCTACCATGTCCTGGAACAGACAGCATTTGTTAAGGAGTGCACAGGTAGAGTCAAAGACCCTTTCCCCAGGCCTCCAGACCCAGAAATGCCTGCATTAATGGAAGAGTGCACACACACATATACATACTCCAAGAGCTAACAACCTTGAGCAAAATAGGAAGGTAGCCTTGCTAAGCATGAGCCTAGAAATTTATAATTTAAACTCTTGTCACTGGGAGAAAGTTTTGGTCATAGGCAACTCTTTTATTCCCCTGGACAACATAAGGACAGTGACCAGAGTACAAGGTTGGAAGCATACTTTCAAATTGTCTGACCTTGTACAGGGGCCTAATATGCAAAAAGGTAATTATACCATGACAGTGTAATTATTATTTTAATTTTTAAAAAGTATTGAGCCACTCTCACCTGGAGTGAGTACCAAGTTTTTTCCTAGCTTCTTGTCTGTGCTAATAAAAGAATATAATAAATATATTTTTAATTTAAAATTTAAGATCATCCCACATCCTGACTGGTTTAATCTATATTGCCCACAAAGTTTACCATTTTTAATAGTGTCATAAAAATACAAATCTCAATTTTCAAATATCCCTATAACTATATTAGGTTGGTACAAAAGTAATTGGCATTTTGCCATTACTTTCAATGAATATTTAATGCTCTTTATTCCTCACATTATAGATTTAATCTTTACAACTGCATATGATATGAGATAGGTTATGTATTACCATTCCCATTTTGCAAATTAGAAAATAGGCTTAGACATATTCAGTGGTTTTTTTCAAGATCACATAGCTAGTTTTAAGGTGCTTGACCAGAAATTTGTCTGTAAAACAAATTTCCACCAAATTAATTGCATTTTTCTTCATTGTCACTACAAAATTTGAAGAATCTATTTTCTTGGGAAGAACTATAGACCTATGAGCATAGTGACAGTTAAACAGTAGTTATCTCTAGGGATGGATTATAGGTTTATGCTTTTCTGTATAATCTGAATGACCTACAGATAGATTTGGATTTTATAATAGAAATAAATAAATAAATACAAACAGTTATTCAACAAAAGTAACCTAAAACTGAGACCAAAATTATGATAAAACGAAAATAAATATCAATTAAAATATGTGCAAAGAAATTATATAAAATACTGAAATTTCAAACACACAATCAGTAACTAATAATACAGGCATATGAAATTTTCAACGTTTGACTGATGCAACCTACAGAGACAACCATTTCATTTATTTCAATTTAATATATCCAAGCTCTTTCATTAAAAGGGCTTTATTTTCTTTGCTATGCCACAATTGTTTCACATTTTTTACTGAGGCTTACATATTATTATATAAGGGACTGCTTATTATTTTAAGCTCTTTATCTTGTTTGTTGACTAACCTTCTGACATCACAGTTGCAGCTTCATAAACAACTGCATCCAAAGGGAAGATTTCCACAAGTGAAGTTCCTTTAAATCAAGTAAACTTGTTCAGTGGTATATATTTTAGGTAGATGCAATGTTTTTATTCCAAGGCACCACTATTTTTACATCAAATCTAAGCTTCCATTGATTTAACAACTCATATTATCTTTTGAACCACCAAGAAAGTAAAAGCATGCTACTAATTATAATAATAAGCTTCCTCTGATTGGAAAATGCATCCCAATTTCCAAGATATTATAATGTGGAAAATGGGCATCTTAGAATGCTGACCTACTCAACTTTTGGAGTGAGTGGGGAGAATCTGGCAAGGATTAGAGAACACAGGTTCAACTCCCAGGTGTAGTAAGCTTCATCACTTATCTTCAAGCCTATGTGCTCCTCTGAAAACTGGGGAGAAATGATATCTCCTTAATTTCACATGATGGTTGTAAAAATAGTGAGAAAATATATATGAAAGAAGCTGCCAGCATGAAAGGATGTTAACTAGATCCAAAATTGGGAAAGAAATTTTATTTATTTTCTTTGAGATACCACAAAACTATAAATTTTGTAAAATATAAAGGTTCTCAAACTGAACACTCGAAGCTAAGGTTCTCTTTCACTTCCCTCTGCATTTTCTTACCCAGATACAGACACATACAGACATACACACACACACACACACGCTTGCATGCACAAACAATATTTGATTACCGTAGCAATAGCCTTAGCAAGGTTTCTGAAGAGCTGAATGTAAGCAGATAATGTGTGCGGTCCATAAATTGTCGATGCTGCCTCATATCGCTGAGCCTGCAGGAAAGGCAGGGAGAGTTGTATATGGTTCTGCATATTTAAATCCATTTACAGAGGTGTAGCATTTTAGGTAAGTGTGATGCTTGACATCTCACATTATTCAAAACTGGCACAATCTTCAAGATTATGTATGACAAAAGAGGATGGGCATTTCCATTTACTGGCCAAGGTAAGTGACTCCTATGGACTACCTGTTAAAAGCAGTGGGTTCTCTCTGCTTATGCCATTTAGACTGTCACTCTATTTACTATGAAAGACGGTGCTAGCTCTTAAGCTTTAGTCTATTATAAGTACTTGTAATATAAGTGCTTTCCCCCAGGGCATATATCAGAAGAAAAATAAAACAAAATAAAGAGTTCTAGTAACTTCTGGATAAATAGTTAGAAGGTGCTAACTGGAGAAGGACATTTAATCCATCACAAAGCCATGAAATTGAGCCAAATGCATCTTTTAGCTGACCTCCAGGCCTTTGGTTCTTCTACAGGAACTTCAAAGTTATCAAATCTAAAACCAACCTCACCACTCCAGACATACCAGCTTCCTCCACAACATTCTCATCTCAGCGAATGTCATCTTTCCAGTCTCCCATGTGAGGATCAGCCGGCAGTTACCTTAGACTCCTCTCTTCCTCATCCTGTATCCTATCAGTCTCCACATCTGGTAATTCTGTCTCCTTCAAATCTCCTGAGATCTTTCATTTTCCTGTCTTACTTTCTCCTAAGGTATAAATAGATTTCACCTTAGTTCAAACCCTCATTTCTCACCCAGATCTCTTTTTTTATATTTGTATTAGGTTCAGAGGTACATGTGCAGGTTTGTTATATAGGTAAATCACATGTCATGAGGGTTGGTTATACAGATTATTTCATCATCCAGGTAATAAGCACAGTACCTGATAAGTAGTTTTTTGATCCTCTCCCTCCTCCCAGCCTTCACCCTCAAGTGTGCATGTCCATGTCTTGCCCAGATCTTAACTACACTATGGCTTCTTAATCAGTCCTCTGCCTATACACAAGCCCTTCCAATTCATTTTCTACACTGCCATCTATTGACCTTTCTAAATCACAAAATTTTATCAAAGCATTCTCTTGCTTAGAATCCTACTGCAGTTCCCCCAAAGCCTTCCTTACTGAGTGAAGGCTCAGTAGCATAGCATGCAAGACTATCCATCAGCTAACCTGTGTCTCCCACTCTGGCTACCATCTCCTTACCATCACCCTCCCCATACTTACTCCATGCTACGCAACTAATTGTGGTCCATCAATGTGCCTGCCGTCTGGACCTTTGCATATATAGTTTCTTCTATATAGGATACATTCTTACTTTTTATTTGCTTAACTCTCACTTGTTGTCAAGAACTCATACAGATGTTACATCTTCCTGAACAGTCCCAGTCCTCAAATACCCAGTCTGGGCTGGTGCTCTTTCTCTTTATTTTTATAACACCTTGTGCATGCCTTTCATGAAAATGTAATCATCTGTTCTCTTTTCTGTCTTCCTACTAGACCCCCGGCTTCCAGTGATCTTGAGGGAAGGGACAGATTCTTTTCATCATTATGCCCCAGAAAGTGGCTAGCACAGTATCTGTCACAATACATATCTGTTGAATGAATGAAGTAATTAATAGTAATACTTGCCGGAGTATATCCCTGTGATATGGACAGGAGACAGGAAAATACTGGGTAGAAGAGAGTGGTTCCCTGGCAAAGGCCCCACCCTTAAGCCTGGAAACCTGTGGCCCTAAACAAATGTTCTTAAAGAAACTGAAAAAATGAATTTTTAATTAATTTCATTCTAACTCTAAATAGTCACATGTCGCTACCATACTGGACAGCTCAGACCTAGGTATTAACTGGACTAATGAAGTGGTTTCCTAACTTAAACTTAAATTGTAATAAAAAATTTAAAACGTTTTTATGACCTTCCAATAGGATCGCAGTATTACTTTTAGTACCTGTCAACTCTGTAAAACTCCTGAATTATAACTCATCTACACACATTTGAAAAACAGCAGTATCTGTATGTGTGAGATATGACTGGTTCTAAATGATGCCTGGAGACCCCATGGACTTACAGAGACCCTTCCAGTGATTTCTGAGGTACCTGGGAATCTGTGGCCAATAAATTGGTAATCACTGAATTAGTGAGATTTTTAAGAATATCAGGCTGCATAAAATCTGACAGCTTGATTAAAAAAAAGCGGGACAGGGTGCCATTTCATTCAATTAAGGTCCTGTATTAATTCCGTTTAATAAATGTTTGGTCTATCTATGATGTGCTAGCCACTGTGCCAGTGAATGGATATAGCTATGATCTGACTTGCAGAGGAAATCCAAACTAGTACCTTCCGTGCAATAAGGGATACACTGCAAGGCTGCACAGGGTGCTACTGGAGCACAGAAGTGAGTCAGAGGCTTCCCACAGACACACAACACGAGCGGAAACAGAAAGTCTTTATATAGCACCATAACGTCAAGGAACACCGGCTGGGAGTTAGGAGAGCTGGGCACTAGGAACGCTTTGAAACTGAATAGCTGTGGGATTTCCGAGGTTATGTTGCTTCTCTACTATATAGTTCCGAAGCTGTACTAATGTTTCTCTCTCTTTTGCTCTTGGTGGGAAAAGCACAATTTGGGGTCAACAGATTCGGCTCAGGTCCAAGTCGCCTGCTGGGACCACGTCGCCAGGAAACGACGTCTCCCGGACACCTTCCCTCCCCGTCAGGCTCTCTGCAGGGATTCACCCCGTTCCCTCCCCCAACGACTCCCGGGCACACCTCCGTTAGAGGCGAAATATGCTGCTCCTGGGGAGCAAAGATAACCCGGAGGACCGGGGAAGGACCTTCCCACGCGCACGACTCGCGATCTTCCCAGTGCCCCAGAGCCAGGGACCCCACTGCCGCCTACCACAGGCCGCAGCACCGAACCTGTTCACAATGGCGACTCCTCAGGTCCGCTTCGACACCGCCGGAAACGGAAATTCACCGTCGCGCCGACTCGCGGGGAGGGAAACAAAAAGGCAGAAAAAAGAGACCGGCGCCTGGACGACTTCCAGGGGAGAGCTGGAAGACTAGTCAACAGCTGTGTGCGGGCGCCGGCGCCGTCTGCGCAGTGCGTTCCACCGGGTCCGCATCCCTCCCGATTCCGCCCCACCCCGCCCTCGGAATCCGCTGCCTCAACTCCCGCGGTGGGACTCCGGAGCAGCGTACACCGCCCTCGCCTTAGTCCTCCGCGAAGGCCAGGGCAGCTGTGCGGCCTGACGCGGATTAGTTGGTGCGGTGCAAAAGCCAGAAGGAGACACATTTGGTCCTGGCCACCCCGGAGTCACCGTGCCCGGGACAAATGGACTATGGCTCGACTGGGAGTCCACTTCCTCCTCTTTGAAGATGACAGATGAGGGAGATCTCAGGTTCTGGGTGTGCCCTAAAGCCCTCTTTTGGCAGGAAGCGGTGGCTCATGCCTATAATTACAGCCCTTTGGGAGGCTGAGGCGGGAGGATCGCTTGAGCCCAGGAGTTCAAGACCAGCCTGGGCAACTTAGGGAGACACCCCCCACCGTCTCGCGGGGAAAAAAAAAGAAAGGAAGAAAATTAGCCGGGCACGGTGGCTCACGCCTGTAATCCCAGCATTTTGGGAGTCCAAGGCAGGAGGATTGCTTGAGCCCAGCAGTTCAAGACCAGCCTGGGCAACACAGGGAGGCTAATCAATCAATCAATCAATCAATCAATGCCGGCGTCGTGGCGGGCGCCTGTGGTCCCTGTGGTCCCAGCTACTCTGGAGGCTGAGGCGGAACGATCGCTTGAGCCTTGGAGGCGGAGGTTGCAGTGAGCTGAGATCGAGCCACTGCACTCCAGCCTGGGCGACAGAGCAAGACACTGTCTCAAAGAAAAATAAATAAATAAAATAAGGCCCTCGTTTTCCAGGACCAACAGACTCTGATGGCAGGGACAAACTGACCCAGCCTAAACTGCCTCGCCTTCCCTGCTCCCGGGAAAGGGGCTTTCCCTGAGGGAAGGTAGCATCTTGCCATTTTCTTCCTGCACAGCTTTGCCTTCCCAGGGATCGGCCCATTGCCACCTGAGGAAATGCCTTGGAGTCCATCTAACCCACAGCCCAGGTACTTGGGACGCCTACAGAGCCTACATTGTCAGAGGATGCATCTTCTTCTAGTCTTGGAGGGGTTCCTTTCAATAAGATCCCACCAGTGCACTCAAGGCTCAATTCTACACCAAAAAACTAGGCCCACTCCTGTCACCGAGACCCCCAGGCTTCAGGTCCTGTCACAGGGACCTTGTTTTCGCCCCCAGCAGCCCCCAGGTATTCACTCTGCATAGGCTATATACTGGGTGCTGGACAACAGAGGCTACCCACGTGGCGCATGCTTCCCTTGTCTGTGAAGAGCTTAGGATATTGTAACTTCTTCACACTATGCCTCTTACTTCATGGAGATGTCAGTATCCGGGTAGATAATCCTTCCAACATCCTTTTGGTCTCATGAAGCCCACTCCTGTCCTCTGCCCTACCTCAACTTCCCCCTCCCTCCATGATCAGACCTTAGACCTTGTCAGGTCCAAGGACTGCAAACCCCACAGTAGCCCACTCTGACCACCACCTCCTAGCTATCCAGGTTACTCCCTATACTGCCCTGAAACAAAAGTCTTGCAACCTTACCAGTACCTCCAATCCAGATCTTACTACCTTTTCACTGTTTCTTCCTTCCTTTATGACTTTTCCCTCTCTAGTGAGCGAGCTTAAACTCCATGGCCGACCATTCTCATTGGTCCCTTGCACACCTCCTCAACTCACCCACCTCCCTGTCACCTCCTATGTGCTTAGTAAGATGGGAGCCGTGGATAAACCCAGCTCTCCATCTATTCCGTGCCACAACGATGCAACTAAACATGGCTGGAAGAAAACAGGACCATGCCAGCAGTCCTCACTTTAATCATTCTTTTTCCGGTCTATTCAATCTCCCATTGTTCCAAATGAGTATTTCGCACTTCTTCCTCTCTGTTCAATCCTTCCTACTGCCTCCCCCTTCCTTGCCTCCTGAAAAAAGAAGGGAAAAAAGACCTTTTGAAAAAAGAAGGGATAGGTGTCCACAACTCAGTGTGAAGTGTTTAAAAAAGAGCCACACAAGCACGAAGAAAGCCAGAAGTGAGTAACTTGCAGAAAAGTAGGTAAAGGTTCTGATCTGGATCCAGATGAGAAATGGAATGGCAAGTGAAAATCAGGAAATATTTTGAAGAAGATAAATGTTCCCGGATATCTTTGAATACTTGGTAAATTATTAAGTTCTTATATATAATAAAGCAAGATTGTAGGTTTGTCTTTTTATTCAGGTATTTGAGGAAAATGTGTCTCCAAGGACTATTGAAATCTGAGACATATGTTGTGGGTACATTAAGGAGAAGGTATAGTAGTGTTTAAGAATTTAAAAATATATTTAGGTCTCGTCTTGTAAGTCAGCCCTTCTCCTTACATTAACTATATGACTCCTTCATAGTGGATTATTATTCCATCCAAAATTTCCTGTTTCAAAAGCCACATTTGGTTCATGCAGATATGAAAAGATGCCATAGTAGGAGAAAAAAGTTTGGAGATGATTAAGATGCAAACAGGAGTATTTAGTAATACTTTAGTAAGCTTATACGAATATGATAAAATACAGTTTTAATTTGGCTTCTAAGTACACTTTATTCTAGACATTATAAATCACCATCACTTGAGAGAAAAAAAGAGAGCCAGAGATGAATATATACTTTCCAACATAATGTAAAGGCATAGTAGCATCCTCAACATGACATATGCTGTGCTCCTAAATATTAAGGATAAGATGCTAAAATTTGTCTTCATCCCCATGTTTTGGGTTCTAAAATATTAGATGTAGAAAAAAAGTAAAAAGAAACCACTCTAAGACAAGGAATTTTATTTTCATAAAACATCCATATCCACATAATTTGTAGGCAGTTTCCTAAATGGCTTTCAGTGATCCCCTTTTCTTAATATTCATATCCTGTCCTTTCAGCTTGATAGTTGGCTTGAGATTAATCACACTTGAGCTTAATCACTTCCAAGTCTAGATGACAAAAGCCTTTGACTTTTTTCTTGCACATTCTTTTTTGCCTTCTTATTTATTAGCCCTGTTGAAGCTGCTTCCATGTTGTGAGATGCTTTATGGGTAACATCCATGTGGTTAAACAGTGAAGTAGGCCTCTTGCCAACCACCAATTAAGAATAACCATGGAGGAACTGAGTCCCACCAACAGCTACTTGAGTCACTATAAAAGTGGACTCATCACTGATTGAACCTTGGAATAACGATAGCCCAATTGACACCTTGATATTAGCCTTGTGAGATATTCAGGCAAAGAGAATGCAGCTAAGCATTATCTGAATTTCTGACTCAATGGAAACTGTGAGATAATAAATGTTTGCTGCTTTATCCACTAAGATTTTGGATAATTTGTTAAACAAACACATAACTAATACACATACATACACAACTTGCAAGATAAAATATAACTTTAGAGGAAAAAAGAAGAAATCAAGTAAGAACTAGCTGCAGTTAACATAAACTAAGCTCAACATATTTCATTACAGCATGTGGAAATTGTAAAGTATCTTTTTCTCATATCTGTTAAGTACTCAGTAAAAAATTACAGTATTGCTGAAATCTGTATACTGAAGTTGAAAAAGACAAAACTTAGAGGATGTATGG
The DNA here is from genome assembly GCF_029289425.2 of Pan paniscus. Lineage (NCBI taxonomy): Eukaryota > Metazoa > Chordata > Mammalia > Primates > Hominidae > Pan > Pan paniscus. Next base: position 63,045,224 of record NC_073257.2, on the reverse strand, counting down.
GATGTAGTGAAAACATAATTGAAAGATTCAAAATCAAAATTTGTATAACAGAATTTGTGTTTGAAGAAAAATGTAAAGAGTTACAAAAAGTGTGTCCCCTTCTCTGACAGTAATTATTACCCTATTTGCTATAATATAATAAATAAGGTTTTGAGTAGCAAATTTGTGGCAGATTTAAGCAACAATCCAGGTAAACAGACACCTTTCTTTCAATAAGGGAGCAGGAAATGACAATTACATTATTCAGCAAAAACATTTTATCTTTGTTTACAGACTTTGTGTGTGTGTGTGACTGTTTCTCACAAATTGCAAAGGTCCCCAATCTTAACAAAGAATTTATTTGACCATTAACTATATTTCATGGGTAACCTTTATTTTATAACATGAAATTATATATTGAATTTGGATTTTTACATTTTGTTAATTACTACTTCACAAGAAGGGGAAAAATAAAAAATCTTCAAAAAGCAGTTATAGCTCAATGATTTAAATCAATTCACCAGGCTATGGTTGTGGCAAATAATAAAACATTAAATTCTTCTCCCAAAGCTAAGTTGATTACTCTGAGTACCTACCTGTGTTCTTCCAAAATTTTATAAATTACATGGGATTGGAGCTCAGATGAAATTTAGATGGCTTTTTTTCCAACTTTTAAGTTCAGTGGTACATGATCATGATTAAATGATGGCTAAAATGAGGATCTAAATCTATTGTATCATTACTTTACAATCAGAAATAAATGATAACAGTAAAGTATTTTATTAACTTATTTCTGAGGTAATAGAAGAGGAATATATGTGATAAGGAAGAATGAATTGATTTGGACTGGTAAGGAAATGTGATTTTAAGAGAAATTTACACACCTAGTTAGTATGCAGGAAGGTGTGGAATGCAAAAAAGACCTGAGATAAAATTAATGGCTTAAAAAATTCTGATAGCCCACACAGCCGTGCACCATTATATTCAAAAACAAAATAAGCACATGCTGAAACATTACCTTAATGTGAGGAAAAACTTGATGTGCCGGGAATAGTGAGAAATGACATATTTCCTGGACTGGCCAGACTGCTTTTTTAGTAAACTGGAGCCACAAAGTCAAGGTATATATTCAATCCATGAATGTTTTGATTTCTCATTTGCAGCATTTTGAGGTTTTGATACATCAAAGCATTCTGAATAACAAAATCTCACATCTAATGTTAATAAATATGACCACAACAAGCTCTAAAATTCTACAGTCCTTGCCTTTCTGCCTGAACCTTGCCCCCCAAAAATAATTTATTTCAGGCACTTCCAATCAAAATTTTAAAACTGATACTAATTTTGTGTAGTTTGGGTCATGTTTATGACATATTAATTAGTCATAGTTGTCAAGAAACAGAATGATCTAGGTAATATGCTCAACTCTGAAGCTAGGCTGTCAGGTTTTGAAACCAATGGATTAAGAACAGGGAAGTGGCTGGGCGCAGTGGCTTATGCCTGTAATTCCAGCATTTTCAGGGGCCGAGACAGGTGGATCACTTGACATCAGGATTTTGAGACCCGCCTGGCCAACATGGGTGAAACTCCATCTCTACCCCAAGTACAAAAATTAGCCAAGCGTGCTGGCACACATCTGTAATCCAAGCTACTCAGGAGGCTGAGACAGGAGAAGAGCTTGAACCTGGGAGGTGGGGATTGCAGTGAGCCGAGATCGTGCCACTGCACTCCAGCCTGAGTGACATAGTGAGACCCTGTCTCAAAAACAATACAAAACAAAACAAAACAAAACAAAACAAAAGAAGTAAGGGATAATTCTCCAAGGAAAACTACCATTATTTTATCAAAATAATGAAGGAAGCATCCTGGTCAGTCAAACCAACCTATGTCTATAATCAAAGAGCAAGCTTTACAGAGAAATTTTTAATACAGAACTGAAATATTATTCATAAGTGATTGGAGTATTCTGGGGAATAGATGCTAGTAAAAGTTAAGAAAAATTTATGCATTTTCTTGCCTTATAAGAAGTCAATTAGGGTGAAATTCATGTTGTAAAAGTATTTACATATAAATTAACATCAAGAAAAAATTTGCTGGAGATATTAGCAGAACACGTTGTACTTTACAAAAATAATGCATGAATTTGGTCTAGGCTGAGTTGAATATGTTTAGAAAAACACAGTCTTTTGAAGAAAAAGTTAGATTGCAATATCTCAAGTAATAACTAGTGACAATGAAGATAATAAAGTGTTCTTATGAGCCCAAGAGTTGATATTTCTAAGTTTTACGGCATAGCTGATGAATCATTCAGTAAAACCAAATGAAACAAATCCCTTCAATCTCTCAAATCAAACACCATACTATTGAGATTTTAGCTATAACTTTATGTTTGCCTTGTTTGAAAAAGTATTTTAAAACCCCAAAATATTTTTTGTTAAACCATCTTAAATGGTTAAAACATTCCTTTTAGAGTAAACACTTATGAAATGCTTAAGCATTGTAACCTCGTCATTCTAAAGGATTAAAATGTTTATTTTAAATTGAACATTTATGAAATGCTTAAACATTTTAACTAGCCTTTTTTAAAGTGCAATCATAAAAACACTGTTTTTATAATGAAAGAAATATTTCCTAATTGCATTCACACATTTGAACTATTTAGACATGAGGCAATAAAGTGAAATACTATTGTGAAACACATATTTTATGTAAAGTATAGTTGCCAAAGTTTTTGTCATCTTGAAATAATCTTTTTATACTTTTTTGCTTTTAAAGCATAAGTTTGTGGCACAAGTTAAGTTGATTCTGGCAAATTGTAGTTAATCCCCGACTACTTTTCATGATTAGATATTCAGCTAAGGTATGCGTCACGGACCATCTGTGAGAAGACACTATTTCATCTGTCTTCTGGGTAATAGGGAGGCTCATTTTGAGGATGGACCCACCGTGTTTTTTTGTGAAAGCAGGAGAGTGCCAGGTGGTTGCTACAGATAAACACAAAGGGTAATACCAGAGAAAAAGAAACGCAGGGCTTTGCCAGCAAACCTTTACAATATTGGTGCACTACAACAGGTGGTAAACAGTGAGATGTCATATATGTGTACAAAGCCAGAATACATTTCACAATTTGTAGCTCAGATTCCATGAGACACTAAGAATACAGATGTTAGGAAGTTTCAAATTTCAATAAGGGTAGAATCTAATACCACCGTGAAAATACCCTTTCTCAACTGCATGTACTTATATTGCTAACTGGAGAAAATAGCTCTGGAGAGTAATCACGGAACTGTGCGGAGTTTATTTGGTTAATGGGACCTAACATACAATTAGGTAGAAGAAATAAGTTCGAGAGTTCAATAGCACTGTAAGGTGACTAGTTACTAATTTATTGTATATGTCAAAATAGCTGAAAGAGAATATTAGAAATGTTCCCAAAACAAATAAATAATAAACCTTTGTGGTGATGGATAACCTAAATATGGTGATTTGATTTTTACACATGGTATGCATGTATCAAAATATCACATTTACTTGTTATAGATATATAAGCGATGTACTATATAAATATGTACAACTCTTGCATATCCATAAAAAGTAAATACATGAATAGATTAACAAATAGAATATGAAAAAATTATTAGTACAGAATGTTTAGCCTTTTTCTAAGTTTCATGAGAAATCTGCAAATTTCCTAGGGAAACTTATGACAGCCTATTAACATGCAAATATAATGTATTAGATCTAACTTTTAAAAGTAAAAAGAGATTTTTTTATCATCCTGAAGAAGAAAAAGAAATTTTACCAAGGTTTTCTTGTCCTGGGCTCAACATGTAATGATGAAAGCAAACTGGAGTAGAAAGTAAGGGAAAGAAAAATCAATACATATTTTTTTCAGTGGTCTCTAAGCATCCTAAACTTTGTTATCTCTCATGTCTAGCTTTATTCCAGGCACAAACTGATCAAAAATTGGTTCCCTGAATGAGCTTGCCATATCAGATACAGAAATTTTAAGATTTGCTAATTCAAAGTACAAGAACACAGTAAATAGTAAGAGAAGACATGAGCCTGTCAGCATATTAAATTCACTGGCATGCTTTTTTCATCTATTTCCCTTCAGAATCTATTACAAAACCTAGAGAAATGTGACCCCTATGAGCCACTGTTATGCAAAGGTGTGCCAGACTCATTGTGTTTAGGGCAGAAAGTGTAGCCTGGAGTAAAAAAATAAAAAATAAAGATTTTAAGTCCAAGAATGCTCAAAACTAAGTAAATGATGTATTACCAAATTTTGATTGCTGCATAAAATACCTCTTTGTGACAACCCAGTTTACACCCAATTTCAATGATGACCATTAGAGAACTATTAAGCTGAGCAGGTCACGTAGCTTAGGGTAAACCTCATGACCTCATCTGTTGGAACATGTGTCGATAGGATAGACAAGGCAAAGGCTGGGCGCAGTGGCCCACTCTTGTAATCTCAGCACTTTGGGAGGCCGAGGCGGGCGGATCACAAGGTCAGGAGATCGAGACCACCCTGGCTAACATGGTGAAACCCCAGCTGTACTAAAAAATACAAAAAATTAGCCAGGCGTGGTGGTGGGCGCCTGTAGTCCCAGCTACTCGGGAGGCGGAGGCAGGAGAATGGCGTGAACCCGGGAGGCGGAGCTTGCAGTGAGCCGAGATCGCGCCACTGCACTCCAGCCTGAGGGACAGAGTGAGACTCCATCTCGAAAAAAAAAAAAAAAAAAAAAAAAAGGATAGACCAAGGAAAAAATATGCTTTGAGTCAGACGTAAGCATGCAGGATCAATTTAAAATGGTCCCAAATGAAGATGCCTTCTGAGTATATGTCAGGGAAGTGAAGACAATGAATAGTTCCATGCAAGCAATTCAAGTGAGAAAGGGCAATGCGTAAGGCAAAATAAATGAGATGAGAAGCAACCTTTGCCCTCAAAGAGCCTGGTAAGAAGAAGTTTTTTTTTTGTAAGTCTTGCTTATTTTTCATTAGAAAAAAAAGTTAGAGGCAAATCTTTTTATTTAGGCATATTATAAAAATATTTCTGTATCCTCACTATGAATGAGAAAATAAGCATAAACTCAAATTATAAAAAGATCCAACAGGCAAAAACCTATGTCATATGTTTGTTTGAGGTTGATACTTTAAAAGAAATTATCTACCCACAAGTTGGGGAGAAAATAAATAGAAATCTGTTTTTCTCCACTGCTTTAAGAATCTATACTGATTTCAACTCTCTTAGACAAAATTTCACATAGACCACATGCATGAAAATTTTTATGCTGCCATTATACCTTATATGGCAAATAATTGCTATAGCCATACTTATTTTACTCTGTTGAGCTAAATACATTTTTACCAAAAAATAGTATGTATCAAAATCTTAAATGCTCACATTTAATGGGAAATGGAATAACTTACATGCACTATAATTCTCAACCTGTTTAGTGCAAAAGATCTGAAAAGATGAAAAAAGTTTAGAGAGAGCAATCACAAATAGAATAGAAAGGAAAATTCAAAATGATGTCAAGATAAAAACTAGAATATTAGCTGCAGGACAGCAAAAACTTCTGTCTTTTATTTTTTAAACTACTCTCACCCTGGTACTCAGAATTTTGTTTGGACACAGTAAGCACTCAATAGATTTGTTGAATGAGTAAACACATTTTAAAACATCAAAATTATTACCTGTATTACAGTGAAAAAAATACCTAATGACCTTCTACAATGTGCCATTCTTTATGCAAAGTACTTTATATATATCAGCCTGTATAATCACTGTTAAAACCAATGAGAAAGACAATAATTTATTGTTGAGAAATTGGAAGTTCAGATCTATTAAGAAAGTCATCCAAAGCCATGCTGACTTCAAAGTACAGACTCCTTACTTTAGGACATGGTATAACCCTCAGAGGGTAATGATATTGAGAAAGCTTTGCCATTGGAAACACAATTTCATAGACAAGAAGAGAAGGTTATGTTCACATTACTTTTCATGTTTCACATGGCAAGAACATTCCGCTCTTTAATGTTAGGATTCATAACTTTCCCTAAATACTCTGTGCTCTGTTGTCTAAATGGTAACGCCAAGAATCATCACTTTTCCTCCATAATAGGATGTGCAGTGTCTTTGTGTGAAATATAGTCTATAGTTGTATATCTTCTAGTTGAGAAATTTAATCATGCAATATATCTGGAATAAGAAAAAAATACAGCAACAATTAAAATAGGACAATAAAAATGAGTAAGATGTTTAAATTTCTGTTGCCAGAAAAATTGTGGAAAATAGAATTCATGAAAGAGAAATAGAGTGGCATAAAACAACTGCAGGGGAGAAATGATGAAAACAGAGAAAGAAAGAGATAAACTAGTGAAATAAAGTTGAAAAAAGCTTTATTTTCACAGCATTGCATTTTGTGAAAAGTTTTACACTTTTACATTAAAGAGTTTAAGAGTATACTAAATTGAATTTGTTTTTGACTTGATACTTCTGCTTTAAATTATATCGTCTTAATTACCATTTAAAACTTACTATTAGTTAATTTATATATCATTACTAATGTCAGCATCTTATCAGGCATAAGAGTTAAATATAAATTTATATTCCCCAGGTGAATGCAATTGATACAAGAAAAAAATTACTAATCAAGAAAAAAAAAAGGAGTTCCTTTCTCTAAATGTATCACATAGTGATACAGCTTTTTATACACTACAAATAGAGTGGGTCAGAAGTTAAAGAAAGCAGTTTGTCTTCTGGAAAAATTATAAATCATATTTTATTAAGAAAAACAAACTACTCAAATTCGGGATACGATCAATCAATATTTTCTCTTAAATTTACAGTTGACAAAAAATTGGAAAGAAGTAATAGAGGGCTTTTTGGTGTTTTATTATTGTTATGTGACATTATTCCTGATGACTCTAGAATTAACTTCACTTTAATCTGTTCAAGTGTCTTACTCCCACAAGTGTTCCTTCCTCAGGATCATAAAATGTACCCCCTTTACTCTATCATACTTATTAGCATACTGTCTCATATGTTTCATGCTGTGGAACCTCATAGGACTTACAGCAACTATTACAACTCATTTATAACATTTTTTTTTTTGAGACGGAGGCTTGCTCTGTTGCCCAGGCTGGAGTGCAGTGGCGTGCGTGATCTCGGCTCACTGCAACCTCTGCCTCCCGGGTTCAAGCATTTTTCTGCCTCAGACTCCTGAGTAGCTGGGTAGCTGGGATTACAGGCAACCACCACCACACCCGGCTAATTTTTTTGTATTTTTAGTAGAGACAGGATGACACCATCTTGGCCAGGTTGGTCTTGAACTCCTGACCTAGTGATCCACCAGCCTCAGTCTCCCAAAGTTCTGGGATTACATGCGTAAGCCACAGCGCCTGGCCCTATTTATAACACTTTTTAAAGTTCTCATACTTTTTTTTTTTTTTTTTTTTGTTTGAGACGGAGTCTGGCTCTGTCGCCCAGGCTGGAGTGCAATGGCGCGATCTCGGCTCACTGCAAGCTCCGCCTCTCGGGTTCACGCCATTCTCCCGCCTCAGCCTCCGGAGTAGCTGGGACTACAGGTGCCCGCCACCTCGCCCGGCTAATTTTTTGTATTTTTAGTAGAGACGGGGTTTCACAGTGTTAGCCAGGATGGTCTCGATCTCCTGACCTCACGATCTGCCCGCCTCGGCCTCCCAAATCTACTCTTTTTTATATTTCTCTGCTCTTATTCACACTTGAACCCTATCTAATGAGTGTCTTATCGCTACCACATTCCTGAAACCACACTGTCAATGACCAAATCACTAAATCCAATGGTCAATTTTCCATACTCATGTTGCTTGAATTATCAGCAACTTTTTTTTTTTCTTTTTGGAGACAAGATCTTGCTCTGTCACTCAGGCTGGAGGGCAGTGGCTCACTGCAGTTTCAACCTCCTGGATTCAAATGGTCCTTCCACCTCAGCCTCCCAAGTAGCAACAGCATTTCATACAGTTGATGACTCTCTCCTTATTGACAAAAATATCCTCATTGTATTTTCAGTTGACAACGCTCTCCAGGTTTTCCTTCTACCTAGTTTCTTAATCTCCTTTGCAGGTACTTCATCCTGTCTAATCTCTAAACCTTGGGGTAAAAAGGGTTCAGGACTCAGGTGTACGTTTTTTCTCTATCTAAACTCACTCCATCTCTTTATAACATCATCTAGGTCGAGGCGGACGTCGCTTCCGGAGCAGCATGGCGGCCACTGAGGATGAGAGGCTAGCAGGGAGCCGTGAGGGAGAGCGGCTGGATTTCTTGCGGGATCTGCACGTGCGATTTTTCCAGCGCTGCCTTGAGGATTTGCCGGAGCGCTATTCTTCACTCGAGACAAGCAGGTCCTTCCCACAGAAGGCAGATGAAATCTAAATCGCTGTGGTTTCCGAGGCTCTTCATAACTAGGTATTCTTTTCAATCCATCAGAGGCTCCTGGAACAGCTCATCCTTATGATAGTGGCCACATTGCAATGACCTACACTGGCCTTTCATGCTTAGTTATTCTTGGAGACGACTTAAGCCGAGTAAATAAAGAAGCTTGCTTAGCAGGCTTGAGAGCCCTTCAGCTGGAAGATGGGAGTTTTTGTGCAGTACCTGAAGGCAGTGAAAATGATATGCGATTTTTGTACTGTGCTTCCTGTATTTGCTATATGCTCAATAACCAGTCAGGCATGGATATGAAAAAAGCCATCCCCTATATTAAAAGAAGTATGTCCTATGACAATGGACTGGCACAGGGAGCTGGACTTGAATCTCATGGAGGATCTACTTTTTGTGGCATTGCCTCACTATGTCTGATGGGTAAACTAGAAGTTGTTTCAGAAAAAGAATTGAACACGATAAAGAGGTGGTGTATAATGAGGCAACAAAATAGTTATCATGGAAGTTCACCTAATAAGCCTGTAGACACCCGTTATTCTTTTTGGGTGGGAGCAACTCTAAAGCTTCTAAAAATTTTCCAATACACTAACTTTGAGAAAAATAGAAATTCCATCTTATCAACTCAAGATCGCCTCGTAGGGGGATTTGCCAAGTGGCCAGTCATCCAGGTGCTTTGCATGCATACTTTGGGATCTGTGGCCTGTCACTAATGGAGGAAAGTAGAATTTGAAAGTTCATCCTGCTCTGAATGTAAGCACACGGACTTCTGAACGCCTTCTAGATCTCCATCAAAGTTGGAAAACCAAGGACTCTCAAACAATGCTCAGAGAATATACATATCTCCACATGACTGATTTTAGATTGGGAGGGTGGGGGGATTTGTAGCATAACTGTAGCTCAAGTTTAAAAGCCATGTATAACCAAGTGTGCTCTTTTTTTAAAAGGTAGAGTCTTACAATCAAATCTCCTGCTGAGGTCACTTTGGGATATGGTCTTGAGCCAGTAATCTTTGTACTGGGTTTCAAGAAAATCTGTGTTGAAGTTTGAACCACAACTTTGTCATGGTTCTTAAATGTTTATACTGTATTTCTAAGAAGTTGTTTGAGGCAAATTAACTGTATGTGTGTAGGTTATCTTTTTAAAAACTCTTCAGTGCAAATTGTATCTTGTTATAAAATGGACACAAATCTTCAAAACAAATTTACCTTCATATAGCATTGATAATCCTCAGGTGAACACTTAGTAATCATTCAAAAAGCTCACTGCTGATGGTAGAAAATTTGCTTTAATGAATTAAGTATCTGGGATTATTCTTTGAAAACAGATGACCATACTTTTTTTTAAAGAAGAGTGACTTATTTTGTCTTATTTTTAAGTAAAGTGTGCCAATTAAACCTCTGTGGCCTATACGAATGAAATTAATAACTTCATAGTAAGAATAAATAGGTTTAACTAATGTGATAGTTTTCTAAAAGGAGATTGTTTGAAGACAACTATTATGTAACTGAGGGAAAAGCAACTAACTATATGTGATTGTGAATGAGGAAGTTTTGTGCTATGTGGGTCATTTATTTAGACATTGCTGTGGTGAATACCAGTTATGTTTGATTTTATTCTCAAATCATTTGTTGCCTTTTTTTTTTTTTTTTTTTTTTTGCTTTCTAGGAAGAAAACAATCTTTTTTATCTACAAGGAAAGATACTTTGTGTTTTTATTTTTAGCCATTTGAATTTTTTAATTTGTTGCCCCCAGTGTGTTAGCTGCTTTAATTTCAAACTAATACTTTTCTAATTTTTTTCAAATTAAATAAGTAAAAAAATGCAAAAACAGAACCATTGAAATAGATTCAGTGGTGCAACTCTATACATGGTCATTTTTATTCTCATGTTCTCAGGTAAGTGAGAGGGAAATGTAAGCATTTAGAGGGTAAGAACCAGGGTTTTGTTTTTGTTCATTGTTTTGTTTTCTTAAGTCTGTGAACTAGCTAATTATGAAGGAGATAGTATAAAAACTCTTCATTCGTAATTAATTTCCATTACTTGCTCAGTGACATTCAGAACTATGAGTCTCGTACTGAAATAGGGAAAGAAATCTCTTCACTAAAGGAGTTGGGTTTAAGTTAGTCTTGGTGATAATAAATGTTGAAATACAAACCTCAGTATAAAAACTAGATTACTGGTATCACTGTTTAGGCATTGTAATATTTTCAATGTTATCTTTTTTTCTAAATTAGAGAAAAAATGTTGTAAAATTACAGTCTTTCCCAAGGGAAACACTATGTACTTGGAGAAATGATTCATTTATTACTGGCATGCTTAGTTTTAAACCTGAGTTTGCCAAAGTCAACTGTATGTTTTTTAATTAGAAATAAAATAAATCTTCTGATGGTGGGGGAAAAAATAAGCCTAATAACAGATGCTATCCTTCTGTGGGTTATTCCAGTTGCTACTATTTAAATCCTGGCAGATTAAGACATCCATATCTCAAACTAAGTCATCTCTTAGACATTGGAAGTGGAAGTAGCATATACATAATGGCTTTAGGACTATATAAAAAGCCCAAATTCTTTTTTCTATATCATCAGGAAAGGTTAGAAGGTAATAAAGGTAGTAACAGTGACTGTATTCATAAATGTAAGTTAGAGAAAAATTCCAATCTAAAAGTATTTCATAAGGCTAAATATTTTCTAACTCCTTATAATTTAATACCATAAAATTATAAATTTTAGTAAGCTTCTAATTGATATAGTTGTGGGAGACTTTCTTGTGAAACTTCATGGACTAGTAAATGTTCACATTCCACAGCAACTTAATTGACCAGAAAATAGCAGGCCAGTGTGAATTGTGGAGAAACTATTTCTAACTTTTCTAACTAGTTATTTCCAAGAAAAATATTTACCGATTAAATAAATTATAAGCAATATTTCACATACATACTTTATTCCTTAGCATATAATAAGGGGAAATATGAAGTCCGAAATCTCAAAAAGCTCTATTTCCTAATCCCTACTCGTCTCCTTCCCGCCCCCTAATTTTGTGGTATTTTTTTTTTAGAAGGTAGGAGGAGGAGCTTTGTTTTGAGCATCTGCATACAAATAAGATTAATCAGATCATATGGCATAATTTAACCTGTTTATCATTTCAGTGTTCTTAGATTTGATCTATAATCTATATGTGTTATTATATCTTTAAACAGTTATTTATATTTAATCTAAATTCATATAGAAATCTTACTGACAGTAGTATATAATTTGAAAACTCTTGGACCTGATCATTTTTGAGAGACAGTTAATGAGGAGGTGCTCTGGAATCAGATGACCTGGGTTTAAATGCCAGATTTGCCAGTTCAGCAGCATGATCTTGGACCCTAACTCTCCCATTGATAAAATAAGGAAAATAGATAAAACCTAACACACAGAGTTTAGGATTAAATGAAATAATACAGATCATGCACTTAGGATAGTACCTGGAATACAGAAAATTTCAAATTATAGTTTCTTTATAATGATCATAAAATTAATTTTGTAATTAAAACCTCTCTTCTACAACAGAAAGAGGTCTTAACAGTTTAACCTCAGGGAAAATGATGACAACAGTGTTGTTTTCTAATCTCGCCATAAAAATACAGAGCAACTAGGATAGTCACAGACACTATTACAACGCTAGATGACAAGGTATCTGCATGAACTTCAAAATACAACTGAGGACAAACCACTGACCCACATAGTTTCAGCATCTGTGGGAGGAAGTAGAAGGAAGGCAGCTGGTTTCTGACAGCTCTGCAAACTGGCGAACGACAACACTGCCCACAGTTTCTCACTACAAAGTGCAGTGGGACAATCTAAGAACAGGCACTGAAACTGGGAAGTGACTACAGAATCCCATTTGCAGATGAATGTTAAAGCAATATGATAAGGTCTGATGATCGCATTAGAGCAGTCTGGGTTTTACACTGTGTACCTCTTGAAGCTTATGAGACAAAATCCAGTGCTGAGGACAAACGAGAAAGCTAAGTATTGGGAATCTAGATCTAGATAAGTATTGGGAAGAAAGGTCAAGATACAGAGACATTATATATATGTATTTTCATATATATATATATATTCTTTTAAATCACTGTAAAAATGGGAGCTCTAAGGCTGTGAAGTCATCCTAGAGCCACTCCTCCCTCCTAAAAGTACGGAAAAACTCATTTCAGTTAAGCGGAAAAAAGAGTAACTGAGCCAGAATTACAGTCCAACTCCATTCAAAGTTTGTATAAGAAATAAGAGAATAAATAGATCAACATCCTCACAGACAATGAAAACACACCAGAGAAACATGACCACAAGACAGATAAAAACCTAATATTTGCAAAAAAAAAAAAAATGCAAATATGACAGGAAATTTATAGTAATTAGTACAATCATCAGTAAAAGTAGGAAAAGGTGAAAATTAACCAAGTACCAAACACATGGAGTAAAAAGCAAAATAAAGCAGAAGGAAGGAATTAATAAAGATAAAAGCAAAAAATAATTACTAGTAGAAAACCAAAACAAGAGAGGCAATACATCCAAGTTGGTGATAGGTAGTGCGGGGAGTTGAGTGAGATAAACTACCAGCTAACCTATTTAAGAAAAAAAGGAGGAAGCACAAATACAAAAATTTAAATGACAAGAGGGAAATAGTAAAACAGGAAATTTGTTTAAATTGACTACTTTGAGCAATTTTACACAATAAATTGGAAAACTATTTTGAGAAAAATGCAAATTGCCATAATTTACTCTAGGTGGATAAAGTCACAACAAACCAATTACCATAGAAGAAACAAATAGTTAAAAGTACCCCCTACCAAAAGAAGCATCAAGCCAAGATTGTTTCAAGGGGATTTCTACCAAACCTTTTAAGAATAAATAATCCTGTTCTTGCTTAAGCAATTCCAGAGACTAGGAAAATAATATTGAACCTCAAAGTGCCAAAAAAAAAAAAAAGAAACTCCTAAATTCATTACTTAAAGTTAATGTAATAGCATTGATTCAAAAACCTGACAAAGATTGTACCAAAAAGAAAATTATAGAGCAATCTCATGAATATTAATAAAAAGTTTTAATGATATATTAGCAAACAATCCAACAGCACTTTCAAAAGGTAATCATGACTAAGTTGGGTTTATTATAATAATGCAAGGGTAATTCAATGCTAGATAATTTGTTAATATTCATCATGTTCAGTGAAAAAAAATCTTCATCTTTGCAGAAAAGACATGATAGAATTGAGCACTCACTTATGTTAAATATACTAAGTAGAAATCAATGAATAATCCATTAACATTGAACCTATACCTAAAAGCCAGCATCTTAAATTTCAAAGCAAAAGAGACTTTCCAGCTGAAGTCAGGAACAAGACATGCCCACTAACTCCTCTGCTACTTAACAATATGTTGAGAGTTTTAGCCAATGAAGTTAGACAAAATAAAGACGTGAATTGGAAAGGAAGAGGTAAAACTATTTGCAGATATGAATATGTATCTAGAAAGCCCAAAGGAACTTGTTGAAAAACTAAACAATAAAAGAACGTAGTAAAGTAGCTATTAAATACAATTTACATACAAATATCAGTAGGCTTCACCAGACACAAGTGCATACTTTGATTCCATTTTGGTGAATTTCAAAACAGATAGCATTTATGTATGGTGTCAGAAATCAGCACCCCCTTTCAGTCACTACCTGTCTTCCCAAAGGTAAGCATTATCAAAATCACCATCAATTAGTTTTGTCCGTTTTTGAATTTTATATGAGTGGAACCATACAGTATACATTATTTTTCAACTGGCTTTAACTCAGTAGGACTGAAAGAGGGTACAAAGGGACTCTGTGGTGCTGGTAGTGTTCTGTTTCAAGATCTAGGTGCTGGTTACATAGGTGCATTCACCTTATGAATATTTATCAACCTATATATTTATGATTTGTGCACTTTTCTGTATGCATAATCACAGCTCAATAAAAATGTTCACTAAAAAAAATCTAGTCCTATGATCTGAAATCTCATTTATAATATAAACCTACCAGTCTGAACATCTCCCTTGAATTCCATACTAATATATCCGATTATCTACCCCACTTTTCTATTTGGATGTCCAATACAAGTCTCAATAATAACGTTCAAAATCAAACTCCTCATATTCTTTTTCAAAACAGCTCCTTCTGTCATCTTTCCCACTTGACTCAAGTGTAATACCCATTCTTCAAATTGCTAAAACTAAAACCCCTCGACTCATCCTTGATATCTCTTATTCTCTCTTTTGCTGTATCTAATCCACATTGGTATCCTCTTTGACTCTCTTTTTTCAATGAATCTCTTGTTAATTGCATTATCATACCACATCTCATAACTTTCACCTTTACCACCCTAGCTCAAGCTGTGACTCGTAGTAACCTTGTTTTTTGATTAGCTTTGTAAATAGAAATCCTTCTACCTTTACCATCATAGAGTTTGTTTAGAACATAGTATTCTAGTAATTATGTCAACACCAGCCATATCGCATCACTATCTCACTCAGATCAACAGATTTGGTCCCCACAAGCTTTATGACCTAATAGTATATGTATCTATCCCTAATTCACTCTGATCCAACTATGCTGTCTTTATGATGTTTTTGCAAACATGCTATGTACACTCCCGCTTCATGAGTTTTGCATTTATTCTTCCCCTTTCCTGGAAAGCTCTTATTCCAGAAACCCATGTGGCTCAATCCCTGACCTTCTTCAAGTCTCTGCTCAAATGTCACCTCGCTAGTGAAGTCTTATCTCACTTCAGCATTTTAAGTAACACTCTTATTCATCACACTTTATTTATCTGCTTTGCTTTTCCTTATATGATCTATTATCATATGATCTACTATATATTTTGCTTAATCTCTTTGCTTATCACTTCACACTAGACCTAGAATTGAATACCTATTCTATGCGGGCTATTTTTTTTTTTTTTTTGCATATGCTGTTTCTGTCATATGTTCAGACTTAGACCAATATCTACAACACAGGAGATGCTGAATAAAGATGGTTTTGAATAAAAGTAAACATTTTATAAAGAATGTATACAAAACCAGAAACATTTGGAAATATATAATTTTAAAAATGAAATAACAAATCTAAACCAGAACTATTTAGCATATATTGCTTTCTAGTTAGTGTTGGAGTAAAATATTTGAATTTGTTTTTGTATTATTTAGTAGATAGAAAAATCACCAGGGCCCAAGCCCACAACAGCTAGTGGGAAAGCAGGATAGAATAGTACTTAAAAGCACAGACTTAAATACTTGTGGTTCAGAGAATCAGGCAGTTTCACTTATCAGGTAGGTTAACGTGGGCAACTTATCAGTGGGTCTCATGATTGTTATCGAAAATATAGAGAAAATATAGTATTTCTTTTGTGGCATTATTAAGAATCTTAAACATAAAGCCCTTGATACATTGCTTAATGCATGGTAAGCTTAAATAATCAGTTAGCTACTCTTAGTACCATTATTGATGATAGAGAAAATTTTATATGAAAAAGCTTTCAATGAACTTGGAAGAAATGGAAAAGAGAGACTTAGAATAAGTGTACTACCTGCTTTCTCCAGGGAAATAAAGAAATTAATGAAGCAATGCCATATAATCAAGAGCCTTTTTTTAAAGTTTTATATTAAGATGACATGGCTATTTAGATATCAATTTTTTAAAAATTAGACATAACTAAAAATTCTACAAATTATCATACATGTAATCAAATATTTGCCAGCATAGTATTGAATGAGCTGACAAGAGATTGTTCAGTAAGAAGATTTTATTTAGAAATTTTGAATTTGAAAATTTAGTTTGCTCAGTGACTTAATGTTCTTTCTCCTAGTTCTTGTTATACAAATAAAATAGCCTACAGTATATATGTATATATATATATGTGTGTGTGTGTGTGTGTGTGTGTATCTATATAAATTATTTGAATGAAACTTTCAGGAAGACTAATAATAAGTTAATAAATATGTTAATAAAGATAGATGCTGCTCATGTTAGATTCACTATTTTTTTCTTTTTTTTCAGTTTTATTAATGTATGGGTGAAAAGTAAATATTATGTATATTTGCAGAATACAATGTTATGTTTTGATATATGCATGCATTGTGAAATTATTACCACAGTTAAGCTAATTAACGTATTCATCACTTCACATACTTTTTTTCATGGTGAGATTATTTAACACTACTCTCAGCAATTTTCAAGTATACATTTTTTTAACTATAACCACCACTCTGTACAACTCCAGAACTTATTCATGCTTGTATTAGATTTATATTGCTGCTAAAATATGTTACAAAAAGCCTAGCGGCTTAAAGCAACACCTTATTATATCACAGCTCTTTAGGTCAGATGTTGGAGTTGGATTTGCTCATTTCTCTTCTTTGGGTTTCAAAGGATCAAATTTAGCTGTTGGTCAGCAGGGCACTTACAACAAGGCTCTGGGAAGAAACTGCTTTCAATCTCATTCAGATTGCTGGCAGAATTCAGATTCGTGTTGTAGAGCTGAAACTGCTGTTTCCTTCCTGGCTGTCACTGGGACTGCCCTTCCTCCTTAAAGACTCCTCTCTGGTCCTGGCACATGTCCTCCTACATCTCAGAGCCAGCATGGTAAATCCTCTTGACATTTGGAATCTGACTTTTCCTTCTGCCGCTTCTCTCTTGTTTCCAGAGAAATTTCTCTGCATCTAAGGCCTCATGTGATTAGATTGAGGAAACCAGGATAATACAGAATAGTCTCCCTATCTTGAAGTTTGTAGCCTGAACTATATTTGAAAAATTCCTATTCTCATGTAAAGTTACTTATTCATAGGTTGTGGAAATTAAAGGTTTGGCTATCTTTGGGGATGCTATAATTAAGCTCATCAATGGGTATGTTTGATCTTGGGAATTTAGAAACCTCCCTAATAGTGAGAGGCTTTGTAACAATTACAAAAATATGAAAGCAAAATCAAGAATGAACACTCAATGATCTATTCTATCATTAATCTGTTGATCTTTTCCTTTCTGTTCTTTTTGTGCTTATCAATCAAATATATTACACATAACTCTCCCAAAATAATTTTTTGCTATTGACTTTAGGGACAAACATATCCTGTTGAATCAAGAGTAAATGAGAGCACTGAAGATTGAGTTTCCAACATATGCATTTTGTATTGTTGATTGCATAGAATACCAATCACTTTGAATGATATGAGAAAAAATTTTCACCAGTAGAATCTATTCTTTCCTCAACAATTGAATGTAATTCTGCATTTTCCCCATAGAATAGGTAAAGTAATTTGTGTACGTTTTAATATAATGTATTAAATATTTGGGGGAATTATATGATAAATTTAAAATAATTTCAATTTCATTATTAATGAAATTAAATTAAAATATAAATTGATAGGCTAGTTGAAATATTTTTTCAAAGGTAGAGCTCATATAATTTTTCTTATATATTAATCTACTATTGTAGTTTTATTTTTCATATTACTAAACAAACATTGCAACTTGCTGTGATTTATGTAAGTAAGTAGAAATTGGATAAACATTTCCAATACAGGGATAGTTTATCAAGCCTTTTGCAGAGTAGTATTTTCTCAACATTGCCTCAAAACAAACTCATTCAGCTTTCACTGAACTATCACACTGTCTATAATAAGCACTTTAAAAATATTTTCTTTAAAAATCTTGAAATATTAAATAAAATGGCAATCACATTTTAAAATGCTATAACCAATCTTCAAGTTTTGTTATTCATTCCATTTATGTATTTGTTTTAACAATATTTCCATATGTAATAAATCACCTTAAAACATCAGATTCTAAAAAATTTTCTCGAAGGAATTACTGTCATAAATGTGATAAATACTTCCGTTCTATATAGTAAGGAAGGACTTATTCTGAGCTTCCTTTCTTTGAGAATTCTTCAACCACTCAATGAACAATTTATTCTTTTTATTAAATTCGAATTTTCTATATCTTACTAAGCATCAATTATAAATTACAAGAGAATCCTCTTGAAAGTGCCTTGGTCCAGATCTTTACCTTACTTTGAGGGCTATTTTAGGGGCTGTATTTCAGGAATATACTTGAGCTTATTTGCTCAGTGCATTAATATATAGGACTTTACTTAATAAGAACTGATTAATTTGGTAAGAATTGCTTTGTAAGAATCACTCTTCTTCTTTAGTTGTTTGTTGTTGTTGCAGTTGCATACAGAGATAATACATTATAATTCAAGTTAAATTGAAATTCATAAGAAGAAAAAAATGATGTCTCTGTGTGTGTGTGTGAGTGTATATATATATATATATAATTCTATGTGTATATATGGGAGCTTCAAGACCATAAACATAGTTTTTTCCTCTGGCAGAACTGAAAAAAAAATATTTTGAAGCAGGCCAGATGAGAAATACTCTATCATTTATTTTGCCATTTTTATTTTAAAAATTGAATAATATCTACAACTTACTAGTAGTCCCTATTAATTATATCTCAATCATGTGATTTTTGGTACAGTAAGAAAAAATTACATAACTTCAAAGAAAAAAGAAAATGTCAACTTGCATATACTATATGCTATCAATGTGCATCATTTTGAATTGAAAGACTCCTAATTTAAACACATCTCTGTCGCAATCTGATGGAACTTACATCTCAGCAGTCATTTTATCCAAAGCCTGGTCCTGTTATGATAAAAATAAAAGAGCATTTTATTCATTTATTTTTTTGAGAAGCACATGTATATGTTTATAGAATTTTTATACTACGTTTAAAATTTTGGCAAATAGGTTTTTTTGAATAAAGAATGGGTTGAATTTATTGTTTATTAATTTTTAATAAAATTTACAATTTAAAGTTCAGAAAGCTGAAAAGATTCTAAGCTAGTTATGAAGAGCCATAAAAATCCAAATATTCAAATTCATTATAGTTTGGGGAAAATACAGATAGTCAGCATGAGGCATTCACCACATCACCTTAAAATTTCTCACTAAAAATAAGTACCTTGTATATAACAAGTTATCAGCACATATTAACTCACAGCATTAAGTTGGTTATGACAATAATTACTATTCATAAAGCAAGAACAATATTATTTTATCTCCATTTTGAAACTTACCCCGTGAATCTGGCAGGTCTGGCTACTCCTATCTATTTCATCCCTGGTGTATCCACCCTCACTTTTGTACACTTATTCCAGTGCCTACTGGGTCTCTGTACTAGCCATATGAGAGAGGGGTCTTGGATCAATATTTGTTTTAAGCAGGAAGCTTTTCTCATTTAATAGTAAAACGGGAAATTGCTTTGATCTTCCAGGTAATAATTTCAACACTATACAATATATTTTATTCAAGTTAATAGAAATCAGGTAGCACACGTATTATTGGAATATCAAAAAAATCTGACTTAAACATCCAGCTGAAGTTAATCCCATAATCACACAGGGAAATAATCCATTATGTCATGCCTTAAAGTAATTTGGATGATATCACCTTGATATTTTTAAAGGTGATTTCACAATATATAAGATGCAAGCCTATATGTGGCCTGCAGTGGTGCATCAGATAGTACAAATAACAAGACATGCTCCATTTTATGTTTAAAAAGATAGAATTCTGATTCCATCAGGCATGATGGCTTATATTATTTTATATACTATTTAAAGTTTTGTGTATGCACTTTTATTAAATATGACTGCAGATCAATTTCTTTGTTCTTTGTGCTACCTTGGTTAAAATATGAAAAGTTTTTTGAACATCTAAAATCACATACATGTAATAAGTTATCCTGCTGTGTTATCTATAACAATCAATTTTGTGAAGTAGGAGCCTCTCTCAGCTATTATCTGATCATTTATACAAGATGAAATTATAAATTACCTTAGATCCCCTTGTTCTCGCAATTTATCCTGTATTATTTACATACGTGGTTGTAATTATAGTTAAAAATTATGCTACACTATTATATCCTCATGTAGTTTTTTTATCGTAATGAGAACTACAAAGATTAGATCTTCCTGTGTGTGAAAGTTAGAAGAATTAATACAGAATAATTAAGTGATCATTGAGAATTTTTTTAAAAATAGTAAATGATCAGACCAAGTAAGTTAGATTTAAAAATCAGATAAATATTACATAAGTGCTTAGAGTGCTCTTCAGATAATTTCCTTTTAGGTTCTAACCTGAGATTTTTAGCTGTAGCTGAAATACATGGTATGAACTGACATCCATTAATCCATCCATTCATTGATTTTTGAAAAGCCAATGATAAAATATCTAAAATATACTGTGCCCTAGTCAGAGGAAACAAAATATAAAAGCAATAATAACAAATCTCGTTTGCTGTGATTAAAATCATTCTTGAACATATGTAAACTTTCACCTTTTAGTATATACTGTGTACCCAGATTAAAGGAGTTAAATATTTTTAACACAGATTTTGAGTATTTTTCTATTGCAGTGCTTACCACACTATAAAAATTGTATTTGTTTTAGGTCTCTGTGTACTTACAAGCTCTTCAAAGACAGGGACTACAGTGAGTAATGATTATTAGCTGGATCAATAATATATGTTAAATTGATATCAATTAGTTAACTTTAGGATTATAAAAAAAAGATTTATCCCAGCACTTTGGGAGGCCGAGGTGGGCGGATCATGAGGTCAGGAGATCGAGACCATTCTGGCTAACACGGTGAAACTCCGTCTATACTAAAAATACAAAAAAATTAGCCGGGCATGGTGGCGGGCGCCTGTAGTCCCAGCTACTTGTGAGGCTGAGGCGGGAGAATGGCGTGAACCCGGGAGGCGGAGCTTGCAGCGAGCCGAGATCGCCGCACTGCACTCCAGCCTGGGCGACAGAGCGAGACTCTGTCTCAAAAAAAAAAAATCTATCCACTACACATTTTTTTGTTCTTAGTACAATCTTCCCACAGAATACACAATCATATTTACTAACTTCTGCAACCATAAATGCTATATTTTAACATTATAGACTTAGTAGGGTTGTTACTTAAACAGAATACACGACAACATCTTCATGTTCTCTAATCTGCAGACATCTTTTCAGGCTTGCAAAATACGTAACTGTTTGGCTCAAAATTTATTACAAATTCAAAAATATTTTAGAATATTGAATATAAATATAGAATATCGAAAACCTATTTTAAATATTAAAGAGGACTGGAGAAAACGCTTCCATTAATTTTTTTTTTTTTTTTTTTTTTTTTTTGAGATGGAGTCTTGCTTTGTCCCCCAGGCTGGAGTGCAGTGGCGCAATCTCGGCTCACTGCAACCTGCGCCTCCCTGGTTCAAGCGATTCTCCTGCCTCAGCCTTCCGAGTAGCTGGGACTACAGGCGCCCGCCATACTAATTTTTTGTGTGTGTTTTTAGTAGAGATGAGGTTTCACCACGTTGGCCAGGATGGTCTCAATCTCCTGACCTCGTGATCTGCCCGCCTTGGCCTCCCAAAGCGCCGGGATTACAGGCATGAGCCACCCCGCGTCCAGCCAACTCCTCCATTAATTTTAATGATGAAATTAAAACTGAACCTATTACTCATCAAGAATGATGATTGAACCCAAGTATAAAACAGAATATGTGAGTCCATGCTAATATAAATATGTGTTTAGATAAATTAATTAATGAGGGAGTAGAGGAAAAACCTCCCATTTAGAAGAATTCCAATTAAATTACTTAGTCCACACTAAAGGAGGGAAAGCATAACTCCTCCCACTTCTTAAGTGTGCACTGGTGTAAGAAACTTCTTTCCAAAGAGTATAGTATGGGAAGGGGGAACAACAGTGACATCACAGTGGAGTAATCTGACAAGCGCTATTTCATCCAGGAGATCAAGGTCAACATTAATAGTCATAAATTAAAAAAAAATTAAAAAGTCATAAATTATATTGGTAGTATATACCATTGATAAAATGTAAGGAAAATAGCAAATTCCCTCTGTAATA
This sequence comes from Pan paniscus, assembly GCF_029289425.2. Taxonomy (NCBI): domain Eukaryota; kingdom Metazoa; phylum Chordata; class Mammalia; order Primates; family Hominidae; genus Pan; species Pan paniscus. The sequence goes on along the minus strand of NC_073257.2, from coordinate 63,022,831 downwards.
TACCTCCCCCAAACACTAGTCTTATCAATAGGAAAAACACCAACAAATCCCAACACAGGGTATGTATTCTATAATATCTGACTAGCATGCCTCAATACTATCAAGGTCATCAAAAACAAAGTCTAAGAAATTGTCATAGCCATGAGAAGCCCAAAGAGTTATGACAACTAAATGTAACATAGTGTCCTGGATGCCACCATGGTATAGGTGGAAGACATTACATAAAAACTAAGGAAATATGAATAAACTATGGATTTCAGTTCATAATAATGCATCAGCATTTATTATCTAATTTTAATAAATATGCCATGCTAATGGAAAAATGCTACTAATAGGTGAACCTGTATGCAGGGGTCATATGGGAATTTTCTGTACAATCTCCCCTATTTTTCTGTAAATCTAAATTTTTTCTATTAAAATGTCTATTAATAAAAAGAACTTAACCAAAGAGTTAAATATGAATGTGATTATATGCAAGTCTGAAGGGCATAACAGCATGAGGGCATAGAGAGAATGCAAATTACACAGTCCAGAGGATTTGACAAGAAGTCTTCTTGCTTTGCAATAAGCTGCTTTTGCACACTTAGATAGTCATTTAAGCCTCTTTTCCCTGGTTTGCTATGAAATAAATCAACAGGACTACAAGAGTTCTGAGGCCCCAGTGAGCTCTGTTGTCCATTGATTTACCTGCAAAATGATGTCACCCTCAGAGAGATTAAAATCTATTTGAGAAAGTAAACTTGCTAACATTGAAACAAATCAAAACATATTTAGGAACATAGTTCAAGGCTGGGATCATATTCTGTGTAGTTCATATTCTCAGGATTTCAGAGAAACTAAGCAGCATTACGAAATAATTAAGAAATGAGGGAGACTAAAGGACCATTTTCAAAAACTGGAAAATATGCATGAAGAAGTGAAGGACACCTGCCTATCCCAAATAATTGGAATCTGACTCTTATATCAAATTCTCCTTTTGCTTCAGTTTTAGGTTTTGAATGGGGTAAAATATTCCTTCAAATCCCTCTGTGCTTTACCATCACATATACACGAAACCCAAGTGCCTTACATGGCGTATCCCACCTTCCTTGACCTTGTCCTTGTTAGTTCTGCAAACACATGTCATGCCACTTGTAAAGTGATCTGCATTAGCACAGTCCTGAGCTGTCTTGAGTCTCCTGTACAGACTGCAGTTTTAAATACCCTTATAGTTTTGAGAGTCGTTTTCCTTCCTCTATAATTCCTTTCCTTATTCATGTGCCTTTCCTGGCATACTTTGTTTTTTTTTTTCAGCTTCAGCTTTTCCAGATGTCATCTCATTCAGATTTCTATCAAGAAGACTGATAGAAATGAATTTGAGAAAAATCTGAATGAGATGACATCGTTTAGCTTTTCACATTTCTATGGCAATATGTTTCTCATTGCCTTCAACATGGCAAACACTGGCTACTTTATTCTCTCCATTTGAGGAGAGAGACCATGTCATATTAGTCTTTGCAACTAAATTAATATCTAGCAAATAATGATGGTGATGATGATGATGATAGTGATGATTGACCATGACTTCTCTTATTGGGTGCCTGTTTTGTATCATGTACTGCATTTAGGTGTTGCATTTCAATCAGAATGTCAGAACCTACGTTTATCTTGTTTTACTTGTCTAACTAATACATATGTTTATCTAATAAATATTTTTATAGTTTGAGGAAGTTAATTATACAAAGTCTTATTGAAATAATAGAGAAGTAATAGGAGTTTAGGAGGGACAAGGTGAAAGTCGATGAATTAAGATACGCTACTTTGGTAGAATTATGGATAAATGTCCTAGATAAACTTAGAGATTCCCCCTCTCTATCATGCTTTGATATATCCATAATATATATTTTAAAGTTTTGTGTCTTTCAATTCCCCAGGTTGTCATTTCTGAAACGATATCATACAAAACTCAGCAAATAAATATTAAATGAATACCTTTTCCATTTTCTCCCTTGCATTCTTCTCCCTCAAAGATTATGCTTCCATTGACCTTTCATTTCCTATGACCTACAAGTCAGATGCAACTGTATCTAGTTTGTATCTCAAATTCCTTTTTAATGGTGACATTTGAGGAGTTAGGTAAGAGAGTTTAGTTGTCCTTAAGTTAATAAAACTTTTTTTCTTTGCGCACAAAAGAAAGACAGAAATGTCACTGATAATATTTCTTATATTGATTTCAGAGGGACAATACTTCTTAGCTTAATTCATGGAAAGAAACATATTTGTACAAAGAAAAACATTATATTAGAGACGGGGTTTCGCCATGTTGGCCAGGCTGGTCTCAAACTCCTGACCTCAGGTGATCCACCCGCCTTGGCCTCCCGAAGTGCTGGGATTACAGGTGTGAGCCACCATGCCCGGCCTATATTCATATTTCTATTCACAATATCTCCTACACAGTGTTTTCCTGTTCTGTGGCGAGAAATCAGGCAGATAGCAGAAGACACAGGTCAGATCTCAGGAAGAGTTTCTATGGCCTCCAAACAAGCATTTATTGATTACAGATGTACGGGTGAATATTACGAATATGGGGAGATGTCCCACAAGTTTAGCTCCTATGCTACCTAATGCACCAGGCAGCTTGTCCATAACTTAGTTTAAATATATCTGTCAGGCTCCATGCCCATTTGCTGTAAAAGCAAGATTACTGAGGTAATCTTAGATTTTAAAATGGAAAACTGGGCCTCACAAAAGCAGTTGGGAAAATTACCTGGAGATTGTTTCTAAGGCAGTGCCCAACTGTACCAAGCAAAGGACAACAAGTACAAAGTCAGAGCTTCATTAACTTGATGATTGATTCATTCACTTACTTAATGCAAGACTTCAGGGGAAGAAGAGTCGCTGAGTGGAGGAGACGGGAAACAATGCATTATGAAACGCCCATGGTCTCTGGATACCCACCCAGCCAGTCCCCACCCTCCTAGGGTCTGGTCTCGATCATCTCATCATGTGTTTTGAGGGTGCGTTTTCCTACCAGTTGTTTTTTTGTCTGCTGTTTTTTTGTATTTGAGACAGGTTCTCCTCTCGCCCAGGCTGGAGTGCAGTGGTGCGATCTCGGCTCACTATAGCCTCAACCTTCCGGGCTGGGCGATGCTGGTGCCTCAGCCTCCCGACTAGCTGGGACCACAGGCGCGGGCCACCACACTCGGCTAATTTTTGTATTTTTAGTAGAGAAGGGGTTTCGCCAGGGTGCCCACGCTGTTCTCGAATTACTGGGCTCAAGTGATCTGCCTGCCTCAGCCTCCCAAAGTGCTGGGATTACAGGCATGAGCCACCAGCAACACGCCCAGATTCTTCTACACCCTTAATTGGGAGATAAGGCTTCTGCTTGCAGGCTGTGCGTTCTTCCAACCGGCCGCACCTTTGCTGTGGACTAAACAGGAACCACTGGATTAGAGTCCTCTGGCTCTCTGCCCTGCAGGAGATTTTAATCAAAAATTCTAGGCCTAAGGGAAAAGCAGGGTTAGGCTGAAAGTGCACACAGGGCTCCCGTAAATTTCTTTTCATAAACCACCCGCCCAGGGCATTAAATAGGGTACTTAGTTGATCCGAACCCTCCAGGGAGACCTCCGACCCTTCTCTTCGTAGCCCCCAGCTCCCCTCCCCCTGTTCCACTGAGGCAAGGGGACTGAGCTGCTCCACATGCCAGGAGTCAGCACGCCGGAAGGCCCCGCCCAGCGGCTGGCGCAGCCAATCGCAGAGCGGGCAAGCGGTGGGGGCGGGCCTGCCTGGGCGGCAAGGGGGCAGGGGGGTCTAGGGGCTTTAGAGGTCAATTAGCTGCTTTCGGGCGGCCTTAGGCGACAGGAGACTACTGGACCCAGCACCTGCCCACTGTGCCTGTCCACCTGTGGCTACAGCAGCTGAGACCCCAGTGGGCTAAGATTGGACAGGGGCCACCAGGGACCCAGCAAGTCCTTCAGCTCTGTGAGTGAGGGATTTTCGGGAGTGCCAGGCCGCAGTATTCCCAGGGCTGGTGGGGGTGGGACAGGGAGGCTCGACCCCGGCAAATCAGGCAGAGGCGCCCCTTGCTCCCTGCAACATCGCCCACGCCCTGGGGCCACAGTGAGCATGAGCGGAGGGCGGGAGCAAGAGCCAGGGGACCTGGCCTGGCTCCCCAGCCCAAAGCCTGGGAAGCTGCCTACCCCTGTGTGGGCGCGGACACTGGGGACTCTGGCTTCCGGTGGTTCGGCCACCTGATTCAGTTTATGCTCTGTGAGGGGAGTTGGAGTGTTGGCAGGACTGGCCCACCTGCAGGACTGCAGGACTGCGGGAACGGCGGTAGATAGGTGCTCTCCTTCCCAGTTTGTCCTGGGAAGACATTCAAGAACTGTTTCATTACAAGGGGCATTTGGAAAACATACTTCACCTTCTGCTGTGTATTAGCCAAGAACAAGGTGTGACGTGACTTCCCAATTATTGGGGATCCCTTTGTCCCTTCTTGAAATTAGATGTCTTCATTCTTGAGGTTTTGCCTGGATGACCTCAGCACAATTGGTACAAAACCTGGGCCAACGGTTTCCTAGTTTCCTGGTTGTTGCCTTAAGCTTCTCGCCCATCAGGTACCTTCCTGTCCTTTTCATAGCCTGTCATCATCATCCCAGAAAACTGTTTCAACTCCTACAGCTCTGGACAGGCTGCTTTTCATTTTGGTGGGTCCATCCAATACCTCCACTTGCCCTGTTTTTCTCCAGCCACATCCTTGGCCTCTTCCACAGTCCTTAGGTAAATGCTTGGAAGAATAATTTAAATATTTTTATTCTACCATGGTGGCCCTAGTTTCTTAGGGGGTAGTAAAGTGGCTTTTTAGGATCAGTCTAATCAGATCCTCATTTCTTTTCCCTTCCTAGATTTTTGAAACATGAATCCTTCACTCCTCCTGGCTGCCTTTTGCCTGGGAATTGCCTCAGCTGCTCTAACACGTGACCACAGTTTAGACGCACAATGGACCAAGTGGAAGGCAAAGCACAAGAGATTATATGGCATGGTTGGTGGCATCTGAAACTGTCCAGGGGAACCCCAGAGAGATGGGCATTGCTATTGGGATCATATGGCCAGAGAGTGGCTTCTAGAGGCTGGCTCCTACCAATAACCTAACGCAATAACTTAATAGCACTGATTATGAGCACGATATGGGCATACACCCTTGTTGTGTCTCAGCTTGGAGAACATCTCCTAGAAGTGTCAAGCCTTCCCTGGCCATGGTTACTCTTACATCTCTGTCTGAAGATTCACTTGGTTAGCATATGTTGGGTTTTAATTAGAAATAAATAGCATCGGCGGGGCACGGTGGCTCACGCCTGTAATACCAGCACTTTGGGAGGCCGAGGCAGGCGGATCACAAAGTCAGGAGATTGAGACCATCCTGGCTAACACGGTGAAACCCCGTCTCTACTAAAAAAAATACAAAAAGTTAGCATGGTGGCAGGCGCGTGTAGTTCCAGCTACTCGGGAGACTGAGGCAGGAGAATGGCATGAACCCGGGAGGCAGAGCTTGCAGTGAGCTGAGATTGTGCCACTGCCCTCCAGCCTGGGCGACAGAGCGAGACTCCGTCTCAAAAAAAAAAAAAGAAATGAAGAGCATCAGTTACATGTTTGCCTTTAGAATGGAGAAGGATGGAGGAGAGCAGTGTGAGAGAAGGACGTGAAGATGATTGAGCAGCACAATCAGGAATACAGCCAAGGGAAACACAGCTTCACAATGGCCATGAACGCCTTTGGAGACATGGTAAGTATGCTGTGGGCTACCCAGCTCTGTGCTTCCCCTCCTCAGTTCTTTACCAAATTAATCTCTTGCTTCTTAACATTTTATTTACTTTTCTTTGTAGACCAATGAAGAATTCAGGCAGGTGATGAATGGTTTTCAACACCAGAAGCACAGGAAGGGGAAACAGTTCCAGGAACGCCTGCTTCTTGAGATCCCCACATCTGTGGACTGGAGAGAGAAAGGCTACATGACTCCTGTGAAGGATCAGGTGAGACTGTGTTAGGTTCAGACCTCCCATCACCCCAGGAAAGCCAAGAAGCAATTGACATTTGTGCTATGGTAGACTGTGCAGCAACATGCAGTTCACTTTTTAAAGGAGTGTTTAGCTACATGAGCTAAATACTCATGTTGTTAAAAGTCTTGCTGTGTGTGTGTGTGTGTGGATATCAGCTTTTTTATTCTCTTTTCAGGGTCAGTGTGGCTCTTGTTGGGCTTTTAGTGCAACTGGTGCTCTGGAAGGGCAGATGTTCTGGAAAACAGGCAAACTTATCTCACTGAATGAGCAGAATCTGGTAGACTGCTCTGGGCCTCAAGGCAATGAGGGCTGCAATGGTGGCTTCATGGATAATCCCTTCCAGTATGTTCAGGAGAACGGAGGCCTGGACTCTGAGGCATCCTATCCATATGAAGGAAAGGTAAATGGAGTTCCTTTTCTTGCTGCCATTCCTGCTTGGTTTTACTGGGACACTTTCAGAGATAACAGACACTTTTCAGAATTCACGTTTTAGATGGTGGAATCTCTATCTGCAAAGTGACAGTGTTGTCATTATAAATTATAGCCTTTGCACAGTTCTGTGATTACATGGTTAACATTCAGCTGTTCTTGCTTCTATGTGACATGGAGAATATACAAACCATTCTACATATAATACAGATGTCTCCATTGTGAAAAATGTCTTACGGAAAGTAAACCTAGGGGTCTCGCTGAAGAGAACTGAGCTAATTTTCAGTTTCAAATTAACTATTAATAATAACATTTCACTTCCTTGGATGATTTGTAACACTGTTGACTTGGAAATTCTATGCTGCAAACTGCTGAGTGTTGTGGTTCTGACTCACATTCCCCAGGAGAAGGATGGTAGTAATCAAGTCGCCTCCCTCTTCACCTTTAAAAGGTTAAAACCTGTAGGTACAATCCCAAGTATTCTGCTGCTAATGACACTGGCTTTGTGGACATCCCTTCACGGGAGAAGGACCTGGCGAAGGCAGTGGCAACTGTGGGGCCCATCTCTGTTGCTGTTGGTGCAAGCCATGTCTCCTTCCAGTTCTATAAAAAAGGTAAGCATCTTTCTTCATAGAAATTATTGCAGAAAAAAAGTAAACCACCATGACACACCAGCATGATGGACTCTATACACTCAATAATCATACCCAATGCTTCTATTTGATATTACATTGAGCGTATCTCCATGAATACCTGTACTTCATAGCTTTTTATAAATAGCTATGTTATTTATAGTATAGTTTAATTTACTTAAATATTGACTAATTGTTGTATTCTTATAATTTTTCCAAAGATTTTTACTTCTGTGATTAAATCTGAAAAGAGCCTTTTGAGTCAAGGATTTTGGTGTTCTGTGCTATTTTTAAGATTGATATTCTAGAGTAGAATTACAAGCTTAAAATGAGTGGTCTTTTATGCCTGTAGGAAAGTTTTTTTATGAGGGACTTATGCTAATTTCTATTTCTGCTAGTTGTGGATGAGAGCCTAATTCCCTAGCCTTGATAACAATAGATCTTGTTAAGCCCGATCTGGACTGTGTGTCATTTCACTGATTTTAGAGATGCCTCCCTCCCTGTGGGTGACAGGGTGGGTTACTGTCAGGTGTCCTTGGGAACTTCTCACCCAGCCTTCATTTTATTCTCTCAGGAATTTATTTTGAGCCACGCTGTGACCCTGAAGGCCTGGATCATGCTATGCTGGTGGTTGGCTACAGCTATGAAGGAGCAGACTCAGATAACAATAAATATTGGCTGGTGAAGAACAGGTATAAATTGCCAGAAAGACTTATAGTTGAAATTCAAAAGGGAATCCTTTTTTGCAATCAGTATTTACATACCACAAGCCCTTAATCACATTTCTGAAATCCCAGAAGTCTTTTTCCCCCTTAGGCAGAACACAGAATATTAGTGATTGATTGTAACGTCAAGATACTGTCACAAGCATGCTGGGGATATTAATATGATATTTGTCCCATTGCATGTCTGAATTCTGAACATTTTTTTAATTCTGAAGTATATCGGCTGGAAAGACATCCTATCGTTTTTCTGTTTCTGATTTTGCAGTTCTGTGAAAGGTCACAGTTTTGGGTCTGGGATTGAAGCGATATGCAGGTTTTGACTCAAGAATTTACAAGGGATGAACAGGAACATCAGCATCTCCTGATTCTTTATGTTAAGCCTGTGGCTTCTGGCACACTGTGGCTTCTGGCACACTGTTTAAGTTAATAACCCAATGTGCTTTATCCTTCCTCTGAAATGGAAAACCTGCTCTCCTTTCAGCTGGGGTAAAAACTGGGGCATGGATGGCTACATAAAGATGGCCAAAGACCGGAGGAACAACTGTGGAATTGCCACAGCAGCCAGCTACCCCACTGTGTGAGCTGATGGATGGTGATGAGGAAGAACTTGACTGAGGATGGCACATCCAAAGGAGGAATTTATCTTCAATCTACCAGCCCCTGCTGTGTGAAATGCACACTTCAATCATTGAAGATCCAAGTGTGATTGGAATTCTGATATTTTCACACTGGTAAATGTTACCTGTATTTTAATTACTGCTATAAACATGTTTGTATTATTGATTCACTTACTTTGTATTTTCATTTTAAAAGGATATATACAATTTTACCTGTTTAAATAAACTGTAATTTCAAATGTACTGGTGGGGCTTCTTTCTGTTTTGATGCACTGACTTTTTTGTGTAGTTGTATTGGTCTGTTTTCACGCTGCTGATAAAGACATACCCAAGACTGGGCAATTTATAAAAGAAAGAGATTTAATGGACTCACAGTTCCACGTGGTTGGGGAGGCCTCACAATCATGACAGAAGGTGAAAGGCATGTCTCACATGGCAGCAGAAAAGAGAAGACAATGAGAGTCAAGCGAAAGGGGTTTCCCTTATAAAACCATCAGATCTCGTGAGACTTATTCACTATTATGAGAACAGCATGGGAAAGACCTGCCCCCATGATTCAATTACCTCCTATCAGGTCCCTCCCACAACATGTGGGAATTGTGGGCGTTAAAATTCAAGATGAGATTTGGGTGGAACACAGCCAAACCATATCAGTAGTCAAGCATGAAACTGGGCTCTAAGCCATACCTGCTCTACCAGTGGTTCACTAGGAGGAACAGTGGGTGGCCTTCTGGCTCTTCTAGTAACAAATGTGCAGATCTCATGTCAGCTGCCCAGTGGTTGTGTCTGACCCAACTCTTGATTGAAGCAAAATATGACAAACGATCTATAAGGACCAAGGAAAATTGTTTTAATAAAGAAAAAATTCACATTTTTCTTTAAAGTGATCAGACATACATGTAATTTCAATACTGAAAAAGAGCCTTAGAGATCATGTTTATCTCACCCACAATGTTTGCAACCCAGTCAAGTTACAGGGCAAAGCTATCAGGGCCAGTTTCTGGAGCATCTTCCCTAGCTGCTGGTGAAGACCCCATGGCCACTTTGCAGTTGAGGTGAGACAAGGCACTAGTGCGTTGGCAAGGCTGTTCGTCTTTGGGTCCTCAAGGGATGAGGAATAAACTCCAGGGTGTGAGGCTGGGCTTCAGGAATGGTGTGCTGGCCTTGGAAGGTGGAAGACAGATAAGAGGACCCAAACTGAGAGTCTGTGGCCACATTCACACCAAGCTACCTGTAAGCACCTGAATTATTTTAACCAACAGAAAAACTTCCCACATTGTATCGGCTAAAAGAGCACATAGTTTCATCACCTGTGTTTTTTCAAAAGTCTCATGTTCCCACTGAAAAAAAATATAAAAGATAGTTAGAAGTGTTTAGTGAATAGACTCCATAATCTTTCAGGAAGAAAACTAGGAGGACAATGGGGTCTCATCCCACAAAGCCTCCAGCAGGCTCCATTTAAGTTCATCTGAACTGGATCATGTGCCACGCTGAACTCTTACGTGCCCTTCCCTAGTCATTGCTAAAACCATCTTTTTGACATAAAATGACAAAAATGGCAACTGTGAAATTTTATAATAAAAGTAGCCCATGTTAGCAAGAAGATTGGGAAGATTCCCAAGGTAAATCCCTTAACTGTGCAGGTTGGGTCCTAGATTTGATACAGTTAGAATTTATGCAGCACCCAACATATGCAGGTTATCACCATGGTGGAAGAGACAGGCCCTGACCTCAAGGAGCTGGAACTGTTAGGGAAAGGGAGGTAATGAGGGAGGGTTTCTGGGAGGAAGGGAAAGACAATATCAACCAGAGCAGCCAGTCACTAAGGGAAGGTGAAGAGGTGCGCATCTTAGCAGAGACTAGCATGTCAGTAACCCTGAGAAATGACTGCAGTGAGAGACCCTTCAGAGTGATTAGGTCCAGGTGTTGGGTGATGAAGCTTGCTAAGTGGAGTGTTTGAACATAGGGGACCACTGGAGAGTGCAGGAACAGACCGTTCTGGTTCTCCTCTATTACTGTAAAATAAACCACCCAGAAACTCAGTGGCTTGGTAGAAACATCTTTCACATTTTCCGCCTGGACTTGGCTGTGTGGTTTCACGGGGAGACATCTGTAGGCTCTATCTGTGCTGGAGACATCTGTAGGGCTTGACGGGACTAGACATCTGCAGGGCTTGACGAGACTAGACATCTGCAAAGCCTCACGCACAGGGCTGGTTGCAGATGCTGGTGTTGGCTGGGCATTTAGCTTGGGCTGTTGACCAGAGCACCTGCCTGGGGCCTCTCCATGGCTTGGGCTTCTCACAGCATCAACGTTGGGAAAAATATATACATATACCTTGGCAAACTTTAAACACTGAATTGCACAGGTGTTTATGTTCATCTTTATTATTAAATAAATTAACAAAAAAAGTATTATGAGGAGATTTGGTCTCTTTTCTCCAGTAATACAGTTTTAAAATCTCATAATTAACATAATTAAAGTTTTTTATACTTATACTTTCAGTAAGTATTTATTAGTCATTTTTATTTATTTATTTATTTACTTTTTTTGAGATGAGGTTTGGCTCTTGTTGCCCAGGCTGGTGTGCAATGGCACGATCTCAGCTCACTGCAACCTCTGCCTTCCGGGTTCAAATGATTCTCCTGCCTCAGCCTCCCGAGTAACTGGGATTACAGGCATGTGCCACCATGCCCAGCTAATTTTGTATTTTTAGTAGAGATGGGGTTTCTCCATGTTGGTCAGGCTGGTCTTGAATTCCCTACCTCAGGTGATCCACCCGCCTTGGTTATAATCTAACCTAATTAAAATCTTTTTAAAAGCAGGACAAAAAATTCAACATTTTGTAAGATTATAGCTACGTTAAAATATGTCTAGAAAATACAGCCAGAGGAAATAAAAACTTTCATTGCCTCAAATTTCCGCAAAGCCAAGGGGCACCACCCATTGCCAGGGAGGGTGAGCCCTGGAAGCACAGAGGTTGCTGACTCCCAGCCCAGCAGCAGCTGGATGCTCAGCCCCCAGTGCCTCGTTTCTCCTTGCACATGAATCCAGGTCCCAGCATCTTGTCATTGACAGGAACAGCCCTGGCTCACCCTCTTGGAAAACAGAAAGATGCTCATGGAGGCTGGCTGTGAGGCAACCTGAGGGCTCTGAAGACCTCCTGTGGGGCTCACACTGGGGCCAGAGCCTCAGCCTCTGACACCCGAGAATGGAGTAGGCAGGATGGGTGGGGCAGAGAAGAAGAAAGTTCTCCGGATGTCCTGGTTAGTCACCCTGACCCTGGGAAATGCACACTCACGGCTGAATCAGGGAGAATCAAGTCTCTTGGCCAGAAAAACAAGCCATTATGGCCAGCGAAGCGCTCACTAAGCACACACAAATACACATATATGTGCACCCACAAACACATAGAATTACACAATGCTCAATACACACATAGGTACATGCACACTAACTCATTACACATATGAGCATGTATGCACACAACACACCTATACACATACACTTATGTACAGATGCCCAAATACACACATACTCACACCCTTACACAATACGCATGTATATACATGTAGTCCTGACACACATTCACACACATGTGCACACACACCTACATACACACCACAGTATAATACACTTAGTAGAGTAGTATCAGGGGGCCTCAGTTGTGGTCAGATGGCCTGACACTTAGTCTGAATTGTTAATCATTGAACTGTGTAATTTTGTCTAAATCTTTTCATCCCTGCTTCCAGCCCCCAAAAGAGTGCGGTTGACTCAAATCATCTGGAAGTTCTCTTTAGTTGTAAAATTCTGTGATTTCAATGGGAAAAGACGGTATCATCCACCCAGAGCTCACCTGAGCTCCTTCTCTGTACCCTGAGGAGGATCCTGGGGGCTGGAGTCACAGCATAGGGTGCTTTGGAGGCCATCCTCACCCAGCGCCAGCCCCAAGAGTGTTGCCACCAGGGATAGCCCAGCATCTCCACAGACCTCTGCTGTGGGCATTCCTGTGACTTCTTCCCTGCCCCTCCTCCCCATGCCTACGCACTTCTTCCCTCCTTTCTGATCAAGAATATGCCTTGGGAGCAAGTAGGCAGGAACCAGCAATCTTCTGAGGCCCAGCGCTTCCAGAAAGAGGTTGGCAGCTGTCTGTCCTGGGGACGTTTCCTGGTGGAGGTGGAAGGGGGCTCACTGCTCCTTAACACGCTCTTTCAACAGTGCCTCCCTGGTTTTCTCTTTCTGGCCAGGGCATTCATTTGGAGCAGACAAGCCTGTTCCCTGTCCCAACTCAACATCTGGAAGTTGCTGGGTCATGGGCTCCAGGTGTTGTTTGGAGCCTCTCATCAGCATGTGACTTTTGTTTGTGATGATAAAGTCTGACCACACCTCAGGTTGTCACCCAAAGCTCAGCTACAATCTCTACAAATTACCCCTGAAAGCAAATTTCTCAGGCAGCTGTGGAGCTCAGCCTGTGGCCTGGTAGGTGAGCCAGGATGTGGCCCTCACTGGGCATTTCATACCTGTGGCCAGCACGGGGCTGGCACCATAGTGGTACCCAACAGCCCCTTGTTGGAAGAATGAATTTGAGCACCCCACTCCTCATGAACAGCTTGGCCTGATTAAGTTCTCAAGAATCCAAAGGCCTGCAAACACTATGACATCCTCCCACATATGAATTCAAACTGAACAAAAACCCTGAAAACTAAAAAAAAAAAAAAAAAAGGAAAAAAAAGAAAATGAGCCAAGGAACAATCACTTCTTCCCATTAGGAAGACCACTTTGTACTTTGTAGGTGGTTATTTTGGAAATAACAATCTTTCACTTTTCTTATCCCCCATTTCTCTAGGGGCCTCTGCTTTGCTGGGCTGCTCTAAATACAATGGGTAGTCCTGTACTTCACTCTGCCAGATTTATTGTTACCTGGACATTTTTAGGTGCCAGCTTTATCTTTTTATTTTTATTTTCAAAATGTGGTAAAACATAAATAACATAAAATTGATCATTTTAACCATCTTGAACTGCACAGATTGGTGGCATTAAATACATTCACATTTTTATGCAACCAACACCACCATCCATCCATGAATACTTTCATCCTGCAAAACAGAAACCATCTTTTTACTCCCCTAGCAACCATGCCCTCCTCTCTAGCTTATATTTATTTTATGCTACATAGAATATCCTAGAAGCAGAGAATCTGAGCAGTGGAGGGCACCTGGTAAGGTTATCTCTTCCAAACACCTGCCCTTCAGCAAAACCACACATGGGGTAGACTGAGCCAGGCAGAATCAACCTTGTTTTTAAATGTACAAAGCTAGGCCTTCTTTGGAAGTCACGTATTTGAAATATCAAGTCAGAAAATTCTTTTTCTAAAGTAAAAATTTTCTTTGTCATTTCCTCAGTTACTCTTTTTCTTTTTCAGATTGAAAATAACCAGTTACTGTCCTCAGGGAATCAACAATTTCATGAGCAGTGACTTCCTGGGAGGCCGTGGTTCTCAAACGTTAGCCAGCCTCAGTGTCAGCTGGAGGGGTTATGAAAGCACAGATTGCTGCACCTAACCCCAGAGTTTTAGATCCCAGGGGTCCAAGGAGGACTCCAGAAGTTGCATTTCCAGCAAATTCCCATGTGATGCTGATGCTGTTGGACTGGGGACCCCATGTTAAGAAATGCTGCTATAAGGCCCAGTGCTAGGAAATCTGAAGGATAGAAAATATGCAGGTACCTAAGAGGTGGGAACAAATGGAATTAACAAGGTAAATGGGTTAAACTTCAAGTGGAAAGTGCCAAACGCCCTTCACATAAGCCCTTTGCTGTCATAGAGCTCACAAGCTCAGGGTGCGGTGCAGGAGGCTGACGTGAACAGTAGTTTGGGATGTCAGTCATTCACACCGGGAACTGTGTGGACACTGCAGGGGAGCACAGCGCTCAGGCTGGGTGAGGAAGGGGCCAGGGATGGCTTCCTGCAGACCTGGAAGCATCAGGAGCCATTCCTGGGTGGATTCTTAAAGAAAAGAAGGTGTCCAGACAAAGGGGCCAGGCGAGGCACATGCTCTGCCAGCAGAGGAGCAACGTGGAACTGTAAAGGGGACATGGAGCATTCACGGGGCAGCAAGCTGTGCAAGTGTCCCCAAGCAGAGCGTGGAAGTGAGGCAGTGAGGACAGAGTCCAGAGGCAGGCAGGGCGAGACCCAGAAGGCATGGTAACACAGGAGGAGGAGCCCAGGAGATATTCTGAAGGCTCCTTTGACATCGAGGACAGAGAAAGCTTTGCTAAGACTCCATATAAGGGGGCATCAGAGAGGAAAGGAGAATCAGGAACACAGCTCTCTCCAGTCCTCTAGTTCCTCCACTATAGGATAGCCTAGGTGCAGACAAAATTTCCTTTCCTTTTTGTTTTGTTGGAAGATTTTGTAATTGCATGGAGGAAAACTTGTAAAGACACTGGGCAAGCCTAGAACGAAAATGAACACAAAGAGGATACAGAAGGTGGGTCTGGAGGTGAACAGAGGAGGCTTCCAACTCCATCTTGTGCAGGCTGTGCAGCCTTGAGCATGTACTTCTTGTGCCGCAGTCTCTGTATTTAAATAGAGACCTAATTCCCTCACAAGACCCACAGGACCTCAGAGGGGCTGGCCTCCCTGCTGTTCTCAGCCTGAGCTCACAGGCGCTGGCCCTCACTCTTCCTGCTCCCGCTCCATAAGCCTCTTTCAAACTGGGTTTGCCAGGCTGTCTTCTGCCCCAACCCTTTCCCCAGGTGTTTTCCTCCATCTGGAGTAGTCTTGCCCTCACCTGACTAATTAACTATGTTTAATCTAAGACCCACTCCCTCAGGGCAATCTGATCTACCTGCATAGGTTCAATCTCTACTCTTAGAGGGTTTTAAGCATTGGATACTTTTACTTGATAGCACTTAGTGGTTGTTATTTGTGTAATTAGTTGTTGAATGTCTCTTCTACTAGAACAGGGGTCAGCAAACCATAGCCAGCTTTGGCCTGAAGCCTGATTTTGTAAATAAAGTGTTAATGGAGGAGATCAGGTGCCTACAGGGTCATATTGCTGGAGATGTGGAGTGACCGATCAAGATCAACATATTTTGGTTCATTTGGATGATCGACTTAACAGAGAGCTTCCATATTTTTATCTATTTAACATTTCTTTGGTGCCAGGGCATGACATTTTCTTTGTTATAGAGAAATATTTTTTAAAAAAAGAATGCACAGGGAGTTAATATGAAATATTGTGTTCTCACCAAGTGAAGGCCAAAAGGCTTCATTACAGGATGTGCAAAGGAAGCCTCTGTGTAACTTACATAGGGACAAGTGGTGGAAGCAGCCAGTTACTGCAAAGCACACCGCCAACAGGCGGGTCTCAGGAGAGTCTGCATGTGGACAGGGGGCGCCACTTCCTCTCAGCGGAGGGGAGTGACTGTTCTGCCTTTGTTCCATTATATTAATATTGTCATTTGAATTTTATGAGGTCTCTGCATTTGTTGATCTGCAAGTTTCTTTAGGTTTTATGGTTGCAAGGTATCTATATGCCTACATTCTTTATATCTAGTTTTAAGGTTACATATAATTAATATATATAATATTTAATTAAAAATTAAAATATGTAAGATATATATTATAAAATATATAGACACATGAGCAGAGGCAGAGCAACAAGAATAAGGTTTTAATTTACAATCAGGAGAGAGAAGAGCCCATCAAAGTAAACAGGCAAGGGGAAGAGGGGCACCTGGAAATAGCAGCGGGCATCCTGCCAGTTCAAAGAATAGAGACCTGGCTGGGGGCTTTGGTCAGCCAGATGAACAGTCAAGCCGGGGAGGGCACAGCTGATGATGACACATGCTGGCTTCTTCTTCTGTCCACAGGGGAGTGCCTCAAATACACTGTGGTTCTGATTGGGCTCATCAGCCCCACATCCTCCTCCAACACACATACACACACACACACACACACTTTGAGGTTTGGGGCCTCTGGCTTTTATAAGGAGAGAGCAGCTTAAATTTAACTTCAATGGATTGAGCCCCTTCCTCCAGGAGCAATGTCCATTCATGGGGACCATATGTGGAGGGAGACTTGTTTGTTATTTGTTCCCCATCATAGCACCTGTGTGTACCAGGTGGGATTTGGGTGCTCTTTCTAAATGGGGACCCGAATTGTGTTCAGTTGCGGCAGTTGTGGTGCCATCCCCCATCGCACCATCTGTTCTGGAGGAGGATGTTGCAGAGGCGCTGCTCCAGAAACTGGAGGTGCTGGAGGAGCCGCGATGGGAAGGCTTGGAAAAACAGGGGCACTGGGGACAGAGGCTTTTCATTGCTGCCCATCAGGGGGCCCCAAGTGTGGGCTGAGGGGTGGGCCTGGAGAATATGAATGTAGCCAGGCAGACGTAAGCCAATGTCTTTCTAGGGTGCCTCTACTGTGCACTGAATTTGGGAAATTAAGAGGGTGCTCACTCTGGAGCTTGGTGAAGATTTGAAAACCACAGCGTTAGTAGTGGAAGTCATGTCCATAGCAAACAGCTGAGGGCTCAAGGAGGCTGCAAGGCCAGGTGGGCAGATGCCCTTGCTGTGATGGTGGAAATGGCTGCTGTGGAATTCATCTGCTGATGAGTGATAGCAGGGATCCCGGTGGAAGGTGCTGGAAGAGGAGTTGGGGAGGAAAGAGGAGGAGAGGAAAACACACATATGGGTGTAGGAGGCTCCCTTCTGAAGGGAAGCTGGAAGGAGAAAGATGCGGGGCTAGGAGATATGGGGCAGGGCTGAGAGGTCAGAGGTGCTGAAGCTGCAGCTGAATGAGGGCAGCCTCCTTTCTCATTAGGTGGAACCCCCAAAATGGGGGCAAGGTCAGCAGGAGGACCCAGGGGAGAGTTAGGAATTATGGATATCAATTTTTACTCAATTCATGGTGTGGGCGAAGGTGGAGGGACAGGCAGGGTGAGGGGCCCAGCAGCCATGTGGGCCAAGTCAGAGGTAGGAGGAGGAGCTGGGATCTGTGAAGTGTAGGTGGCCCGGGCAGGGAGTCTCAGCAGGTGTGGAGACAGCAGGGGCAGGCTGGGTGGCACTGCAGTTTGCCATGTCTTCTTTTTTGAGGCGGAATCTCGTTCTGTCGCCAGGCTGGAATGCAGTGGTGCAATCTCCACTCACTGCAACCTCCACCTCCCGAGTTCAAGCCATTGTCCTGCCTCAGCCCACTGAGTAGCTGGGACTGCAGGCAGGAGCCACCATGCCCAGCTAATTTTTGTATTTTCAGTAAAGACGGGGTTTCACCGTGTTGGCCAGGATGGTCTCGATCTCTCGACCTCGTGATCTGCCCGCCTCAGCTTCCCAAAGTGCTCGGATTACGGGTGTGAGCCACCATGCCTGCCCTGCCATGTCTTCTTTATCTTTCCAAGCAGCTGTTTTAGTCTCCTGGATTCTGATGTTCTACTGGTGTTCTTCTTATCCATGTTGCCCAGGAATCCCTCAGGAGATAGGCAGGGAAGCTTAGCAGGTGGGGGCAGCTCATCTCTATTCCACCTCTATTGCCGGGGAGGGGTTGGTGGCAGCAGCAGTGGTGGTCCTGACAGTTATCTTTCGCTGGACCCGTGGCCGGCAGCTCTGGGTGGAGTATAGCTACTTGATGCAAGAGCTTCAGGATCCTTGGGCTGCATCTCCTTCCCCCGTATTAGCAAGCCTGGAGATCTGGGCAGGTGGTCTTTACCCAACACCTTCAAGGCTGCCTTCTCTGGCCACAGGGAGCAGCCCAGAACTGGGAAAGGGATTATTATCCTTAATATTATCCATAATATTCCAAAAGTTCTCCAAAATTGGTAAGAAAAGGCACAACATCCCAATGGGAAAGTGGCACCACACACTCTGGACTGTTTCCGCTGCTCAGTGGCCTGAGTATAAGTGCAGCCAGTGCTTATCTGCCTCTCCTCTCCCCTGCCTGTGATGCCCCCTCAGAAGGTGTCTCCCCATTTTTTCTATCAGTGCTTCACTGATAGAAAAATGCCGCACTTCCCACACAAGGCTCTAGTTCCAGACAGTCTTCCAGAATTCTCGGGAAACCCCCAACTCTCCCCTGAAAACCCCGCCCTTGCACATTAGATATCCTGGTTTTCCTGTTGGGGTCCCATTATGGCATCATCAGCAGATGGGGCACAGTCTCCTGAGGCCTGGGAGGAATCTGTCCCAGAAACCAGGGTGTGGGGACTTCTGACTAAATCAAGGGAAGGTTTTCATGGAGAAAGTCAGCAAAAAGTGAACATTCTAATTTCAAAAATAGTCTCCTCATTGCACTTCAAATTAAGGGACTTGGAAAAAGGGGAGCAGGGAGCTGGGTGTTTAATGGGTTCAGAGTCTGATATTGAGATGATTAGAAAGTTCTTGAGATGAATTGGCGGTGATGGTGAGAAAACAATGTGAATAAACTTAACGCCAATAAACCCTGTACTCAAAAATGATGAAAATGGTAGTTTTTGTTAAATCTGTTTTACCTCAATAAAAAGTAAATAAAGTTTTGTTCACAGTGGGCAGGTAAGTAGGGGAAACTCTCTTGCCACCTCTTGGCAAGATCCTGAGAAACAGTTGGGCTCCCCAGCAGTGTGAGCTCTTCTGAGGGCAGTGGTGACAGCCCGAGAGACAGTTGAGTGTAGCAAGGGCAGGTGCAGGTCCCTGGTCCCAGAATGTGAGTGTGGCTAGCCAGCCTCGACTTCTGCCTGCCTAAGAGGCATCCTAGGAGGTGAGCCTGCGTGAGCAGGGGTGAGCTCTGTGTGTCCTGTGTGCAGCAGCAGGTTATCTGTCTGCCCGTGCAGAGAGGGGAGAAAGCCATGATGATGGGACCTGGTTTGGCTGAGAATCCCCAAAGGCCCAGGAGCTCCTTAACCTTACATTAAAACACAAAAGAGAGCTCAGCAGAGGCCACCACACCAAGCTAATTTTTGTATGTTTAGTAAAGACAGGGTTTCACCATGTTGGCCAGACTGGTCCCGAACTTCTGACCTCAGGTGATCCACCTGCCTCCGCCTCCCAAAGTGCTGGGATTACAAGCATGAGCCACCACACCCAGCCTTCATTACCCTTTATTACTCATTTTTTTATTATTGTTTGTCTCTGCCTATCAACCACTGTGCTCATCACTCACCTGACAAATATCACATCTTGAGTAGATACTTGTAGAATGAATGAATATGATTTCGCTTCAAGACCTAAGGAGTGGAGGCAATGGTGGACTACTAGAACAGGTGTCTCTAAGTGTGTTTGTATAAGACATTCTAGACCTCTAGAATATCTCTTCTACTAGAACTCAGCCTTGATGACCTTACGCCCAGCAATGGAGAGCATTCATGAAGCATTTAAGGAGGCTGGCCTGCAGGGAAGCAGTCTGGGACAAGTTCAACCTGCCCCCATGCCACTTCAACAATCAAAATTTTTATCACTCCTCCTTGCTTCCTTTACTCCTTCAAAAAGCACAGAGTTTTTCATGGGGTTGCACATCATTCATTTTACAAACACTATTAACATCATTTCATTAAAAATGACATCCTAACCCCAATTAACTAAGAAGTACATAATGCAGAATAAGTAGCAGTTTGCCCTAAGACCATTAGCAACATTCAGGGACATATACATTTTCCTCAATTTCTTCATTGTGCTATTGGGCAGTGAAGAGTTGGTGTTGGAGAACTCCTCAGATATTTGGTGTGCTATCAGGGGCATTGCTGAAAGCAGGAATCTTAGAGGCTGGGAGTCACCGTGTGGGCAGAGGAGGAGAGGAGACAGAGACTGTGTGGAGAGGTGAGGCTCTGTGCTGTCAGTGAGGGCTGTTCTCTGCCCCCATCTCTTCCAGTCCCTTTTTATCTCTGCCCTCCCAGGAATGATGGAAGTGCCTGAGGAAGACTACCTGGGCTTCCTGATGAGTTACTGGCAGACTGCCTCTGTGGGACAAGAGGGTCACCTGCAAGCCAGACAGTCCAAATCCTCCCTGAAACACATCACTCTCCACTCACTGCTTACCAATTCCCTTCAAGGCTGCTCCCGCTGCACATTTTTAAAAGTTGTTCTATTCAATGAGAAGACATAGACACAGGGAGGGGAACATCACACACTGGGGCCTGTCAGGGGGTCAGGGGGTCAGGGTCAAGGGGAGGGAGAGCATTAGGACAAATACCTAATGCAGGCAGGGCTTAAAACCTAGACGATGGGTTGATAGGTGCAACAAACCACCATGGCCCATGTATACCTATGTAATGAAACTGTACATTCTGCACATGTATCCTGGAACTTTAAAATAAAATAAAAACTTTTTAAAAAGTTGTTCTATTAAGATGTGGTCTGTGGTTTGGGAAAATGGTGACTCCTTGTCCTGTTCTTAGAGAAATATTTCATTTTGTAGGGATGACTGGCCCGGGGGCCCAAAATCTCACTGTCAGTCTGCTCTGGTTCTTCAGCAAATGCTTTGAATCAGGGTTGATGGTGGCAAAAATGGTAGTCAACACCTTCAGCATCGTGGTCCTTCCCTTGCATCACTGGCCAAGCTTCACTCTGGTGAATTCCACATATAAGGCTTGCCCAGCCCTGTCTCATTCTCTTGGATTAGCCACAGCCATGCTACCCACCAGGACCAGGCACTTCCTCTGCACACTCTGTGGATAGCAGTCATTTCCCTGAATCCATGAAAGCATCATCCGCTTAAACCACTATTTCTTAGTGTTGTTTTTTGCAACTTTGAATTCCACAATTTCTGTTTCATTCTCTGTATAAATTGGAGAATACTTGTGAAAACTCCTCATCTCACAGTCCATTTTCTGTAACATTAGTCTTAGCCCTTTTAAAATCCTGGGCCTTGCTCTCTTGAACTTTTTCTGGGATTGAGGCCAGTGGGATGGCAAAACTGCTGTCACTGAGGTATGGCCTGGAGAGTCCTTGGGTGTCTGGGGGAGAAGGCAGGGCCACCAGCATGGGAGCCAGGAATAGGGGACGACTCCAGGGGATGAAGCCCAAGGAAGACTCATCATGTCAGGTGCAGATCAGCGCAGGATGAGGCCCTGAAGTGTGGGTGACTGGCCACTCACAGGGGGAATGAGGCTCTTTGGCCCTATTTCTCATGCGGCTGGTATGTGGGGCCCCAGGTGTCCCTGTGCTCAGAGCCTCAGCTTGCAGGGAGCCCCTGTCAGCCCCTCCATGGGAGTTGGGAGTTAAAGGGGGCCATGAGCAGCTCTCCTGGGGGAAGTTCCTTGTCCTGGGATGGGGGCATCCATCCCTCAGGCCCCACCTGTCCTTTTGGGCTCCAAGCGCAGAAAGTTGCAATCTCGGTCTTCACATGGAGACCAAATGTGTCCCAAGCCAGGCCGTAGCACACACATGAGGGCTTAGGTAAACAGGCCAAAGCCCACTGCTCCCCCTGACAAGGGCAAATGTAACAGAAAAAGAAGTGGACAGACTTCAGAGAATGTCGGGGAGCTGCCCCAGAGGTGGAAGCCATGAACGCGGGACAGCTGGTGCCTGACTGAGGGTGCCCATCACCACAGCCCACATCCTCATGCGTTTCCACAGGGTAAGTCTGGCTCCAGCATTTACTCTGGAATAATAGGGCCCCACAGCACTGACGATCGTGACCACCTGTCTGCCAGAGAGATGCGAGAGAGACTGAGGAGAAGAGTGCCCTGTGTGATGCTCCCTGGGCCAACTGACAGGAAAGGGCCTTTCGGGCTCGCAGGCCCCAGACTCAGCGTTTATATCTGGCTCATGAGCCCGATGACTCTGGGCAGCAGAGTAGCACAGGGTGGACGCATGCTCTATATTGAGTTAGGCAGGCCAGGAGCTGACTGCTGACAATTGGCCTGGCCACATCCTTGCACTTCACTGTACAAGAGTCTCAGGGTGGAGTGAAGTGAGCTCTGAGACCACAACCACAGAAAATTCATTGCTGGGAAGACCAAGCATGCCCAGGACAGCTATATAGAATGTGGTTGTTGGGTCCCTCACACCATCTAAAGCAGAGGCTCTTAAATAGCTGGGGTTAGGACACCCCTAAATCTTCACTGAAATTTCCAAGCCCATCACGGACTCCAAATTTTGCTAGATTGCCTGAGGGTCCATGGACTCCTGGACAAGAACACCCTGTACTGGTCAGCAAAGTTGCCATGTCAGAGCCACGAGCTCAGGAATTCAAAACCAGCCTAGCCAAGATGGTGAAATCCCGTCTCTACTAAAAATACAAAAATTAGCCAGGTGTGGTGGCAGGTGCCTGTAATCCCAGTTACTCAGGAGGCTGAGGCAGGAGAATCACTTGAACCTGGGAGGCAGAGGTTGCAGTGAGCCGAGATTGCGCCACTGCACTGCAGCCTGGGTGACAGAGTGAGACTCCATCTCTAAGAAAAAAAAGATTATATATCATGACCAAGTTGAATTTATATTTGGAATGCAAGAATGAGTCAAGATACAAAAATCAATCAAGTCACACACTACATTAATATAATGAAAGACAGAAACCACATGATTCAGACAAAGCATTCAACAAAATTCAACACCATTTCATCATTAAAAACACTCAACAAACTAGGAATAAAAGGAAAATACTACCACATAATAAAGGCCTTACATGAAATGCCCACAACTAACATTATGTTTGCTAGGGAAGACAAAGCTATTCCTCAAAGTACAGGAGAAAAGTCAAGGATGCCCACTCTTGCCACTTCTATTCAATGTAGTACTGGGCCAGAGCAATTAGACAAGGAAAAGATATATAAAAGGCATTGCAGTTGGAAAGGAAGAAGTAAAATTATTTCTATTTACAGATTATATGGTTTTATATGTAGAAAACCCTAAAAATTCCACCAAAAACCTGTAAGAACTAATAAATGATTTCTGCAAAGTTACAAAATGCAAAATTAACACACAAAAATCCATTGCAGTTCCATACATTAGGAATGACCAATATGGAAAGGAAATTAAGAAGAAAATTTCAGACCAGGTGCGGCAGCTTACACTTGTAATCCCAACATGTTGGGAGGCTGAGGCAGGCGGATCACTTGAGGCCAGGAGTTTGAGACCAGCCTGGCCAACATAGTGAAATCCTGTCTCTACCACAAAAACAAACAAACAAACAAACAAACACAAGAAACCCACAATTTTATTTATAATAGCATGAAAAAGAACAAAATACTTAGAAATAAACTTAACCAAGGAGGCAAACAACTTGGACACTAAAAATTACAAAACAACAATGTTACAAGAAACCAAAGAGTATATAAATAAATGAAAAGACATCTCCATGCATGTGGATTTGAAGACTTAATATTGTTAAAATGTCCATATTACCTAAAACAATTTACAAATTCCATACAATCCCTATTACAGCATTATTCACAGTAGCCAAGAGATCCAATCCAAATATCCATTGGTGGATGAAAGGATAAAATATGGTATATACATACAATGGAAGACTAAGCAGCTTATGGAAAGAAGGAAATCTTGTCACATGCTAGAACATGGATCAATCTCAAGAACATTATGCTAAGTGAAATAAGCCAATCACAAAAGGACAAATACTTTCCTTCATATGAAGTATTTAAGGTAGTCGAAATCACAGAAACATAAAGTAGTGGTTGCCAAGGGCCGGGGGTGGGAGTAGGGGGGAAATTAGTATTTAATGTGTACAAAATTTCAGTTGTGAAAGATAAAAAATTTCTAAAGACCTGAATTTCACAATGATGTGAATATACATAACATTAGTAAATTGCACAATTTAAAATGTTGAAGATGGTTTTTAAAAAAGGAAAAAGCATAGGAATCAATTTCATGACCTAAGACTAGTTCATGGTTTCTTAAACATGACATCAAAACCATAAGTAACAAAAGAAAAAATAGATAAATTGGACTTCATCCAAAGTAAAAACTTTTGTGCTTCAAAGAGTACCATCAAGAAAGTAAAGGACAACCCATAGAATGGGAGAATATTTCTGCAAATTGTATCTTGTAAAGCATTTTTATCTGGAATATATAAAGAATTCTTATAACTCAATGACAAAACACAAACCAGTTAAAAATTACTAAATGTTGAGTACACATTGCTCCAAAGAAGATATACAAGTGGTGAATAGGTACATGAAAGAGGTTCAACATCAGGGAAACACAAATGCAAACTACGATGAGATGCAACTTCAGAACCACTAGGATGACTTTATCAAAAAGAGAGTTGATAATAAATGTTGGCTAGAATATGGAGAGACGCTGGGACCCTCACACAGCTAGTGGGTATATAAAATGGTTCATGTACACTGGAAACAGTCTGGCACCTTCTGAAATGGTTAAACATAGAGTTTCCATATGGCCCATCAATTTCACTCTTAGGTATCTAGCCATGAGAAATGGAAACATACACCCCCAGGAAACCTTGTACACAAATATTCTTAGAAGTGTTATTCACAATAGCCAAAAAGTGAAAAAAACCTAAACGTTCTTAACTGATAAATGGATAAATTTTAGTATATCCATTAATGGAATATTATTCAGCAACAAAAAGGTTTGATGTAATGATACATACTAAAAATGTAGATGACATTGGAAATATTATTCTAAGTGAAAGAAGACAGATGTGAAAGACACCCATTGTATATTCCATTCATAGGGCATCATGCAACGCTGAAGTTAGAATCAAAGTGAGCTACAAAAGGGCAGCCACCTGTATCAAGTCCATCCTCATAGCTGTCAGAAAGCACAGCATGTTCACTAAAGGGGGCAAGCCTTGCTCACGCTGTCAGATGGAGTTTCCCAGGAGGCTATGGCTTATTCGGGGATCTGTCATCCAATGGTGAAGGGAGTGGTCTCTGGAGGCAAACCTGCCAGGGGCCACCCCAGCCGCACTGGTTCCCAGAGAGTGACCTGGGTGTGTGAGCAGGGAGGCCAAGCTGACCAAGAGCCTCAGCACACCCCCAGCACCTGCTGTGAGCCAGCTGCATGGCTTCCCCAAGTGTGGGTGTGATGACATCATGGGTATTTACAGATTCCTTTTCACTGTGTCCCAGGCTCTCCTGGTTCATGTGTGATACACTGCACTTGGGGTGGAGGTGTGCTGACAGTTGTAAAGGCCCGAGCCTTTCTTTCCCGTGGCTCTGATGCACGGTTTCCAGATACCAGTCATGAAGGAAGTTCTTGAGATTATGGACTTTGTCCTAGTCACATAGGGCTGCTAGGACAAAGTGCCGTAGACTTGGGGGTGGTGGCACATATTAAAAAAAGAAATGTATTTGTCACAGTCTGGAGGCTGGAAGTCCGAGGTTAGCATCCCAGTATGCAAGGTTCTGGTGAGGGCTCTCTCTCTGGCTTGCAGATGGCCGCCTTCTCACTGTGTCCTCATGTCAGGGAGAGAGAGAGCTCTGGGGTCTCTGCTTCTTACCAGGGCCCTAATCCCATAATTAGGGCCCCACCCTCATGGTCTCTTCTAACCCTGAATAACTCCCAAAGGCCTCATTTCCAAATACCATCACGTTGGGGGTTAGGGCTTCAGCACAGGAACTGGTTGGGGGACGTATGTTCAGTCTACCAGAGCCCCCCAGTCAGCCCCACTGTGCCCATTTAGGGGCAGATTGTAGGGCTCAGGTGGGACACAGAGGTGGAGGAAGCACAAGTTCTGCTTCCTAGGAATGGCTCAGCCAAGACAAGGACAGGGACAGTGGGATAGACAACAGCCAGTGGGGTAACCAGCAGGAGCCCCAAGGTGTCACTTTCACCCTTAGGTGAGGAAGTTGGCTGGGCACCCACACACACCAGAGTATGGACCATGTTCCCTTCAAACACGGCTCACTTAACATTCCTAAACCCTGCAAAGGGGCAGTGCTACCTTATCTCCTGAGGATGGCCCTGAATGTAGACGAGTCACGGGAGCTGCCCACATCACCCACCAGTAACTCTTTGCTCCCCACATTTTCCCCGAGGGCCTGATGTGCACTGAGCTGGGGAAGCCCTGCCAAGATAAACTCTCCTTCCCAAAGGCCACGGAAGACAGCAGGCCTCCGACACTGCCCACATTGAGCAGAAGGGACGGGGCAGAGGGGCATCTGTCAGGCTGACTGCTGTGTTCTGTGGGCAGATGGGGCCAGAGAGGACCCAAACATGGCTCCCTTTGTCACTTGGCTGAGGGGCCAGGCCACCGTGTACCAGACAGCTTTGCCCCACCAGCCTCTGCTGCTGGGCCAGCCCCCAGCGCCGTGACCACAGCTCTGCACTCAGGCAGTGCTGGGACCAGTGCCCTGGCAGTCACAGGGGTCCTGAGCCAATAAGCACCCTGGGGGAGGAATCAGAACTCAGACCATGGAGAAGAAGGTGTTGGCCAGGAGGGAACCAGGGTGGGTGCCGGGTCCTGTCCATGCTGGGATCTGAGATTCTAAGAGGTGGCTTAGGGGTAAGGGGGGCAGAAGTTGGCCCATGGGGTGAGGGCAGTTCAGCAGAGATTGGGAGGACAGGACAACCTGGGAAAGAGCAGACCATCCTCTCCAGCCTCGGTCCCTCTCCTGATGCAGTCCTCATCTCACTCATAGACTCTGGAAGTCTCCCTTTGGCGAACACCTAGCCCCCAACTCCCAGGGCACTTCCCAGACAGCCAATGCCACATCCCAGGCAGCCCCTGCTCTGCCCTTGGGGTCTGTGCCTGGCAGAAGGGCGGCTGACCCTTGGCCCCTCTTGGCCTGGGCCCCAGCTCCTCCGGGCCCTGGAACCAGCAGAAACACCCACCCTGCACCTGATGGACTGGACATGCTTGTTCCCATTGGTGATGGTGTGTTGGGAGGGAACTGTTTTAGAAACCAATGTAAATCTGTGTCTACATCAATTCCACATGAGTTCAGTCATCATATGGGAAGGGAATCATAGCTGTGGGGGGCTCCATGCAGGACCTTGAGGGCCCCGAGGCCAGTCCCTGTGGCCACAGCAAGGAGCATCTGCTTTAGCTAGTTGGACAAGACTCTCTCCTGCCCAGAAACAGGCAGAAGGACTTCCCCTGCTCCCCACCCATCATCGTATCCCAAACACACCTGTGTGGATGGTCACCTCAACGTCTCCCCTCAGCCCAGTGCCCGCGCTCTTCCTGATGAGGGTTAAGCAGGAGCAGCCTCCTCTCCCCATGTCCATGTTGCAGGTGGCTGCCTTCTCCTCAGCTCCCACTGAGCAGAACAAGAGCCAGCCAGCTCTCTCCAATCCCAGGATATTCCAGGGATGCTGATAACGATGGGGGGCCCCAAGAAGCCTCCCTAAAGCAGGCAGGGCCTTGTGAGTGGGTGGTGGGAGGGATCAGAGCTTCCTCAGCATCTGTCAGTCCCTGGAGCATCTGAAGGGGCTCCCTACGTTAGGAGGAAAGAGTGGGGCCGGCCCCTGTGGGTTCCCAGAGCCTGGTATCTGCCAGTTCCTCTGCCCTCCCTCACAGACACCCTCCACGGAGCAGCACAGCACCGAGGACAGAGGCAGCAGCCCCAAGAGCATTTTCCAAGACAACTACATTTATTCACACTTACACACGAGGCCCCCAACGCACTGCTTCCCACCCCCACTCCCCAGCCCCTTCCCCCCAGACCCTCCCTTCCTGCCCTCCCCATTCAGCCACCCTCTCCCTCCCCTACCCTCCAAAGCTAAGGCCCAGCAAGATCAGCACTGGGGGAGAAGAAGCTTTTGACCGCTTTGGGGCATCGGATGCCAGAGCCCCATCCTTGGGGATTGGCCCCAGAGAGCCTGCTCAGAAGCCCCTACTGGCTACAATGCTGCTTCTTCTCCTTCCTGGAGACCAAGGGGTCACCCTTTCTCTTTTGAGACTGTGAGGGGCCACCCAGCCCCCAAGTCAGGGATTGCTCCCCAGAGACCCTGAGCCCAGGCCCTGGGTGGGGTGTCTTTTCAGCAGGGGACAGGCTTCCAAAGAGAGGTCGCTTCTTGGACTTCTTGGCAGCAGAAGGTGCTAGGTTGAGGCCTCTTCTCTCAGCAGATGGGGACTGATGAGTTCCTTGGGGTCCCCACTTTTCTGGGCTGAGAAGGCCCGAGGCAGGGACAGGGCTCTGGGGTAGCCACCAGGGCAGCAGCTTGTGCTGGGAACCCAAGAGGAAGGCCAGGCTGGGGAGTTCCTCCTCCTCACTTGACCCCTGAGCCAGCCCATGTGACTCCCTGACAGAAGACCCTCCAGGGAGATCCAAGGCATCCTTGGTACCCACGCCAGGGCAGGTGGGTCTGTGGTCCTGGGGAGGAGAGGTTGGCCGGGCAGCCCTCAGCCCAGGGGAATCCTGACATCCCAAAAGCACAACAGAGTCTTTGGACCTGGCCATGCCAGTGTGTGCTCTGCCTCGTCCCTGAGAGTCCCGGGCAGTCGTCTGGGGTGGGCAGGTTTCCATGCCAACCCCTTGTTGGGGGTCAGGGACGTCTCTCTCTGCTCCTTGGCCAGCTGCAAACTTAGAAGAACTTGAGTCCAACCGGGCTGTGCCATGACTAGGGGCTGCCCTCGCATGCTGTTTCTCCTTCAAGGGTAGGAGGCGCTTCTCCACTAGCTGCGGGAGGAAAGGGGGCACTTACTGGCACTGCCCCAGGTGTGAGCAGGGCCCAGGGTGGTGGAGACCAGGGCACTTAGGCAGCAGGTAGGGAAGCCTGAGGCAGCTGGGCTTTATGTCAAAGACAGAGGGTGTGGCTCTGCCGGGCATCCTGTTGGGCCTCACCACAGCTTGCATGCTGACTCCCCTCCCTGGCTCCTGTCCTTCCTACTCCCTCTGAACCTGCATCTTCCCACTCCAGAGTGGCTCCCCAAGAAGCCGAGCATCCCCAGTCGGGGGGATTAGACAATCAGGTGGGCCTTGTGTGCCAGGTCCCTCCTGCCCCTAGGGTACCTGGGCAAGGGTGAGTCCTTCCTCCTGCTCCAGCTCCTGGCTTAGGGCCAAGAAATCCATCTGTGGATCTGGGAAAAGCAATTCTTCCAGGAATCGGGGATGAATGACGGCCTCCACCTGGAAACAGAAGGAAGAAGGCGTGAGCTTCCTGGGCAGGGAGTAACCTGGAGCCAAGGACACCTGGAGGAGACGCAGAAAGCAGCAAGCGCCCCGTCCCCACCCTCCTGGGGCTCTCATATCATGGCGACCACCAGCTACAGACACAGACCACACACCTGGTAGCATCCACACACACAGACAGAGACACACAAACCACACACAGACACACAAACAGACCCACATATGACACAGGAGAAGACACAGACACAGGTAACGTACACACTCCACACTCACACCCACACAGACACACAAACACACAGTAACAAACCACAGACACAAACACACAGCAACACACAGACACACACAATCACATACACAGACACTCAAATCCATGGAAATACACACACTGCTGAGTAGCTAAGGAACAGAGCTTAATTCCAAGGACCTGGGAGTGCCACCCCCTGGAATCCAGCAGACCCCAGCACTCCAGGCCAGCCCACCTTG
Organism: Pan paniscus; assembly: GCF_029289425.2. NCBI lineage: Eukaryota > Metazoa > Chordata > Mammalia > Primates > Hominidae > Pan > Pan paniscus. The sequence continues at coordinate 62,992,947 of NC_073257.2, read as the reverse complement.
GCGATGAAGTCTTTCTGGGAACACAGCTTGTCAATGTAGCTCAGGAGGCCCGGGTCTGGGGGCGTCCAGTCCTCTTCCTGTGGCTGCTTCACTTCGCCCTCTTCCCGTTGTTTCTCGGGCTCCCCCGTGGCCCTGAGGGAAGGCCCCAGCAGCTCCTCCATGATGTCCACATACTCCTGCACCACTTCTGGGGGGATCTCCTCAGGGACCTTGGTCTCTGCTGGTCTCTGGGGCCGGGGTGGTGGCAGGCGGGCCTTGGTCTCTGCTCGCCGGTGGGGCCGGGGTGGTGGCTGGCGGGCCCTGGTCTCTGCTCGCCGGTGGGGCCGGGGTGGTGGCTGGCGGGCAGTCGGGGCCTTGGGGCCGGCCTTGCTGGGAAGGTACACTGAGGCAGAGAGGGAGGAGGATGGGCGTGGTGAGGGCCGCTCCTCCTGCTTGCACCACACAGGGGAGGGCAGGGCTTGGGGATGTGAAGTGGGTCCCAGCTGGGTCAGGACCACCTGAACCACAGCACCCCCGGAGGAGGCAGGAGGGGCACATCTGAGACAGCATTGCTTGGGAGGAAGTTTGGAGCCACCAATATGCCGTGTACTCTCCCCGCTCATCCCTGCTTCCTGGGCAGAGCATATGTGGAGTTTTGGACAGGCGAGGGGAGAGAGTAGCTAGGAAACTTGACCAGGTCAATACCGAACATATGCTCCTGGAAACTGTCCTGTTGGAGGGAGCAAATCCCCCTCTTGAAGGGAAGCATGGGGTGTGGGGACAGTGGCCTCCCTTGGCCCCTTTGGCCTTGGCCATGGCTCCTGTGGGAATGCGGGAAGCCATACCTGGCTGCTTGACCACCTCAGGGGCTGGGGGTCCTCGAGGTTCAAGCCTCGGTGTGGCTGGAGGAGGCAGGCACTGGGGCCCCTTCATCCATTGCGATTTCTGAATCTGCATCTCCTCCTCAGCCTCAAACTCCAGGAATCTGGGGGTGAAGGAGGCCCAGGCTGTGCTGAGAGGGTCCAGGCCCCCTCCCCCCAGGACCAGGCAGCGGCCGAGGGCAGGGAAGGTAGGAGGGAGTGCCTCGGGTGGGCTGTCCAGGCCCTCACTGTGTCCCATCCCCCAGTCCCAGGAGAAAGCTGCTCCCAGAGTTCTGGGCTCACCCTCCCTCACCCGGCCCCTGCAGAGCCCATGGCATCAACGGGGCTTCCTGACTCAACTCAGGGCCACGAGGTCCAGGAGGGTCTCGGGGGACCCCTCCTCCAGGTTTCAGCTGGCCAGGGGTGGGGTTTATGGCAGAAGGCATCAGGGATGATGCCCAGATGCAGGAGTCCTGAGGCTAGGACTGTGGGCCCCTGAAAGATAACCCAGAGGCACGAGGCCTGGGAGACCCCTGGTCAGGAGGAAGCAAAAGCTGAGCTCAGAGGACAGGGCCCCTTTCCCCTGAGGCTGCTGTCTATCTGTCTGCCTTCATGGAGGGGACTGCCCAGGAGCAAAGGCAGTCAGGCCAGAGATGGGTCCCATGGTGTCCCAGGTGCAGATCTTCCCAACACAACTCCCTGGCCAGGCTGGGATGGGAGAAAACTGACTTCTGGCCACTCCTGTGAGGAGCCTGCACCCTATTCTTGTCCATAGTCACTAGCACCCCTTCTCCCCATCCCCACAGCTGGAGGTGACCCACTTTGGGCTGTGATGCTGGCTGCTCCTGCCATGACCTCCAGTGTCAAGGCAGGGATGGCCCCAGGCCAGGCAGGGGGTGCTTCCCAATAGGCCAGGACAGAGACCCCAGAACACTCTAGGTGGCAGGAGCAGCTTCCTGAGGGAGCCAGGGGCCCAGAGTGTCCTGGGTTTCTCCACACCCTCCTCATACTCCACGTTGAGAAGCCACCACGGCCACCGGGCCTCTGTCATTCACTCTCACCCTGCCACGCAGGCCCTGCTCCCAGGACCCCAGACTCACTTTTCCGCCATCTCGTAGAAGATCATCCGGTCAAAGTTGCTCGTGTGCTGCCATTCCCGCATGGCCCGCCACAGTCCCTCCTCCAGGGTCATGGTGGGCTTCCGCCGGGCCAGAGATCGGAGAACTGGGCTGTAAACCAGTGCAGTCAGTCTCAGTCTATAAGCCCACCCTTCATCCCAAGCCCACCTGGTCCCAACACCTGGCCCCTGTCCTGCCCACACCTGTCCTGCCATCTGTCCCTGTCCTGTTCTCCCCCATGTGGGCTCCTCAGGCCCCAGGACACACCCCCAAGATCAAACATCAACACAAGCTACCAAGTAGCCTCTCCGACTGCCCCTCGAGTCCTCAGTGTTGAGAAGTGGACTCAGTACTATGGGTGGAACATGTGTGTCTCCAACATTCCTGTGCTGAAGCCCTCAGCACCAGTGTGTCAGTATTTGGAGGCAATCAGGGTTAAAGCAGGTCATGAGCCTGGGTCCCAGTCATGGAATCCAAGCCCTGATAAGGGCAGAAGGAGACGCCAGGGCTCTTGCTCTCAGCCACGAGGAGACATAGCCAGAGACAGCTCTCTCCAGCCAGGAGGAGGGCCCTGACCAGACACCCAATCTGCTGTCACCTTGATCTGGGACTTCTGGCCTCTGGAACTGAGAGACATGAATGTGTCTTGATAAAGCACCCAGTCTACGGCATTCATTACGGCAGAGCCTGAGCTGACTGAGACAGCGTGCACACAGAATGACCTGGGGGTGAGGGTTAAAGTGCAGGTTCCAGGGCCCCAAGACTGAGCATTTAACCGGCTTCCTGGGGACTCTGGAGCAAGGCAGCCACTGGGGACGTAGCCTCAGGGCCCTGGAGCATGAGGATCAGGAGCACACATCCAGAACCAAAGCAGAGCGGTGTCCACGCCACTGCAAGCAGCAGGTCCAGATCCCACATTCCCACAGGAGCCATGGCAAAGGCCTGTGAGCCTGGGGCAACTCCACCCCAAGAATCAGGGTCCCCAGTGCACCGGGACTCCGCTCCAAGGAGGAATGCAACCAGTTCCAGGGTGCGGGAACAGCGAGATTTTTGGGGATGAAGATGGGGCCACCTTCCACCTACACCCCTAAGGGAACGGCCAGTGTGTTGCACGGTGGATGTGCTCAAGCTCCCGTTTGCTCATCAGCGGGAAACACAGGGTCACAGAGGCGCTGCAGGGTGGAGAGAGGCAGGGACTGGGAATGAAACCACAAACTCTCCCAGATGCTGACGTTGCTGCCTCACAGTCACCACAGTCCATGGCCCTGGGCTGCTGGACTCATGGTGCACTCAGAGCTATCACTGGAGCCTGTGGCTTTGGGGAGTGCTCTCCTAGATGGCCTAGTCTTGATAATGATAGTAATGGGGACAGTAATCATAACTGCTGTCATGTAATGTGTCATAGCATGTGCCAGGCACTGTGCTATGCATGTCATATGTGAGCTCCAGTTATCTCTTCACCATCCTCTGAATGAAGCATCATTGTCCCTTTTTCTAGGAGGCATTGAGGGTGAAGATGCAAATAACTGGCCGGCATCGGCCCCAGTGCAGGGCCCAAGACCATCCCCCTGGGCAGGCTCCACCACCACTGTGCTAACTGGACCTCAGCGGAACTGCGGGCATGTGCCAGGTTCCTGCTGGGCCCTGCAGCTCCTCCCGCTGGCCCCATGTGAGGTGCTCCTGGCCATCAATACTAGGTTAAAGGGGAGGCACTGGGGTGTGTACTCAAAGACCTAAACCCGAACCGTAGCTCACATCACACCAGGAACCCTCTCTGACCTGGGTCTTCTGTAGACATTGTTGTGAAAATTATTGAAAGTAAGGATTGGCTGGACTCACGGGACAGTGACGGGCAGTGGAGATGAGGCCCCTGACAGTCTGTCCTGAGCCGCAGCCAGATTAATGTTGTTGAAAATGTACCTTCCCATAGTGCAGCCCATCACCCTCACAACCGCCCTGCAAGCTCCCCTGAACAGCGTGACCTCCCGTCCATCCAGCAGCCTCTTTACGTGTGAGCTGCAGGACCAGCTCCAATGCCCCGAGGACACTCACATGAGGAAGCACGAAAGCGCTTCGGTGTCAGGACTCCGGGGAAGGTGCCTCCGGGCCAGGGGCTTGTAGTGCTGCCAGAGTCGGAAGTTCTCATAGACACTCCTGGGGTTACAGGAGTCATCTGGTGGGGCCTTGGCCTGGGAGGAAGCCAGGCTGCCCTCTCCATGAGCCCCTTGTGGCCATGGCCCAGCATTCCCTTGGGACACAATGGGGGGCAACTGGGCAGCCGGTGGTGGTGGTGGTGCAAGAGGAAGGCCCTGGGACCAGCCTCCCTCACAGGCCTGGGTGCCCCCAACCATCTGGGCAGCCATAACAGGCACCACAGGAGCAGCTGCCAGAAGTAGGGGAGGTGGACACACAACACCTCCACAGAGGGTGCCTGGAGCCTGCCAGACTAGGGGGGCCTGAGTTAGGACCAAGGTCTGTGCCTGAGTGGCCTTCACAGGCCCCACCTCTGTCCTCATCTGGACAAAGACGTTGGAAGCCCCGGCCCCACTCGGGCCGCAGCCATCCTGTTGTGCCACCAGAGGTGTGCTGGGGAAGGTAGACAGCACCAGAGGGCCGCCTGGAGGAACCCCTGCAGTCACAAGGAGCGGCCCGTGTGCTGGGCCGGGAGCAGGTGTGGTGAAGGGCAGAGCCGTGAACACAGACAGGGAGGTGCCAGGGTTCATGGTCACGCCCAGTCCCAGCACTGGGTATGCTGTGGAGACAAAGGAAAGAGGTGAATGAGCTGGGGTCTCCAGGTCCACACTAGTCACTGGGGAATCAGAGGGGAGTCCCAACAGCTAAGGGCGTAGGACAGGGAAACTGCAGCTTGCAAATGTCCCTGAGTGTGCATCGGATGCTCTGTTCCTCCACGGAGAGTCGCTCCACTAGAGAGCCTGGCCCCGGTCACCAAGACTCCCTGACCCTTGTCTCCCAAGAAGTAACAGCCAAGCCTTCGCTGCCCGAGGGTCTCCCTCGGGTGTCCCTGGCAGACCCTGTCAGCCTCACAGGCATCTCCCAAGCCATGGGTCAGGGATGAGTCTCTCAGCGGCCTGGTGGTCCTCAGCGTGCTCAGCAACAGGTGAGGGGCCTACCCCAGGGCAGTGCTCGGCACTCAGAAGGCCGACAGGAAGCCAGAAGCTTCCGAATATTATGGCCCCATCTCCTCTTCAATCTTCCTTTTCCTGAAGCTCTTGTAAACCCCTTTCTTTCCCAGCTCAGACATAACAAAACAAAACCACTGGATGGAAATCTTTCCCAAGCCAGCGCCCTAGGAACCCTGAAGATAATCCATAACTCGTCATGCCCAGCATGCAAGTGATTGTCCTGGCACCACCCACAGCAAGTGCTAAATAGGGGTCAGATTCGGGCCACCCTTTCCGCAGTACTCGATGGTCCCGGCTGCCACTCAGGAAGCTCTTTTCCCAGGGAGCAGGTCTGAGAGGCAGTGGTGGAGTCCCCTGAGACAGTGTCACTGCATAGCCAGCAAAAGCCACACACGATTAGAACACAGCCAGCAAATGGCGAGCAGCAGGGCTATCAGGGGAGGTGTCTAGGGATTTTCACAGCTGCTGGTCATGTTACAATAGGTAGTGGGACAAGGAGCCCATCCCGCGTCCTTCTCCTTTAAGCTCCCAATAACTGAACATAGTGACCAACCAAAAACCAGGGGTTCTTGGGCCATGGGCCGGGTGAGGCAAAGTTGTCTGGAACTCATCCCTGTTCAATAGGACCTCATGCAGTCTCTAGTCAAGGGGAATAAGGGATACAGCACATGCACCTCATCATTCAAGACACATATCCTAACTTGAATAATAATAATAAGAGAACCATCTTCCTATTTGTGCACTACTCTCCTTCCTCTACTGAAAAGGAAACCAGACTTTCCAGACCCTTCCACTGAGAACCAGCAAGAATCCACACCTGCCCCCCGTTCATGAGGTAGTATAAATGGAATAGGAGCAAATTCTTCATCTCCACAGTAACACAAAGTGCAGAGGACAGGCCATGAGCTAGCAGACAAGAGGAAGTGGGTCTGAAGACCTGAGCTTCCACAAAAGGGCAAACAATTCAGAACAACTCAGGAAACCCAGGCCCTGTGTTGCCTGAACTTCCTCATCTGCCCCCACCCCTGTTAAATGAAAGCCAACAGCTACCTGAACTGATGGAGAAGCCATCTCTAGGGAGACAGCTGAGGGGCTCTGGGCTGTGGCAGTTACAGTAGCCCCCAGCCTCGCCCACACAGGGGCTGTCACTACATGCTCTGTCACAGCCAACCCACCCAACAGTTTTCTGGCTGAGACTACTTCTCCCCACTCCTCCCTAAGATCTAGAAAACTCCAGTCCAAATCTCTCTGAACACTATGGAAGGGCACCTTCCAGGTGCCTGAAGATATGGCACAGGGTTCAGGCTTGCCTATCATCCTCCCGGGGCCACCGCCACAACATGATCCCACCACTCCCTACAAACACAAAATGACGTGACCTGTCTCCTTCTAGAAAGGATCAATCCATCCACTCTGTCCTTTCTCCTACATGGCATATTCCCCCAGGCATCTTGTTCCACCTCTAAGGGGCCGTCCTCCCTAAACACAGACTCAGGGTGCCATGGCCATCCCCAGGTGTGATGTCCTTGGGGACATCCAGTCTTCCCTCCCTCGTCAACATCAGCCCTATCAACTGTCCCCGGGGCAGTGTCAAATTTGAATTCCTAAGGAGTTGAGGCATGGCAGACTCAGATAATGCCCCCATCCCTACAGGCTTACCTCCATTTGAAGCCATCCCCTCAGGCTGGGCACTGACCACCGTTGTCTGGCAGTTTCCGCAATGAGAAAAGCCAAGGGTAAGACCCAGAGAGTGACCTGGCTCAGCAGATGCTCCTGAGTCCAACTGAAGCAGTTAAAATTTGAATGTAACAGGTTTTTGGAACATAGGACCCCAGACATTCTGCAGAGGGGGAGGGGCAGTGGGCAGCCGGTAGGGGTGGGGGACATTCTGTGAAGGGCTTCGGCCATTAGGCAGGAACCTGAGTTTCCCTTCCAACTGGAAGGCAGCAGCAGAGATGGCGTGTGCCTCTTTAGGCAACTTTTAAATTGTCCTTCTGACTCACAGCAAAAGCTTCTACCTGATGTCCCCTTTACTTCCATTCTTTATCAACAGACCTACTTTCGTGCCAATCAACCCATGCTCCTTCCCACTTTGGCTCTTTCCCAGTCTTGACGAGTTTCAACAGCGGCCTCACTTCGTGAACAAAATTCAAAACACATCTTCAGTCTGAGAAACACGGGGGTTCTTAGGAAGGCAAGGGGACTGGGTGTTTGAAATCAGAATGGTCTCAGCCGATCCAGACTATTAGGTGGCTGTGTGCTTATCATTGTTTAGGAAGCAATCCTTGTACCCCCAGGTACATGCAGCCCTCTTCTGCTGTGCAACTCTACCTCAATCTTAGCTGAGAAGATCAACGGAGAGCAATTCAAGCAAAATCATGGTAAACTTACCAAAACAAAACAAACCGTAAATGCTTTGGAGATCTTTCTGAGGACTTGATCTTTTACCATGGGGCAAACTTAAATGATTTTCAATCAATAACTTCATCTAAGAGGGATGTTGAAGCAAAATACCATACTCAGATACTGAAGAAGGGCAGAATTTTTGGTTGCTTCCTCCCTTGTCAAGTCAGTCAACTGATGCTTTCTCAAGATTCTCACACATGGCTTTGATACAGGATTTGAATGAGCCTTTTTCTGAGCCAGTGATACTAAAAATATATTGTGGAAGTGTCTTGTCTTAATTCTGCAATTGCTTCTGTACATGTTTGAAGTCCTAGACCCCAGGAGGAGAGACAATCAAATTAGCAAAAGGTAATTTGTGAAGACTGGCCATGGGAGGTGGTGGCTAAAAGTCCTCCGGCCCCTGCTCTGTGAGCATCCCCACAGAAAGTCCTGGGCCGCACTGACAGCTGAGAAAGAACATCTCAGGGCTTGGATCCCCTGTTCAGAGGACACATGCTCCTCCACCCAGTAGAGGAATGGCAGCTCCATGCTGTGTCCTGCAGAGCTCTCAGTCTCTGCACTTGAGGCCCTGGACCTGCATCAACGTGAAGGCTCTTCAGTGTATCACGTGGAGACAGATGATAGGAATCCTGCAAATGAGCAGAAAGGATGTGACGATTAAAGTTTTTTCTGAAGCTATTACAAACTTAAGTCAGTGAGTTGCTTCTCTACTAGTTTTTTATTGCCAACTGGAATTCTACACTGTGTTGCAGAGTCAAGGGTGGGGAGCGTGAAATTGTTCCCTTACTATCTGCTGCTTTATCGACTGAAATTGATCAAGGCTACAACAAAAACATTTCTAGAAATCATTTGAATGCGGTAGGAAAAACTCTGGGAATGGAGTCAGAAGAAAGTATATTTTGGAGTGTGTTTTCAGGTCTAAAATTCTTTGCCAGAAATACTCTTTAATGGAACCTCCAGACTGAGTAGGAAAACAGGGCATACTGTTTTTTGAAAGGCATGAGCAGGAATGAAATAAATGCCATCCAAAGGGAATGCAAGACATGCAATTCGAGGATACCTTGCTTTAGGATAAACCCTCCAAAGGTAAACCTTTCAGCAAGGGTTTTACCTAAGTGCATGGACTGCAGGTTTGTATTACCGAAAATTAGGAGTGGTCACAGCGGACGCGCTGGTTTCTCAGAGGCACGGTCATGGAGGTTCCAATGAGGGGGCTTGTCTGGCCCCAGGAAGCGCCCAGGTGCCGCCTCCCTCCATTTCCACATCTCCAGCGGGGCCTTCCCAGGGCGGGCTCCTGGCCTGCCCCGTGCGCTGCCACACGAGCCTTGAGGCAGGCGAGGTTCCAGCGCGAGGCCGGCCGCCCTCAACTGCTCCCAGCGTGAGGCCGGCCGCCCTCAACCGCTCCCAGCGCCGGTTGCGGCGGTTTATGGCAGGGAGACGCGCAGCGCGAGAGCAAAGGGCGGTTACCCAACGGCCTTTGCTCTCATGGCGTCCTTCTTGATGTTACCTAAAAATAAAACCAAGGGTGATTAGAAGGTAATCACCTCCTGGTCATGCTCCCACTGGTCACCAGTGTCCGCGGGGCGACCCCACATTGTGACCAGAGCAGGCCTGTGGCTGCGCTCAAGGCGGGAGCATTCATAGCTTTCCTAGCGGGGGCCCTGCGGGACGCCCAGGCCGCGCTCCTTTCCCTTGCTCACCTGGACCTGAAGTGATGGGGGAGGTGTAACAATGCAGTGGGAACGCCAAAGTGTGTCTCAGCCGTGCCTTTCACATTCCAAACAATGCAAAAGCTCGAAGAAAACCTCAGCAGTTGAAACCGTGATGCGGTTCAGCAAAGAAGTAGCTCCTGTCCTGGTAAAACAGTGAAGTTCTCACGGACGACCTCATTGAGTGAGTTGTGAAGCTTGTTGACTTGATCAGAATGATCAGCCAGCATGCATGTTCTAATACGCTGATTTGTCACTGATAGGAGCAGCTGCAAAGTGGAAGAACAGGCCTTCAGTCATAGTCTGTTCACTTGGTAGCACAAGTTGGTTGTGGATGCAAGAGTGTGGCCAAAGTCAAGAAAAGCTCCCATGAGAATCGCTTACTTATGTGGAATTTACCAATAAAAAGTAGTGGTATATTATTTGTAAATTGTAGGCTACACATGTATCTAAAATTTACTGCACACATGTGTGTTATCTTGGGTGGTTGGGTTAGTGTGTACTTGAGAATGTCAGGAAGATTTATTTTGGATTTTGGAGGGTGTGAGATTTGTGGGGGTGGTTTTGTGTATGTGAAAATGTGTTTATATGAATTCTTAGTTTGGAATTTGATATGCATTTAATTGGTGAGAATCTAATATGTATTCACATGTGTGGGTTGGTTGTGTCTGTGTGGAGATTGCAGATTAAAGAAGGTCATAACTGGGCTGGGCAGTATTGTGGAACTGTATGTGTATTTGGGGATATGAGGTGGCATGTTTGCATATTTGTGGCGTGTTAGTTAATTGCGGGTATATTTAGGGCATGTAGACAACTACATGAGTATTGAGTTTGTGTGTGCGTTCAAGGGCGTGGCAGTTTAGATGAAGGTTTTGTGGAGCTATGTGCTTGTGTTTTGCAGTAAGTGGTTATTAGGGTTATATATTCTGGGAATTTAGTATGTGTGTGTCTGATAGAGAGATGGGGTTCTCTTTTTATACAGGAGAGTGGGAGAGTTGAATTTATATGTATTAGAGGTATGTGATATGGTTATTGGTTAGTACTTGGCAATGTGGGAACTGGTTCATACTAGATTGGGATAATTTGGGATTGGGAAGTGTTTTTATGGGTATTTATAAATGATATGCTGGAGATATTTCTGTGCATCTTGGGTGTGTATACTGGTTTGTGTGTATATTTATCAGCAGATAGATGAATTATCTAAGTCTGTTTATAGAATATGGGATTGTTAGTATTTTAAGTGTATTTCTTTGGAGAATGCTAGGATGTTCGTACATGTGTTTGGGCATGTTTAGGGGATGAGGTGAGGAGGTTGTATTCCGGAGATGTAGCATATTGATTGGATAGTGTTTCGGGGGATTTATACACTCAGGGATTGGGGATATTTTTGTGAGTTTGTATGTGCCCATGGGTATATGAAAGTTGTGTGCGTATATTAGAGCATTATTGGTGTTTTTGTGTTTTTTTTTTTGTATTGGTTTTACCTGGGAGGGTGAGGTGTGTATTCATGGGTAGTTTGTGAGTGTGTATAAGAGGGGTTTTGGGTATATTAAGACTTAGTGGTCCTCTGTGTCTGTTGTGAAATGTAATACTCACAGAATTTGGTGTTGCCACTTGTATCTGTGTTCTCAGAATTTGTGAGGTGGACTTATATGTATTTGATAAAAATAGTTTGTGGTTCTGTGTGTATTTGAGTTTATGTGGCTTCTGTGTTTTGTATTCTGGGAGATGTGGGAGGTTCAGTGCATGTATTTGGAAACAGAGAGGCTGTGTAGGTTGTGTTTGGATTCAAGAATCATGGATTCCTATATTTTAGAGCTGTGGGATTGTATGTGATTCTTTTTCTGGGTGATGCATGACACAAGTGTTGTATACCTTGTGATTTTTTTTTTAGCCTATGCCTATAGGATTTTCATTATGTACTGTTAACAAATCTACTGAAAAGGATTTTCTTAAAAAAACAACAAAAGAAAAAAATAGAAATTTGATTCCACTGAGCTGTTTGCAAATCAAGGAGTCCCAGCCTTCAGTGCAAAACAAAGGTACACTCTGAAAGAACAAAGAGAGGTATTATCTTTTACAGAGAAATTCGTTCTCAGATTCCCAATCTTGTTCACTCTGCAAATGAGGGATACAAGCTTGTTTATTTCTGATTGGCTGATGCAAGTCACAGTCTATTTCTTAAGTCCATATGATGAAATGGTACCCCTTGATTCAGGTGACATAAACAGGAACAGACAGCTGTGAAAGTCCCAAAGTGACACAAGTACGTGGTTTTTGCAGGAAGCAGGGTAAATGTGTGAGACTTGCAGTCAGCAAATGGCTGCTTGGCTCCATTTTGAGTTTAGGCCCAGTTAGCCACTCGTGATCAGCCCTTTCAGGGTTCACAGTATATATGGGTATATATGGGTACTGTGTTCATTGAACATGTTTGTATTTGGGCACATATATATATACGTATATGGTTTTAGCAGTGAGGTGAGCATTTGGGTGGGTAGAGTTTTGTCTGCAAATTTAAGTAATAATTGGGCAGGCCATCTGTGTATTTAGGGTACAGGTAGCAGTTGTGTTGCTGGTGGGCTGGTTCAGGTTCTTGACTTTGCTGCACAAAAGAAGTCTTACTTTGAGAGTGAGTCCAACGTAAAAGTAAGCAAGAGAGGTTACTGCAAAGTGAATGTACACTCTGACAGCCGATCAGAGTGGGCTGCTGAAAGGTGAGACAGCATTGACTGACACTGGGGAAACCTCCTTTATGGGAGCCTTACATGACTATTCATGAAGGGGTGGGAAGGGGTGTCACTGTTAAGCACTCTCTGGGCTGTTCTCTGGACGTGCATGCGCTATTGCTGCACATGCTAGTGCCTATATCAGGTGAACCATTAACATCTTAAATCTCTACCCAAGGGTGTGTTTTTCACTGTTATAGTGAGCACTGGTCAACCCAGGGACACTAACCATGGGTTTTCGCACTTGTGCGAATTTGGGGATATTCCCTTCTTCTTTTCCACCTCCTTACTGCAGGACCTCCTTGTGCGCTGTCGGATGGTTTGTTCTCTTCATCTGTTTAGCAAGTTTGTTCTCCTTTAATGGAGGCTATGACCACCCTATCCTATCTCAGTTGTGTGTGTCTGTTCAGGATATATGAGGAGGTTGTGTTCTGGAGGTACCTGGTTTGGTTTTGTTTTTATATTTGGGGTGAGAGTTGAGGGTCCTACTCAGGGTGCAGGTAGATTGTGTACACGTATTCCTATGAAAGGATGTGGCTGTGCTGGAGCTGGCTTGTACTAGCTTGGGGTAGCCACTGGGCACGGCACATCTCTTCTCATCTCTGTGTTCAGTGGCGTTAGGTTGGTAGTTTAAAATTAGTCATGCTGAGATAGTTACACCACATAAGCATCACAATTCTAGGCTTTCCTATTTCCCCCTGGAGAGCATTTTATTAAGCAGTTAGCAACACACCCCGGGGCGGGGGTGTGTGTGTGTGTGTGTGTGTGTTCAGGATCTGTAAGCAAATGTTTGTATGAAGCAAGAATATTGAGGCTTTAATGGGTGTGTATTCTGGGGATTCTATGTGTATTGTAGTGATGCAGAATGACCAGGGAGCATGGTTGAGAATGACCCTCCCTGGTCATTCTGCATCACTGTGTTACTCCTAAATAGTTGGTTCATTCTTAGGGCCAAAGAATCCATATAAATGGTAGTTTCTTGCTCTTCCTCCCACAGATGGATGCAGGGGTACCTGCACCTTAGGCAGGTGTTTGCTCCTTCATCTGGGTCCTCAGATGGGTGGGCCTGGTAGACAGAACACTGTGCAGAGCAGAACTTTTCTAGATATTGTCCGTGTGATCGGCACAGTCAGAAAGATGTGGGGTTTCCAGGACAGGAGGTCAGATGTGCCATGTCTTCTCTCAGTCCTGATGTCCCTGCTGATTCCTCTGGGGCATGGCGAGTGACAAGGACACCCTCTAACATGCGTTTCATGAGATGAAAGCCTGCAGAACCTGTGCCTGCACTACCATCTGCCCCCTGGGTGGGGATACTGTTGGGTGTCAGGCTGAGAGCTGGGCCACCAGTTCTAAACCAACCTGTCCCCATGGAAACCTGAGGCTTCGGGGCTAAGGCAGGACCTCCAGTAGGTACCCAGTGTTGAGAATACGTGTTGGCTTCTGTGTTAGGAGTTTTATCTCAGTGGAGTCTTGGTGAAAAGAGGGACTCAAAGGCATGTGACATTTTCTTCTTTCTCTGGTGAAGTGAGGAATGAATGTTGACCATTTCTTTCTGAAGTTCCGTACAGAAAATGTATACTCAGCCTGAGGAGCCAAGGTGATTCCTTAGCTGCTCTTGGAGAAGGTGTCATCTGCTCTTCACAAGGAGTCTTCAGGCACAAGGGCCTGAATCTGACTTCTCGTGGAAAGCATTAGGCAGAGCTTCACAGTCCCACCTAGAGCTGGGCTGTAATTCTAGGGACAAAGTGGAGGAGCAACAAGGAAGTTGTGGGGAGCACACCTTTAGAACCTGGGCCTGGGGAGGGCAGGCCAAGGAAGCCTGAGTTTACATGGGCTCAGGTCCTGGGGCAGAAGCCAGACACAGAGCCTGGGCAGCCAGATTCGCTCCGGCCTGGGTTGTGGGTGGGGATGAGCCTCCTCTTGTGCTCCTGTCTGGGGCACCCCTGAGCTGCAGGCGAAGGTCTTAGTTGCACCTTGGCAGGGATGGACAGCCAGGCCTGGTGCTAAGGAGTGAGGAGGGTAGAGTCAAGGAGAGGAGGCACCGATCTGTGTCCCTTCAGCAATCTGGAGCATGATGTTAGATCCTGTTAGGGCGACCTCCCACTCGCATCTCCTGGATCTTCTGTCACTGGGAGGCTCAGGACCCCAAGAGAGAATGGATTCAGTTTCCCCTGATGTGTTCATCTGGTTCTGGGTCCCCATTCTCTCAGCATGTTGGGTGCTGGCCCTGCAGGTGTGGGAGAAGGCTGGCAGGGGTGGGGGTCAGTGAAGTGACACGGGCAGAGCTGGGCAGGCTCTGTCCTGAGGAGTGCTGGGAGCTGGGTTCTGGAGAGACAGGGAAGCCCTCCTGAGAAAATGTGGCTCTGATGTTTCTGAGAACCCTGTCAACAGGTTCTTTCCAAAGGCTCAGGATGCCCCTGGAGTGGCAAGTGCATCTCAGCTTCATGTTTCTTTTTTTTTTTTTCTTTTCTTTTCTTTTTTTTTTTTTTGAGACAGAGTCTCCCTCTGTTGCCCAGGCTGGAGTGCAGTGGCACGATCTCGGCTCACTGCAAACTCCGCCTCCCGGGTTCTAAGCCATTCTCCTGCGTCAGCCTCCGGAGTAGCTGGGATTACAGGCATGCACCACCAAGCCCAGCTAATTTTGTATTTTTAGTAAAGACGGGGTTTTGCCATGTTGGCCAGGCTAGTCTCGAACTCTAACCTCAGGTGATCCACCTGCCTTGGCCTCCCAAAGTGCTGGGATTACAGGTGTGAGCCATTACACCTGGCCAGCTTCATGTTTCTGATTGGGTCACCCAACCTTCCATTAGTTTCTCTATTGCACATGGGGCCACAAGCCCAGCAGAGGGAGCCACGTGATGGAGGTGTCCACCTGCTGACCCCACAGCCACCACCTCCTCCCTCAGACTCACCCGAGGATTTGTGGGCCTTGCTCCTTACCAGGAGTCACCTTCTGGCCTTTTCTTCCTCGTGGTGAATCCTCCCGCCAATAAAATGTGCCAACATCACTTCCTTTAATGTTCTAATAGCCACTTCCCTGTGGTACAAATGGATTCCTGGTGGTTCTTGCTGCCCCCTCATGTCCTGCCCTAACATAATGAGGGTATGTTGCACTAGTTGTATTGTGTTTCATTGGCAGAATGGAGCTCTGTCTGCTTTTATAATATATGTCTTTAAAAAAATGCACTGTAATGTATACCAGGTAGATCTTCTTGGATTTCTTTGTTTTGAAATGGGTAGTCATGGATCCTGAGTTTTAGGGGAGAAGTACATGTGTCTCTTGGTCTTGAATCAGCACAGAAAATCTCCCATGCAGGTTGCATGAATGGCAATTGCTAGAATCGCTGAGGTTGGCCTAAGCCATTTGTTCTGGGCTCAATATTTTTGAGGAGTGTATGTCATGAAATGTATCCTGCACCACCCCCTTCTCTCTATGAACAGAAGATATCGTCAACTGTGTGCTGAGTGGCCCCTCTGTCCAGCACCTTAGAAGCCTCTGACTGTTCTGTTTCCCAGGAGCTGATAGGAAAAAGGATATGTTCCCATCTCAGTCCTCACTGGGCCCTGGTGCCCTATAGTGACACAGCAGTGGGTCTGAGAACACTCAGAAGGAAACAGTGAGGCCACTGAGGAACTGCCCCTTCAAAGGAGGCTGTTCTGATGCCCACTGCAGGAGCCTGGGGTCAAAGGAAGGAGACTCAGTGGGCAAGACCAGGAAAGGCAGAATGGGCTGACCAGGGAAGGCAGAATGGGCCAGCCAGGCAGACACTAGGAACAGAGCAGGGAGAGCTGGGGGTCGGGAATGGAGTGGGAGGCAGGCTTTGACTGCACAAAGAGGTGGAGGGGGCATGTCAGCGCATATGAAGCCCCCCTACACACAAGAGTCCCCAGCCTCTCCTTCCTTGCCCAGACCCATTTCCTGGGGCTGTAAGTAGGGAACACTGGGGGAATGTCAGCTTGGGGCTCAGTGGTCTAGGTCCTTCTTGCAGATCAAGACTTTATTCAACCATCCTTTGAGTAATAAGTATGTCCATGGTGTCTGCAGGTTAGAATTGGGATATTTAAAGAGACCAGGGCCTTCTCTTGGGAGTCACCCAAGGTTCCTAATGAGAGGTGGAGGCAAATGTAGCTGGAGGTATCCCAGGAGGGACAAGCCCAGGCCCAGCTTGGGAAGCAGGTGGTAGGAGATGGGGTGTTCTACCAGCAAGGACACAGCTGCTGTGCTGACAGTGGGCACCGGAAAGGGCTGTGGTTGGGTGATCCTCCCCCATGAGGACCCCTTATTGTAGGGGGAGCTTCATTGCCAGAAGATGTAACTGAAATGTTACTTCCTGTATGAAATGTCTTCTCTGCACTCAGCACTCCCCTAGTGGCAGGGAAGTTTCTCAAGGGGCAGCCATGGTCAGGTCAAGGGTACAGGCTCTGGAGCCAGACTGCTGGCTCAAATCCCAGAAGCCCCAGTGTATACCTGACCTTTGTGACCTTGGGCAAGTATTTTAACCTCTCTGAGCCTCAGCTTACTTATCTGTAAAATGAGGATAATAGTGCTAACTCCACGGGGTTATAAAGATTGGCATTCATACATGTAAATTGCTTGGAGCAGTGAAGGCTGTACTGTAGGTGCATATGGCATAACTGTTAGCTAATGTGGTTACTAGTCCATACGGAACATAACTGCCCATTTCCCTAGTATAGGCCCCCTCCCATCCACACTCAGAGCCCCCTCTTCTGATGGCCCCAGGGGAGCATGGGCTCCCTGCTCTTGCCCCTAAATCCCCAACTTCAACCTCTGTCTCGTAGCAAAATTAATGCTGGAAACCTCTGCTCCTACAGGATTTAAACCTCAGACACAGGGAGCTGACCTATTCACCTTAGAATCCTCTGGGGCACCCATTACAGTGTCTGTACCAAGGAGGCAACAAAGAACGGCGGAACAGACTGGAGCAGAAGGACAACCCAGCAGAGCTAAGCCAAATCACTGACCCTCAGAGGCCTGATGTGAATGCTTATGGCTTCAGTCCATTGGATTCTGCAGTAATCTGCCGATCTACAGTATTACCACAGTAAATAACCGATAGACCTGAAAACGAATGCATGCCTCGTGCCAAAATTGCAGGAAACCTCACCAGTAGAAACAATTTTATATGAGGGAATGTACTCTCTCCTTTGCATTTTTCCTCAAATCTATATTTTTAGCCCCTCACTTGTGTCTACAGAGCCTCAGTTGCTTAATCTAATTGCTGACTGAACATCTCCAGGAAACTGTGTGTACGTGTTTGTATTCATCGTATATTTATTTATTATCTGTTTACTTCCATGGGATATAGTCTCCGTAAGAGAGTAGTCATCATTGTATTTGTTGATGCTTAATAAATAATCATTGAATGGGCCAGCTGTGGTGGCTCATGCCTGTAATCCCAGCACTTTGGGAGGCCGAGGTGGGCGGATCACAAGGTCAGGAGATTGAGACCATCCTGGCTAACATGGTGAAACCCTGTCTCTACTAAAAATACAAAAAATTAGCTGGGCATGGTGGTGGGTGCCTGTAGTCCCAGCTACTCAGGAGGCTGAGGCAGGGGAATGGCGTGAACCCAGGAGGCGGAGCTTGCAGTGAGCCGAGATTGCGCCACTGTGCTCCAGCCTGGGTGACAGAGCGAGACTCCGTCTCAAAAAAAATAAAAAAATAAAATAATCATTGAATGAAGGAATCAAAGAATGTGGTCCCAGGTTGGGTGCCCTTAGTTCAGTCCCTGAGAATTTATGAGTATAATGTTTTGCTTTTTAAAAAGTGAAAAAAGGGAGCATAGTTGCATTGGAGAAGTTAAACTATGACTCGGGCCCCCAAACAGTCTCACCTGACCCCATGTGCTGCTGTGGGACTAAAGTGTCTCAATAGAACTGTCCTTAGTCAGCTGCTTTATACCTGCTTGGATTAGCCACTGGATACGAAGCTTCCCCAGAAAGAGGAGAGAACTCAGCACGGGTGCTCTCCATAGCTGAAGCAACCCTGGGAGAGCCTGAGAGCCAAGTCTATCTTCCAACAGTATTCCCAGCAAATGGTGAAACAAGTCATTCATCAAGGAGGGATCTAGGTGGCTGATGCCTGCATCGACCACAGTCTGCCTCTGTTCAGCTTGAATCCATTTCTTCATTTGTAGTCTGAGGGTGGAAGACAAATGCATGTGTCTGCATGTTCAGGATTGTAGGAGGTGGAGGTCTGTATGTTTAGGGTAGTGTGTCTTTGTGCATACAAAGTTGGAGTTTGTATGTATGAATTTAGGGAGTTCGAGGGGCTGTATATGTATTAGGGAGGAAAGCCACCACATATGTTTGTGGTAGAGTTGGAGTTTTGTGTATAATGTGAGGATTCTTTTGGATTATATGTGTTCTAGACTGTGGGTAGTTTATGTGGATATTCAGAGTATGTGTAGGGAGCGTGTACATGTATTTGAAGGAGGGTAAGTTTATGTGAAGTATGTGTTGAATTCTGGTGGGATGAGGCATGTGTGAATTCATAGCTTCTGCAGGTTTTATGCAGCTGGCCTGAGAAGGTTGGAGTGTCTAATATATGCATTTGGAGATTGGGAGTTGGTGTGTCTGTGCATTTATTTGGATCATGTAAGGTTGTAGATGTTTATTTCTAACTGTAGATGATGGAGGACACACATTTGGGGAGTTTTGAGAGGATGTGTATGTGTGTGTGTGTGCAGTGTGGTATTTCTCTATGTTTTGGTGGGTGGGGTATGCATCCATCAAAATATCTCAGATTATCTGATGTAAGAAAATAATTCTGCATCTCAGTGACTTCCAACAAGGTAGGTTTCTCATGTATGTTATGTGTCCTCCATTGGTTGGCTTTGATCAGTTACTGGTCCTGTGCCTTGGATCCAGATGGATGAAGCGGCCTCATTTGGGACAGGACTAGAAGGACTTCTTCTGCTCAGAGTCATACATGGCATTTCTGCTCACATTTCATTTGCCATAACAAGTCATGTGGCCATACTCGAGTTAAACAGACTAGGGATGTATAATCTCTCAGATAGAGACACCACAGAGAAGGACCATGAATACTCTTCATAGTGATACATCTGCCCCATTGTGTATACATTCAGAACATGTTCCATTGCTGTGTTTATATTTCACTAAGGAGTATGGGGAGTTGATGAGGGAGTGTGTTTAGGTGTGTGAAGGCTGGTGTGTGACAAGGGAGGCATTGGCAGGTGTGGGATATTTTTATACTAACACATTTTGGGGATTTGTATCTGTTTTGGGTATTTGTATTCTGTGTCATGTATATGTGTTATATATTTAAGATATATATTTATGTAGGTAGGTTAAGTATTCAGTGGTGTCAGAAATGTGTTTTTAGGGGAATGTGGGTGAGTTTTTAGTATATTACAGAAGCATAGTGGGTTTTGGGTTTATTCTGAGGGTACTGGATAGTTATGTGTTCCTATTTGAATGGTGTGTGTGTATTTGCGTGCTGGGGGTGGTTTTGTGTATTTTGACGGTACTGTGAGATATTGTGAATATGTGTGCATACATTTGAAAAGGCAGGTAATGTTCTATGTTTTAATGGTTTGTGTGTTGGATTTGTGTGTATTCAGAGTAGAGGACTTTATGCTCATGGTGTCTAGATGAGAATTTAGGTGTACATTTTTGGTGTGAAGAATTTGGAGGCAGAGAGATGGCTGGGTGTATTTGGGTGTTACCACTATGTGTATGTAACCTGAGGATATGGACAGAATATTTATAGTTTTCAAGATGGAGGCTTGTGTATGTTTGTATTTGGGAGTATACAGCCATGTGTGTATTTGGATCTGTGAGTATATCGTGGGTGTGTTATTCAGGCATCTGCATGTTTGAGTTTGTGTAATCTGAAGAGTGTGAATTTATTCAGGAAATGTGGTGGCTGTGTGTCCACTCTAGAGCTGTGAGTGTGTGGTCTGTGCTTGTACCAGGGGAGTATAGGATAATTTCCTCTTTTTTTCTATTTTTATAACATTTTATGTAACTCATAAAACAGTGTTTGTATAAAAATTCACACAAAGTTGCTAGAGAGCATACAATTTCCAAAAATGTCCTGGGTTTTTCATTACATTAAGTTTTTCTAACGATGCACTCAAATCAATGGTAAAATGCAGACATTATGTGATACTTCATTATCTTTAGCAAAACTATTCTCACTACTTTGTCTCCTCACAGTATTAACTCTGATACCCACTTTGTGCAGGGTTTGCTAGTACTAGGATGTCACAAAACCATTAAGGCTGGATCTACAAGAGGCAAATATTTCCAAACAGCAGTAATAGCCCCTTGTCCCCCACCCCCACTTCATATATCCATACAGTCTGTCTACACAGTGAGGCAGGGTGCAAGCTCACAACCTCCACTTGGGAGTCTCAAGATCCCCCCTCTATTGGGTGAGAAGCAAACATTTGGGGGTAATTTTGGAAACTGAGGCCGTCTCTACAGGAAACCACGTGGCCATGCTCTAGTGTTTTTGGGCCAGCGACCCTTACCAATTAAACGGCCACTCAGTACATTTATAACTATCTTCATTCTTTAAAAACTTACTAACAGAGAAACCAATGAACCCTACCACCTACTGTGACTTACTAGTTCACTCAACATCAAAATGTGTCTGCTAATTTTTTAGTCCTTGGGATACAAGACAAAACAAACAAACAAACAAATAAAAACCAAAGAATTTAGACAGGGGGAAGGAAAGGGATTGCCAGTAGATTTCATGGAACACATTAAATTTTGAAAAAAATCAGTATTTTCTACTTCTATTGCTTCGTGTAAAAAGTTTAAAATAAAAAAATGCCCACTGGAGCCACCTGTGTAGATGGAGAAGTGAGGACATGATATAGACAGGGCACAGGACATGCAGTCATTTCCTGACGACAGTCCAGAGGGACAGGAATAGTTCCCAGGATGTGTCCATTTCTCTTCACAGAAAGGGACTGTAAGATTTTGAGGGAAGAAGCCCTACACGAGAAAGGTGTTAAGAAAATCATCACTGAAATATGGCTTCCAAAAATTGAGCATGCTCTAGGTTACAAACAGACATATTTAATTCCTAGAACTTGTTGAACTTCTCTGACATGGGTAGATGGGAATTTCCAAAGAGTTATTAATAATTGTGCTTCTAAAGTTGCAGGGTCAACATTTCACCCTCTAGAAAGCAGGGCAATTCAGGGTTTAGAGTCTTCTTGTTTACATCGTAGAAACCAGAACAAATTTCATGGGACCCCCTCACCCCCAACAACCAGCAGCCAGGTGGAGAGAAGGCCACAGCTGTCTTTGGGTAGGGTGCCTGTGTGTGCATGCTGTGTGCATGTGCTGGAGAGACTAAGGCATAGAGAAGGGCCCAAGCAATGAGGTAAAGTGAGTCTCCTGGCTGCGCTAGTCCCTTCTTCCAGGCACAAAGAAGTTGAACTTGTTATTCATGTAGGCCCCCTTCCTCTCACCTCAGCTTTTAGTAAGCAGTGTGTGTGTGCATGAGTAGCTGTGTGTGACAGAGTAAGTCCCTGTGCCTTTCTAGATTTCAGTAATTCAGGTTTGCAATTTCAACAGAAATAATCTGTAAATGACACAAGCAAATTTACAAGTTAGATTAGCAACTTTACATTGCTTAAAATCTGATGTTATATTTTTTAAAATGCCTCTGGGTACAGGCAAAATTATGTCATATGGCCACTGGAACTGAAGTCCTTACCAGCTATATGAAGAATATTCAGATTGTTTCTGTTATCTCTGCATTTTAAAGTAGCAAAATACTAAGCCATTAGGTTATTGAACCTGTAATATTCCCACAGGGGTTTTATGTCTACCCCATGGGATTCAATTAATTTTCCTGGACTCTGGTTAGACTGTTTCCTTTCCCTCTTAGGCATTTGGCCCCCAAAGTCAGGAAGGTAAAAGTGTCATTTTTAAAGATTTTACCTGTCAGGGAATTTCCTGGTTGGTGCTCCTGGAAAGCATGCAGCTGGCCGGCAGGAGTCTGACATTCTCAGTCAGTGGGGAGAGAAGACATGTGTCTCCCAAAGCCAAGAGGTAGCCAGGTGGAGGACAGCAGGACTTTCTAGGGAGTCCAAGGGGAAAGTTCTGAGTGGACCCTGGGAAGGGACATGGGTGCCCCATTTGAGATGACCTGTGTCCTTCCAATGCCTGGTATCCCCAAGAGGTGCCCAGACATGGACCCGCCCTGGGGAACGAGGATGTGGTGCTGCCTGGAGGAGCTAACAGTGAGGTTTGGGGAAGTCACCACACAGCTCCCAGAACCCAGAATCTCCGACAAGCAACCATGTGTGGAGAGGGAATGGGGACAGTGGAAGGACACAGCTCAAATGAAGACACTGCGGACATGTTTCCATGGCTTTCTACATTCTTCATCATCATCGAGTGTTCTCCTCTACACAGTGAGCACAACATTTTACCCACGTGCCTGATGGACAGGCCAAGCTGAATGGAAGCCTTCTGAGGCACTGGAGCAGAAGGGAAAACTTGCACATGGTCACAAAGGACTTCACACTGTTCCATCCCCTCTACTGCCATCCAAGAGGCCTCTTGACTCTTCCAGAATCAGATGTAAAAGACAAGGTCAGTAAAATCAGTATCCATGCCACCTGAAGCTGTGATTAGCCATTGTACACGAACATGGCACTTTTATTTACTTATTTATTTATTTATTATTTATTTTGAGACGGAGTTTTGCTCTTGTCGCCCAGGCTGGCACGCAGTGGCACTATGTTGGCTCACTGCAACCTCTGCCTTCCGAGTTCAAGTGATTCTCCTGTCAGCCTCCCGAGTAGCTGGGATTACAGGCACCCACCACCACGCCTGGCCAATTTTTGCTTTTTTTTTTTTTTTAAGTAGAGATGGGGTTTCACCGTTGGCCAGGCTGGTCCTGAACTCCTGACCTCAGGTAATCCACCTGCCTTGGCCTCCCAAAGTGCTGGGATTACAGGCATGAGCCACCGCGCCTGGCCTGAAGATGGCACTTTTAAAAAGATTTTTTTCTAAGTAAAATGGCCCCCAAAGAGCCCAATGATTTTTTTAAGGGTTTATTTTTAATTTTTAAAAAACTGGATAAAAATGAAAGCTGTAAAATATGGGAAGAGGAGCAAAAGAGCTGCTGAGTTTGCATTTGAAATTGTGAGGGGCTGGGGAGGACACGACCAGGTAGAGAGGACCGCTACCCACTAGTCCCTGCTCTCACAGCTTGCGCTCCCCACACTCAGGCTGCACCGCCAGGGAACACAGGACAGAAGTCTAGAGGACAAGAGACCAAACTCAAGTCTTCTTTCTTGTGGTTGGTTGGGTGTTTACATGTGCAAGTGTAGTAAGCCACACACCCCACGGACATAAGGTGCCTGTCTGTGGATGCCATAGGCATGCTCCTAAGCTCAGTCTCTAGTGACCCCGAGTCTCTGGGCAGGCCATGGGCCTTCACTTCTCCACTTTCTTGGCTTTCTTGAGGATGCCGCATTTTTTCCTCTTAGGGCAGTGGCACTGCTCGTCGTTGCTGGGGATACATTCGCAGTGCCACACCTCCTCCACCTTCTCCACGGGGTAGACGGCTTCCACCTAGTGGCAGATGAGCCGCAGCTGCGTAGGGTCCACCTGCTTCTTGTTGCAAGCCCGGAAATGGTTGTACTGCAGCCGGAAGTTCTCGGCGGTGGAGGAGCCCCGCGGCAAAGTTGCCCACGGAGAGGCTCTGCTGCACGATCTCGCGCACCTCCTTGTCGGACAGCAGGTAGGGAGAGCGCACCGGGAAGCTCGGTGAGGGACCACCACCTCATCCAAGGGGATCTTGCAGAAGTCCTTGCTGCTCCTCTCGGGGGCAGCGGGGGACCCTCAAACTCCTCCCTGAACCTCTCAGGATTGATTGCATAGCTCCTCATGTTTCTACACTGGGGGCCAGCACGTGGACCTTGCACTGCTGCTGGTAGGAGCGCCTCTGTTCGTGTTCCAGTGCAGGTTGCCCATGTACTCCAGGGTCCAGACGCGATTGTTTTTGGTGCAGAGGTAGAGCAGGTGCACTTAGTGGCGAATGAGCTTGATGCAGGACGGGTCCAGCTGCTTCTTGCCCAGGGAGTCGCTGCAGCTGTACTGCTTGTGCAGGTTGTCATGGGTGAAGAGCTTGGGGAACAGGGGCACCAGCAGGCGCGAGGTGAAGTTGCCGATGGACAGGGTGCTCTCCTAGATACTGCGAAGATGCTCGTTGCTGAGCAGGCAGTCGGCGCCGGGCAACTCCAAGTTGGGCTGGGGATCTCCAATTTGTCCAAGTCGATAGGTACCAGTCAGATCTTCTTGGAGCGGCACCGCTCGCCCTTGAAGCTATCCTCCACCCTGATTACTGAGATGTCATCGGGCAGTCTGGACGAGTTGTAGTAGTTGTCGCGTGGGGGGCTCGCCTTCACTGCCCGCGTCCAGCCCCAGGCCCTGGAGCTTGTCGTTGATGCACTGGGCGCACCGCTGCAGCCAGGCCTCCTCCTCCTGCATGTGGGGGAAGTAGACCTCCGTGTAGTTGCTGATGATCTGCAGCCTCTGCGGGTCCAGCTCCTGCTTGCCGCCGTCCCGGTAGCAGCTGTCCTGCTCACCCAGCTTGCCGTAGTGGAAGAGCTCAGGGAAGAGCCAGTGGAGGAGGAAGACGGCAAACTCGCCGGGTGAAGAGGCTTCATCCAGGAACTAGGTGAGGGCCTACATGTCCACCACGTGGTCTGAGGCGATGGTGCTGCTCCTGTCCAGAGACAGGCCCTCCTCCTCATCTTTGTGGTCCAGGAAGTGGCCGGGGTCCACTGCTCAGCCTCAAGCTGGCAGCCTGGCCACCGGGCTGGCTGTTCTCCATCTCCCGCTGGGCCCAGAAGCGGCTGAAGAACTTACTCAGCTGGGGCAAGCACTCGGCCTGTCACACAGCCCTCTCCTTCACCGAGGGGTAGTAGACCTCCGTGTAGTTGTGGATGAGCTGCAGGTGCAGTGACTCCAGCTTAAGCTTGGCCTCAAAGCTGCAGGCACTGCAGCCTCGGGAGAAGTTGACTGTGGCTGAAGAGCTTGGGGATGAGCTGCAGTTGCAGTGACTTCAGCTTAAGCTTGGCCTCAAAGCTGCAGGCACTGCAGCCTCGGGAGAAGTTGACTGTGGCTGAAGAGCTTGGGGAAGAGCTGCACCAGCGGGCAGCAGGCCAGGACCCCACCTGACAGGCTCTGGTCCAAGATCTGCTTGAGCTCCATGCCTGTGAGCTGCTATGGGGTGGTGGGGGTCGGCTGGAATTTGGCCACCATCTCAGTGGGGTTCACCTTCAGGGAGAGCAGGTCCACTTTGCTGTGCAGCTGGGACCTGTTGGGCGTGAGGGTGTTGAGCATGTAGAACATCTCCTGGATCAGGAAGTAGATGTTAGGGTCACTGTTGGTGGCTGCCCCAGTGCTGCCACAGTCCCATTTCTATGGCTCATTAAGGAGCCTAAGCAGCGAGGGGCTGTTGCTGGCATTTGCCTTCTGGAAGAGCTCATACGTGTTTAGCAGGTCCCCTGAGGGAGGGTTCTTCTTCTCCATGACCTTGTGCGAGATGCCATACAGAGGCTTCTTGTAGTAAGGGGTGGTGGCATGGTTGCGGGGCTCCTCCTTGCTTGGCCACACAGAGCCTGAGCTCCTGCCTTGCCAGCCTGCTCTCCATTGCCTTGGCAGGGCGAGCTGTTCTCGGGTTCCACATGCCTGCTAGGAGCGCCTCTGGGATCAGCTACCTCCTCTCCACACTGGGGATGGAGTCTGGCTGGCCATTGCTGACCAGCTGAGTCCTGGAGGGCAGTAAAGACGCTGTCCAGAGGGTGCTTCTCAGAAGTCCTGGAATTCACGGAGCAGCCTAGAGCAGCATCTTTGGCCTCTGTCTCCACTCTCACTTCTTAGAAGTTCTTCTACATCAATTTTTTTTGGAGATGGTTCTGACTCTGTCACCCAGGCTGGAGTGCAGCAGTTGATCAGAGCTCACTGCATCCTTGACCTCCCAGACTCAAAAGAGCCTAGCTACTTAGGAGTAGCTAGGACTACAGGCCACGGCCACCATGCCTGGCTAATCTTTTAAATTTTTTGTAGAGGCAGAGGTCTCTCACTGTGTTGCCCAGACAAGTCGCAAATTCTTGGGCTCAAGTGGTCCTCCCAAAGTGCTGGGATTAATGGCGTGAGCCACCGTACCTGGCCATATTTTTTTTTTTCAAAAAATTCATTTGTAGAGTTTAAAAAGTATCTTTTGATCAAGAGTTCTTATTGTATTTATGTTTGCAAATTTCATTTCCCATTCTGTTGCTTGCCTTTTCACTCTCAGTGAGTTATTTTATGATTACAAATCCTTATTTTTTATGTTATTTTATTACTATTTATTAACCTATTTATCTTATTTACTAGCCTTCAATAGTTACTTTTTGAGTCTTTTTTTAAATCTTAAGGTCATAGAAGTGTCCTCTGTATTACTTTTTAAAAACTGTACTGTTTTATGTTACACATTGGCTTCTATATGAAATAATTTTTGTGTATGTTGTGAGGTTGGATGTTAATATTCATTTTTCTCTGTACCGATGTATGAAAGACAGCACAATTTATTGAAAATGAATCTTTTCCTCATTGTACTGAAGCACTATTTTTTTCACAAATCAGCTAAATATATTGTGTGGTTCTCTTTATGAGCTCTCTATTCTGTTTCATTGAAATGTCTATACTTGTACCTTTTCCATAATGTCATAATTGATATACATTTATAAAAACTTTATATCTAATAGTGTAAGTCTTCACATTATATTTTTTCTTCAAAGTTATCTATACACTGCATTTTTATTTGCATTTTATAGTCAGTTTTTCAGTTGCCACCAAATATAATGCAGACAAATTACGCTATTACTAATCACAGTATTGTGATTTTCAGTGTATTACAAATATAGATTTATTTAAAATACTGAATCTTTCTTCTAATACCAGGAATGACATAGGAACGTGGTACAACTTTATTTCTGTTGAATATCTTTAATTTCTCTCAGTAAAATCTCACAATTTTCAGTAAAGGGATTGCATATGCTATGTTATATTTTATATTAGGAATTCAATGTTTCTTCCTGGAAACATTTCAGATTTTTAATATTTTATTTGATTTAGACTCACTATATTTGGAAAGCTTTAATTGTAATTTTATTTTTAATAGATATAGAGCTATTCGGATTTGCTATTTATTCTTGTGTCACTATTAATGATTTTCTAGAAATGTATCTATTTCATCAAATTATGTCAAAATTTTTGACTTAAAGTTACTTATTACATTCTCTTTTTCTCTCCCATGACTATAGAATCTATAATGATTTCCTTGTTATTATTGATGATATTTAGAATTTGTGGATACTCTTTTTTTTTATTTCATGCATAATCATGGTATATTTTTATCAGTCTTTTCAAAGTAACTTTGGCTTTTGCTGATTTCATTTATTTTATGATTGTTTCCTTTTCTCATGCTTCTTATGTATCTTCTCTTTTCTAATTCTTTGGATTTAATTTGACATCACATTTTAAATTTTTGAGATTGACAATTAGATTATTAATTTTCAAGCTTTAATTTTTTAAACAAGCATATGCATTTATCTCCAAGCTGAGGTTTGCCTAAGCCTCCCATCTTTTAACAAGCAGTATTTTTACTTTCGTTTTTATTAAATTCAAAATATATTTTAATATTCATTGTAATTACTTTTTCAATCCGTGAATAACTTAGAAATGTGATGCTTAATTTCTAAACATTTGGTTACTTTCGAAGTCTTGCTATAGATTTGCAGCTTAATAACATTGTTGTACAAAAAAACACTGTCAAGGATTTCAAATTTTTGGTATTTATTGATTCTTGTTATGGGCCTAACCTCAGCCTATATCTGTCTATCTAACCTATCTATCTATCTATCTACCTACCTATCTATCTATCTATCTATCTATCTATCTATCTATCTACCTAGATAGACAGAGATATCTATAGATAGCTATGGTAAATTTTGAAACACGTTCCAAATACATTATAATAAATTGTGTGTTTTGCTATTTTTGGGTGCAGTTTTTATATCAAAGTATTTAATCCTACTGCTTTAAATTTTTGTACTATTATTGATATTTTGTATCCTTTTTGCTATCAGTTATTGAAAAAGGTATATTAAAGTCTTTATGATCGAAGATGCAGCTATTGCTCCTTTTAGTTCTATAAAAATTGTAAATGTGTGTTAACTGTGTGTGAGTGAATATACATACACAAGTTTGACAACTTCCTCAATAGTTGATTCTTTTATATGGATGATGGATACATCTTCCTTTCAGGTAATAATTTCTGCCTTAAAATCTCTTTTGTCTGATATTAACATAGCTAAACAAATTTTCATTTGGCTTGTGTTTGATTACCTTTTATATGCATATATGAAAGGTTTTTAAATTAAGATAGTTCTATAGATAGAAGATAGAAGATATATAGATAGAAGATAGTAGATATCTTCTACAGATATAGATATGTACATGTATTTATATACATATATTAATATTTATATGTCTATATCTGTATACAAATGTATATATGCAGATATCTATACATGTATATCTATATAAATATCTACATGCCGATATATATATCTATGTGTGTATATGATATCTATGTCATTGATGTAGGAAGAGTATTATGTCCAATATTTACCAGGAGTCATTTCAGATAAGCAAGAGGGTTCTGGTATACATTTTCTCTTCCTACTCACTAAGGATCTACCAAAGCAAATCATTTGTAGAACAAGGAAAGTTATAAAATTCTCTCTCTCTCTTTTTTTCTTAAGAAAACTGGGGAAAGCCCCTAGACTAGCTTGGCTAGGAGGATGGTTTCTGTTCATATATTTTCTGGTCTGGTTTTCTCTTCTGTCATTCATGGTTTTTGATTATTATATTCTAGGTCATTGACTCCTGGCCAATCATTTCGCAGTTGTGGGAAGGTCTCCATTGCTACCTATTCCAAGTTAACTCTATCCATGGTATCTTGTCTTTCATGCGTATGCTCTGTGAAATTTTGGCTGCTGGTTCTTCACCCCCATGGAACAGGTTCTGCTTTCCTTTCACTGTGTTCTCCTCAACTACTCCCTGTGCTGCTCAGCACTGTCTGTGCACCTTCTTCTGGGGCTGCTTGTCGCAAGAGGGGTTAATCCTTCTAGTGTTTGGGATTGGGGTTTGGAGTCACTTCCAGATTGAGAGTGAGATGAAAAATAAAATATGTTGTGTACTAGGCAGAGGAAGTAATGGTACTTCCTGGAGGTGAGGTGACATAAGGGTAGGGGACACTGGGATGCACTGCCCAGATGTCTCTTCAGGAAAGACTTATTCTCCTTTAGGAAAGACCAAGTCTCCTGAGGACTTACTTTCCTTGCTGCTAGATGATAGCTCTCTGGGTCACTTCTGTTGGGGCATTGCCTTAGTTGCAGATAGACTCTTTGCCTGAGGTCACAGCCCCTGCTGGAGGCCCACAGCCAGTGGCTGATCGACAAGAGGTATGAAGGTTGAGACCTCTCTTGTCCCCAGTCAAGTCACCTTGGAAGGGTCATCTTATTTTTAGAACTCCCTGAAGGATCGCCTGAGGCTTTGAGGCTGTGCTACAGTTCGACTACTAGCTCTGCTCCATCCTGCTTTCTTTCCATGGGTGTTGACCACATGGGAACACCCTAATAAACCTCCTACACATTGGTCTCCATCTTGGAATTGGCTCCCCAGGGAGTTCAATGCTGTGTTATGGTGTTACACACCATCACTGATTTTTTTTCAACCATCTCCCAGCAATCTTGGCATGTTCTTTTATTCAAATTGTTCTCCCAACATTTTCCCCCATGAGAGCCACAAAAAATGGAGGATCTGGGCAGATAATTAAGGAAGGCACTCAGGCATTAGGTTAAACAGGCAAAGTTCACTATGGGAACTGAGGGTTGAGTATGGGAAGTGTGTTCAGTAAGAATCTGCTAGAACCAGGGTAAAGGCGAGGGCTGAATCAGCAATAGATTAGCATTGATTGTGGAGCTTGTTACACATCTTCTGGCTAAGAACAGGTTTAGCCTCAGAGTCTGCGAAGCCAGAAAGGAGAAAGAGGAAAAGGTCGGAGGAGGGAAATTTGGAGCTTAGAGGTCAACAGGTTAGAAATAGAGACAGGAAACTAGGCAAGTGATAAAACATACACACACACACACACACACACACACACACAAACTGTATTTGGGAAAAGAACTGAGCTTAAGGAGGACTACACCCTTGAAATAGCTTCCCCTTTCAAGGTTCTTCTCTGCAAAATTAAAGATGACCTTTTTTATTAAAAACCTCCTGACAGAGATTCTTCACATTCATTCTCCTAACATACATTATACACAGGGAACAAAGCTGCAGGAAACATAATGGAAACAAGAAATATAAATAGCTAATCTATATTTATGAGCACAGGAAGGAAGTGTCAGCCAGTGTCAGGAAACAAGAAGGGGGATGTTAGGGTCCAGAAAAGGAGCAGGTAGAGGAGGCTTGCTGACTTTGCTTAGTTCCATCAGGGTTGGAGAATTTGCATTTTGAGTGGGTCCAGCAGATGGTGCTGCTCCAGTAGAGAGCAGGAAAATCGTTTTGTATGTTTACAATTCTGAACGAATATGATTTGTAAAATTCCACCCCTATCTCCTCAGACATTAATATATGTACAGACACTAGTGTTTACAGCAAATCCTAATCTTGGTTTCATCAACTATCTGGGTCATTCTTATTTCGTATAGTAGCAATGCTATTGACAAGTTTCATGATCTTCTCTTGCCAGTTCCTCCCAGGATGATGGGATTTGGAGTCAATCCTGCAGTAATTGCTGGCACTATCACCTGCTGTCTTGTGTGCTTGCATGATAGTGTATCTGAAAAACATCTTCAGAAATGCACTGTTAATGCTTTGTCTGTTTCGATAAATATACTAAGGTTTAAGTATATACCTAATTGTATATAAGAGCCATAGTAATATGAATAATATTACACAGGCAGGAAATAAGCCAATAAGTCATTAAAAGGTCATCGTCTTAGTGTGCTAGGGCTGCCATAACAAAATACTATAGATGGAGTAATGTAAACAATAGACATTTTTTTTTTTCATGGTTCTTGAAGCTGGAAAGTCCAAGAGCAAGGTCTGGCAGCAGTGTCAGGTGAGGACTCTTTCCCTGGCTTGCAGATGGCTGCCTTCTCACTGTGTTCTCAAAGGGTGGGAAGAGATCTCTCTCTCTCTCTATCCCCTTCTCTTTCTGTCTTCCTCTTTCTCCCCTATCCTGCCTCGCTCTCTGACACTTCTTACAAGATTACCAATCCTATCAAATTAGAGCCTTACTCTTATGACTTCTTTAAATCTTAATGGCCTCTTAAAGGCCCTATCTCCAAATGCAGTCACCTTGGGAATTAGGGTTTCAACACATGAATTTTAACAGGACACAATTCAGTCCATTGAAATTGCTAAATATAAAAGGACTAAAAACGTAGCTGTGCCGGTAGTGGTAAAATGTGGGAACCAACACATATTTTCATCAGACGCAATACTCATTATCCTTGACTCTAATCCTAAATTGTGAGAAAATAAATTTCTGTTTATTTTTAGCACTGACTGAGAATTTCCAGCCACCAGGTAGTTTCCAAAATGTTTCTTTTTCCTTTTTTGTTTGCTTCCAATTTTTTAAAAATTTCATACCTACAGAGAAGTTGAAAGAATAAACATCCATATGTAGACTCACCACCAACTGTTCACATTTGGCCACATTATCTTACTTCTCAATCACAGGCTTTCAGCTTGGAATGTAACTTAAAGGATGTTTGAGTCAACTTTCATTCTATACACAATCTCAGTACAAGGGGTCATTGGCCTCTAAGATCTCTGGTGATGAGGAACTCAGCTATCTTTGAGTTAGCTGCTTGTGTTTTTTAGAGGCCTCTGGTTGTCACTAAGTTTGTGCTTAAACTGAAACCTGGCCCTCTATAACTTCCATCATTCGGGCTTTATATAACCCTTCAGCTAGACAAACACTAATTCTAGTTCCTTTCTTATACGATAGCTTTGTAATGTTTGAAGGCAGTACACATGTCCCCTTCTTTAGTTTGAAAAAAAAAAGACTAGCTAGCTGTGATTCCTTCATCCATGCCTTATTTGGAGTGGTAAGAAGTCTTTACTTGCTTGAGTAGTAGGGTCACATATTTACAAAGCACCACTGAAATTCTATAAGACAATGAGGCTTCTTGATTTGCTCTAATGGATGCAATCTTTCTTTACTCACTCCAGTTGGCCCAGTCTCTTTGGGGTTTGTGGAAATCAGGAGTCCCCCAGGACAACCCTCAGGTTCAATAATTGATAGAACTCACTGAAAACTGTTATACTCACAGTTATGGTTTATTACAGTGAAAAGTAAGAAATGAAAATCAGCAAAGGGAAGAGGCATGATGGGGCAGGGTCCAGGAGAGTTGCAAGTGCAAAGCTTCTAGTTGTCCTATCACAGTGGAACTCTAGACAGTGCTAATTCCTCCCAGCAATGATGTTGGGCAATACGCACAGAGTATTGCCAGCCAGGGAAACTCATTTGGGCCTTGGTGTCCAGAGTTTTTAACTGGGGTTTGGTTACATAGATATGGTTGACTACCAGTAGATATGGTTGACCACCCATTGACCACCTTAGCTTCCAGCCTTCCAGAGATTGGGTTGATATTGCAAGGCCTAAAGCCCCACCATAATCACATTGTTAGCATAGACTATCTGGCATGGTCTTAGGCTGCCAGGTAACCCCATCTTATCAGGCAGGACATTACAAAGGCTTAAAATACTCTCAGAAGCAAAGGCCTAACTTCTCTTTGTGCAAAGTTCATTCTTTTCCACACAGGGTAGATTAGCTATCTTTCCAATATCCCCTTTGTTCATTCCCTACTTCTCTACCAGATGGTGTTTGGGCATGTGGATCCCACTGTAGGGGGAGATGAGCCTTGATATGAGTGCAGGGCCTATCCTATCTCTTGCCTCTGCTCTGAAGTGGCTGATCCAGTCAGGTTCCCACAGCCTTACAGTGGTCTTCCCCAAGTGCAGTGTTGTTCCTAGGCTTAGTTAGACCCACCCTACCTTACATTTGCCAGGACTGCAGATGCCACCGAGTTCAGCCAGGTCCTCTCTCTAGCCCCTGGCCTTGACGTTAGTGTTATCTCACCCCTAACTACAGAGGCTCCATTATAGCAGGTCCTGAAGCTGCTAATCCTGTTACCTACCTTGTCTGGTTCTACAGGGGAGTCTGGGAACTTCTGGAGCCCTTCTATGCCTTTTAAGAGGAAAGGCAAGTTTAGGAGTGGGAACACAGGCCCTCTTTCTGTGGAACCATGCCTCTCTGCCGCCTTCCTTGTTCTGTGGTAGCACCAGGTTGGTGTAAGCCATTCTACACCACAGTCTCTTCTCAGAGTTCTGAGCTAGGACTGGGGCACAAGCCCCCTCTGCTTTTGCATCTGGCTCTCCCCCAGTTTATGTACCATATCCTCTTCTTTCCTCTTCCAGACTGTGGCCCGGAGGAGGCAAGCCAGGACACAAGTGTCTGCCCACTTGCTTTTGCTACAATTTGCCTTCTGTTATTTTTCCCACAATCCACCAGGCCAACAGGAAGAACTGCTTCTATATCAGGTTTTCCTCTATCCCCAATAAGGAGGTATTTAGGCTATATTAGTTGAATAGTAGAACCAGATATAAAGAAGGGGAAAGAATGGCTGGGCATGATGGCTCACAACTGTAATCCTGGCACTTACGGAGGCCGAAGCGGGCAGATCACTTGAGGCCAGGAGTTTGAGACCAGCCTGGCCAATATGGCAAAATCCTGTCTCTACTAAAAATACAAAAATTAGCTGGGCGTGGTGGTGCATGCTGCAATCCCAGCTACTCTGGAGGCAGAAGAATTGCTTGAACCCAGGAGGTGGAGTTTGCAGTTTTCTAAGGGGAAAGAAAACTATTAATATTTTCAAAATATTATCTCTATTATGCTTGTATAAAGAGTTCAGTAGCAATGAAAACCTGACCCATGGAAAATAGGAAAACTTCTTCCCTTTTCCCTCTTTCCCTTCTTGCCATCTTTCTTAAAGCCCATAGACTTCACAAATAACTTAGCAACTAAAAGGTCGTAGTTTTGGAAATGGAAGGCAGGTCATGTGATTCACTGGAATTTTAATTTTCATGGTAATGATAATAGCTGCCATTTATTTGAACTCTATGTACCAAGTATTGTGTGAATTAATTTAATTTAATTTAATTAATTTAATTCTCCCCAAAGCGCTATTACTATACCATTACCCCCATTTAGCAGATGAGAAAACAGGCTCAGAGAAGTTAAGTAATTTTCCAAAATCCTATAGCTGGCACTGGAATTTAAAGCCAGTACCATTAGACTACAGGGTCCATGCACTGATTGACTACCCCTCCTAAACTGCCTTTTGATGAGGGATTCATATTTCTGTTTTCTTTGTAATTGCCACATAAGGCATTCAATAAAACACTACTTTATGCTCAGCTGCACTCAGTTTTGCAAGCTTCCAAGGATCCCTTGGTGATAAAGGAGTAATGTGGCACTTAAAACCTGGTCTGATATTGGCATGCACCCTAAAAATGCTGCTGGTATTACTGAGGGAACCAGCCGCTTGGGACT
Source organism: Pan paniscus (assembly GCF_029289425.2). Classification (NCBI taxonomy): domain Eukaryota; kingdom Metazoa; phylum Chordata; class Mammalia; order Primates; family Hominidae; genus Pan; species Pan paniscus. The sequence continues at coordinate 62,958,301 of NC_073257.2, read as the reverse complement.
CTTACCTTCCTAATCGCTTCTTAAGGGAACTTGTAATGAATCTAATTGGAAGCATCTACTTAATTCTCTACAAGATAATATCACATAAACCAGAGCAAGAAAGGTGTTAAAATCAATAAATGAGAGAGAAAGAACTGAAAATATAGAGCTAAGGATAGGAGGGCAGGCAGGGCATTGTATATTTGTAGCTCAGGAGAAAAGTCTGGGGCACTTTTTGATAACTGCTGTTATGTGCAAAAAAATGTTTGGGTGTGGGAACTATGAGCACGTATGTTCCTTTAGACATCTGATAATCTAAACTATGGTAATTTCTGTGGGTATCAGTGAAAAATCTGTGCTGCTGATCTGTTCAAAGGGCAGCACTATGGGCAGATTTCAGATCATACTGAGAATTGAGGCCGTGTGACTGTGATCAAGATTGTACTGGAGCCATCATTTGGTTATTCATTTACCCATTAGGGAGTTGAGCTGGGGCTGGGCACGGTGGCACACACCAGCAATCCCACCACTTTCGGAGGCAGAAGTGGGAGGATCGCTTGAGCCCAGGAGTTTAAGACCAGCCTGGGCAACATAACAACCCTGTCTCTACAAAAAAATATTTTAAAAAATTGGGCTGGGTGTAGTAGCTCACGCCTGTAATCCCAGCACTTTGGGAGGCCAAGGTGGGTGGATCACTTGAGGTCAGGAGTTCAAGACCAGCCTGGCCAACATGGGGGAAACCCCATCTCTAGTAAAAATACAAAACAATTAGCCAGGCATGGCGGAGCACACCTGTAGTCCTAGCTACCCAGGAAGCTGAGGCACAAGAATCACTTGAACTTGTGAAGCAGAGGTTGCAGTGAGCCAAGATCAAGCCACTGCATTCCAGCCTGGGCAACAGAGTGAAACTCTGTCTAAAAAGAAAAAAAAAATTTAGCCAGGCATGGTGCCTGCCTGTGGTCCCGTCTACTCAGGAGGCTGAGGTAGGAGGATAGCTTGAGCCCAGGATGTCAAGGCCACAGTGAGCTGTGATTGCACCATTGTACTCTGGCCTGGGAGATGGAATGAGATTCTGCTTCTTTTCTTCTTCTTTTTTTTTTCTCCTTTTATGGGTAGGACTTGGGTGGGTGGAGATGATATGATGGGGATGGACATTAGAAGGGAAGTCATTAGTGAGCAGAGAGCTAAAGATGGGAAAACGCGGTGTGTGTTCCGGGGTATGGAGAGTTATTTTCTCCAGCTAGACTTTCAGAAGAAGGAAAGAAAGAGAGACAAAGCCAGAAGAGCTGAACAGGATCAAATTGTGTAAAATGATGACTGCTAGGACCCCAGGACCAGTGCTCAGTGTGAACCACAGTGGCACTGGGAGGGCCTGGGAGTAGGAAAATCAGTGAGGAGGCTCTGAGCTTGGGTGGGGCAGAAAGGGTAACTTTTTTATATTTGCTGCTTCTGAGGCTGCAGTAACAATACAGTCCCTCAGTCACCTCTTCCCTCATGGTTGTTCCTACTGTGTGTCTTGCTGGTTTCTCCTCTTGGTAAACCTCCACCATCCCCCGGAGTTGTATCTTTTGTCTTCCTCTCCTCCCCAACCATCTCCCTTCATTACATATCTTAAAAATGTCTTTTATTTTATTTTTATTTATTTATTTTTTGATATGGGGTCTCACTCTGCTGCCCAGGCTGGAGTGCAGTGGTGCAATCATAGCTCACTGCAGCCTCACCCTCCAAGCCCAAACAATCCTCCTACCTCAGCCTCCCAAATAGCTGGGACTCCAGGGGCACACTACCACACCCAGCTAATGTCCTTTTTTATTATTTTTATTTTTAGTAGAGACAGGGTCTTACTATGTTGCCCAGGCTGGTTTCAAACTCCTGGGCTCAAGCAATCCATCTGCCTCAGCTTCCCAAAGTGCTGGGATTACAGAAATGAGCCACAACACCCAGCAAAAAATGTCTTTTAGCAGTTTGGTTTTAGCTCACATTTCTGGGGAAATGGTCCTCAACGTCTCCTCCAGGGAGCAATGTTATCAGGATGGTAGTGGCAGCTGCCAGACTGCAAAGAGTAAAAAAGGAGGCTCTGAATTAGAGGCAGTGACCATGCTGAAAGGAGAAGAGAATAAGATAGGCTTTTATTTTATTTTATTTTATTTTTTATTTTTTTTGAGGCGGAGTCTCACTCTGTCACCTAGGTTGGAAAATGCAGTGGCGTGATCTCAGCTCACTGCAACCTCCACCTCCCAGGGTCAAGTGATTCTCGTGCCTCAGCCTCCCAAGTAGCTGAGATTACAAGCATGCACCACGATGCCTGGCTAACTTTTTGTATTTTTAGAAGAGACAGGGTTTCACCATGTTGGCCAGGCTGGTCTTGAAACCCTGACCTCAGGTGATTGGACTGCCTTGGCCTCCCAGAATGTGGGGATTACAGGTGAAGATAGGCTTTTAAATCCTGGGGTCAGCAGTCTTGGAAGAAGCCAAGTCTGGAGAGAAGCTATGGGGTACTACAAAGAAGTTATTCATGTACAAAGTTAGGAAAAGGGCAGCAAGAGTTAACATTTATTAAAGCTCAGGTTAAAAGGATAGTGTTTTAGTTCATTTTCTGTAGCTTATAACAGAATAGCTGAGACTGGGCAATTTATAAAGAAAAAGAATTTATTTCTTATAGTTACGGAGGCTGAGAAGTCCAAGATTGAGGGACACCAACTGGTGAGGGCCTTCTTGCTGGTGAGGACTCTGTGCAGAGTACCCCTTTGGCAAAGGGCATTACATGGCAAGGGGGCTGAGTGTGCTAGCTTGGGTCTCTCTTCCTCTTCTTATAAGGCCACGAGTCCCACTTCCATGATCATCCGTAGTCCATAAACCCATTAAGCCATTAATCCATTAATGGCAGACCCCTCACAACCCATCACCTCTTAAAGGCCCCTTTCTCAATACTGCCATATTGTTGGTTCAATTTCAACATGAGTTTTGGATGGGACAAATATTCAAACCATTGTAGATTGTCTTGTCTAAATGGATTGAAACTACTCAAAATTAACTTCCTATCTCCTGACTTCAATAAGTCTCTGTCTCTGAGGAACTATTTTCTCCATTTTTTCCAAGACTGCATCTTCTTAAAGCAAAAGCAACAAAAACCTAAAATCCGATTTGTCATAGGTGTAATAAGTCAATCATCTAGAATTTCAGTTTGTGTGAAACCAAATATGCAGACAGTTTGAATTGTTAATGAAAAATTAACAATGAAAAATTTCCATCCCATCAATGTCTAATTTGTGTCCCACCATCTCCACGGAATTCTCACTACCCTTGTGAATTCGTAATAGTTGCTGCCTCTAAAAGCCCCCAGATCTTTTATTTCTGAGTCGTTCATTCCAGCAGGTAGTCTGGGCAGTCTCTTTTTATTTAGGCCTTTAAAAATACTCTAAATTCATTTTTCCCTCAACTGGTATTTTCAAGCCATTTTAAGAATAGTTTTTTATTTCTCTTTAAGATATAAGTGTATATAAAGTGTATATTTTTTTTCTGGACAACTCTGGGAGTACAGTTGTCCAGAAAAATCCACTGATACAAGGTTACTTCATTTCCTTCAGGATATCACAGCTCCTTTTAAACAACAACAACAATTATTATAAGAATAGTAAAGATGAGTCTTAACATGTAAATCCTTGGAAGGAGTTTCATTCAAAAAAATGAACTTCCTATTAAGGAACAAATAAACAGTACTTAATCAATTTATCTTTAAAGGTAAGATTTGAGAGGGGAGGATACCAGCTCCTGAAAGGACAGCAGGTTGAAAGAGAGACTTAAAGCACCTGGGTTGGCTCCCAGAGGATGTGGAGGCCACAGAGTCATCTAGATTTACTTCCCAGTTTCCTCATCCATGTTAAAGGTAAATATTAAAGTGGAGTGCATTTCTATCCCTGTTTTCCTTTCTCTGAGTTTGAAATCCAAGTTTTCATTGGATAGCTTCACTTAATGGGGTGCTCTTTTGTTTTCTTATTGTTCACAGAAAAAGCTGTATTTATGGCCTGCTAGTGAATTTGAATAAATTGGGTTTAAAATGATTTTCAGGGTTTTTAATGTATTGACTGCTTTGAAAAGAACAAAAGCAACTCAGAACAATGCCTGTGGCAAATTGCTTGGTACTATTAGAAAATTTAACTTATTTACAAAGAAATATTTCTTTTAAAAAATGGAGACTCTGTAATAGATTTAATGCTATACATAGCTAGTTGTTCCTTAAAATAACGAATTGTTTGCAAATTTAATTAGGTCATATATATAGCAATATGTTTAAAATAAGACCTCTTTCCATTCAGTACAGCCTATTTCATAAGATAGAGAGTGCTATCCTTTAATTGCACAAGGATGCAGTAAATTATAGTCTTAAAATTCCCTACCAAGGTCTAATTTGGGTCAATGCTGAGATGATGGTGCTTCACAACTTAGCCACAACCAAATCTTGATGAATTTGCAGCAGAGACTCCAGAGATAGTTATTATCTCAAATTATAGTTATTGAAATGACCTGTACCCTTAAGTAACCAGGATCTTTTCACAAACTTTAGCTGAAGAATGGCAGCTAACAGAACTGAATCAATGAGGCTCAGCAAAAATTTAAAGAAATCTTTTGGTTGATCAGTGTTCATGAGAACCAAAGATCTGAACATCTGCTCTTCTAATTCTTGTAGGACATCTCTAAAAGTAAAGCCACCCATTAGCTGTGTTTCTCAGTTTCAGCTACAAAGATTTTAAGAGTAATGCCTAAATTCCTCCTCCAAAGGTTTTAATTGGTTTAAGGTGCAGCCTGGATGTTGGGATTTTTACAAGCTCCCAATTGATTGAAAGAAGAAGCCAAGGTTGTGAACTTTAAAGGTTTACAGGTTTCTAAGTTTAGTGGCAACCTCACAGCTGCTGATAATTTCCTCTTAAACCTAACAATTCTGTTTCACTTAGCCAGTGAATGGTGATATCCCTCTAGAAAATAAATACCCAAACCTGGACCTTCCTTTGTTGATGAAATGAGAGTTTCTTAAGCTGGCATGAGTACTTTTTATATTTCCCTCATGGCTCTAATATATAGCCAGGGTTGCAAACTGCTGCTTTACAGTTATTTAGACCTAGCCAATGTGATGCTCTTTCAATGTAGATAACTGAAGAAAATACACGTGATTAATCGTTAGAGCATTTTATTTAAAAATGGAATTTTGCTTAATAACGATTCAATTTTTGTTTATATCACTTATGTAACAGATATATGTTCCAGTTAGAATAGCCTTCTTCATCTAACTTACAGTGCCTGGGAGGCAAATCCTAATACCTGACCAAATTGTACCTAAGTGAAAGAAAATTGGCATTATGAATACAGCAAGTCCTCACTTAACATCCTCAATAGGTTCTTGGGAACTGCAACTTTAAATGAAATGATGTACAACAAAACCAATCTGACCATAGGCTAATTGATATAAACTAATGTTAAGTTCCTAAGCCCCAAAACACTCCTAATATTAAACATTGAAATAAATGTGAGCTATACATATATTTAAGAAAGATAAATAAAAACAACTAAGATGATTATTTACCCCATTATTCTAGTTCAGGGTCTCAGGTGGCCAGAACTCACTCAGGGTGCAAGGCAGGAGGAACTATCCCTGGACAGGACACCAGCCCATCACAGGGTGCACTCACACAAAACCACACTCACACTGGGACCATTTGGAAACAACAATGAACCTAATGGGCACATCTTTGGGATGTGGGAGGAAACAGGAGTACCTGGAAGAAACTGATATAGACATGAGGAGAATGTGCAAACTCCACTCAGACAGTGGCGCTTGCTGAAAATGGATATTTTTCTTATCAACCTTATAATGAAATGACATTGAACGATGACATTATTCAAGGACCTGCTGTACATTTTAGTTCAACAATTTTTCTACCTAAATGTGAGGAGTCTGTCACTCAGTTTCCAATACCAGATTTTTTCCCATGGGCTTAGGGTGTCTACTCTTTTTTCCTTTTAATTTACATTTTATTTTATTTTATTTATTTATTTTTTAGAGGCAGGGTCTTACTCTGTAGCCCACACTGGAGTGCAGTGGTGTGATCATAGCTCACTGTAACCTTCAACTTCTGGGCTCAAGAGATCCTCCCACCTCCACTTCCTGAGTAGCTAGGATGACAGGTGCATGCCACCATGTCTGGCTAATTTTATTTTTTGTAGAGACAGGGGCCTTCATATGTTTCCCAGGCTGTTTTCGAACTCCTGGCCTCAAGCAATTCCTCCCCTCTATGCCGCAATTCTCTCTACTTGGCAGCCCAAAGTGCTGGGATTACAGGTGTGAGCCACTGTGCCTCGCTGGATGTCTATTTTGTTTGTTCGTTTGTTTGTTTGTTTGAGACAGGGTCTTGCTCTGTCACTCAGGCTGGAGTACAGTGACATGATCATGGCTCACTGCAGCCTTGACCTCCCGGGCTCAATTAATCCTCCCACCTCAGCCTCCCAAGTAGCTGGGACTACAGGCGCAAATGCCACACCTGGCTAATTTTTGTACTTTTTGTAGAGATGGGTTTCTGCCATGTTGCCCAGACTGGCCTCAAATTCCTGGGCACAAGCAATCCTCCTGCCTTGACCTCCCAAGTGCTGGCATTACAGGCGTGAGCAACCACACCTGGCTGCAATTTTGAAACTGCAGATCAACTCAGGCTGCTCATCTGGGGGAAAGTGTTATTTTACCTGTTAACATCCACCCCTTGTTAACACTGTGGCGTTCTTGCTTGGTGTCTCCCCTAATGAAAAGGTTTGTATTTTCTCTCGGGTGAAGTCACTCTTTACCTGCTTCCTTTGTGTGTTTGGTCCGGAATATTCCTCCTGAACTGGGGCAGAGGCTCTCTGTCTTCACTTTCTCACCATCTGCTTTGAGACTTCTTTTTCAATTAACATCCTTTTGATTTATGGCTCAACTTTATTCATAACTTGCCCCTGAAATAAAGAAATAAAGAAACAATTATTTCTTTATTTAAAGATTTCAGCCCAAATAGCCTCATTCCTAAATAATTTCCTAGATGCTTCTCATACAGATGATTGTTGAACAAAACTTTGACAAGCACTGATTGCTCGAAGGGATTTCTACCAAGGCTCACTTATTGTTAAGATTAAAGGGCTCTTTTGGTATTGCCAAAAGTTTGAGGACAAAGAACCTTGTGCACACTATGTACTGTTTGAAAAATGAATGGCGGATTTTTAAGGCCAATAATTTTTCCTAACATCATAAAACTTCTACATACATGATTCTATATTATATTACCTGGCTATTCAATATTCTTTAATTTTTTTCTTTCTTTCATTAGATATTTTACAAGAGTTTGCTACAATGTGTAACAGATCTAGAGGTTGGGGGATAAAAGTGAATAAAAGGTCTAACGTGACTACAAGGATCACATCTGGAATTATGCCAAGAGTAGATGGTCACCGGATGTTTTTGAATGACTGGATGCCAAATGGCAAAGCAAGGAGATGCATGGGTAAAAAATGCCCATCTCCAAGTTGGATGATGTCAGGGCTCAGAAAGGGCTTCCAATCTCCTCTTATGCTGGTGCCAAGAGGCACCTTTACACTACTGTATTATAGAGACATTGATACTGGAGCATTAGGAATGGCTGTATTCATACAAGATGTTTTCAGAGACATGGCAAAGGGGCCCTTCTTTGGTCAACTGTTCATCCTAAAGTGTGGTACAATTTTTTAGAAAAATAAAATTCAATTATGTAATTTATAGCTATTTTCTTGAAAATGGCAGTCTTAAAGTGTTAAAAGGATTATTATGTTCAAGAAAAGAAAACAAGTGGTCACAAGGTTGCTAGACAATTTTGTGAAGTTTATTTTGCAAACATAATAAGAAAAAATATCTATACTGTGATTGCTTCCCAGTGTAGGTGACACCATCTAAAGTGACTCAAGTGCCCTTGAATTTGAACAGAATAAGGACAGGTTGATTGCTAAAATACAGGCCTCCTATAAAAGCTTTGGTGCATAGAAATTATGACCTTTATCTACTACATTTTATTTTTATTTTTATTTTTATTTTTTGAGATAGAGTATCCTTCTGTTGCCCAGGTTGGAGTGCAGTGGTATGATCTCGGCTGACTGCAACCTCTGCCTCCCAGGTTCAAGCAATCCTCCTACCTCAGCCTCCCAAGTAGCTGGGATTACAAGCATGCACCACTGCACTTGGCTAATTTTTGTATTTTTAGTAGAGATGGGGTTTCACCATGTTGGCCAGGCTAGGCTTGAACTGCTGACCTCAGGTGATCTGCCCGCCTCAGCCTCCCAAAGTGCTGAGATTACAGGTGTGAGCCACCACGCCCAACCCATATTTTACATTATAGTAAATAATGTTTTAGAAACATGGATTCATCTGTAGATAATAAAACTATCTCTGTCCAGAATTACTATTGCCATTGTGCAGTCTGTCAGTGTTTTCTGTTGATTAGTGCTATTAGCCAAAAGGGATTATAAACAGGAAATACATTATACCGGAGCAAATTAGCAAATTCAGCATCATTAAAGTTTCACTCAAGTTGTAACATAAGATATGACTTGTTTAATGTTGCTTATACCTGGAGTCATGTTAAATGTGAAGTGTTAAGGAAACTTTGGAGAAATGCACATTGTTAGGATGCTTTCAGGAGTGACTTATTTCTTCTGCTGAAGGAGAATGTTTAAAAGCTCTAGAAAGAAACAGCTAGCATCTGGAGGGTATTGGTGTCCCTTTATCATGGTGTAATGCTCCAAGAGATTGCCTGCTCCTTCTCTCTTGCTGCCCTACTGGGGTAGTAGAACCCCAGCTCCGTGCAAATGGGGCAGTGGAATGTGAGGGGAGAATGGTGGAAGAAATAGCCTTCTACCAGACTAACTCCCCTCACCTGGGCCAGTGCAGTAGCCTTTTACAAGCCTTCCCTGGCCTGCCTCCAGTGCCTTTCAAAACATAATCTGAACTTCTATTTTTGAGAAGATGGAGTATCTTTCTATACTTCTGCCACTAGGAACAATGAAAAACTCTCAACATTATGTATAAAACAAACATAAGATTTTCAAAGGTGAAAAAAAGAAGCCAGACCACCTAGGGATCTAGGGACTCAAAGTCTAACAAGGTGGTGGGCTCCCTGGATTATGTTTTTGTCCCATATATCCCAGACTTGGAGAGAAGGAGGCTGACAACCCAGAAATAACAATGTGCACGTACAAGTAAAGCCCCAACAAAAGCCTACTCTCTCCAGCCAAAAGACCAGTAAAAGAGAAAATAGAATTCAGCAGCATATATAATAATATATCATGACCAAGCGAGGTTTATTTCAGGCTGGCTCAGTAGTTGAAAATGAAGCTATTTAATACATCGTATTAACAGGCTAAAGAAAAAATTCTTGATCATAACAATCAATGGATACAGAAAGACTCTGACAAACTTCAACACCCATGAATGATCTTAAAAACTATCAGAAAAATGGCAATAGAGGGGAATTTCCTCAACATAATAAATAATATCCACAAAAAACTGCACACATAACATACTGGTTGGGCCTGGTAGCTCACTCTTGCAATTCCAGTGCTTTGGGAGGCAAGAGGATTGCTTGAGGCTAGGTGTTCAAGACCAGACTAGTCAACAGAGTGAGATCTTATCTCAAAAAAAATTTTTTTAACTTTACTTTTAAATACGATTGTAGTGGCAGTTGGATGTAGTTCTAGCTACTTGGGAGACTGAGGCAGGAAGATTGCTAGAGCCCAGGAGTTTGGTGCTGTAGTGAGCTATGATCATACCCCTGTACTCCAACCTGGCCAACAGTGCAAGACTCTGTCTCTTAAAAAAAAATTCCAGCAAGTTTTAAAAATAGATATAGACAACACTATTCTACAATGTATATAGAAAAGCAAAGGAACTAGAATAGCTAAAACAATTTTGAAGACTAATATGAAAGGGACCAGTCTTACCTGGTTTCAAGGGTTTCAAGACTTATTATACAGCTACTATAGTCAAAACTATATGGTATTGGCAGAGGAATAGACACATAGATCCACTGAACAGAACAGAAGGCCCAGAAATTGATACACACAAATATATGCAACTGATGTTTTGACACAGGTACAAAAGAAATTCAATGGAGGGAAGATAGCCTTTTCAATAAATGATGCTGAGCAATCCTTAAGATTAAAAAGTGAGCCTCAACCTAAGATTTATACCTTATGCAAAAATTAACTCAAAATAACTCACGGACTTAAATAGAGAACATTTAAAACTATCAAATTTTAGTAAGAAAAAATCTTCATGATGTAGGACTCAGCAAAGACGACTTAGACTCGACACCAAAAATATGGTCCATAAAAGGAAAAGCTGATAAATTAGACTGCATCACAATTAAAAAACTTTGCTCTGTGAAAGACCCTGTAAACAGGATAAAAAACAAATTGGAGAGTGGGAAAAAAATTGCAAACCCCATATTTGACAAAAGGGACTAGTATTTGGAATATAAAAGTAAACTCTCAAAACTCAACATTAAGGCTAATAATCCAATTAGAAAATAGGCCAAAGACATGAAGAGACACTTCACCAAAGGTAATATACAGATGGCAACTAAGCACATGAAAAGATGTTCAGCATCGTTGGCCATTAGAGAAACTCAAAGCAAACCACAACAAGCAATTACCACATACCTATCAGAATGGCTGAAATAAAAAACAGTGGCAACATTAAATTCTGATGAGCATGAGGAGAAACTGGATCACTGGTACATTACTGTTGAGAATGTAAAATGGTGCAGATACTCTGGAAATAGTTTGACAGTTTCTTTATGCATGATAGTTTCTACATGCAACTATCATATAACTCAGCAATTGCACACTTGGGCATGTATCCCAGAGAAACAAAGACTTCATGTTCACACAAAAACCTATACACAAATGTGTATAGCAGCTCTATTTAAAATCTCTGAACATTGGAGCCGACCCAGATGTCCTTCAACATGTGAATGGTTAAACAAACTGTGGCACCCCTATACATGGAACACCGCTAGTCAGCCCTCTAAAAAGGAACAAACTATTGACACGTGAAACAACCTGAATGAATGTCCAGAAAATGATGCTGAGAGAAAACAGCCAATCCCATGAGGTTCTATACTATATGATTCCACTTATATAACTGTTGAAAAGACAAGATTATAGAAATGGAGAACATATTAGTGGTCACCAGGAGTAAAGTGGGGAGGGCTATCCAAGGACAACAGGAGGGATTCATGTGGTGTTGAAAGTGCTTTATCTTGACTGCACCAAGGTCAATATCCTGGTTGTGATATTGTACCATAGTTTTGCAAGATGTTACCATTGGGGAAACTGGATAAAGGATACATGGGATTCCCCTGTATTATTTCTTACAACTGCATATGAGTCTATAATTATTTCAAAATAAAAAAGCTTAATTTTAAAAACCCTGAACATCTTACTATATCACCTCTCTTCAGTAACATTTTCACCACAGCTTGAAAGATAAAATCAAAATGCTTAATGCTTGAGTAGAGCCTATATGATTAGAACTTGCATGGTCTAGCCCAGTGATTCCCAGGCCTGGCAGAGTTACCTATGAAGCTTATAAAAAAAAATACTGATGCCTAGGTCCTAGTCCAGCTCAATTAAATGAGGATCTGTTGGTGCAACTATACATTCATTAGTGTGTTTATCTGATTAAATCCGTCTCACCAGCAGACCATAGGCTCTGTGAGGACAGGCACCAGGGCTGCTCATGCTTTCCAGCACCCAAATCAGTGTCTGTCACTCAGGAGGTGCTCAATATTTGTGAAGCAAATGAATGAATGAATGAATAGAGGTGAAACAGAAACATCCTCCTCCCCTGTCTTTCTGCCTCCCTGAACCCACAAAAGGGATAAGGAGCCTTCCCTGGTTTCATCCCTGTCTCTCCAGGGCTCCATTACAAAATTGCAGCAGTAATCATGGCATTGCTCCGAGAGAGATCTAACCTACAGCTATGAAATCTGGAAATGATGACAGTGCCTCCTTCTTCACACTCAATCAACAAATTTAATGAAAGTGAAACAGAAGCTGACAAGGAGGCTGACATGACACATGCTCTTACTCATGCAGAAATAATAGAAAGCCTTTTAAATGCAGCTAAAAAAATTAAAGACACTGACAAAGAAATGAAAAAAAAAAAAAGATTTTAGGAGAGGAGAAAAGCTGGGGGCAAAAAATCTCCTAACTTTTGACCTAATAATCACATTTGCAGAAAGTCTCTTTTGTGCTGCTCATGGAGCCAGAGTGGTTCATATTATGTTAATGTGTGAATAAGAGTATGCAAAAAGAAAGAAATTCAGCAAATTCCAAGGTATTCTTGGGCTTATTCTGGCCTATTGCCCCACCTCCACCCCAGCATCTATATCAACATTTGCAGTGTGAGTAAAACAATTAATATTTTAAACAATTACCTTTAGACATTGCAAGTTCTGGAATTTGATAAGAATCTCAGCCCACAAATCCACAAACACCAGAGTGTGAGAAATATAACTACACATTTCAGTAACTCCACTTAACTCTTTTATCTCTATATCACTACCACCACCGCTGCCACTACTACTCATTCTACCTATCTGATGGTAAGCTTGTCCTTTTAAAAATCTCGGCATCATTTTACTCACTCATATGCAGTATTTAAAAAATTTTGGGTGGGGGCAGGGTTTTGCAAATACTCCCTGGAATTGTCAAGGCTTCCAGAGGTGAAGTATTGTGGGGTGGAAGGGCAGCAAGGCCTTTCATGTCTGGCAGCTCTGCCGTTTGGATTCATGGTTTGGACTTGGGAACCTTTATTAGGCTGCTTATAGTTACATCTGCCCAGATACTCTCCGGCCTTGCTTTCTCCCTGACGGTGATACTGGAAAACTGGTATAGCACCCTTTTCTTTCCCTTCCCTCTCCTTTTTCTAAACAGAATGGCTTTCTAGTGTGGGGTGAAAAGAAGCTCCACTCATTCCCCTTCCTGAGATATCTTGTCTCAGGAAAATATCTTGTCCCAGTTTCTTGGGGATCAAATTTTGGGAAACAAAGGCAGGAAATCTAACAGGCTTTCTGCTGTCACTGGAGGCTAGGAACACAGGCCAAAACATCTGTTGGAATGGGGACAGGTTTGAGGGAGAAGAAAAAGAAGGAAAATGAGATATATAGTGATGGAAAAAGTAGATTATTCCAACATGTTGTCTTGGAATGACAGCTAACATTATTACATGCTCACACAGTATGCCAAGGGCTCTGGTAAGTGCTTTATGTGGATTATTATGGAGAAATGCTCACAACCTGAAAATAAGTTGGTATTGTTACTCACATTTTACAGGCAAGGAAACTGAGGCTCCAGGAAGTTTACTCATTTGACCAATGTTACACAGCTAATAAGTAGCAGGGCTCAGATTTGTGCCCAGATTCTGATTCCAAAGCCCATGCTTTTAACTACTGCAGGAAAAGATAGTGATGTTTAAGATCTTGCAGGATAGGAAAGGGTATGAACCCATTTTAGGACTATTTTTCTAACCATGGGGATTGAAATAAAAAAGAATACAGGGCTTAAGCAGTGGCCTCAGTCAATAGAAACATTCAGTTAACCAGGATTCCATGAGGCTTTTCTGGCCTGGCCACTTTGCGCTCCAGCTGTGGTGGTTTCTCCTCCTAGTTCCCAGCTGTGTTCCTGTCTTTGGTTCCCTGAGTGTTGCTCTCACTGTTTTTCTTGGCACCTTTATCCTGGTGGTTCTACCTCTTCATCTTTCTCTTTCTTGCCCCTGGCTCCACTCCATGACTTCTGGTTCATGATGAAGGAATTTATGCTTCAATCTTGCAGTTTTCTTTGAGAGCTAACCCAGTGGCCTTTAGCTATGGCTCATGCCAATGGCCCTTATGGGTTCTTTCATTTTTGCCTACTAGGTTTCCCTGTGAAGTTCTCCAATGCTCTTTCCCAGCTCCCAGATGCCCACCATGACCAGCCCTCCAAGGTCACTTGGTTTGGTGAGCATTTAAGCCCTTAGGTCTCAGCAGTACGCTGGGAGAGGACCTGTTGCAGCAGGTAATGTCAGTGTCCATATATCCCAAGGCATCTGTAGTAAGAAACCATGTAGAGAACTGTTCCATTTAATGCATACAGTCAGGGAAGGCAGCCCCTTAACAGCGAGAGTTTTAGCTCACAGAGAAGCCTTTAACAACCATCCTGAAGTGAACAAGGGGCTTAAAATGATTGACTTGTCAGACAAGCATGTTTTTTAAACAACAAAAACTGTCGCATTAACCTTGTTGTAGCCCCAGGAGTTATCGAGCCATGTATAACTACTACCACACTCTTTAAAAAAAACTACCAGGTTCAATGCCATTAAAACGGCTTGGCCAAAACCACAGATGGGTTGCCAAGGTACAAGTGAAAATAGGAAAATAATGGAACAGGTGGGAGTGGGGACATACACACACAAAGGTGAGGCAATTCAAAGAGAAAATAATTTAAGTAGTTATTATAGAAACACATTGAAATTTGTGAATTTGTCCTTCTAAATTTCTCTCTCCTCTGCCTCACTTCAATGGTACAAAGTCCCTTCAGGTTCTGATGTGATTATTGATTATTGATCTTCCTGCCTTTACTACATGGTCTTTCTTTATAATTCCCCAAATCCTGTGAAGAGTTAATATCATCCCCAGTGTAGACACGAGAAAATGAGGCCCCAAGAGGTTATCAAATATTTGGGCAGAGTCTGGTGGACAATAAGTGACTTTTCTATTATATGACACTGGCTATAGTAGGTCCTAAGGAGTAGATTTAGGGATTTGAGGACGAGCCCATATACCTAGTTTAATGGCCGGCCTTTTGGTAGTCTTCAAATTAAAACACGTAATGTCTGTCCATTCTGCCTTTATGAAAGTTGATTAGGGCCAGAGTAGAAAGCACTATAGTTGCAAAATAAGGAACTCTTTCTTTGGCATTTGATAAAATTTCTGTAGAGCCGTTATTCTGGTTGAGGAGTTTTTAAAAAATGTTTATGCCTGGGCTGCACCCCATAGTAATTATATCAGACTCCCTTGGAATGGACCCCATGCATCAGTATTTTAAAAACTCCCCAGGTGTTTTCCCCTGTAGCCAGGGTCAAGAACCAGGGCTCTAAAGCAGTTGTTCTCAAACTCGAACATGCGGAAGAATCACCTGGAAGGCCTGTGAAAACACTGGTTGCTAGGACCCACTCTCAGAGTTTCTGATTCAGTAGGTCTGGGGTGGGTCCCAAGGATGTGCATTTCTAGCAAGTTCCCAGGTCACGTGATATTCCTCTTCTGAGGACCATACCTGGAGAACTAGGAAGGTAAGCTGAGCGAAAGTAAAGTCAGTCTATGCTTCTGCTCCCTTTCTTCCTGTTTATGAGGTTATAAGAAGTTTGTGTCTGATTCTCCTCTATGTCCTTCCACAATGCTAACTCACCCAACAAGAATACTAGAAGAACATCATTTGCTGTGTAAATGATAAATAGTCTGTGAGCATCAGAAGTGTTTTTAAATAAATCAGGCAGTGAATCCCATCAGGCTTTGAATGAGTTCTAAGGAGTTTGCCACCATTTTCAGTAGGAAAATAAACATCTTTCAAAGAAAATGTATCCTCAAATTCAGTTGTGATACTCATTCTAACAGCATTTTTTAAAGCCTTTGCAGTTACTCCTCTTTATTATTTTTAATGGAGTCAAGTCATAAAGTTTGTGGAACAGGGAAAAAACCTTGAGTCTGTCAGGGTAGGGTAATCAGATTTAGAAAAAGAAACAAACAAACAAACAAACATACACATGCACACACATAGGACATCCAGTTAAATTTCAATTTCAGATAAATAATGAATAATTTTTTAGGATAAGTATGTCCCATGCAATGTTTGACAACCCTGATCAGGGCTAAATATTGGGATGGGAATAACATAAATGCCTACTGTGGAGAACTGGGACATACCATATCCATTTCTGTTTTATGGATACACAGAATTACTTACTTGATCTTGTACCTTGTCCATTGTGAACTCAAAAAACATTGGCTGAATTGTTAGAATATGAATACCTAAGATATAAATGCAATATATGAAAGTGCTGAGTGATTTCAAAGAAGGATGCTTGATCAACTTAAGATTGCAGTGCCTTTTGATTTAGTTACCCCACTTTGATCATTGCCTAAACCAGTGATTCTCAACTGAGGATGATTCTCCATAACAGGGGACATTTGGCAATGTCTGGAGATATCTTTGGCTGTCACAAGTGGGTGGGGGTGGTGCTACTGGCATCCATTTGGTTGAGGCCAGGAATGCTGCTAAACACCTGATGATGTACAGGACAGCCTCTGGTAACAAAGAATTATCTGGCCCAAATGTCCGCAGAGCTGAGGTTGAGAAATCCTGGTCTAGATAATAGTGCAGAGGATTTAGCAAATCTTTTGTTGAATTTTTCTGGCCATGTCCTGGAGTGAGTTGGAATCTCATTCTTCCAGGTGTCAACGGAGGATAGATGTTTTCTCCTATTATACTGTGAAGGAATGGGTGGAAGAATTTTGATATGCTTCTTCGAAATCTTACAAAACAAGGAAGGTGCTGCTGAGGTTCCAGAAAAGGTGCCAGTCTTCAGTTGCTGCTGTTCTTCCTGTAGCCTAGCCTAGATGTGAAGCTTTTGAAGAGTTCATGCAGGCACTACGAAATTTAGGTGAGCGCACTATATCAATCTCCCCTTCTTTAGTGTGCGAGATATAATTTTTGTCTCAACCTTCCAATTAGTTCTGGCCATCCAGGACTTGTTTGCAAGTGGTAATTGGAGGAGGTGCTGACCCAACATGTATTCATTATTTTGTGTACTACCACTGTTGATATAATACATGTACTTTGTACTAAATACAGCAACAATGAACATTCATAATACATTGAACAATATCTTACGTTTGCATTTATGTTTACCTCTAATGAACTATAAAATATTTTATAGACATATATTCTTATTCAATAACTAATTAATTCTCATGATACCCATGGGAAGCAAAGTGGGGGTGGGTTATATTATTCCCATTTTAACAGGAGATAATTAAACCTTGCCTGGAGTTACACACTGACTATTTGAAAAGCCAGGAGTAAATTACAAGTCTTGACAATGGTGCCATGTCTGCCAGTCAGGGCAGTGTTCTGCTGATGGCACTGATTCATCAGTCCCTGGTTAATGCCTAGGCATAAATGTCTAATTTGAAAATCCTTTTTAAATGTAATGTGGCAGATTGTGAAGGGTGGTTGCTAATTAGAGAAGAAGGATAACATAGCAAGGACATTTCCATCCCTGGTGGTTTACCCTTTTTAAACAAAAACATACCAGTGAAAAGTAGAAAAGAAAATCATACATTATGGTTGAATAACTGTTTACTATGGGTACTTGGTGCCAAGTCCTATGCTAGGTACTCTGAAAGATGAAAGCTAGATATATATCCTTGATAGAAATTTAATATGTAATTGAAGAATCAAGACTTACCTGCAAGAAACATGCAAAGAACTGTAAAAGACATAATATAATCAAGGGCCAAAATGTGTGTATAGGAGGCTTCTGTGTCCTGGAAGACTTTTTTTTTTTTTTTTTTTTTTTTTTTTTTTTTTGAGACAGAGTCTCACTCTGTCGCCCAGGCTGGAGTACAGTGGCATGATCTCGGCTCATTGCAACCTCTGCCTCCCGGGTTCAAGTGATTCTCCTGCCTCAGCCTCCCGAGTAGCGGGGATTACAGGCCCCCACCACCACGCCCGGCTGATGTTTGTATTTTTAGTAGAGACGGAGTTTCGCCATGTTGGCGGGGCTGATCTCGAACTCCTGACCTCAGGTCAGGATCCACCCGCCTCGGCTTCCCAAAGTGCTGGGATTACAAGCGTGAGCCACTGCGCCCGGCCCAGACATCTTTTATTTTAAAAAGGTAAAACTGGAGAGAGTTGCTTGGTGGGACCACCGCGGCAGTGAGGGCCAGCCGCGCTGGCCCCTGCGTCTGGTGCCGCGATGCTGACCCCAGCGTTCAGCCTCAGCCAGGATCCGGATTTCCTGACCATCGCCATCCGCGTGCCCTAGGCCCCGGCCTCCGAGTTCAACGTCTACTTCGAGGGGTCGGCCTAGACTACTATGCCAAGCCGTACTTTCTCAGATTAACCCCTCCTGGAAGAATTGTAGAATATGGAAGCGAGCAAGGGTCCTATGATGCAGATAAAGGAATTTTTACCACTCACCTGCCCAAAGAAACCCCTGGCCAGCATTTTGAGGGGCTGAACATGTGTTGCTCTTCTGGCACCAGGAAAATCCGGGACAGCAAAACCACTTGTGGAAGCAATAGGTGATTCTGAAATTCCTGAGGAAGTAGTTCACGTTGAAGAGTTTGATTGGGAAATTGAGCAGACACCCTATGAAGAGGTAACAGAAAGTGCTTTGAATCCTCATGCTACTATGGGTTTGGAAACTTACGATCAGGAGTGTTTCAGCAGTTACAGGATGAATTGAGTGATGTTATTAAGGATCCAGATTTCACCCCTGCAGCAGAACGAAAACAAAAGCACCTGGCCGCTGAGCTGGCCAAGTTTGATCCTGATCATTATCTAGCTGACTTTTTTGAAGATGAGGCAGTTGAACAGATTTTGAAGTATAATCCTTGGTGGACTGACAAATAGTAAAAAATGACGGCCTTTTTGGAAAAGAGTCAGAAGCAAGAAAATCATGCTGCATTAGTGTCTTTTTCTGAAGAAGAGAAATATCAGCTACAAGAATTTGTCAATAAATCTTATCTGCTAGACAACAGAGCCTGTCGTCAAGTGTGCTACAGTTCGATTGATATCCTTCTGGCATATTGCTAAGAAACCCGTGTCACTGAAGGAGAGAAGAACATTGAATCTGCATGGAATATCAGGAAACTGAGTCCAATACTATGCTGGTTTGAGACTTGGACTAATGTTCATGATATCATGGTGTCTTTTGGAAGAAGGGTATTGTGTTACCCGCTCTATCGCCATTTCAAACTGGCGATGAAGGCCTACGGG
Source organism: Pan paniscus (assembly GCF_029289425.2). Taxonomy (NCBI): domain Eukaryota; kingdom Metazoa; phylum Chordata; class Mammalia; order Primates; family Hominidae; genus Pan; species Pan paniscus. The sequence continues at coordinate 62,939,236 of NC_073257.2, read as the reverse complement.
GAGACTATAAAGATACTGCAACTAGGTAAAAGTGCAGTTTTAAAGTGTCTCCTGGATATTCACAAAATTTTTCAGGAAAATGACCCAGCATACATACTGAATGATCTCTACATCTCAGACTACTGTGTGTGGATTCAGAAAATCAAATCCAAAACGTTGGCAGCTCTTGCAGAAGCCTTAAAGGAAGTCTCCCTTACAAAGGCCCAGTTGGGGTTAGAACTGGAAGAACTAGAAGCAGCAGCACTTCTTGTCCAGGAGGAAGAATCTGCATTACAAGCAGCCCATTCAGTTTCTGGGCAGCAGAAACTTTGCTGCAGCTCTGAGGCAGGTGATTCAGAGGACTCAGACAGCACTGTGTCATCTGGAAACGAAGACTCAGACTCGCATTCAGAACAAGATGAACTCAAAGATAGTCCATCTGAGACAGTTCTTTGCAAGGTCCCCTTCTTGAAGAAAGCAGTGCCCTTCTGATTGTTGATGGTGGAGTATGCAGAAACACAGCCATCCAGGAGTCTGATGCCAGTCAGGGAAAGCCACTTGCCTCTTCCCGGCCTCTTGGAGTGTCTGGGCCTCTGATAGAGGAGCTTGGGGAACAACTGAAGACCACCGTTCAGGTTTTTGAACCCGAGGGCACCACTGCTGTAGACCACAGCAACATGCAGGAGAGAGATGGCTGTCAGACACCAAATATTTGACTCTTAAGTGGTTTTATTCATTGTTGAGAAATGTGTTAGATTTGGTTTCATTTACAGAATGAGAATTCCTCATTTTCACTTTGTAATTTTTCTTAGTATATACAGTCAGCCTGCTGTATTTGTGGGTTCCACATCTGTGGATTCAACCAACTGCTGATCAACAATTTTTAAGAAAAAACTGCATCTGTACCAAACATGTACAGACTTTTTTTCTTATTATTCTCTAAATAATACAGTATAACTATTCCCACAGCATTTACATTGTATTGGGTAATATAAGTAATCTTGTGATGATTTAAAGTGTACAGGAGGATATGGGTAGGTTATATGCAAATACTGTACCTTTTATTTTTTTATCAGGGACTTGAGCATCTGAGGATTTTGGTGTCCTCAGGGGTCCTGGAACCAACTCCTCACAGATACTGGGATGACTTTATGACATTGTTTTTCAATCAGTGAATGTTTATACCTTTTGGTTTCCTTGCTACAACTGTGAAGATAAAATTCAAAAGTATTTTTACCAAAGTGTAGCTAATATTTCAAGCTGAAAATAATAGTTCTACTGCCAGTGTCTCCAGAATGTGGAGCCCATTAATATTTTTATTTTAGCTTTACTGAGGTATACTTGACCGCTGATAAACTGCACATATCTAAAGTGTACAGTGTGTTGGCATATGTATACCCTGCATAAAACTATCACTGTGATCAAGGTGAAAATCGGACCCATCATCCCCAAGTGCCCTTTTGCCCCATTATTAGTTTGCATGTCCTAGAATTCTATGTAAATTGAATCATACAATATGTATCCGTTTTTTGGTCAGCCTTATTTTACTCAGTATAATTATTTTGAGATCCATCCATGTGGTAGCATTTGTCAAGAGTTTTTGTTTTTGTGTTTTTCATTGCTGAGTACCACTTCATTGAACAGATTTGTCCATTGACCTACCGATGAACACTTGGGTTGTTTCCAGTTTGGGGCTGTTATAAATAAAGCTGTTATGAACATTTGTATACAAAAAAAGGTGAAATTGGAGATGGACCTTGAAATATTAGTAAGATTAAGTGGCCAGTGGGAATCTGGGGAAATAGGATTCAACTAGACAAGAGGGTTAATGAATATAGGTAGGGTTGTTCTTGTTACTCTCTGGAAGAGATTAAAAACTTGGGAGCTCTCAAGTGGTCGTTTCATGGAACTGAAGGAAAAAAGCCAGAAAGCACAGGGAGAGAATAAATAGAAATGCAGAGGAGACAGACGGAGACTTTCTGGGTTCCTTTCAATACTCCAGTTCCTGGTTTCCATCTCATCCCGAGGCTCAGCTGCATCCCTGATCTACCCTGGTATCTTCAAATAAATTCCAAGTTTTTTGTCAATGAATAGAAGCCAAGCAGTTATTGAAGCCAGGAATCCTAGCCAGGTACACAGGAATGAGCACAGAATGTTGAGTATTATCAGATCTAAGCCTCGGGGCCAATACTTGGAATGACCTTTGTTGTCTTCGACTAGCTTTTTTGGTTAGCCTTGGTTTGGAACCCAGGTTGGCCAGAAGAGTTTAAAGGGCTAAGCAGGGGTTCCTAAGGTCTTGCTCCTGTTATTCAGGCTACGTGGCTCTGGATCCCATTGAGACAAATTTCCATGGATAGAAACAAAAGTCTCCTTGCTTCCAGAGCACTATTTGAACTTTGACTACAGGTAGCTGGTAGTGATACCTATAGTATCTCCCATTTAATTCCCCAGTTTAGACTGTGCAGAAGACAAATGGATCTTGAAGAATGACTGTGGAATGTCATAAATGTAATCAGATGGGGACTCCAATTTCAGCTGCTCTCCCAGAAGTAGTACCTTTACTGGGGCAGATTAACACATTGGTATGCACCTGGGGCAGATCTGACATTTGGTATGCACTTATTTACCTGGCTAATGCCTTTTCCTCCATACCAATTTGCAAGGTCCATCAGAAGTGATTTGCTGTTACCCAACAGGGCCAACAATATGTCTTCCCAGTGTTGCCACGGGCTCCATTAGTTCTCTTGCTCACTGCCATATTAGTCTGAAGTGATCTTGATTGTTCTGACATTCCACAAAACATCACACTGGTCCACTCTATTGATGACATTATGTGAGCATCATTGGATCCCATGAGTACGAAGTAGTAAGTACTTTAGATGCCTTAGTAAGATGTATGCTAGAGGGTGAAAGAGACCTACAGAAATTAAGGTGGTGAGAGAAGCCCACCTTCTCAATGGTGAGTGATGGCTACTGCTGAAAGGTCCACTGAATAAAACCACATTTTAAATCAGGTAGTTTACCTTCTAAAGGTAGAAAAGTCATTCATTTGGAACCAAACCACCTACTTCAGAATAGCTGTTTTGGTAAGTGAAGCATTTGCTTCAGTATTTGCTCTTAGTATTATTTTTAACAAGATTTCTAATGACAGATTGTGACTTGGAGGTGATTCATTTTTGTTTCCTAGTTGTCTTGACAGCAACGTAATTCATGATATTCTGAGTACTTGAGAATCCAAAAATTTTACAATCCAACAATATGATGTTTATTAAAATTTTCCTAAGAAATACACTGGTAAGCAAGGCACAGTGGCTCATGCTTATAATCTCAGCACTTTGGGAAGCGGAGGCCTGTGGATTACTTGAGCTCAGGGGTTCAAGGCCAGTTTGGGCAACATGATGAAACCGCCTCGGCCAAAAATAAAAAATTACCTGGGCATGGTGGCTTGCACCTGTGGTCTCAGATACTCAGGAGGCTGAGGGTGGAGGATCACTGGAGCCCTGTAAGTCAAGGCTGCAGGGAACTGTGATGGTGCCACTGCACTCCAGCCTGGGTGACAGAGTGACTCTGAAGAAAAAGAAAGGGCACTGATAAAAATTCTTTAGGATTGGATGGACTGAAGAGGGAGAACTATTTTTATTCAAATTTTTTTTTTTGGTTACAAATAATAGTGACTTAAGGACCATAACTAAATATAATTTCAAGGAGGGGCAACTCTTAGTGTCCTTATAACCACTTCACACAGAATTTACTTTTACTGCTATGGTGATTTCTCTTTAGATTTCTTTCTGTATTTATTTACGCTTTTATTTTTTATGTATGGTGTATATATCTATGACTTTTTCTCTCTGATTTTATGAAACTGAAATTAAAGTGGAAATACTTCTATGCCCTGCTTTTTTCCATGTGCTATATATATATCATCCTAAAATTACACATGGAAAAAAATTTTAAAGGATTTTATTATGAAACATTTCAAACATATAGAAAATTTGAAAAAAAAATTATGCCAGTACCCTAGACACACGATTTACATTCAAGAAGTATTAATATTTTGAAAAATTTAGTTATCTTTCATGTGGGGGTGGGGTGCATTTTAAAGTACATCAAAGACCAGATGCTTACTTGGACCTTTGTTTCAGGAAGTCCAAAGCTTACAGCACATTCTGGATAGCACTGGAGAGAAACCAACACGGGAGAGAAAGCAGCCAGCAGTTTTCTGGCACTCCCTTAGTTTGAAAAAATTTACATCACAAGAAAGCAAGCCTTCCTTTCACCTTTTAGGTGCAAACTGATAAACATAACCAGTAGGGCTACTATACACTTCACAGAGCCTTGCTCCCAGTAGATACTCAAAACATGCAGTTGAACTGAATTTCAGTTGTTATTTTAAAGCCGTGCTTGACAAGCCTATGTGACAAATGTACTTTCCTAATCTTCCTGAGAAGAGCAGTACTGTGTCTTACGGGCGAAAAAACCAGAGGAGCCAGGAGTGGAGGGTGCAATAAAACGCCTGCATTGGGGCAGATTGCCTCATTTTGAATCCCTGACTCCTCACTGTGCTTTGGGGAAAACTATGGAAATTTTCACTGCCTAGCTTATTAAAATGGACTGCTTAGCTGAAATATAGAGGCGTCCATGACAACTACCCGGAGGGCTTTGTTAATCATATTGCAGGACTCCACCCGCAGTTTCTGGTTCTGTAGGTCTAGGTGGGGCCGAAAACGTGCATTTCTAACAAATTCTAGGGTGATAGTGACGCGGCAGGTCCCGAGACAACAGGAAACCCAAGGGACTCGAGGCAGGCGCTCAATAAATATTCACTATGAACATCAGCACCATCGAAGCCGCCCACCAGCAGGGGCCGCGGGGTATGCGCTGCAGGGAAGAGCACGGCCTCTGTCCAATGTCCCTGCCGGTACATCACTCCTCTGCAGGGACTAGGTTAGAACCGGGAGGCAGCCAGAGCAGCGCTCTCGCTGGATAACGGAAGAGGACTCCCTCGCCAACTTCCGCCTCTGGGGAAAAGCGGGGACCCTCCGCCACCTGAGTGCTGTTGTCTCGATTTCGCCGCAGTTTGCTTCTGGCCCGGGCGAGAACCTGTCCTCTGGGCAAGCCAGGGGTCGGTACAGGACTCCTATACCCCAAGGCGAGGCGGAGGCAGGTGCCGAGCGGTGGCCAGAGTCCGGCGCCCAAAGCCCGATGGGAGGGCGTGGCGGGGGAGGACGGTCCCGCCAGCTCCCAGGTCTGTTCCGAGCGCCCGCGGCCCGATGGCCGGGCGGAAGATGGCTGCCCGGAGCGCCGCGGACAGTCACGTGTCACGCCGGGCCCGTCGCGCGCCTCTTCCCCCGCTCGCCAAGTCCCCGACCCCGCGGGAGGCACGGCCTCGGGCTGCCTCTAGGCCACCGAGGTGCGGCGCGGGCCGGCCAGGGACGGCGGGCATCGGGGCGGGAAGGTCAGCTCTCCCCGCTGTCCATCCTAACTTGGGCGCTGGGGCTCCGCTCGGGGAGCAGAGGAAAACCTTCCTTCAGGCGACTTGCACCAGGTGGGGCTACTGGGCATGCGCGGGCTCCGACCCCGGCCTAGCCGCTCTCCGGGTTTTCGCCGCAGCTCGGAGGGGCGGCGGAAGGTGGGGCCCAGGCGGGGCGGGGCGGCTCTGACGCAGTCGGAGTTTTCACCTCGCGCGGTTAGATCTCTTGCGCCACCGTCGCGCTCCCAGGCGTCGCCCGAGGCTTTTTTTTTCTGTTGTGGGAGAAAGATGAGAGTCTATGGTTAGAGGTTTGAAAATGGGCCGAATAGTCAGGTCGGCCGTTTCCTATGAATGATCCATTGGGCATTAATCCCAAGTGTCGCAGCCCTTGGGCTTGGTGGGAAAAAGAATCCAGTAGTAGTTCGCAAACTCGTGCCTGGCTTCCAGCAGGCTGAGTTTGCGTTCCCTGCTTTGTGACCAGCTCTAGCGGCTCCGGTCTCCGGCCCTGCCCCAAGGGATTTACCGTCCCTGATTGTAAAATCTGGCTCCCGCCAGGCCTTACTTAGTGGGCCCCTAAAAACGCTGGGGAAAGCGCCCGCCTCCTCAGTTTCCCATTACTTGAAAGTAAAATTCAAGGGGCCCAAACTGCGACTGTCCCTTGGTTCGGGGTCCCGCTCGGTCCCGGGAGGAGCCCCCCGCGGACCCCGCCCGGCCGGCCCGCCCCCCCCGGCCGCAGTGAACACCCGGAGGAACGGAGTCGCGTCGCGCGGGAAGCCGGGCCGGCTCGGGCAGCGGACTGGGCATGCTCGGCAGCCTGGGAAGCTCGCGGTGGCAAGTCGAAAGCGTTCGCACCAGCGGGGCAGCGGCTGCGGGCGGCAGGCGGCGGGCAGGTCGGGAGTGAGAAGGACCGGCCCGGGCTGACTGCTCTCCCCTCGCGCCTAGGGAGCCGGTCGGAGAGCGCGATTGGGGTGCGGAGCCCCGACGCTGCCCTGCCCCGGATTTCATTCCGCGGCGGGGGGCTCCGCGAGCGGAATTCCGGCGGCTGCCGTGACTCCAGTGCAAGTGAGTCGTGGGGCCGGGACAGACAGCCGGCCTCACAGTTGCGGGGGCCGATCGGACACCTGTCTCGCGGGCCCGGCCTTATGCTGGGGAGCAGCGGGCGGGCTGCCCTGGGGCGAGGGGGCGTGAGCGCAGCCCGCGCGGTGCCGCGCGCGTACCTGGCGGGCAGTCCTCCAGAGCTGCTGCTCCCCGTGGGTGGGCACAGCGGGGAGGTCCGGCGGCCGGGATCCGGGCTCGGAGGGGGCGGGCCGCCGGCGGGGCTCCCCGGCTAAGTTGGGGCGGGGAGGAAGGAGGAGGCGTCAGTGCGCACCTTTTCAGAGCTACTGCGTGCGGGCTGGAAGGCTGCCTGGTGTCGGATTGGGGCGATCGGGAGGCGGGGAGCCTTTGGGCAGTAGCCCGCCCGGGGTCCGGAGACCCCCCCCAGGGGCCGACTCCAATCACGGCTCCACCCCCACAGCCTAGGTGGCGGTGTGACAGTTGGTACCTTCGGGCCAGATCGCAGCCGGCCAGGCGCCCACTATTTCGGGATCCCCCCACCGTAGCCCCTCGATGCCCCCTGACTACAAAACAGGTGGGACCCCCCTCCCCGAGGAGCGCTCCCCTTCTCTCCAGGCCGCGTAACAGCCCGCCAGGCTCGCGGGCGGCTCTGAGACCCCGCAGGGCTGCCCCCGCGGGGCGGGGACGTTTAGGGGCGAGGCCTGGAGGGGCATCGGCGCAGCCCAGAACTGGACAGTCTCTCCAGGACGCCGCTTTTCCGTGACAGAGGGGGTCTGCACTATCCCCCAGCGACGTGTCAAGGGCAAAACAGCAGCAGCAGCGGCTGCCTCTCCCACCGTCTTAACCCGAACTCGGGCTTGTGGCGTCCTCCCGTGGGCCGGATAGAGTGCCCTAGTCCAGCTAACGGATTCAGCCTGGAGCGTTCTGGTGAATGCTGCTTTCCTCTTTGGTGCCGCGAAGTAGAAATCGGGATAAGGGTTGTCATGGCCGGAGGGAGCGAAGAGAATCCAGGCAGGTGCTTCTCAGATGTTTCTTTTCACCTTCAAACAGTACAGACTTCAGCGGTACACGCTTACGAAACCAAGTGAAGGCTGCTTTCTGAAAGGGAAGTTTATTTTCTATGTTCTGGGGCCTGTCGACTATTTTAGCTCCCTTGACATTTACCTTCCTGGACCTTTAAAGCTGTTTGGACAGGTTATTTTGCTTTTAGGTTTGGGGATGTTTCTAGTTGGCTCCCTGGATGTGGAAGTGGCGAATGTCTGATGTGCTGTGCTGTGAACTCCCCACGCTTCCTGGCACTGGGGGTTGAAACATTCAGGGGGGACTGAGTGGGCCGAAGGAGAGGAGTGGGACTGGTGACGTAGGACTACGCGATGGGTGTTGCCTAGAGCTGCCCAGATGGAAAGGGGTTGGCGGCTGTTTTGGCCTGTGCAGAAGGGGAGAGGGCGGGGCGTTTCATTGGTCGGGGTGTGAAACGTCCACGGGCGAAGGCTGCGGGGGATGGGTGCCTGTGTGGTCAGTGCTCCAAGGGAAGCCCAGGGATGTTTGGTGATTCAGCAGGTGGCAGCCTTCCAGCTCTGAAGACATGCCGTGGCCAAGCAAAGAAGCAAGCAAGCAAGCAAGCAAGCAAGCAAGCAGCAGCCTGTGCCTGCTGTCGGAGGCGCCAGCTTTGGGGGAACCTCCAGGTGCTGCCTTCTGCCTGTGGCAGCTCACTTGTCTTATCTTGCTTCCTGTTTAGCTCTGGAGGCCCTGGTATTTCGAGTTTCCTTACTGCGCCTCTTAAAATATACAGCAATATATAGCATGTTTTTGAGTCTCTGCATCTCTGTGACCTGCTGGGTAGCAGGGGGGTGGCTGCTGCCGCCATGCAGTTTAAGTAGTTACTCTGCAGAAAGTGACAGTGATATGTAAAAACAGTGAAGTGGCCTTTCCTTCCATTTCTGCTTCACAGAATAGAAATTTATGTTTTTAGTAAAATAATAAGATACATTTCTGCAACTCTTCAGTGATGATAGTGAGCTATTTGAAATTTCTGGAAACTTTTTAATAAAAGACATTAACTCCAGAGATGTATTAAATTGACATCAGAGGGACACGGTTATTAAACCAGTATCTTACTCATTGGAGGATTTCTAGCATCTTGCACAGTGTCTAACTTGTATTCAATACATGCCTCTGCAGCTGAAATTTTAAAAATTCTTCATAACAGAAGAGTTTACCAGTATTTACCATGTTCATCATCTATTTTTAAGTCTGTATTAATATGGTTAGAGTAAAATATATGCATCAATACCTTTGCACATTGACATTTAAAGAATATTTATGTTTTCATAAGACATGATTGCTGGGTTGACCATAAACATTCAATTTTAGCTTGAAAACTTGATTCTTTTACTTTTCTGGTTAAATTTATTAATTTTCAAACTTGGGGCAGATCCTACATTTCAGCTAGAGAAATGGTGTGCTTTCTTAACATACGTCATGAAAACCAAACGGACTCCTGACTCCTAAGTATAGCCATCAGTTTTTTTTTGTTTGTTTTTCTTTTGAGACAGGGTTTTATTCTGTCACCCAGGATGGAGTGCAGTGGTACAATCCCGGCTCACTGTAGCTTTGAACTCTCCAGGCTCAGGGGATTCTCTTACCTCAGCCTCCCGAGTAGCTGGGACTACACGCACGCACCACTAAGCCCAGCTACTTTTTTATAGAGATAGGGTTTTGTTATGTTGCC